>NC_089663.1:4585000-5243571 GCF_037042795.1 Molothrus aeneus | reverse complement strand
CTTTTTGTGTGGAAATGCACAGCATGTTGTTCTGCAGCAAGCTGCTCTGTACACAGGGAATAAAAAGGGAGATGCCCACTCTAACTCTGGCTTCCTGGTAGTCCCCAGCCTTTGATTGTATAGCCTAATTCTTCTCCTTCAGACCCACTCTGTCCCTCCTGTGCCACAGCCTGTTCCTTCTATTTCAGCAGCTGTCTCTATCAGCACCACCTCCTTCCCTCTCCTTTGTGCCCATGTTGGAATTGATTGAGGGCTGATTTTTAGGGGTCTGCATTGCTGAGCCAGGGACACACTTGCAGCTGCATGGACAAGAAGTGGCTGTGTGTTGGTGTGAGGATACTGATGGATGCCTTTGTTCAGTGTAAATGATGTGCTCAGCTGTCAGCCAGGACATTTTCTGCCAGCAGGAATAGCATCCCTCAGGCAGACTGCAAGGGAGGCTGTGGCAAGTCCCACAGGGTGACTTCTTCCACAGGAGCTTTCAGTTTAGTCCCTGGGAGAGAAGGGAGTCCCTGTCCCTGCCAGAGAGCAGGACAGTGTGTGGGACAGAATTCCAGGCTTGTGCTCCCATGTTTTGGTGCCAGTCCAGGGTGTCCAGTCAGACCCCAGAATTCCCAGCTCATTCCCCTGCCAAGGGCTGAGCTGTGGGGAGCTTGTCCCAGCACTTCTGTGGAGAAAGGGGCTTTGCAGATGTGGGAGGGAATTCCCAGTGTCCCTCCTGATGGCAGAAGCCAGCTGGACATCAGGACATGGCACAAGTCTGCTTTGATACTGCCAGATCTCTCCTTCCTTCCTTCCTCCCTCCCTCCCTGAGCTCTCACTTGGAGGCACCCTGGGAAGAGGCACCTTCTCAGTGTGTGCTCCAGGACAGTCTCCATTGCCCATCTTGAGCTGGTGCATCCACAAGTTGTTAAGCCACTCCAGGGGTTTGAAATAAGGTTTTTTATAAGGTTTGTAAGACTTTGCCTTGCCACAGACCTTGCTGGTTTTTCTCTTCTGCTTGTGCAGTAAATTGGTTTTTTTCAAGAATAGGATAACTTGGGCCTGGGAAAAAGAAAAGTCTGTCTTGGAATTCGTTGAGCTGAAGGTTTTGGAGTGGGAGCAGATTTCAGGGCGTCACTGATACCAAAGATATTTTAATCTCCCTCACAGCCATTACAGGAGTATTAAAATACTTCTATTCTGCCTGAGAACATTTCCAACAGCACAATTGACTTGCTTCTGTGTGTGTCACACCTGCTCATACACACCAGTGGGGGAAACAAGCACTAAACCCATTGCTGATCATCCTGAGAACATGGAAGTAGATTCCTTGTGCTGAGCATTCAGCAGCTGGAGATAGAAATCCACACATTCCTCATCCCTCAATGCTTGACAAGGTGCAAGGGAAAAAAATGCAAAGCTCTAATGAGATGTTAAATACTGAGACTGCTGTTACTGTTTTCATGCTGATTTTTACTTTGCAGTAGTGCCTCAAGAGGACTAATTCTGTTCTCCTGAAAGAGCTGGAATAGCTCTAGAAACTCTGGCTGAAGTTCTTGTCATCACTCTCTGCAAGCAAATGTGACAGTCACTGCAAGCCCAGCTGGGCTGAACTTCATTGATAGCTAATACTGTGTTTTCTGGATTGTTTAGATATTTGGATTTAATACTCCATGTAATGATTGGCAAAGTGTGCACTGTTATTGCCAAAGTGATGTGAACCCCCACAGTGGGGGTTATTTAGAGACTGCCTCAAGGCACCTCAGGGTTCCTCACACTGTGACAGCCTCTCCTCACTTTCAGTACAGAAGTCTTGCAAAGATCAACCTTTTAAGTGCCTAAATGAGGTGCTAAAAGTTAGGTAGTGTGAAATTTTCATAGTGCACTATTCATGTTTCAGGCACAGCTTGTCTGAAATGAGCCTGATGCAATTGTGAAACCTTCTGCCATAAAGCTGTGCAGCATCTCAGGATAACAGGGAGCCTCAGCTGAGTTTCCTTGAAGGAACTACTCTTGAATGCCTTGTAGAAGCAATAAATATAGTTCATTTGGGGGTAAAAAGGTAATTGTAGAGGGTTCAAACAGTACAATAGATTTTAATTTTAAAAAATATCTAAAGAGCAGCCTGACCACATTGTTGTAACCAAGGTCGCTTGGATGTTACAGGATTTTTCGTATGTGCACAAAGTTCCATCATTTCAACCTTTCGTGGGCTCTTCCCTGTTTGCTCCACTGAAGATCCTGCCCAGCCAGTGCCTCCTACCTCTGAAGATTCCAGATGCCTGCATCTTCAGGCCTTCTTGGGCTGTCCCTCCAAAAATTGAACAACTTCCATTGCCACCTGCAGCCACTTTCATCAGAGATGGCTACAAGTAAGTACAGCCTTGGAGGAAATGGGTCTGTCAAACCCATGCCTAAAGCTGGGTAACTAAAATGGTTGTTTGTATTGACAGTGCTTTAGCCTGCAAATGTATTTTAAACCTTTTAGGTTTGTCATTGACTGAGATCAAAACAGTTCTGAAAGCAGGAACATTTAACCCTGGCCTTGGCAGTCAGGGGTGTTAGTGTGTCCACTCTTGATGCTTTTAAAAGAACAGGAACATGCAGTGCCTGAGTTAATGGTAATTTCTGATACAAGAAAATAATTGTAATTCAACTGAAACCACAAGTGTTGGGGAACAAAATGAATGCACTCAACCCATCACATCTCTGCTGTCCCATTTCCATGTTCAGCCTTCAGCCAGGCTCCCTTGTGTCACTTTGAGCTCCAGCCTGGTGATCTCTGGTCCTGGTGATTCCATTTGCCATTCTGAAGGCTCTGAAAATGTTGAGTGGGCCAGTGAGAGCTCCCCAGTCTGTGTTCCCGTGGGAGCTCCTCTGAGCTCCTGTGGTGTCCCTGAGTGGGGCTGTGGGGAGCTGCTGATCAGACAGATCTTGGTCCATTCCTGTCCTGTCCTACCCTTCCTGATACCAAAAGAGGAGAGTGATGTGACCTACAGGGAACCACTGACACTCATTTTCAAAGCTTGGATTCCTCACTCAGTTCTCAGAAATTAGCAATGTTTATGGAGGAAATTCATTGCTGGAGGTTTTGAAAGCTAGCAATAATTGCACCATTAAATTAATAAAACCTCTTAAAAAGCATAGTAATAGTACAAAGGTCTCCTGCTGCACTACTTCACTTCTAGAGGAAGCAGTCTGTATCTTTAAATCAGTCTGTAAATCTTTTAAATCAGTCCTTTTGCAGCCCCAAAGGGTCCTTCAGTGTTCTCAAAAGAATTGCAAAGAAGAAATTGTAAACCCTTGATATAGTGCCTAGGGAGCAATTTAATTCTCAGGTTTTTTCATAATAGTAACTGATGCACCGGGCCTGAGCTGGTTATTAATTTCAGGTATTTGTTGGGGGAAAAAACCCTTTCATTTTCAATCTAATCCAATTAGAGTGAGGATTATTACTGCAGGCTTCCGACAGAGTGGTGATTGCCAATCAGGGTTTCTAGGTCACCTTTTCTTATTAGTCTGAGGCACACACTCTGCTGCAGCTCCACAACTCCTTCAGACTCTGCTTCATTATTTTCCCCTCTCCTGCTTTGAGTTGGACACACATCAGTTCAAGGTAATAAAGTGGTTGTAAGGAAAGAGGTCTTCAATGTTTTCCTTTTCAAGTCACTAATGATAGGTGGGCATTCAAATGCTAGTCCTTTACAATGACACACAAAATACACTGTGAGGACAGACAAACATGGAAAAATCCTGTTTCCCCTTCCTTATCCAGAGACTTATTGAGATCTTACACTCTTTCCTCATTCTGATATGTAATTTACACAGTACAAGAAAAGTAAGCAGGTTAGAAGAGATGTGGAAAGAGAAAAGTAAGATCTTTTTCTTTGATTGGGCCCTTATTACCTGTTTCTTGAATTGAGTCCTTGAAGATGGAAGACAGATCTCATGGGAATGTACAAATTGTTCTGTGGTCACTTGAATTTGGCAGGAAATGACAAAAACAGAGTAATAAAACTCAGTCATGAATGGAGATGACCCAGAAATACGGTTCTTAGCTTTACTGGACTAAGACTTTGTAATGGAACATATCCCATTGTGCCACAGGCTGTGTAATCCGAAATGAGGATTTGCATTTATAGAATCAGACATACAGAGTGTGTCCATCAGGTGACACCGTGTATCAGAGCCACATGTCTGACTTTTGACAGCCATTTCAAGTGATCATTTCTAAAATAAAGATTTTTATCTCTCTGAAATACTTTAATTCCTACTAATCTGTATCTCTTTACAGATAGTGATGTTTAAAATAAAAGCTACTATTCTTTCTTTTTTCTCTAAAAAAGTTGCAAACATTCTAAATCTTAACTTGATCATTTATCTAGAAATTGTTCTCAAGAGCATTTGAGGTTTAAGCCATAAGAATAATCTTTAAGAGGGTGAAGTAATACTTTTTATCACAATGATAAGAAACAGTGGTGAGAATTCTGAGTTCTGCTGAGAGCCATGAGTCAAGGTTATGACCAGAGTGTTCTTTACTGCAGTTTCAGTGAGTTCCACTATCTCCATGTATTTAAAAATGAGCTTTGACAGAACGGGTCTCTGTTCCCATCCCTTCCCTGCAGCAACGTGCCCAGCGTGGGCAGCCTGGCAGACCAGGACTACCTGCAGATGAGCACGCCCCAGATGAGCACGCCGGTGACGCTCAACAGCGCGGCCCCCGCCAGCAACAGCGGCGCGGGGGTGCTGCCGTCGCCGGCCACGCCGCGCTTCTCGGTGCCCACGCCGCGCACGCCGCGCACGCCCAGGACTCCCCGGGGCGGGGGCACCGCCAGCGGCCAGGGCTCCGTCAAGTACGACAGCACGGACCAGGGCTCCCCCGCCTCCACCCCCTCCACCACGCGGCCGCTCAACTCGGTGGAGCCGGGCACGGTGCAGCCCATCCCGGAGGCGCACAGCCTGTACGTGACCCTGATCCTCTCCGACTCCGTGCTCAACATCTTCAAGGACAGGAACTTCGACAGCTGCTGCATCTGCGCCTGCAACATGAACATCAAGGGCGCCGACGTGGGGCTGTACATCCCCGACTCCTCCAACGAGGATCAGTACCGCTGCACCTGCGGCTTCAGCGCCATCATGAACCGCAAGCTCGGCTACAACTCCGGGCTCTTCATCGAGGACGAGCTGGATATTTTCGGCAAGACCTCGGACATCGGCCAGGCTGCAGAAAGGCGACTGATGATCTGCCAGAGCAACTTGATCTCACAGATGGGAGAAGGAGCCAGGAGGAGCCAGGAGCCTCCCATGAGCCTCCTGCTGCTGCTGCAGAACCAGCACACGCAGCCCTTCACCTCGCTGAGCTGCCTGGATTACATGGCCTCCAACAACCGCCAGACACTGCCCTGTGTCAACTTGAGCTACGACCGGCTGCAGGCTGACAGCAACGACTCCTGGGTGGAATGTTTCAATGCCCTGGAGCAGGGCAGGCAGTATGTGGACAACCCCACGGGGGGCAAGGTGGACGAAGCCCTTGTCCGAAGTGCCACTGTCCATTCCTGGCCTCACAGCAACGGTACATGCACAGCTGAGCCTTTTGTCTCTGAATGTGTTGTGACCTCTGTAAATTTGTTTAGTTGTGACCCACATGATCTTTATGTGGGAAATAACAGGACTAAAAATATGCTAGAGATAAAGTAGATTTCTGAAAGCTTGTAAATTACACCTAAAGTACCAATAATCTAGTTGTCCTCAGACCTTGTGGCCTAAAGTGGGAATGAATCTGTGGAAGTTCACAAATCTGAAGCACATTCAGGTATTTGGGGGGAGGGAAAATTAGGGGCCCTTTTTGATTTTGGAGAAGGGTATAAGCAGTCAGCAGAAAAGAATTGCTCTGTTTGAGTTAGGGGGGAAAAAGGGGAAAAAGTACCAAGGGGGGGGGGAAATTATAATTAAATATTACTTGTTTGTATACTGAAGTTATATAGCTCTGACATATTGTGACCTGAGCTGGACACGAGTGATACTGAAATGTGTGTGTAAAGGCCTGTGGTGACAGCAGTGTTTTTGAAAATGCCATGAAATGGCACATTGAGTACTGTCCACCTAATTAGACGTGCCCAAAGTCTATGGGCAGTGTGCAGAGCAATTCAAGGAACAATCTACAAAAGCTGTTGCTGTGTCCAAGGGATTGCTGTCCCTCCCTGAAGTGATTGCTAATCCTTGTCCCTTGCAGTGCTGGACATCAGCATGCTCTCCTCCCAGGACGTGGTGCGCATGCTGCTCTCCCTGCAGCCCTTTCTCCAGGATGCCATCCAGAAGAAGCGGACAGGAAGGACCTGGGAGAACATCCAGCACGTGCAGGGACCACTCACCTGGCAGCAATTCCATAAGATGGCAGGACGGGGGACCTATGGTACCTACAGTGGGCTCTGTGCCAAGCTAGAGTGCAGCTTCCTAGAAATGGGCACTTTGTCCTGGAAGTGATAGGAAGGGGCTGTTCATACAGCTTGGGGTCATGGGGTGGGGGGCTCTTCACAGAGGTTTCAAGTGCCTCAAAAGGCCTTTGTGACACCCTGGTGAAGGTTTTACCCCTCCAGGTGATGCAGATTTAAAGGGAGCAGAAACTGTGGGTGAGGCTCAGCCCCCCACCTGAAGGGGGGCTGGCTTAGACCAAAGCAGGGTTAGACCAGGGTTAGGTTAGACCAAAGCAGCCTAGTGTAGATGAAATGGGAGCAGAGGGGACTGCTGAAATCAGCCACATCATAATGGGAACAGAGCTTGTGTGAGCTCTGCAAATCCTGAAAAACTGGGAATGCTTTCTCCATGCAGGTTCCTGTAGCCTTAATGAGAAGTTTTCAGTATCTTCTGGCTGTAAGTGGCACTTCTGTAAAATAACAACCCAGACTTTGTGTGTGTAGGTTTGCAGAATAACGACTGACATTTCAATCTGTATTTCTTGCTTGCAGTTTATTTCAGGCTTAACCAGTGCAGTCTGGTTTAATGTTTTTCCTACCAGCTCCACCACACTTTGCTCTCTATTGGCATTTGATATATTGCTCCTTTCCTTGGGGCTGGGATAACTGGGGGTAACTCAGTTCCTGTCTAAAGCTGTTGTGCCCCACCAGCAGCACTTCTAATAATTTTCCCAGCATTTGTAATTTGAAGAATTAGGATTTGCCAATTGTTACCAGAGAATAGCACCAAAATTCCCATAGAGTGCAGAGCAGAACCTTTGATGGAAAGTCAGTGAATTTTACTGGATGCTGACTTTTTAATAAAGTTGAATTATATTCTGCAGGAACTACTGGGTATATTTTAGCTTGACATTTTCAGCAATATTTCTTTTACTGAGGCAGTATCTGGGAGACACCCTGTTACACAGGGTAATAATCCTCTCTGTGGGGACAGCAGTGCTTGGAGCACATCCCATGGAGAAGGGCAGGAGGCAATTTTTAGAATGATAACTTTGTGTAGTATTATATACCTGGGAATGAATTTCTCTAAGCCTCAGTAATTTTGCACAACCAGGTGGAGGTGGATGAAGAGCTGTAAGGTCAGATTTTGTGTGTTCCTGTTATTACTTGTGACTGAACAGGAACTCCATGGCTATGGTTATAGATATGACAAAGGAAAACCAGGAGATGAAGCCTTGGGAAGGGCAGTGCATGAACTTGGAGTACACTGGGAGATGTTTTATTGCAGCTTTCTAGGAAAGTTTAAGTGGTGCTTGGATCAGCTCCCTCTACTTCGGCCAACAACTTTGATTATATGACATTCCTTAAGTATGATATAAATCTTCCCTCTTCTTTATTAAATATCTTTTCCAAGAAGAAAGGCTGGGAGCACATGGTTTATCAGGCATTGCACACCCTTGATAACCATTTCCACTCCATGCTAAACATGTAGGACACTCAGAACAGCAAGGGATGAGTGATTTCCAATATTCCTGTAAAAGAACCCACCACTTCCTGGGCCATCAGAGACCCACTGTTGTTAAACCAGATATTTTAACATTTTTTCTTCGTTTGTTTTTTCTCCTGTGAAGGCTCTGAGGAATCTCCTGAGCCTCTCCCGATCCCGACGCTGCTGGTGGGCTATGACAAGGACTTCCTGACAATCTCTCCCTTCTCCCTGCCCTTCTGGGAGAGGCTCCTGCTGGACCCCTATGGGGGCCACCGGGATGTCGCCTACATCGTGGTGTGTCCGGAAAATGAGGCCTTGCTCGACGGAGCCAAAACTTTCTTCAGGGACTTGAGTGCTGTATATGAGGTTGGAAAGAGGGACCACATTGACTTATTGCTTCTTAAGTGTCATTGCTGTTCCAGTGCATGTCCACTGAGAGACATCTATGGGGTTTAAAGTAACAACTATTAGAATAAGGGGGGTTTTTTCATTTTGAGGGCTTTCTGCACTTTCAGAGTCCATGAATGCTGTCTGAGTGACACTGGGATTCTCTGGGCATTTTGGAGTGTTTGTTGCTGTCTGCTCTTCCCAGCAGCATTAATAGACCTGCAGCTTCCCAGTGATGGCCCAACCAAGCCTAAAGAGCAAGGAGCACATTAAAGAAGCTGTTGGTTTCTCACAGTTGCTAGGCTGGGGATAAAAGCATTTATTTCTTTAGCATGTACTCCCCAATATGTCAGATTCCTTAGTTTTGCTGTGAGTGCAGTTCAAGCCAAAAGATAAATGTAACTTTTTTTTTTTTAGATATTTATTAAGAAGCCCCTAGCTGTGTGCTGAGAATAAGGGGCTTAAGCCACAAGCCAGTCTCTGTAACATCCTGGGGTGGCTGGCATCTCCTTACAGGTATTTCTGCTTCCCTCCCCTGGCAGATGTGCAGACTTGGGCAGCACAAGCCCATCTGCAAAGTGCTGCGGGACGGGATCATGCGGGTGGGCAAGAGCGTGGCGCAGAAGCTGACGGACGAGCTGGTGAGCGAGTGGTTCAGCCAGCCCTGGGGCTCCGAGGACTGTGACAATCATTCCAGGCTCAAGCTCTACGCGCAGGTCTGCCGCCATCACCTTGGTGAGTGACACCCCCGGCTCTGGGCACCGCGAGGGGCATCTGCAAACCCAGTGAGAGTTTGCTAAGGATGCAGATTATGGTCTGTTTAAAAATTTAAAAGATAATACAAGGCTTTGTATTTGTATTTGCACAGTTTGGCCAGAGAGCAGAAGGTGTCAGTACCAGCTTAAAGTCACAAAGCCCTGCAAAGTCAGTCCTGGTTTTAAAGACAATTGATTCATATCAGTTTGAACTGATACCCTGAGAAATGGATTCCAAAGCAAACATTGGTCATGGAGATTCAATTCTCTTAGCATTTGTGTACTCTTAGAATGTTGTAAAAGTGCAGGGAATGTCATCCAATTTGCAGGCTGATGCAGTTTCCTTTGATCTGACTGTCATTAAACCCTCTTTCCCTGCCATTCCAGCACCTTACTTGGCCACCCTGCAGTTGGACAGCAGCCTTCTGCTGCCCCCCAAGTACCAAACGCCGGCTCCGAGCCAGCCGCAGGCAGCTCCCGGGAGCTCGGGGCCCGCTCCCTCCAGCTCCTCCTCGTGTCTCTCGGCCGCCGCTGGGGCCCCTGCCACGGGCAGCTCCTTCAGCTCCACGCCCAGCGCGGGCACCACGAGCCTTCCGGCAGGGAGCGCGTCCTCCTCGGGCTCCTCGGTGCCACAGCTGTCCGCGTCCTCTGCCACGCCCGGCGCCAGCCAGATGGGCGCCTCCTCCACGCCGGGCTTCAGCGGCAATGCCGGCTCGGGGCAGAGCAGCAGCGCCGCGGGAGGCTCAGCCGAGCGCTCGCAGGGCAGCGCGGGCCCCGGGGCAGACACCGAGCCGGGCCCCAACCTGCCGCAGCAGCAGCAAGAGGGACAGGAAGGGTGAGTGCTCACATGGCCCAGAGTGCTGCTCACTAATCCCCTGTCCTGTGCTCAGACAGCCTCTAAGCCTTAGGGAAACCCTTCAAAGGAGAGGCTCCTCTGACAGGTGCAGCGCAGCCAAGCAGGTGGCAGCAGAGCAGGGCCTGTTCCTGTGTGAAGCAGTCACTGACAAAGGGGAGCTGGAAAAAACACCCTCCCCTTTTCCATCACAAGAGTCCCAGCCTGATTGAGCTGCATGGATGTGGAGCTGCCTTAGGACCCTCCACCTGCCCTGTCCTTGCAGCACCAGGAGCACATGGGGTGTGCTCCACCTGTGGCTTGGCACTTGCAGGTACCTCATGGAGCTTAGTTCCTCTTGCTCCATCACACATGCAACATTAACAGATGCAAAATGCAAGCCATGGATTTTTTCCCCTAATTTTTTTGCATTGCAGGTGTTGTTTTGCAAGCAGGTACACTGTAAGGTCAGGAGACACAATTGTAGTCCTGTTACTTCAAAATAAATTTGGGCAGCACAACTTTTTTAAAGACTTCATTATGAATAGCCATCCATCACATTAAAATTAAGAAAAGGTTTTTTAGCATTGTATGTAAGTAACTTCCTAAGGCAGCATGTTTTTCATTACTCTCATAATAATGCACATTGCTGATGGTCCTGGTGTGTATTACAGAGAGGGAAATGCCCACATCCTGCTGTAGCTGGGCTTGTCCTTGAGACATCTGTTCCCTGATCTGTGCAAAACACCCTTTGAGCAGCTGCAGGGGCTTCTGACAGAGGCTGAGCTGCTTTGATCACTTACAGATGTTGAGCCTCGCTCTCCTGGCTGAGGCATGGGAGGAGCATTTTACCAGTAAAAAATTCTCAATTGCTTCTGTTGCCAGTGGAGCCTTCCCTGGACCTGAGCAGGACCCCAGGCTCCATGAATTGCTTTGATACTTCTGAACTCCTACTCTTCCCCTTCCACCTTTCCCAAAAGCAAACCCTAAACTTCACCAAAACCCAGACACACAGCTAAAGAGTCAGCTTTTCCATATTCTTCAGGTATAATCTGGTCTGATTGCATTCAGTGAGATGCTGTTAGACTGTAGGGTACCTTTAGTGCCTGATTAACCCCAGGTTTTTCGGGTTAGGAGCTGCTGAGAGCACAACTCATCTCAATGCCTGTCCTCACGGGTTTTAGTTTTGCTTCTGGATGTCAGAATTGCTGGTGCTTTCCTTCCCCCTGGCTCAGCCTGGCCCCAGACACAAGCAGTTCTCACCTGTGGCTCTGCCCCCAGCACGTCGGAGCGGGAGCGGATCGGGATCCCCACGGAGCCGGACGCTGCGGACAGCAACGCCTACCCCCCTGCCGTGGTCATCTACATGGTGGACCCCTTCACCTACACTGCTGATGAGGAGTCTGCCTCCACCAACTTCTGGCTCCTGAGCCTCATGAGATGCTACACAGAAATGTTGGACAACTTGCCTGAGAATATGAGGAATTCTTTCATTCTCCAGGTAATTCTGCCTTCCTCTGTATCTTCACGCTGAGTCTGTCACAGCACACGTGTGATATGGATACTGTGCTGAAAGAGATAAATGAGAGATAACGCATGAAATGTAGGTGGCATTTACAAATTATTTTGTTGACAGTGCAAGTCTGTATATTAAAACAACCCCTCATGTTTGTTTTGATGAGGAAATTAATTAGAGCAGCCGCAGTATCCCTGCATCGACTCTATCCTGTGGTCTCAGCAATCCTGTCTGCTCAATGCTTCCTGGAGAGGGATTTCAGTTATTTAGGTTGTAACTTGAATTGCCATTGCCAAAACTGGCCAGTTGCTCCTTTGATTACTTTTCATGTTGAGTTGTTTGCTGTTTATATTCCCTTGATTTATACTATTTAATCCAAAAGAAGTACGTGAAACCAGACATTTAATGTATAATATAACTATTGTATTGTTATTATCTGCTTCTTAAAAATAATTTACCATGTAACTTGGCATATAAAAACAGTTACTTACTATGGAATTGCTGAAGAATTTAATTTGTGCAGCCAGAGGCAGCTCTTGGCCTCTTGCCCAGGCTGGCTGCGTTTTGCCAGGCCTCCTGTCACAGAGGCTGAGCCTCAATTAATGTGGGGGGAATGGGAGCCCAGAGGCCACAGGCAGGAATGGTGTGGGAAGGATTTCTGTGCACCTTATCCACGTCTGCTCACCTTGGTTTAAAGGTATTTCAAATTAGTTAAAAAAAAATAAAATTGGAAGTTCTTGTGGTGTCTCAAGCTGGCCATGGAAAACTGTTAATTTTGATAGTTTTGACCTCATTGTCCCCTGAAAGGATGGGGGAAACTGTCACCAAAATATTTTAGGCTTGAGAATGAAATGAAAATCAGATCCAGAACTTCATATTGTTAGGCTGCAGGCAATTCATTGATCCAGACCTGGAGACACTAAAACCAAAGCAGCCACTGACACTACAGTGTCTGGCACACAAGAACTGTGTAACTTCTGCACTGCCATTGGAGCTGAGGCTGTAGCACACTGACCCTTTTTCTCAGTGCTGTTTGTTTCCACATTCACTGTTTGTTCCCCAAAATACATTTTGCCAGTTGAAGTCAAAACAGCAATTTTCTCTAAGTCAAGGGAAACATGATCCAGTTCCAACACTGTATTCTCACAGCTGTACCACAGCACACACAACATGCAGTTACTTCAAAATAAATCAAACCCAAATGTTTGCAGCTTTATTACCGTTCTGTACAGAGGGGGAAAGCCCAGCTCCTGCAAACCGTGGGTAAAGCTGGCTTTAAAAACACACAGGCACATTTAGTAAGCAGAATGTGCTGCCAAGATATTCTGAAGGTTCAAGCAAGAACCATAAAGTAGTTAAGTTTTGTGACACTTAAGTTTTATTACTACTGAAAATATTTGTTGAAAGAATCTCTTTGGGTCTTGTAGTGTTGGCAATAATGTAAATGTTTTAAATTGACAGCTTCTGCCCCAAAGATCTCACTGTAAAAGGAAAGACACTTTGACAGCCACAAGTAGGACTTCAACAATAAAACCAGTAGATAAAAACTGTGAGGTTACAGGGATTTAATTCTAATTTTAAAATAGGTTTGATCTGAAAACTGGGATTTTGTCATGCTTTGTTTCCTTCTGAAGGAGTGTTGTGCCATTTCTCCTTCCTGCTCTTGTTGTGTAGTTGGGTCTTAACCCCCAAACTCATCTCCCAGGCACATCTCCCTGTAGCTCTGGTTCTTGCTGGTTGAAACCTCGTGGGCTGCTTCCCTTGACTTTGTGAAACAAATGAAACTGAGCAGCAGCTAAGGCTGCTGAGCTTCCACTGGGAACTAAATTGAAAAGGGGAAATAACCACACAAATCATTGTAACAGAATCTTAATTGTGCCCTCTACACCCCTGTGTAAGGATGACACCATAGTGCCAATTCCCACAAGGACAGCAAACAATTCCCAACCATGAGCCATGGAGCCAAACCTGCCTGAACACAACGTTCAGGGACTGTGTGGTTCAGGCCACCTGCAAGCGAAGATGTTGCCCAGAAAAACACTTGTAAAAAATTCAGGGTGTTTGAATACAGGTGTTTGGGTTTTATGGATTAAAATTCACTCTCATTGGGATGGAAGCAGTTTTGTCCCAGAGAATGCAATCCCTGTCTGCTGCAGCCACTCCTGCCAAGGGACCTGTCATGCAAATCGTGGAGCATCCCAAAGTGTGCTGGGTGTTTGGTGACTAATGACTGTGTGGATCTGGTTGGATATTAATGAGCAGCTCCTGGAAGCCTCTCAGCCCTGTTTTATTGTGTGTCTGAATTCCACAGATTGTGCCTTGTCAGTACATGCTGCAGACAATGAAGGATGAACAGGTTTTCTACATTCAGCACTTGAAGTCTCTGGCATTCTCTGTGTACTGCCAGTGCAGGAGGCCCCTGCCCACACAGATCCACATCAAGTCCCTCACAGGCTTTGGGCCAGCTGCCAGCATTGAGATGACCCTCAAAAACCCTGAGGTTGGTATTGGTGGCAAGAAAATCAAAGTCTGTTAATGAACTGTAACCACTTTCCTCAAATATCAAAGAGTAGAGAAAATACTTGTTGGGGGACTTTTTTCAAGATATAGAAGACAATGATGATACAAAGGGAAAAGGCAAGCTAATATGGAATGGAAAATAGTAACAAAAACATTAGGCTAACTTGCTACATTTTAAGCTTCTGGTTTTGACTCATAAAGTAAAAGGTTAAAGTGTGAAAGAAGAGAAAATGAACATTGTTAGTTGGGATTCTGAGTCGTTTTGTGGTTTCAGTCCAACCAGAGTTTAAACCCAACCTTTATTTCTATTCACAACTATATGCATATATATGAAATAAGTTCCTGTGCCTAATTGCAGATGTTATATTAATTCCCTGAGGTAATGGAGAAATCCCCCTCTTCAATGGGCTTATCTTTTATCTCTTTTAAACTGTAAATATTAAAGCCCTGATTCTGGAATTTCAGGGTTTTCAAAGGAAGAATAATCCATCCTACTTTCTGTGAATGTTTTGCATTCTTTGAAAGATAACTATGAATATTTTATTTAGATCTAATGGACTAACAAAACACTTAAACATTTACCTTGGCATAAAGAGCTACTTTGGAGGGTTTAAAAACCTACTTGCAAAGCCAAACCTATTGGCATTTACTTACTGCATTTAATTAATCTCTGTTTATTGCATTTTATACATTTTCTCTCAGTCTGCAAACTGCAGACTCCCAAACTTTGCTGAAGAATTAAGAAAATACCCTGTTTTTTAATTATGGAACGTCTGGTGAGGGCCCTCTTGTGTGTTCTCCAGAGAGGAGTTCCAAGGCAAAGATGGGTTTGGGGTGCCCATGTGGGAAGCAGCTCTGCAGAAGATGACCTGGAGGTCCTGTTGGACATGATGGATGCTCCCAAGGAGCAGCAGTTGGGCTGCCTTGGGAAGGTGCTGCAGCCCAGCCAGGGAGGTGCCTGTCCTCTTCCCTTCTGGGTTCCTCAGAACAAGAAACTTGGATGCACTGGAGCAAATCCAGCCATGGGCCTAAAGATGATTAAGGGACAGGAGGATCTGACAGCTGAGGGGGTTTAAACTCCTGCCTATGTCAGAGACGGGTCCAAAGGCTGCTTTCATACCCTGGGTTACCTGTACATAAAAAGAAATCTTTAGATAAGGTTTGAACACATTGGCTTTAACTGGCAGCAGTGAATTGTGTATAACCCCCCTTTTCCCAATCTCCCTCCTGACTAGGAATGCTTTGAATTTACTCATTGTTTCACACTTGCCTGTCTCTGTACTCGCTGCCAGTGTGTGTGTGTGTTCCTTGTGTTCAGTAGTTTCTGATCTGTCCCCTGATGGTTGTCCTGACTCTGTTGCAGAGGCCCAGCCCAATCCAGCTGTACTCACCTCCTTTCATCCTGGCCCCCATCAAAGACAAGCAGACAGAGCTGGGAGAGACGTTTGGAGAGGCCAGTCAGAAATACAACGTGCTCTTTGTTGGGTACTGCCTGTCCCACGACCAGCGCTGGCTCCTGGCGTCCTGCACCGACCTGCACGGGGAGCTGCTGGAGACCTGCATTGTCAACATCGACCTGCCCAGCAGGTACTCACTGCCCCTGGCTTCTCCCATGGATCCATGGCTGGAGTCATCCCTCACCCAGCTCCTTGCACATCCCTTCCATCCCCTTTCCTGCTCAGGAGATCATGCTGGTGTTACAGTGAGAACATTTCAGTTGGCACTTCCAGATTTTCAGATCTGCACAGGGAAAAGTGACTGAGTTACACTTGTTTGACAATTTGTTTTAAAATTTTTTTGCTTACAAATCTTACCTTGAGGAACACCTGGTGTGTTGCTCAGCAGTTTGATGGCACTGCAGTAACAGTGCTGAAAGCAGACATGTGGTTTTTCTTCTTAGTAGTAGTAAAAGGTAAGTTAGGGCCTGCCCAGAACTCTGTAGGTGGTAAACAGTGACATAATTAGAGAGAACAGAAATCTGAATATTGTCCTTGATTGTCCTCTCCCTCTTGTGTTTAATTCCTTCCCCTGCAGGTCAAGGAGGAGCAAGCTGTCTGCCCGGAAGATTGGGCTGCAGAAGCTCTGGGAGTGGTGCATTGGCATTGTCCAGATGACGTCCCTGCCCTGGAGAGTCGTCATCGGGCGCCTGGGCCGCCTGGGCCACGGGGAGCTGAAAGGTGGGCAATTGTCAGGGCTGCCACTCCTAGGGTGTGGAGTGGGACAGGGACCCAGGGTGCAAGGCAGGATGGCTCTGACCTGATCACAAACCTGTCAAAATTGAGAGTGATAATCATCTAACCACAGAATTGTTTAGGTTGGAAAAGCCCTCTGAGCTCATCAAGTCCAGCTGTCCCCCAGTACTGCTGAAGTCACCACTGATCCATGTCCCCAAGTGCCACATCCACACAGCTTTTGAACATTTCCAGGGGTGGGGACTCAGCTGTTCATTCCTCTCAGTTTTGCATCACCTGCAGACTTGCTGAGACTCTGCCATCACACAGTGGTGTTAGATGGGGTGAATTTGGCTTAACCTTCCCTAGTCCTGTCTCTGCTTCCTTGAACCATGACCTTACAAAAGGTAAACAAGGTGTGCCAAATCACATCACAGACAGGATAGACTGTTGTTTATTTTGCCAGAGATTAGTGACAGCAAACATGGATGGGAAGCCAGATATCCAGGCTTCCCAGGCAGGGCTCCTTAGGAGTTTATAATCAACACCAGAGCTGCTGAAGCCCTTTCTCTCCCTTTGTCCCCATTGTTGTCTTGATAGTGATGCCCACTTGACCAAGTGGATCTGAGTGTAAAGTACCTGGCAGAGAAATCATCAGGATCCTCCAAACTGGAATTTCCTGGGCCATACAGCATGGATTACAGGAGAACTGGCTGCAGTCCTGCCCTGGCACTGAATTTTTGTATTGGTTTCCATAAACCTTTCCTTGCTTGTGCCCTAGGTCTGATGCTACCCCCTCACGTTGTGCAGGATTTGCACATTGTCCTTCCATGGGAAGTTGGGGGCCTTTATCAGAGGTTAGAGAAAGTTCTGAATGAAGTTATCCTGTCACAGAAATAGAGACAGGATTCAGTTGTGATTCCTCAGCTTAAACATCACTAAGCAAACAAAAAGGTCTTGGGAAAAAATGTATTGAACAAAGGAAAGCCAAAGGACTGCCATGGAATAAAAACATCCCACAGGAACTCCTCAAGCACTCAGTTTGCAGGGCCAGACCCCTTGTGTGCACAGGAGTCAGTCCTGGAGAGTTTGGGATTAGGGAAATGCCAAGTGTTGGGAAAGTTTTGCTGTTTCCAAGTGGGTGCTGGCTGTGCATCAGCTCTGTCCTCCCATGATGCTTTTCCCTTGCAGACTGGAGTATCCTGCTCGGGGAGTGCTCCCTGCAGACAATCAGCAAACAGCTGAAGGAGGTTTGCCGCATGTGTGGCATCTCTGCAGCAGATTCCCCCTCCATCCTCAGTGCCTGCCTCGTTGCCATGGAGCCACAGGGATCATTCGTGGTGATGCCAGGTATGTTTTAGCCAACTATGGCAATGCCAGAGAAACTGTTACCACATTTCACACTTAGGCACATGAATCTTGGGATTTCTGTGAAGAACTTGACTAGCATGGCTACATGTGGCAGAAAATAGGTTGAGCCAGCAGAATTTCCCAAAATACCATAGAGAGATGCTATGTGAGGAGAGCAGTCTCCCAAGGGAAGGTGACTGTAGGCCACTGCCAAAGTGCTGATCTGTTCCCTGGGAAGCCCATGGGCTCAGGCAGCCCAGTTCCCATGGGCTGGAAGGGGTGTCACAGACAGCCTCGTGCCCGGAGGAGGCACAGTGGGAATGAGTAGGAGCCTGTGGAAATGGGAATTAGAATAAGCCCATTTGCCTTCTCACATGCTGAAGTTATTTAGAGAGTTCACTTACAAGCAGCAGTCCATGGGCTTAAGTTAAAGTGAAATTTAATGCTGAGGTTCCCTTTGTTATTTTATCCAAGAATGTACTTTTTAATGTATGTGGTGACACATCCTTAACATATCCTTACAAACCACTCTGGGGTTTTTTAGTTTAGAAAGAAAAGACTAATACAGAGCAGAATTAATTAAGCTTGAAAATTACTTATCATGTTGAATATTTTCAAAGCAGAGATTTTGTAATGTGAGAAAACAGATGGCAAATGAGGCTTTTTTCATATCACAGTAAAACACAAAGAAAGACCCAAATCCTTCAACAGATTTTTTTTTCCTTTAGATCCTGACACATAATTAGGTCAACAGCAAGCAAAAATTAGGTTAAAATTGAAGGTGCTGGCTAAATACTGCCGAAGAATGTGTCTCTGCATTGAGTATTTGCACCTTCCAAGTTAATTGTTGGTGGGTAATTGAGAAGAATAGAGCAGGAGAAGAGAGAAATTTTATTGTTGTGCGGCTTTATTTTTGTGTTTGTGTTCATATCGATCAAAGTGGGGTGTATTTCATAATTCTACAGAGATGTGTGCGAAAAATCAATTTAACTTGCTCATTTAACAAGTAAATATTTGATTAAGGGCCAGCAGAATGACAGGAGAGGTGGGGCTGGTGATCTTAATGTCAAGATCTTGCAGCAATGTAATCTTTTGAAGATAAGGCCCTTCAGCTGTGTCTGTGCGTTTGCAGAGCAGGTGGGATGGGCAGAGGTGTCCCTGGACACGTGTTTGGGAGGTGATGCAGTGACACCTGTGCTGTTGTGTCTGTCCCCACAGATGCGGTGACGATGGGCTCGGTGTTCGGGCGCAGCACGGCGCTGAACCTGCAGTCGTCCCAGCTCAACACCCCCCAGGACGCCTCCTGCACACACATCCTGGTGTTCCCCACCTCTGCCACCATCCAGGTGGCACCTGCAAATTACCCCAACGAGGATGGCTTCAGCCCCACCAACGGTGAGTGAGGGGGAAATCCCCTGGGGCCTTTCCAGGGCGTCAGCAGAGCTGAGCTGGGCAGGAATGAACCCCCAAGGGGGCTGGGGTTCTGCACAGACCCCACACCACCCCAGCAAGGGAACCATGCAGGGCTTTAGCTACAGGGGGAAACTGTGCTCTCCCTGAGTCTATTTTGGAGTCACATTGGTTTATTCCAGAAGGGACAAGGACCAGCCAATGCACCAAGTGGCACAGACCAGAATGTGCTTTGTCTTGTTGTGACTTGCTCAGGCCAGCCGCTGATTTCCAATCGTGCTTCACATCATGCCCTGTTGTGTGCAGAGCTGACACAAAGGAGGCACTTGTGGTTGAGTAGGGAAAATATCCCAACCTGAGATTTCCTGATGCCCCCAGAGTGCTTTTACACTGAACCTGCAGTTTGAGTCAGCAAGACTCTGGGTAATGCTTCATATCCAAATAAGCATTTTCCTGCTTTGTTCCAAATCCTTTAAATGCGTGCAAAGCAATTTAAACCAAGAGTAGCTACAAACACGTATAGTGGCTGTATTAATGAGGAGGGCAGTTGGGCTGGAGACAAAGGCAGGCTGCTGCTTTTAAGGCTTTGATCTGTCCCTCCTGGAATGTCCCAGGGCCTCTGAAGGGAAGTTGCCCCTCTCAATCCCTGTCCCAGGAGGCACTGGGATCCCTCCCAAGCATGACAAACATTAACCTGCATTAACCTGCCCGTTGGTGCTGCAGATGTTAATTAGAGTCAGGTACAAGAATGGCCTTTTCCAAAATGGTGTTAAATTTAATTTTCTTAACTCTGCTCTACTTAATGATTAAGCTGCTTCCTACTGCCATTAGCCAGCTCATTTCTGCTCTAGGGGCCAAGCAGAGCATGATATTGGCTCTGGTTTGTTTACTGAGGCTGTAGGACACAAGTTAATAAACTTCAGTTATAACATTGCTCTGGCAATCCAGAGGTTCTCTTTGGGAGATGAAGGAAAACAACCACCTGCCTGTTTCAATACTGAGGTGTTAGGTGAAATTAGTTCAGGACACATATACTTTTCTACTTTAAATGGAGTAAATTAATATTTTTCAAGAGAAAGTATTATTTATTATTATATGTAGGAGGCATGACTTCTATTTAGGTCTTTGTGTTTTAGTATAAATTTGGTTACAATTCTAATTAATGCAGTTAATTCAGACAGCTCCCACTGTATGTGTCTACCCACTAAAATGTACTTTAAATGGCAGCATACACTTGGATTTCTTCCCCTGCTGAGAAATCTAGATAAGAAAAACCCCTCTAAACCATATTGTGATGCTGTAATTTTTGGCTGCGTTGATGGTGCCATATCCTTCTCTCCCATAACTTACTCAGAGTATTGTAACCTGTGTGCAGATGATGAGTAATGGAATGCATAAGGCAAACACATCTTCCCAGTATCTTTAGCCCTCCCCCTATATTAACATAAACCAAATTAATCCAGCCGATTGTACTAACGAGCTATGTGGAACTCCTGAGGTGAAAGTGGGATATGAAGGCTGCTTTGTTGGGGATCCTGGTGCAGTGTCTGAAAGAATCACAAGTCTCTTGCTGTGAGGAAGGCCTTGCTGTCCTCACAGGTTCCAGGGCCAGTTTCCCTGGAGCTGCCAGGGCTGTTCCCAGAGGCTGGAGCTGGTGTGCAGCTCTGGGAGCCTGAGGAGCAGCACCTGTGGCAGCAGCACCTGGAGCTCTGTGTGATGATTCCAAGTTTTAGGGGTTTAGTGTTTAGGGGTCTCTGTGACCAACTGCACAGAGGTGTCAGTTGTTCTGTTACAAAATTCAGTCTGCATTTTATGGAGTTGCTACAATGGGAATTCTGTTCACTCTGTGGCCACTGCTAAAACTCATTATCCCAATAACTGCCTGCCAACTCTCCCTTTTATGTCTGTGTGGTTGCAGTCAAAGGTTCTAAGGGGGATTAAACATTAAAATTTCTATCTCTGCTTTCATCTGTCTTGGGAGTATGTGAAAGAAAAAAGGGAAAGTCAATAAATTAAAGGGAAAGGTAATAAATTATAAAAATTTCTTGGAGAAAAGAATATAGCACATTGGAAATTATTTTCCTTTCTTTTCCTTTTCAGATGACATGTTTGACCTCCCATTCCCAGATGACATGGACAATGACATTAGAATTTTGATAACAGGGAATCTTCACTCTTCACCAAATTCCTCCCCAGTTCCTTCCCCTGGATCACCATCTGGCACTGGAGTGGGATCTCACTACCATCACAGTAGGGTAAGGCTGCAGCACCATAGGGAACAGCACTTAAAATAAAATACAAAGACCCAAATCCTCCAACAAAATCTTTTTCCTTTAGATCCTGACAGATAATTAGCTCCACAGCAAGCAAAACTTAGTTTAAAATTGAAGGTTAAATACTGCTGGAGGTGTCTCTGCAATGGCTGTTTGCACCCTCCAAGTTAATTGTTGGTTGATAATTGAGGGGGAGAGAGCAGTAGGAGAGCAGCTTTATTTTTGTGTGGCACAGCCATAGCTGATAATCCTGCATAGGTTTAATCTTTACTCATCCATTCTCTCCTGGAAAATCCTATGGAATGTCTCTGGCATGAAGTGACAAGTCTTTGAGAGAAGGGAAGCTGTGACAGCCCTGTTCCCATGCATTTCAGGGGAGGCAAGAGGGAGAGAATTCTCCCAGTGATGAAACTCTGCCCATGGAAACTCCACAGGTGCTGGATGGTTATGCAGATGTTGTTTTCTTAGGACTATTTAGCCCAGAGCACACAGCGTTTGGGAGTTATTTTTGTTTGAAGTGGCTTTTATAAAGTCAGTTCCAACATCAGTGATTACTTAAAATGCAAATTATTTTCAGTAAGTCATGGAGTTTTTTTTGAATTGGCTTAGCTTGGATCAGGTTTGATGGAACTCTTTCACTCCTACATTTAATCATGTAAGACTGAGCTGTTCTCTTAAAATGGTTTCCATCACAATTAGGTCGGAGTTCTGTGATTTGCAAGTTTCTGTGAAGCTTTGTTCTAGAACTATTAACTTGGAAGTAGTAGCATGTTACTTCTTTACTAAATAATAGAGTATTTTATGACAGAAGCAGGGTAACTTTTATACCATTTTTGACATACCAATGAGACATCTCCAGATCAGAATTCTAACTACTGAACAGGACTGACTAAATGGTGGTAGTTTCACCCCTGGAAGTAGAAGGAAGTTTGCAAGTTTCCCTTGCAAACTCTTCCAAAATGCCTCAGTGGAGCTTTAATACAGTCAGTGAGGGAGAAATGCCTCCTGCCTCAGCCACAGAAATACTAATCCTGTATTTTGTGAGCTCAGTCCACAACCACCTTGTGTGGATTGTGTAACTCTCCCATCAAAGGCTTGATAACAACATATTGCTGTCCCAGTTATTCCAGACTGGTGTGTGGGCAAATGAAAACTTCTAAATTCTGCTGCCAAACCCTGCAGCCATAAATCAAAACTCCTCACTTTCTCTCTCCCCAGTTCCCTCAGCAATCCATTCTGTCCCACTTCTATGCAGAGCTTGCCTTCAGTGGAGCTGCATCCATTGGGAGCAGCCCTGGGAGGTTCATGGCCTGAGCCCAGAGCCCTGGACAAGCCCTTCCAGCTGAACCCGAGTAATTCCCATTAACCATTAAGCCAGGCCTGGTAATTGCAGTGTAATGTTTGGCTTTAGCAGAGCAGCAGTGTGTGATCATCCCCCCGTGGGCCTGGGGTCAGGGCAATAATTGATGGCTGGGCACCAGCCCCGTGTGCTGGGCTCCCTGTGCCCCCTGCTCCAGGCTTTTTGCCTGCCTTGGATTCCTGTCCAGACCCACTGGAAGGGATTGGCAGGGAGGGATTTGTAATTGAGCTGCTTTCTGTGCTGTGGAATCTTTGCCTTTTTTTCTTAACCTATTGACATTTATGGATGAAGTGAACTGCTCTCCCAGCTGTTTAGGAATCTACAGAGTTTCTGAAACATAAGCCTGGAGAACCCAGCCACAGGGGAATAAGGCAGGGCCTGGGTAACTTTGAGATTCCTGACTGACTAAAGGAGGGCTCATTTGTCACAGGACAGTAATTAGCAAATGAAGTCACTGTTCCAGGAGTGGGATGTATTGACAGCACCCCCAGAGCTGCCTTTTCCCTGTCTTGCAGAGCCAAGGTGAACGTCTCCTCTCCAGAGAAGCCCCCGAGGAGCTGAAGCAGCAGCCCCTGGCTCTGGGGTACTTTGTGTCGACTGCCAAAGCGGAGAACCTCCCGCAGTGGTTCTGGTCCTCCTGTCCTCAGGCACAGAACCAGTGTCCCCTCTTCCTAAAGGTCTGTCATACTCCACATGGAGCACTCATTATCCACTGCTGTTTCTGTGCCTGTAAAAGCTGCAGTTGGAGTCTGTGGTGTCAGAGTGAACCTGAGACCTCCCATTCCAGAACTGCAGAACTCCAGTCTGTTTATTCAAAATTGTTACCATTAATTTGGAAATACACGTAGTCATGGGGGGTTCAACACAGAACTGCCAACTTTCCACACTGTCCTCAGGTGATTCACAATAGATGTTTCTTGGGAATCTTTAGCAGTACATGCTGTGTGAGAAGTTAATTTTTGCTCTTTCCCTCTGCAGGCCTCTCTCCATCACCACATCTCTGTAGCGCAGACAGACGAGCTTCTACCTGCCAGAAATTCTCAGCGAGTTCCTCACCCCCTTGACTCTAAAACTACATCAGATGTCTTGAGGTAACACCCTTTAGGTTTTCATTCCTGCCCTAAGCATTAGGGGACTGAGCTCAGTGGTTTCAGAGTAACCTTTCCAACCTATCACAATTACTTATCAGCACGCTTTAGCCCTGCCATGCCCTATGTGTCTTGGAGCATTTCCTCCTCCAAGATGCCAGAGCAGGGCTTTGAGGGGGAATTCTGTGGGTTTCCCTCTGCTGTGCACAATGATGCCAGGCAAACTCAAAACAGCTCAGCCTTGCCAGGGGGACATCATGGTTTGCCCTGCACCCAGATGCTCTGTTCCCCTGACATCTAATCTGAGCTGTGCCTCTCATTACCTTACCTCACTGAACCCAATGGACTTGTAGGAGGAGATAAAAGCACTCCCTGATGCTACTGTACTAGCATTGGGGTATAAAGGAGACACTGTTCCTGAATGCATGTAGGGTGTGTGTTTTTTTGTTCAGGATGGTGTGGGGCCTGTTTGCCTCCATCTTACCTTTGGGGACTGGACACAGATCTGTGTGATGAGAGCACACAGTGTGGGACACCCCAGTGAACGAACAAACAAACATCAGCAGGGAACAGGAATGTCTAATCTAAGGAAATGGGGGGTGTATTATTCTAGAAGATCTGAATTTGTGTCCTCTTGGAGGACTGAGCTCTCACAGGTGTCCCAGGTATTGAGTAAAACAGGAATGCAGTGGAGAGGGAAAGGATGAGATGCAATAGACACAAGATACAAGATGAGAAATTGCAATTAGATAGAGGGTCACAGGAACAGTGTAAGCAAACACAGGGTGCCCAGAGAGGCAGAGGTGTTCAATCCCCAAGGCTTGGACAGCAGTGGCATTTGAACCACTGTGAGTCTAGAAGTCTGTGTGTGTTTGGGAGGGCCTTCATGCAAATAGTTCAGGCATAGCAAAGCTGAACCCTCCTGCTTTTCAGTGAGGTTCCTCCTTTGCCAACACACTGGCAGCTCTGTCAGGATGCAGGTCCAGGAGAGCCCATTAACACCCCCAGGGCAGGCTGTGATGTCTGTGCCTCCTGTGCAGGTTTGTGCTGGAGCAGTACAACGCCCTGTCCTGGCTCACGTGTAACCCGGCCACGCAGGACCGCAGCTCCTGCCTGCCCGTGCACTTCGTGGTGCTCACCCAGCTCTACAACGCCATCATGAACATCCTGTAGGACACACACGAGCACTTGTTCTTCTGGCTGCTTCTCCCCTCCGCCCGGGAACGTGCCACGACCTGCAAAGAGCTCCGTTTGCTTCTCTTCAGACCAGTCCTGTGCTGTGCTTCTGTTCCTCCAAAAGCACATGTGAATTCTGCAGTGTTCAAAACTAAACTACCCATTAACATCTCTGGCAGCTTCAGTCCAAAATCTGGGAACATCCAAGAACAGTGAACACAGAGTAACCTCAAGCCAGTGTTAGTTTGGTGGCTCAGTAACTACTGGTCAGCGTGATTATTTTTTTTAATATTTTATTTTTTTAAGGAAGACTACAGGATCTTTTTGCATTAGGAACTGAATAAAGACCCACGAGCAGTGTCAGCCCTCTGAGTAAAAACCACCTTGTAGTGACCAGTTCAGGTGTTTTGTTGTTTGATCGTCATATACTGGGACTTTGCAGGAAGAAAAAACTACAAACACAAAACCACACAGTTGTAGTCTCGTATAAATATTGGAGTTTTCTGTCTACCTGGAGTTCCTGTCAGAGTGGATTGGGATGAATGCATGCATTTGTTACCTGTCCATGTAGATATGAATGGTCTGGAGATACTTTATTTATTTTTAGGTTTGGGGAGGGGAGGGATTAAATTATAAAGGACCAGGAACAGTAGAAATACCTTAAAAATCCAGCTCCGTTCCACTGTAGGGTTATTTATCTACAGACCTCTCACTCTTCTGACCTGGAAATCAAAAGAAGCTCATAACAATCAAAGTCTGGGAAAGGAAATGTGTTCTGGTAAGGATATCTTGTATTTTAAGGAATTCTCCCCTGTGTTTAGCCTGGTTAAAGCAAGGAATGGCCAGTGTTTAATGAAGGATAAACACTACCTAAGGGAGAAGAGTGAGAGGGAGGTAGGGAGGAAAAAATACTTTAAAGCCCAGTTCAGGGCAAGTGGAAAGTGGCAAATTATTCTATTGTAGAGCTATGATTGAAATATATTTCCAGTAAATTTAGTGATGCTAGAAAAGTATTTACTGAAACCAAGTCGCCCTTGAATTCTGGGCAGACTCGTCCATGTACATATCCAAAAATACGGTTTTTGTTTACACTAAATCAGTCACAAATCTGGTGTATTTTTTCTGACTATAGGAATATTATTTCAAAGAAATAATTTTTAAAAATTATATCATTAAATTAGTACTTGAAGTTACACCACTGTGGTGGCAAAGTTACTTTGTTTAGTGAAATGATCGCCATTGGGAAGGTTAATGGCTAATTGAAGTATTTTTATGACTCCTTCATTCCAGGCTCCCAGGGGTTCCTATTCCAGCCCCATTCCCTCATTTCTGGGGGTGCACTGGGCAGCAGGAGGGGGCCAGGGTCAGGCACTTGGATCAGGCTGGGTGACCCCTCCCCTGGCTGTGAAGAAAAACTACCAAGTTTAGAGTTCTTCCAAAAGACTTTCATGTTCTGGTTAAAAAAAATGAAATTCTATGATTTTAAAAAGTATTTTTCTTGAGATAATGTAACATTTAAAACAAATTATATAAAATAATAAAAGAAAAAAAAAAAAGAATTGCTTGTGTAATGAGAAGGTGAAGGCAGGAGAGGAACCTGTAAATGGATTATTTCCTTCCCTGCTCCACCCCTCCGTGTGGGTGTCCTCTTTGCAATGTATAGGTTAAAATAATCTGATATCAAACCATTTGTATCTAATGTGTACAGTGTAAAATTGACTTTAAAAATATTGCAGTACTATTTTTTCTTAATCAGAAAAGAAAATTCTCAAGGCCTTTTGAAGAGCATAAAAAGATGAAGATTGTAAACTTGTATAAAAAAATTTAACTTGGGGAGGAAAACAATGTAAAGTAGACATTTGTAATCTTTTACCATTTGGGGGTTATTTGTTCCCAGGATTCATCTGAACTTTGGATTATTATTTTGCTTATTGTTTTTAAATGGGCCGTTTTTATCCAGGGGCGTTTCTTCCCCACAAACCTGGTTCTAAGCAAAAATTAGAAATTAAAAAAAGGGCAGCAAGGAGTAATTTTCATCTGGTGTCTTTTATTTAATTTTTTTAAGTTAAGAGAAGCTGGTGACATATTTATACGTTTTTGTGCAAAATAAATGAATGGCAATAGATTTTAAAGAAAAATCTTATGTACTTCAGTGTGAGAAGTTCTGTATAATATTTCTCTTAAATATGCATTATTTTACTTGTGAGTTTTTTACTGAATTAATCTGAAATGTACAAGCCCTGGCTTTCCTACAGAGTGAAGAAAGTTATTTTTTTTTTTTTTTATTTCTAACTTTGGAAAATCATGCCTAAATCAGAATTATTATTACAGTTGTTTGAGCTAAAGGGAGCGGGAGGGTGGGGAATGTCCAGCATGCTTGTATGTATATTTCAGAACCTTTTTTAAATGTAAAAGCTGTACATTTCTGGGGAGTTCTGAATTTCTTTTTGTTTTCTTTTTTTTTTTCTCTGAGCATTTTGCAGTGAGCTTCTTTTATATATAGCCGACAATTTGAAAGAAAACAAAAAAAAATGTGAAGTTCATTTTAAATCTACAGTATATCGCTGGTACAATACACTAAAAAAGACTTTGATAAAAAGAAACAATAATAATAAAAGACCTCCATTTTAAATGTCATTCATATATACCTTGTGGATGAGAGCTATATACTTTTACACACTTTTTTAGATGAATAAATTATTGAATTACTGAAACTGTTGGTGCAGTTTTATTCTTGTATTGAGCTCTGAGTTTTGGCATTCCCAGGGAAGGAATTGCCAGGTGCAGATCCAGGGCTGTGAATGGAACTGGAATGAAATGTTTCAAACCATGGCTGTTGTGAGGGGACAGGGGGTGTCACTGATGCCAAGGATGGAAAATCCTGCCAGAGGGGTGGGTGGGAGCAGCCTGGGATAATCCAGTGCCACAGGAGCAGTGGCTGCTTTCCATGGGCAACTCCAAACCCAGGGGTCCATCAGTGATGGATGAACTTCTCTGTGTCCAGCAGGTGAGTCTCCAACAGGGGCTGTCAGGGGCAGGTCAGGCCTGGCCCCTCTCCCTGCACAGGGATGGGGACAGGGCCATGGTGGCTGCAGGACAGCCCTGGATGAGGGACCAGAGCCATGGCCTCAGGCTTCCCAGAGGAGCTGCAGAATCCCCAGCCCACAGGAGCTGGACTCCATGATCCCTGTGGGTCCCTCCCAGCTCAGGATACTCTTGAGATTCTGTGCTAATTGTGGATTCTGTGCTAAGTGTAACTGCTGTGTGCAGGGCTGGGTTGGACTGTTACTCTTGGGATTAGCAGAGTCATTCCCAAATACAGAAGTGCCAAAAATGACATATAATGAACAGCTGTGACATCCCAGGATGGGGGGGGGTGGGGATTGGAGCCAGCTGTGCCATCCTGGGATGTGTGACTGGAGCCAGCTGTGCCACCCCAGGCTGCAGGGACAGCAGTGCTGGCTGGCAAAAGGGGATGGAGGAGTTTCTGCAGACTCCAAGCGTCTCACAGCTGATTTTTGTGGCTCACCCCCTTAAAAAGTATCCTGAAAGAACTCATTTTCCATAATAGCTGGAGCCCACATAAGCATCCCATGACATCTCCAGTGACTGGATGGATGAACTGCCACTCCTTTCCATGCCTCTTTAATGGGATTTGGGATTTCCTCAGTAGATGTTATTTCTTGTCTATTTGAATTTTGGTGCTTCTTAGTTCTGAATTCAAATACTTACAAAAATAGTCCCTAAGATTGTTGTTGTTCTATTTCTCTAGAGTCCCATACTGTTGTTCTATCAGATTTCTAAAGTCCATACCTCTTTGGTGTATTCTCATGGCTGCAGATCTTCACAGCACAGACTCCTTCTTCTGCATGCTGTTCTCTCTCAGGTCAGGGCTCCTCCAAGGCTCTCCCTGACTGGCTAACCCACCCCCTTTTATCCCAGTCACCTTCATTGGTTACAGCTGCAGCCCAGTTAAGGACATCGCAGCTGCTGCCCATCAAGGGCAACCAGGACCTCTGGGGCAAAGCCTCTAGACAGATATTCAAATACATTTCCTCTACTATATTTCCCCCTTTTACTTTGAGTTAACGGTTGTACAGATGTTCAATACAATGCATACATTTCCCTATGACTCACAGGCCATGTACAACCCCCATATTTCCCCATGACTCACAGGACATGTACAACCCACATAGCTCCTTGCTCAAAGGCCATACTCTTTCACAGCTCCTTGACCCAAAGGCTATGTTCTGTCACAGCTCTTGGTCGCCACAGCTCTCGGTTGTCTTATCTTCTGTTAACTATCACGTCAGGGTCACCAATTGTTGTTATTCTATTATTTCTAGAGTCCCATATTGTTGTTCTATCAGATTTCTAAAGTCCATACCTCTGTGGTGCGTTCTCATGGCTGTAGATCTTCACAGCACAGACTCCTTCTTCTGCATGCTGTTCTCTCTCAGGTCAGGGCTCCTCCAAGGTTCTCCCTGACTGGCTAACCCATCCCCTTTTATCCCAGTCACCTTCATTGGTTACAGCTGCAGCCCAATTAAGGACATCGCAGCTGCTGCCCATCAAGGGCAAAGCCTCTATACAGATATTCAAATACATTTCCTCTACTATATAAGATTTTACTTTTTTTTTTTAACTTTCAAGCTTGTATCTTTTACTTCACTGTACTACTGTAAATTATGATACTAAACGACACTGTGCAATTACCCTATCCAAGTTTGTACAGAACAGTTACAATTTGGTCTTTTCCTGTGAGAGCTGCAAGTACCTGGAATTACTGCAGAGCAGTATTTGTTACGTGGAGATTACTTTGTGTCTAATTCACTGGCTTCACAGACAAAATCTACCAATTAAATAATCCATTCCATGAGGACTGTAAGGAAGACTGAATGAAAAAACTGAAATCTCAGTTGATTTGTAACAATAATGGAACATCTACAACAAATGTGTGCAACACTGTGGTGATGGACTCAGCTCTTTAACTCCAGTAAAGAAATGCTTTTCAAGATTAAGCTGACATTAAACTACTTTTCCTTTCCGAACTACCATCTCTATTTTTGACAAAATGTCATGGCCACTTGAAAGCTGTTTCAGCACATGTAGAAAGCATCAGAAATAGTGAAGTAAACATGAGGTTTATGGGCAGTCTCACCATTTACAGTGGAAATGGAACAGCCCTGCATCCCCAAATAGGAAGGCTTTGTTCTTTGACAACAAAACAGGATTTATAAAATTATGCAGCTTCCACTTCCCTATTTTGACCCTGAACCTTAACCCTTGGACAAAAGTTGATGTGGCACTGCTGGTTTGTGCTTCACTGGCTGTTTCCCTACCAGGTATCAAAGCAGCAATCCCACAGCACATCCCATGGGCTATGGAAACCTCAGGGCTGTTTGCAGCCTCAAATAATCTGCAGAGGCCTGGAAGAAGATGGCCCCAGTGTCTGTGTGAGGCCAGCTGGGAATTCAGGCTGCCCTGAGCTGTCAGTGCTGGGATCTCTCAGGAGCTCTGCTCCAGGCAGGGCAGGCTCCAGTCTGAGCCATTCTGTATGAGCAGCTCCTGCTCTGTTACATGCTGGGCTCTGTCAGCCACTGCAACCATGGACACACATCTCTAGTACAGCTAGAGATAGAAGCCAAAACCATACAGCACATGCTCCTTTATCTGATAAACATCAGCTTTTCCCTGTAAGAGCTACTTATTGAAACCTCTCAGAATCATGGTTAAAAACCAGCTTAGCACAAGGGCCCCTTTGCAGCAAACCAGCAGGACATGGCACTGCTGGGGACTCTTTCTACAGGAACATGTTTTGTGGTCCTGCAACACCTACTGGAATTCACTGCTCCCTCTGGTTGCCCCACAGGGTCTGGTCCCATTCCATGGCCACTCTCATGTGGCTCTGAGGATACTACAGCAGCCTCTACTGTTGACACCTCCCCTGTTCCCCAGAGCTTTCAGCTCTTAGCCAGCCCCTGGTACCCAGCCACCTCCTCCACCTTCACATCCCAGGAATGTGGGTTCCTTCCCGCAGCACACACACCTTTTCCTGTTGGACAGATGTTTCATTTTAGCAATACCTGCCCCTGCAGGACCTCTGTCATCTACCCAGCAACATCAGCTGCTCCCCAGGCAGTGATGCTTACTCCAGCTGGGCCCTTTTAAAAGACACAGCCAGGCCAGCAGGGAACTGCTGCAGCCCACGTGGCAACCAGGGCAAGCCTAGGGCCCTCACAAGTGGAATTTATTTTCCTTACACACTAAATTAGACATATGTTTAAAAAACTCCTACCAGCCTGACACTCTCTTTGTTTTTATTTAAATATTTTGCCATTGGGAAAATGTCAGGCTGGTATAAATCTAGGAACAAACTACATCCTCAAATGCACTGCTCCTACTGCAAGTGTTTAGAGAACTTTCTGCCAGATGATTTGATATCCAGAACCCCCATTAAAAAAAAAAACAAAATTACACACAGACACAGAGCCTTGCAGGAAAAGCTCACTGGTTCCTGCAATTCTGTAAAACACCATCACATGCATGAAAAAAAACCCCAAAAATAAAACCAAAACCACAACCAACCAAAAAACAATACCCAGAAAAACTTTTTTACCTTTAGAATTGGGTGAATAAGAAGTCTTCTTAAGCCAACCGTTTTTTAGTTGTCTGTGATTTCCTGCAGCCAGTACCAGCTGTATCATATCACATTAATCACAACTGTGCCGTTCTCTGTGTGGGGTTGTCCCTATGAATAACTGAAAGTCACATCCTTGGTCCTCCAGCAGGGGTCATGTTTTGATGGCAAATGAAACTCCAACTTCTCCCTAAACCAGGCTTTAAAAAACCAAATTAAACTGCAGAGCTACAGAGCTGGATCATTAAAGGTCAACCACGCGAGCAGGTGTGGGTTCATTGGTCAAAGTGCTCCACCCCACTTGTAATCAGTCTCGGTGGTAATTTCATTAGTGCCTGGGGAAAAGACAGGCCAGGAGAGGCAGGTGATGGGGCAGGGTGCGCATGGCAGGGCAGGGGGCTCTTAATCCCAGCAGGGTAATGGCCCATGGAAGTGCTAAAAGAACGCTGCTGTGGGCAGCTCTCTGGGCTCCTGGCTTCAGCAACATTTCAGTTCCAAGTAATTGCCCTTGGATTTCTTTCCCTCTGTTAGGCTGTGGTGTGTGGGGAAGGTTCTGCTGCAATGGCACACACTGCAATGGCACACACTGCAGTGCCCTATGGTGCAGTGGCACACAGTGCTGCACTGCCTCAGTGTCCAGGGACAGGCAGGGGACAGAAAAGGGACCTGCATGGGCCCAAGCCTGGTCTCAGGGTGACTAGAGCTGTAAACAACAGGGAGAGCCCAAGTGGAAAACAACTCGTACCACCAAGGGCCCTGTTGCTTTTACGGCAACAGAGGGACAGAGGACACCCCTCCTTTGCTTGGAGATTCCCCTCATCATCACTGGTTTGCCCTTCTCCTTGCACTTTATGTTGATAACTTGTTTTTTGATGTTGGACCCTATTACTAGTGAAATGTTACTTTTATTTAAAAGAAATATCCCACACAAGTGAGCATCCCTTTCCACAAAACATAACCTTCCATCCCCAAACAAATTCAGTCAGAAGCTGAGAGGATTTTTTTTCTCATTTTCCCAGAATCTCTCTACTTTTGTTATTTAGGTGACTTGAATGACTCCACTGTCCATTTGGGAAACACAAATCCTTTGCTATAGTCTACAGATTCCCAGTCAGGGGTATTTGGGGTGACCTCTGTTCCATGTGCAGCACTCTGGTGTGGGCTCCTCCACCCCAGTTCCCTGTTCCTTTGGAGACTTGGAGATGGCAGCCCAGGGTGCCCGTGCAGGTGAGGGGCACCGGCACTCGGTGTTAATGCATAACCTCAGAGTGCCTGAGGCCAGCACTCATGGAATGGAACTGCTGTTCCAGGTTTCTGTGCAACTACTGCCCACTCCTTCAGCCTCCTGAGCAATGGCTTTGCAGTTATTAAGGGTGCAGTTAATCAGAAGAACAGCTCCAGATTTAATAAGCAAGTAAAGAAGGCACGCTAAAGGGATTGAGAGGAGAGGAAAGATCAAAACTCTAAAGCTGCCCAAACCAATGTGGGATTTTGGGCAAACTGTTGGCTTTGCTACTTCTTGCCTGTGTAACAACAAATGCCGCTGGCTCACTTGAGCTCTGGTTCATTTTAAGATTCTCAGGCAGCAGAATGCAGAGCATTAGTTTGCAAACTTTAGTCAAGATCATATAAAATTATTTAGGACAACAAAAAATACAGGCTTCTGCAAAGACTTACAGAAAGATCCCAGAATGTTGTGGAACTGGCCAATAAAATATAAGAAGTAATTCACAGTAAGACACACACACACAAAACCTAAACCATTAAGCCAAACACATAGATGTGGAATGGACTCTAAACTAGGATACAGATCACAATCATTCACTTCAGGAAAAAGGAAGTGGGATGTCTGAGCCAAAAATGACCCCAGCAGGTGTGTGGAAATGCCAGTCAGGCAGCCCAAGCCCAGCCCAGTGGCTCAGCTCCATTCTGCCTGTGGCATGTCCCCACCCCAGGAATCAGGCAGGACTTGAGGGCAGGGGAGAAGACCCTGAGCCCCTTCCCAGGACTGCCCTGAGCTCTGTGTGTGACCCAGAGCACTGCAGGCCCTGTGGGGAGCTGGAGGCAGGACTGCAGCCACAGCTCCATGGAGATGTGCCTGATCCTTCCCTCAGCTCCCTTTGCCCTGGGCCACCTCACAGCTCCTGGTGGCAAAACCCCTCCAGACCCCACAGGATCAAGCCACCACTTGCACACCACCCTGCACCTTCCAAACAATGGCTTCGTCCCAGGCCATGGGAAATGCCAAGATCCAGTGGTGCTTCAGTAAGTTGGTAACAGCCAGGGGCTGCACCTTCACTTCCCTCTTCAGGTGCTCTGATGGCTCCTCTGGCTGCACTACAGGTAAAAGTGCCCGGTCTACATCAGGTTTTTATTAAAGAACTCCTCTCCTCATTCCCAACCCAGCATGTCTGAGGAGCTTGGCTGAAATTTTAGCATCGTTAACACCCCATCAATGCTGTGTGAAACATGCCTGTAGGCCAACTCTGGGGAAGTATCCATCTGGAATCCATCCCTGGCATGGATCAAAGTCACATGAGAGCCTGCCCGCCCCTGGACATTCTGGTGACTCCGCTGTGGGGAGAGGAGGCTGCAGGAGTCCTAAGCACTTGAGACAACAGATCAGATCTAGCTGTCAGTGGCCCAAGCTCTGTCCATGAATTATGCTCATCTGACCAGAAGGAGCCAGGTGAACCCTCACTGCTTTGTAAGATGAAACAAAGCTGAAGCTTCCAGCAAGGAACAAGTCCCAGCTGAAGGAGAAAATTCTGAACCCTTGTAGTTAATCTGAGGAGGAAGAAGAGCAAACATTCAGCAGCTGGCTGAACTAAGGAGCAAAGAAGATATTCCTACACAAAAGGTCTGCTTTGTTCCTCTTGTACTTTGTGTCAAGGCAGCAGAGAAGGAACTGTAAAATCTAGAACTCTTTTCAGAGCCTGATGCAGGCCATAAATATATTACATCCCTGAAACACTTCTGCAGTGCATCCAGCGTCTACACAAAAGTTACCAGGCACACTGATCCAGCTGGGGACAGAGCCACTGTACCCAGTTTTCTTTGTTGGCCTGAACCAAATTCTGAACTTCTGCAGAGATGTGTGATATCCACTGACCAGAACAGCACAGAGGAAGGGAGTTTCATTTAGGACAGTGCCTGATAGGTTCCCACACAGTGAGCTGGCTGAAGGCTAAATTATCTGCTTCAGAGCAGTGAAGGATTGATATGCTTGAACTCTGTAAGCTTGGAATTACTCAAACACCTCCTCTGATTTCAAGACTTTGGAAATAAATCAGAAGGGGGCTGATTAATGCCAAGCTCACACCCTGCTCCCCCTAAAGGCTCAAGAATTCAGGCATAGCATCTTTGAACCAAGAGAAGACCTTGCAATTGTATCTGTTGTGCCTGTCTCTCAACAAATTGACTCATTTTCCCAGAAATTTTAACTCTGGCAGCACTTTGCCCCCAACACATATCAGCTGATGTATAGTGTTTGTCTGGACACATTTGGACCGGTCCTGACTCTGGGTCCCTTTCTTCTCTCCCTTGCTTTCCAAATAGCCATCCGTGACTGTTTACTTTGGCAACGCCTGCAAAAAAAATAGTCTCAATGAAAAGGCAAAATCCATTAGGAAAAGCCAGCTGAGTGCTAAAAGGCCCCTAATCAGTAGAAAGTTTAAAGAGCACCGCTCAGAGAGAGGCTGCGGTGCCTTTCCAACACCTCCCCAGCAATGTGTGAGGCTATGACATGTCAGAGTGAAGCCCCAAACACAGGCACGCTGCCAGGGGAGCTGTTTCCTCAGGGCTGAGCAGAGCCTGTGTCTGGCTGGGTGCTGGGGAGGGAGCTGCTGATGGAGGAGCAGCAGCATCACAGCAAATAACTGCAACCAAACTGGTAAAAGTTCACCCAGCTGCTTCCAGCCTCAGCTCTTCTCAGCCAAAGAAAGAGAGAAAGGGCTGATCTCAGCTCAGCATTACAACTGGACCTAAGCAGGAACTTGGGGTTTAAGGGCCAGTGCAGGTACAAGTGAGGGGATCTCAGCAAAAACGGCTCAGATCTCAGAAAAGCAGCTGCTGCTGTGGAGAAAGAAATAACCTCAACCTGTCTTGTCTGAAACTAAACTCAGCCAAGAGCTGAATACAGTTCAAGCTAAACTGCAGTTGCCCCAAAACACCTCTCAGCTGTGGATTCCAGGTGAGAAATGACTGCTCACTTCAGCTGTATGAGGTAAGCAAATGCTACAGCCTGGGTAGATTTACTTGCTTTGAGTTGAAATTATTTCAAACCATCATCCAACATTTCACAAGTGCACTGAATTACAGATTTCAAAGCACCTCGAAGAAGTCAACAAACCATTCCTTTCAGTTCCCCTGCGAAGAAGAAAGTTGCATGTTTTTCTTTCAGGGAGCAATCAAAATATTTGTAATGAATCTGCTGCTCTATGAACTGTGTTTTCAAAGCTTGATAGAAACAATCAGGCTCAGGTTTAATTCATTCTCCTTCATCTTTTAGAGATTAATATGGAGTGTAAGGGAACTCAGGCACAATTTACCTCTAGCAGCTTTATGCCACTAAAGGATGTGCATGTCACAGTCCACAGGTGAGCTATTTGCTGTCACCTAAGCTATGTAGATCCCTCCACTCTGTACAAAATTCTAAGACGTTCCTAAAGAAGTGTCAGTAATTGAAATTATGATGCTTTATAGATGCACTGAAAACCATATGAAGGAATATATAAGAAGAGACAAAATTACATTTTATGCAGAATTGATGAGGATGAAGTTTAGGAGGTAAAAGTAGCCCAAAAAGTGTGTGCTTTCATATTCTGTTCATTTTTTTCTCCTCAATTTTTTCACCTTGAGGTTAAATTCATGACTTCTTATGTCTGAGCAGGACTAAGGTGTTGCTTTTCCTCACCTGCTGGGTGTAGATAGTGCCAGTGTCCCACTCCCATCCCTGCAAGGAGCAGCTCTCCCAGCCAGCTTCAGCTGAGGATGTGTCACTTGGACAGCAAGTCTGGGAGCCTGAACCATTTGTAGCTCCTGAGTGTCTCTGGAACACAGAGGGTCATAAAAGCCCTTCTGAATGGGCACTTCACTGACAGTGCTCACCTTTAATGGCCTTTTTGTGAAGTTACAGCTTGGCTTTTAGGCCCTTTTTGCAATTCATCACTTAATCCATACACGCTACCTTGGCCAAGAGCCGGACAAAGGGGGCCCACTATGTCTGGTTTTGTTATGGAGCAGCCGCAATGGCTTTTAACTAAAACAACGTATCTGAAGGAGAAAAATGTATTCACCTTGAATTCCCAACGGCTTCAACTTACTTAAGGTAGCTCTGCAGACACTGGTGTGTGCAATCAATGAAATCAGAACTGCAGCCGTGTGATGGCAGAAAGGAATAAGAATGTATATGCCTTTGCATGTATAAAATATGAGGAGAGGAAATGTACAGGGAGGAAGGAAATGGCTATCCTTGCAGCTAGGTCTGGAAAAGAGCATTTTTCTGATATGAAATTTTTCATGATCAAATATAAAGGTATATTAGATTGGCAGGGAAGGACTGTTACACAGCCCTGAAACCAACTGGGGGACCTTCTAAAGGGCCTTTTAAAAATAATGTGTCTTCTGGTACAGATCAGTCCTATAATCCATTTGTCAGTTCCTTTTTGAATGGGAGGTCAAAAGATGGTAAAAATTATCCCCCTCCTCAGCAGTCTTCCAATGCTGCTGCACAAAGAACATAGTTTGGCTTTGAACATGTAAGTCCAGGGTGCTGTGGTGGCAAACAGGGGCCACCTCAAACCTGATGAGACTTGGATTACATCAAACTAACTTGCTTAACTCTCCCACTGCAACACTTTCGGGTACAGAGAGAAAAGGTGGATACCCTTACTTGGGAGGAAAGGGGAAGGACTCCTTCTCTAGGCACCAGGAAGTGTGGAGTTGCCTTCTGGCACTGCTGTCAATCCTTCAGAGAAATCAGTAATCCTTTACCACAGAATGGCCTGGGTTGGAAGGAACCTTAAAGATCCTGCAGTTCCATCCCCCTGCCATGGGCAGGGAACCTTCCAATAGAACCAGGTTGTTCAGAGCTCCACTCACTCCTTGACAGAAACCCTTGGCTGCAGGAGGGAGTACCCCACTGAAATCCACTTGTGATCCTTCACATGCTTCCTCTTTCCAGGGTGCTGACTATGTGAATCCAGTGGGAGCAGGGACACCTGGTACAGGGAAGGATTGGGCTTTAAAGAGTATCCATATTATCACCCTTTGGCTCAGGTAGCCCAGGGACTTGTCACTTCAAGGTGGAGCCCTCAAAGGGGACCACTTGGCAAAGGCTAATCTTTATTTTCTTTTATTAATCTAAAACTTCAGCTGTCAAATTCAGATTATTTTTTTAAATGAGATGAGAATTTTGGCTTAGGTTCCAGTTAAGCTAATGTGGAAAGCTACACATCTCTGGAGGCTTCTAGAAGCACTTCAAAAGACTAAAGTAAAGTCTTGAGAAAGCCAGCAGGAAACACTGGGGACATGGATAAATTCCACTACCATTCTGTGGAATCTATCCCACTTTAATTTGGCTCTAGGCACCCAAAGTGAAGCCACAAATTTGGCAATCAAATAAGTGGGTGGCCAGTCCAACACTTATAGAGTAGCAACCACTGACCTCAGTTAATTTTCTTTCTACAGCTGATCCCTTTCTACACTCAGCCATTCCACCCACGTCCTGATTTTTATCAGGCCTTCAGTCTTCCAAAGAATCTCCCTCAGAGAGTGAAGCAGGATGCATTCCCCCCCTAGACTTAAATGTGTAAGTGAAACCAAAGCAGGCAAGAGGAACTGGGCACCAGTGGCATTTGCCTGCAGAACTGGAGCCAAGGGCCTGTGTGCAGCAGGCCTGCTGAAGCATTAGCTCCATTTGCTTTTTGTCTCTTAGCCCCCCACACCTGCCTGCCATTTAGCTGCCTCTGAAGGCTGGCCAAGGGACATCAGATCAAATAATAAAAGCCACATTGAAGCAGTGTTTCAGCTGAAACAGTATGAGTGGAGGCGAGATGGAGCTTGGAAAAGGCTCCCTCTCAAAGAGCCCACACATACATGCGAGAAGGTCATTAACTTGTGCCTTGTGCTATCTTTGCTGTCTCCGCTCCCTCTCTCTCAATTATTACATCAGAAGGAAATGAGAGAGCACTTTGCCAAATACTAATGGACTTGATGTTTTCATAATCTCAAGCGCACAACAATCAGAGCTGTTTATTTTCCAAAGAAGATGGGAACCAGGGGAGGAGGCTGAAGACTGTGCCATTCTGTTAAGGAGGGGAAAAAAAACCCTTATGGCCACAAGCTCAGACTGAAAAACAAGCATCTAGGAACACTCTTGCTGTTACAACTCTAGCACTCATTTCTGGGGGAAAGGTAGTGAGAGTGCTTAGATACTGTCCTGTTCCACTGCCCACTGCACAGCAACTGACAGCAAGGGTCCAAGTTGGCAGAACAATTTAAAGTCCCACTTCAGCTTGAACTCAGATGATTTAGTCTGCTTTTTATGTCTGAATGTAATGATACCACTACATATTTGTTTCTGAAGTGCAGCAAGAACCACTCTTTTCTGAATGAAACGTGCTCAGGAGACAGGATGTGACTGAGCTGACAGGAGAGGTCTCTGCAGTGACATGAAGAAGTCAGTCCTGTTTCTTGTTCTCAGTGGCCAGTTTCCCCACAACTTGAGCCTGTGTGAAATCCCAGGTTTTGCTTACAAAGGGAGCTTAGCAGGATACTTGTGCATCCTTAGATCCATGTTGGTGTAAAAACACTGGAATTCCCACAAAGAGCCAGCTAGGACTGTGAGGCTTCTGTCCTGGAGTGCCCAGGCTGTTCTCCTGGTAAAGGACTGGCATCCCATTGGGGTGAGGAACTACAGAGGGCATTTGGTTTTACTAAGTGAGCCGAAGTCATCAGCAGGAAACACATAAGGACATCTTGTGTTCTTCCTTGCTGCTCAGATTTTGGAATCTTCTGCCTTTGACAGGGGTTTTAAATTCTCAGTACTCTCTGGAGTGTGACAGACACCACTGACAGGAACCTGCACAAGGGCTGATGTGGGAATGACTTACCCAGTCACAGCACAACTGATTTACCAAAGCATTCCCCAAGAGAGTCCTCCATTCTCACATATCACCTTTCAAACATCATAAACAGAACAAAGGCTTTGTATAATTTGGGAGTCTTTGGGCTGGATTGGGGTATAGCAACTTTCCTAGTGTGTGCAGGTACTTCCTGATCCCTATGATCCAATTCCAGCGCCAGCGTTTGTCCATACAGGCAAATGTTCTGGCCCTTTGACTGGGTTAAGAAGCAAAAAGGGCTCTTAACTAACACCGTTCAAGCATTTTTCACCCACTCAGCAGTTAAATTCCAGGTACCTTCTATAGAAAAGAGCTTAGAATCCTGTCTCCTACAAGCTTAATACTGGTTTTGTGTGCAAGATCAGAAGTTTTCCTGGTAGAAGAACAAAGGGCTACTTCTCTGAGGAATGAACATAACAAATATCAAATAGGGAAAGTTTCTGGACCCCATGTTAAAAATCAAAAGACCGTCTCTAAATGGTGGATCGGACAAGAGCCGGGGCAGTGCAGGAGCGGGGCTGCTCCTGTGCCGTCAGTTCCCGGGAGGTGTCGCCGCAGCCCAAGGCTCGAGGCGCCAGGACGCACTGGCTGCGTCCTCACATGCTGTGTCCCCATTGCACCGGGACACCGGCTGAGGGGACACCTCAGCCCCAGGTGGCAGAACCACGCTCCAGCGACACTTCCTGTGAGATGCTGTGGCAGCAGCAAGCTGAGGCTCCCCTTGCCGATCTCATTCCCACGTCCCCGTTGTCAGCGCTCCCTGTGCACACCTGGGGCTTCACCTGCAGGGCTGAGGGCGAGGGGCTCTCCCTGCCGGCTCTCCCTGCTGCCAGCTGGATTGTGTTCTGTGGGTGACCTTTGTGCTAAAGCCTCATAAATGTTCAAAACCAGAGGGATTTTGGATTTGGTCTGACCAAAAAAAAAAAAAAAAAGAGATTATGTATATGGATAGATCTGATAAAGAGCTGCTTTACTTGAATTAAAGAAGACATATTTAAAGAGGCTTTCACTGAAGACATGCTTGGTGTAGAATACTGGGACTGTGTCCTGAGAGTGGAAGGCAGTATTGAGCATCTTGTGCACCATATAATTAACTTGATTTTTGGGCATCTTGAGTGCCATTAGACTTGAATGAGACATGACTGCAAGCACTTGTGTTTGTGGTCATCAAAGGTATCCCTTTGTTGTACTTGAAAATACAGCAGCCAGTGGAACAGAGGCTCAGCACTGGCTGGTCTGGTGCTGTTTGCAAAGTACAAACTGGGCACCAATGGGCAATGTAGTGTGGGGACATGTAGCCACACACATCAGACTGAGATGTTTTCTGTACACCTCTGATGCAAGAATATTTTAGCAGCAAGCTTTAAAATTGTATTATATCCCAAACTTACATTGATTATAAGTTGGTATAGAGGAAGAGACTGATGTAGCTGAGATAGGAAGTGATGATTATCCCTGACATAAAATTTAACTGTAGATAGGAATAATAAATGGGGATGAACTGCTTGTGTCACTTTCAGAAAAAGGAAACCTCTCATACTGCAGAGGCCATACTTAATGGGAGAGAGGTTAAATAAACCCCAAAGAATCCAAGAATGCTAACACAACCTCAAACCTCTGGGGAATTACTCTAACCCTTTGGAGTTGAGAGCTGGAAACATACTTGAACTACATCATGAGTAGAAAGTCCATCCTCCAAAAGGAATCAGGATGTTCTGTGGCCCATGTGGATCCTCCTTGTATATTCACTTCTGTGCTACTCCTTAGAATCTCATGGAAATCTCTAATTCAATGAAATCAGCCTTCTCACACTCCCTGGTGGAGTGTTCCTTCAGTCACAACTAAATGTTTCTTTACAATTCCCACCAAAAAAGGTGTGTTAGTGACAAGGAGAGGCAGATGCAATCATCAAGGGCTGGGAATATGGGCAGCAGGCTTACAGGTAAGTGTGTTCAAAAATACCTGAAAGCTGGACCATCTCACACCTGCTCTGGATCTATTCTCCCCCTGGCTCTGCTCTCAGGCAACCCAGCAAGGTTAGAGGGTTTCCCCCATCAGGCTCTAACAGTGTGTTTGTCCTTCACACCCACTGGTGACCCCTTCAAAGCACCTAATTTACTATTTTCAGATTCCTCCTAAGTATTTCTGGATGCACCATTCAGTAGTTCTCCTTCTAGGAGTTACACTTGCATTATTAGTGCTCTGAGATTTCTAATAACTCTGTCGCCCTTTTTTTCCTCTCTTAAGCATTTAAGTATATAGCTCAGGCAGATCCTTGTCTCATTTTAAGCAGTGGCCAAGAGCTATTTAATGGTTTCGGTTTATACAGTGCACACTGCCTGCCTAAGTACCTGTGATACATGATACAAGCAAAAATTCTTCTGTTAGAAACAGGTTTGTGTTTAAAAGAAATGAATGTGCACTCAAAGTTTTCCTCAACGACAGCCAGATGAAACCTGTCCTGCTCAAATAAGCCAGCTTCCAGCTCTCAAAACTTTCCTTCTTCTTTGTAAAGAGTGAGGAGTGTTAGTTTCTGGTTAAAAGTTTTATCAGAATCAACAGTGAGGGACAGGAGTAGTGGTCTGGTTTTTAGCCCTTTTGTCTTCATCTACTTAAGATCATAGTGGATTTTTATACATGTTGAATTTTCCTCCTAAAACTTTTCAAGGCTGGAGAACTTGAATTACTGAAATATCACTGAGTGATTACTGCCCCTCACTCAGGACAATTATGTAGCCCTGAAAATCTTGCTTGCACTGCTTGTTCTGTTTGGTTTTTTTAACTTTGGATCCTCTCCACTGTAAGTCTGTGTCTGTGTAAAGATGCCCCAGAAACAGACCAACATCATAGGTCTCAATGCTGGTGACAAAAGAGGTTAAACTTGTAAGCAACCAATGTAATTTCTCTTAGCATGAAATGATTGTCTCACTACTCAGATGGTCAAGTACCTGTACTGATAAACTCCTTTCTTACTGTGGTGTTGGGCAGTGAAGGGTTCTCCTGTTTGGCACATCTGTGCCTCAGGGTTAGAAGTGCCTCCTCTCTTGCTGGGGCTCCCCAGGCTGTACCTCCACTTGTGGTCTTCCTGGACTGAAGTCTGGGGACAGAAGGGAAGGGCTGATCCAGCTGTAGGACATTGAAGTTGTTCCCATAAATACACCTGCTGGAAAACAGAAGTTAGGGTACCTTATGCATGAATGGCCTATTAGAAAATACTACTCACAAGAGAGAAGAGTATTATTTTAAATAGTCATCCCTCACATGAAAACTTTGGATTTTGATGAGTTTTAATTCAAATACTTTGAATGAAGTTACACTTCTGAGTGAAGAAGGCCCATAGAAAGACTGTGGCTTTCTTTAAAAAGTCTCAGTACAAGAGCAGAAATGTGGAAGAGAGGCATTGATAGCTAAAGATGTAAAAGAAAAATGTGTAATAGAAGAAATGTAGGCAAATACTATGCAGCCTTTTGACAGCTTTGGAACAGTGTTGTCCAGCTACAGCATCACCCATCAGAAAAAATATCTGAAGGTCACATTATCAGCCTCCCAGAGCACTTGAATCTAGGGCAAGTGTTATGGGGACAGATCCAGGTCTGCTACTCTGCGCGGCATTCTTCCTTTTGTGCATCACCATGGTAAACAGAGAGGGTTGCCAGGAGCCTGGATGCATTGTTTGTGTCAGTCCCTCATCCCCTCTCCCCCTCCTTCCCCAAATGCTTTCTCAGTGATTAGTTACTGAGTAGAAGGGGCTCCAGTTACCATGCAGCCTGCCATCCCTCCTCATTTTATTGGACTAATATCCCACCTGCGATGATAAGGTTTAAACTTGTTTAATCTCCCAGCTTAGCTGTGGTGTTTTAATATTTTTAAAATGGTTGTTTCAGAAAAAGAGGGATTTAAACAGGTTTTGAATAAATAATAAAAGCCCTTGTCACAGGTTGCAATGCAGGCTGGGAGGCATGAACCATTTTCATCAGGTCAGATTTCACGTTGGGTTATCCCAAGGTGGCCTGACTTTGTGGCTATGGATTTACAATGGAACAGTCAGATGCAAAGCAGTTTATGGAGGAGAAACTGCTTTAATAATGCATTTCCTGCTCAGCAAACAGCAGATACAATGACATTCATAGGGAATGGGAGAGTGAGCAAAGTCTCACAGGAAAGAAACCAGTTTCTCCCCAGAGTTTAATAACTTCTTTTGCTCCTACAATATATTTCAGGAGATAAAGGTTGACCTGAGAGACATCAGAATGTACAACTTTGAACTGATCAAAAAGCCAGGTTTGCACATCTCAGGCCTCATGACCTGGAGCTGCATCTGCATTGTTTCAAATCTAAGGGAAGTGAAAGAGGTTCTCTTTTCATGGCAAAACTTCACAGGCATAAACATAAGGCTCTTTGTCTGGAATTATCTGGACAAAGTGCCTTGTGTTGATGTGTAGAACACCTTGGTTTGTCTCTCGCTCTTTGCTCCCTGGACTTGAAATGCTGTTTTCAGCCTCAAGAGGAGCACTGACAAGCTCCTGACTTCTCTGAGCCAAGCCAAAGTTGTAACACCAGGCCTCCAGGAGAGTCTTGCTCTCTCAGTCCAAGCCACTGGGATGTACAGGCTTCCAGGAGCACACGTGTAGGACTTGGACTGTAAAGCCAGAAAAACCAGGCAAGACTTCTCTAGCTTTGTTAAGACCTCTCCTGCACACTTAGGCACAATTTGTGTGGAAATTGGAGTAAAGGAAAGCATAGTAACTAAAGCAGGAGTGGCAAAAGGCTGCCAGAAAGGAGCCCACTGATCCATGGCTCAGTTCCAGAATAGCCCAAGCAGCACCAGCTCAATGACTGTAATACCGTCCAATTCTTTTCCTAAGGCTGCAGAAAAGACCAGGTGGGCACAGAGCTGTTGTGTACAAATATTGTTTATATAATTTCTGTCAAACACAGTAATTCAAAGTGATACCAGAAGGGAACTTGGCTGTGGTCAGCTTTAAGTGAAGGGAGGGCCATTGTGTCTCTAAGATGGGCCATGCCAAGCTCTGAGCTTGTGTTTCCACAGATGAATTTGCAAGTGCAGCTCATAAGCAAATCAGCTCTGAGTAGCTCAGTTAGCCCTGCCACCCCAGATGGGCTCCTTGCTAACCTGGTGGAGAAGGAGAGGGGGAACCCAAATCACCTTCTGGTTGCTAAGAGGAGAGGGAAGAGGATAATGCTTTCATTGGTGCATAAACCCCACTCTGACATAGCTAAAATTACCTTTGAGCTCCTAGCTCCCCCAAGAAGCTTTTATGGACAAAACAGCAAATAAGAGCAATTTACTTCACAGCCTATAATCATATTTCCCATATTCTTCCCTATTTGACATAACCACAGGGCAAAAACATGTAAAATCTAGATGAGATTGGGTAAATACATAATAACAAACTGCTGCCTCCATTACACCTTCTATTTGAGGGAAAAGAGGCTGTTTCAGCATGATTTCAAGCACTATGCTAGTTTTGTATCACCTTGAAATAGTGAAGTATTATCCCTATCTTTTTTAGCAATGCCATAGAAGTCAAGTAATAACTTGCTACACACTGCTCACTCTGTGAGAAGCCCTGTGGGCACAACCTAAATACCCTCAACTGCAGTTGTCTGCCTCAACATAAAAGCATCCTTCCTCAGCAAACCAAACAAACCCCACACCTAAATTCTTTATGGAAAGATGTGGTATTGCAGGCTGAAGGTGATGTATAAAACAGGAAAAATATTTTAAAAGCAAGAGTGAAACAGTGAATTTGGGACTCATCTACTAAAACAAAGGTTGGGAAAGAGCTGAATCTGTCAATAAAAAGATATGCAGATTACTTTGAGGACCCTTAAAGGGTTGGAGGCTTGAAACATCAATATTGGCAGGACAAGCAAATATCCTTCCATAGGTTCAGAATATTACAGAAGAGAGTCATCCACCCCTCTGGTCACCTCATGTGTATGGAAAAACCACTTTCTTCAAGGGTCCTGTGCTAACTAAAGAATTTGATTTTCAGTTCCTTGAATGTCAGTTTCCATTTGGAGGGAACTGAAGGGCAAACATACAGAGTTCAAACTTGTTTAGGAATGAGCTGGAGTTTAATTTTAGTAAAAGAAAGGTCTGGGCAAGTGTTATTTGGTTTTTAGCTGTAACATCACTAAATCAGACCACACTGCAGGAGAGCTCTGTAGTTAGTCTGCCACAAGATACCAGGGGTGAATAAAAATCACCCCTGCTAATTGCCAATAAGGCAAAGATCAGTATCATATTTATTACATGTGACTTTTCTAAGGCAAAATTTCACACAACAGCACAAGGTACTGTGGTGCTTCAGCTTTTCAGCTGGCATCTGTTCTTCCAAAAGGTTTTATGCTCAGTTTTTCAGAGTGTACTAATTGTACTTGTCTGGTTTCAGGTCATATAAATGAAGACAGCTAGCGGTGTTTTTGTTTTGTAGGTTATGTTTTTGGTTTGTTCCCTGCTATATGGCTACTGCTGAGCTATGCAACAAGAGCATCACTGTGGGACAATCCCAGGTGAATCCCACTTCTAATGCTCACATGTATGATGGAGACAGCTCTAGCTACAGAAACTAGGGGTCAGTTCAACTTGTGGAAATTGAAATCTGCACAAGTGGGTCTAGAACGCTTCCAGTCTGGTCTGCAAACAATTTAGCTGGAGCCAGTTTGGGTCAAAACAAAAAAGAAGCAAACCTAATAGAAACAGGCATTTGTGAAGCAGTAATTATTCCTTGTTTAAGTAGAAGGTCACTGGAGGAAAGCAGTGTCTAGAATTGGAAAAGTGACAAGTGCTGTTCACTGAAGTCTTGCGACAGAATTTTTTGGCAGCTGTTGGTACTTGGGGTACCTAGCTTTGGCCATGGCTTTGTTCTGCTAGTTAACTGTTTGTGGGGCAGCAGTACAGGCTGAACCACTGATATAGCTGCCTGGAAAGGTCAATTTGAACAAGAATTAAAATTATCTGCTTCAGATGATGATCCAGCCATGTGAATCACTGTACTGCTATACAGCTGATTTCTAGCAGCTCAGATAAATAGCTTGGAGTAATGGGATGGAGGTATCCAGAGAAAGATCTGCTTCAGAAGAGTTTGCTGATGGTGGAAGGATGTTGTGGATATACCCTTTTAATTTTCAAAGATTTGATCTGCAAATCTCATACTTCAGGAATAAATCCTATTCACAAAATCTTGTTGGCTTCAATCAATCCCCCAAGAACACAATTTGTAACAAAGAGCCAAGACTTAATCTTCTGCATCAGAAGAGCACTTTTGTTCAGATTTCATATTTAAAAATACATTAGAAACAAAAGTATATTTTTTTCAGGTAAAACTAGCCCAGTGCCCTATGTGTCAGACACTCTGCATTGTTTTGAAGGAAGCAGCTGTTCCCTGCCAGTCCCCAGTGTCCTCAGGTGCAGGACACACATATAATTTGCGCTTATACCTCAATCAGTGAACAAGCAGAAAAATAGGACTAAATTAATTTCTCTCGTTCCTTTCCACTCTGTCCTAATTTTTACAAGAGCCTTTTAAAAATGTTGCTTACTATATGATTATGCACAGCAGGGGTTTGTAACAACCTCAACTCAACTACCTCTGCCCTTGCTGTGGAATGATTGGTTGCCTTGGCAATTTTCTCCATGTGCTGCTCAGGAGCTACAATTATAGTGCTTTTCTCAGTAGTGATCCTCTTAGTTCCCTTTCTTAGGAGTTCATGATAAGGAGATACAAAATTATATATATAATGGATTTTATTGCTCCAGCCTTCTGTCTCCTTCAGCCTGAAGGAAGCAAATCTGCGCTATCTAAAACTGTTTGCTCTGTACCAAGGAGAAAAACCCTCTGTTTGTGTAGGATGAAGACCTGTGTTAGCTGGAGGTCACAACCAGGTGGGTCAAGCCACCTGAGGTGATAACTCTGAGTCCCACATAAACCCTGAGGATTCAAGCAAGAGCCTTTTGGGCCATTTCCCAGTGAGAAGGGAGCATTATTCTGTATTGCATTCCACAGACCTCAGCTCAAATGTGCTGTCTCTGCAAGTGAAGTGATGGCAACTTGAACTGCTAGCTCTGCAAACCCAGGCTAAACGCAGATGAGCAGGACTTCACACTGAAATGGGAGGGGGAGCTGCCTCAGCCTCCCTCTGCTCAGCTTTATAGGCCAAGCCTTGTGCTAAACTACCCCATCACATATTGTCTGTGTACATAGTTATGGACAAAAGTAAAACCTGTGTCAGCTCTGTGACTCAGTGATAAAAATGCACTATTTCCTTGACTGTACTTGTTCTTCAGGAGTAACAGGGGGGTTTAAAATTAAAAAAAAAAAAAAAAAAATCTGTCCCTGAATTTGAATATGACTGGCTGCCAAGTAAGCAGTCACATAGTAGACCATTAGTTTAGGGAGAAATCTAAGGACAGCACTGAGGTTAGTTCTACCTCTGCTCTCTGTAAGCAGTGGATGGATGCACAGAATGGCCATATATTGCTCAATTTACATCTGAGCCTCTGTATTGTGTGCCTGTGAGTACCTGAGAAAGGATGTGTGGTTTCTTGCTGCTGAGGTTGGTAGGCTCCAGTTCGTGCTCAGGGAGGGAAGTTGTTCTCACCATGCACAAACTGTGGGCTTCACAACAGAAATGCTTAATTGCAGCTGGCATTTTGGACACTCTCAGTGCCTGTGCCAGTGGGCACTTGGCTGACGAGAGACATCCCTTCTGACACAAGCAACGTGAAAACTGCAGAGGAGACTGAAATGCTGAACTGCTTGTTCAACAATTAAGAACCTAAAAAAAATAAAGCAGTCCTAAACAGTTCAGTTCTAACTGCTAAAACACAATCAAGCAGAAGATAGGTTTCCAATTCTGTGCACATGGGTCTCCTCATTTTCTCTTCCCTTGCCCCCTCTGCTGTCAGTGTGACCCGAGATGTACTCTGCTTTAAGAGGGCAGCCACCAGCAGCTGCCTGAGATGCCATCATTAATTAAAGTCTTGGTTCTCAAGTGCTGCTCAGATTCAGAAAAGGGTGAGAAATACCACCTCTGAGAGCCACAAGACCAGAATTGTCTCTCAACCAAAATCACTGATGCTGAGCACTTCCAGGTAGATCACACAAATGCTTGGCATACACAAACCAAATTCAAACCTGACTTGAAGGAACAAAACTCCACCACCACCAAAAGCTCTTAATTCAACTTAACAGCTACATGAATAGTATAAGAAGGAGCTCTTCTTGCACTAGATACTATTTTAGTACCCCTTTGAAGAAGAAACTAAATGGCAAGGCATTAATCTGATCTGTTTTGTTAAGTTTGACACTGTATCAGTAATTTGCCCATTTTGGACCATAGGAAGGCTCTGTGCCTCCAGTCAAACAGCAAAGAGTACTCACAGCTACCCTTGACTTTCTTGTATCAGCACACTCCGAGCCAGGTGTGAAGTCCACGTTTGCTTTTTCTTTCAAGAAACAAGAAATCCAATAGAATAGTTGGAGCAAGTTTCTGCTTCAGCAAGGACTCAAGCTTGTTTTGGGTCAAAGAAGGAGTAGCATTAATCCTCCACTTAATTGCAGCCCCCTTCAGGGCAGAAATTGGCAGCAGTTTAATGTGATGGAGGAATGTTACACATGAGCTCAGGACAAAGAAAGGAATGATGTCTCCATTGAAAATGCAATGAGACATTAATGGAGAGAAAACAATTACAGCTGGAATTTGGAGGGGTTGTCAGGTTTAGCACCTCTGTACTTGCAAAGACTGCTGCAGCATGTTTAGAAACCCTGCTGATCTACGTCACTACCTGCAGTGCTGCATTAACTTGGGAGCTCTTATTGTTTATTGCTCTGGAATTCTTTTTAAAATGCATGGAATCTGACAAGATATCTTGAGGTGGCACGAAAGCTTCAACTGCACTTCACTAAATCTCAAAGAATCTATGCATCTTTACCTTTTTGCCCTTTTATTTTTCTCATGTTTGTTGCACAAATGAAACAGCTTTTTATGTGAATGATGATTAATAAGCAGTCCTGCTGAAGGGTGACAGAGCTGGTGCTAAGAACAGGCTCCTTTGATAGACACTTTAAAATGTGTTCTAACATGTGAAAATGACAGGCCGTCAAGTCACCATTCAGGTGTACACCGAGATAATAACATGCATTTGAGAAAAATGATAAGGTAAAATACACATTTCTACAGTATGAAGATAAATAGTGAAATATACACTTGCATGCCTCTATGTAAAGTAAGAAGAAAAAAAGAAAAAAATAAATTCTGAGTGGAATTGTGAGTAGTCTGGATATCTCTATTGCCTTGTGCTTGAAATATCATCTCAGCTGAGTGTGTCTTGTTGTATTTGTGCTTGAATTAAAGATAAAAAGCATTTGCAGTGTCCATGCTATCAAATCTTCCTGCATGGTTGAAGGCATCTCAGGACAGGACTTAGTTTAAAGGTTATGGGCATACTTTCAGTATGTGAATTTCTAGGCATAAATAGAAATGGGATCTTTCTGGAAAATAGTATGATTAATAGGAAGTTCTAATGAAAATGAAGCAGTAGAATGTCTGGTTTGCTTGACATCAACAAGAAAACATCGCCTTTCTTATATGGGAAGAAAGTTGACAAGTAGCAACTAAAGTTGTGGACTAGTGAAAGGATAATTGTCTTTTCCTATTTTTTGGAAGCATACTGCAGCCCAGAATCCCCTTCCCTGATTGCTACTTTGACCTCTTAAGAACAAAGTGCTCAAGCACTTGAAGTTTAGCCTTAGAAACATGCAGTGAATAACAGGCATTTTCCCATTCCTGTTCATGTTGCCATTTTCAAACATCTGATAAATGTCAAGCCCTCTCCCTTTATAAAACGTTTTACTTTTGTATCAGGGAAAAACAAAACAAAACAGCAATGTGCAGAATGCCAGTATGAACCATGAAGGCAACTTTCCTCACCTGAGCAGATTGCCCTGGGGAGACAGGGTAGATACCCTTCATGGAGCTGTTCCAAGCTCTTCAAACCCAGCATCAAAGCAACAACCCTCTGGCTTAGAGGTGAGAAAATGATGCCCTGAGGCACAGCTTCTGTGTCAGGCAGATAGCAAGCAATGGGCTCGTAAAACAATATTTGAAGAAAGGTAAAAAAACATGAGGGAAAGGGAAGAGTTGCTTATTAGCTGCAAAGTAAGGCTTTTCAATCACAATCTCTGACAAAGAACAGCATTATTTGGACAGTAAATCATAGTGGCCCACTGAGGAACCTGTGCTGATAAGAGCCTGACAGGCCAGGGAAGAGGTTCAGGGCTTGCAGGGAAAATCTTTCATTCCAAACACACACAGCAGACCAGCAGAGGCAGGAGAAGCAGGTACAGGCAGGCAGTTCTGAACAGGAGGGTGAAATGGGATTTCTGCTCTTTCTACAAAGAGGAGAGGAAAGCCCCTCTCTGATGCTTTTAGTTGGGAATAAAGAGGGCTGCCTTAAGAATAAGGTTCTTTAACCTGTCTTCTTCCCATCAGTTCCTGGGTCTAGTGACACAACCCAAAATGAAATTGAGTGTGTCCAAAGACTCCCCTTTGTGCTCTGGGCAGGCAGGTGGCAGGGGATGGGGGACTTGGCACGCTGTGCATTTCCTGTAAAACTTAAGACTGTTTTGGACCTGTTTACTTTGTAGTGCACGAATATCATGTTCTTTCCCTTCCTTTTCCCTTCCCACTCTTCCCCTTGTGCACTTAGTTTTGTCCCCACAGCAAGAGGGAGCTTAATATGTTGCAATTTACATTGACAAAGGAGGGAGATTAGAGGAAAAACAGATAATTGAAGAGTTTAAGCATTTTCCTCTTGATTCCTCAAACACTGTAAGTATGATATTTCACTATTCTGCAGTACTTCTGGGATATATTTGAAATCTGAAAGATCTAAATTCAAGAAGTGACTGGAAAAGAAAATAAAAAACCAAAGGTTTAATTAATGTTCAGCAGATTTTCTTGTTCCTTTGCCAGTGCAAGGACAGATGTAGAAGACTACACTTTGCCCTTGACACTGACCTGCACATTATTCCATTTTAACTATACCATCTTTCCAGGGACTGCTCCACAGCATTAGTGTAGAACTATCCAAACACTTGTATTACTATTTTCCAGTGTTCCTCTGGTGTTACCATTGCTCTTAAGTTTCAGAGAGCTCCATACAAGACTGGATGATGAGAGAGAGCTCCCCATGCAGTAATCTGCCCCTGAGCCCTTACTGCCAGTCCTGCAAGGGTATTATATGCCAACAGAGCAGCAGAGAGGTTCAAAACACATTGAAGAGTCTCTTTCTAAAATTTTAAGCAGTTAAGAGTTCAGTGAGTCTATTCTGTGATACCTACAGACACAAATCAGCAATGCTGAGGTTTCCTCCCCTCTCTATTTACCTTCTACTGGTCATAGATTCTCTCTGCAGTCAACACCTTGCTGCATCCTTTTTTTTTTTTTTTTGTATTTTACTACTGGTCCAGCTAACCTGGCATTCACACTCTAATTGCAATTCACTAGGGAACTTTCTTGGTACAGTTGAGGGAGTGGAGGGGGGAGAAAACATACATAGGTGTAGAAGCACTACGCTGTGCTATGAATGAGCAAAACTACATCTAGAAAGTTTTAAATAGTATTTTGAAAAGGCAAGAAAACCCAACAAACAGCCAGAGCCTCGTGTCTTCCTTGTCTCCTGTGGAAAAAGGGGAATTCCGGCTCCTGCCATTAGAAATAAATTGCCAGCAGCAAGGAGGTACTAACTAGTCTGACACGGTACTTTCCCCAGGAGAAGAGAATCCTGTTATAGCACCAAGAAACATTCTCACCTCAGGCAACTGATCTTAACAGTTCAGTGTCTTAAATTTAGGGAGCAAGAAGGGAAAGAACGATGATAGCACTTGCTCTTCACTAAGGCACTTGCCTCGAGAGGCCTCTCAGTCCCACTTCAGATGAACAAAGTCACTGTCCTTCTGTCAAGCACTTAGAGGCACCACAGCTCCCTAACTCCACTGATGGGGACTACTCAAATTGAGTAAACCTTGGAAATCTTCTCACTGGAGAGACAGTGTCTTGGAGCCACTATCAAATCACACAAGAGGAGTCAGATTGGGTTAGATCACAGCTAAATCTATCCCAGCATCCTGTCTGTTACAATGGTCATTAGTAGATGCAAATGGAAAGCTTGTAAGAAACAAGGCAAGTATAAAGGGATCTTGTACCAACCCAGTCCCCCCAGGAATTAGGGATTAGGTGACTAATGTTCTCCTAACAGGCTTTCACTGCAGTGAGACCCACCTCTCCTACCTTCTTGTCTCTGCTTTGAAACTGCCACCCTGCAGTCAAGATGTTTGCAGAAAAATGCATCTGTAATGTGTTAAAATTGGAAAATTTCTCAGCAAAATTCCCCACATGTTGACAGAAATTCATGTTGAGATGACAGAAGACTTCATCTGTAGGGAGGGGTTAAAACAAAGTTGAAGGCTTGACAAAGTCTTCATCCTTGGAACTAACAAGCTGGCTTAAAAGCCCTCATTTGATTTTTGACTGAACCCTGGGTCTTGCATGTTCCTTAAAGCACTGACACAAGGCTGATGGATATTTGAGAACATAGAGATATTCTTGATGCTCAGGATTAGTTCTATTCCATTTTTAAAAATAAAATATTTAGCCTAGGCACAAGGAAGATTTAAGTACATTGTTCAGGCCAGTCAGAGAATTAGATGTGGGTTCAGCTTACTTCAAACAGAAAGAGGGCATGAAACTGGGGTTTCTAAATTCTTTTTCTGTTCCAATTTTCTGGGCTGATCCAGGAAGTTACAACCATGCAGAGTTTTCCCAACCTAGATCATATGTATGTGAGTAGATAGCAAAATGTCCAGACAAGATCCTTCTCTTTTCAAAAACCAGATCCAGTGAAGCTGGAAGAGGACATATTGAGAAATTCCTTAAATACTCACACAGTCCTCTTCTGTATATGGTGTCATGCAGAAAAACAAGTTGCTACTCTTGGTGCTTTATAAATGTACCAAAATTCAGGTGGATTAAATAGTGCTGTATAACAGCTGGGGAAATATAATGCTATGGCTTCACAGTCAGATATTCAAAATGAAAATACCTAATTTTACATATAATTACCTCACTATCAGTTTCTATAACCTCTCTGCCAATTAATTCCCCAGTGTGGGAGGCCCTCATTTGAGAAATGGAGTGTAATCCTAGACCATTCCCCAAGCCATGTGTGTGCTCAGGGATGTCTCTGGTTTGTCTCTGTGTCCTTGTAAGGGAACACATGCCACAACTGTCCTGCAGAGGCAGGAGCAGCTCCAGCCCAGTCCTCCCTGAACCTTGCCAAGGTCAGGATGCAGAGCCCCTGCGGCAGCCCTGACCTGTCTCACCACGGCACAGATACTCTGCTCTTCTGACAGCCTGGCAGTTCATCACCCAGATGAAAGCTCTGATCTCCCCTGTTTGTCAGCAGAGCTGTCACAGGTGAAATTTTGCAGATTTCCCAAGGTAGGTGAAATATGACTGGGGGGCAGAGGCAGAGAGGAGGGCAGGGAATGTGCAGTTATTTAAGTCTTCAAGATGTCTCGGGCACAGAGCTTGGTGCCTCTGCCTGGCTCTTGCCCGTGACTCCACTGGAAGAAGCCTAAGGGACTGTTCTTGGAATTCTCCTGATTGTCAGGGACCAGCTGCTCAGCCAATGGACTACATATGGATTCCTCAGCTCTAGGAGGGAAAGATGTAAGCCCTGTACTGAGCCATCTTCTAGACCTTCAGACTTCTAATGTTCACGTTAAGGAGGTCCTTCTGAGCCCTAAACTTTTATTTTCTTGTACACTACATGTTAATTAGTTGTCCATAAAGTCTTACATTTCAAAGTAGTTAGGTTTCTTATAAACATGGAAATTAGAATCCTGTATATCCTGCAGAAAGTCCTGATATAGGGCTCTGAAGCTGGTGGCAATTCCAGTGCTGTGGTTCAGAGCTCTCTCTCTGTCAGAGTGCAGAATGAGACTTAATTTTTGATGCTGAGTTGTGAATAACAACAATGAACATCAACTAGTCATGTTGTGGTTTTATAGCAGACACTTGAAAACAGCCACCGACCAACAATCATTTGAAGAACTCCTCAAAAAACAAGGAGCAGATGTCTTTGGAAAAGCGTAACTGTGACTGGTAGTGGAGGAAAGGGAAAGCTTACAGGTTTATCAAACAGGAAAACTAGTCACAGTAAAAGGAAGTGTAGCAGGCAGAACTGATCCATCTTTATCTCTCTTAGGTATTCCCTAGCTAATCTCGCTGGTACTTCAATAAGAATTTGACAATGCTCTACTTTCTCTGTAACTGGTCAAGCATTTAGCAAATAAAAAGCAAACACTGGTGAGTTTCATTAAACAATACATCTTTTTCCCTTTCCCATTGGTATTCAAGTAGATCAGTGGCATGCTGGAAGGGAGAGAGCTTCCACTCTGTCAGTCCATTTTGTATTTAATAAATCCTACCTTTTCCTAAGTTCAGCTCATTCCAAACAGCTAATTTTGTGATAGCCTGAGGATGCAGGGGGGTCAATACTTTTTGCAGGGAAAGTTAGGGGTCAAAATCTGGTATGTGCACACTGAGTACTTCCATCTTCCCTGACATAATGCACACTGAATCTACTTCTGTGATTCTAGCACCCTTAGTCCCCTCTTTCTGGTCTCTCCAATATCCATGACACAACACACTTTCCTTGTGAGGAAAAAAGTGGTGAAGGTGATCAAACTAGATCATTTGGAAGCCTGTGCCAGGTGTCAGTGCAGGAACTGTCTTAAGTAACTGAGCCACAATTTTACCTAACAGATCTCTTGCCCCAGGTTTTCCTAGGTGGACCTGTGTTGTTGTGTATGTATTTATTTTATAGCTTTGGCCAGTCAAGCATTGGAGGTACAGGGCTCCTTTCCATGCAGTTCTGGGCTCTGACACTTATCCCAGTCACCAACTCCCTGAGAGCTGAGCAGGGTTTTGCCAAAGGTCCCTCCAGTACACTCGTCACAGCATTTATGTGGATATGGTCTTTACCTAACTAATGCCATCAAAGTATCTCAAAGGAAAATAAAGCAGAACAGAAATAGCTCAGGTTCATATAATGTGCTGCTCTGAATAATGAGGAAAGATGATGTAAAATGTGCAACCACTTTTTTTTTCCAAATTTATTTATCTATTATGTGTTTGGAATGAACTGCCCAACTGAAATATCTCTAAATGGTAGCAGAAATGTTTGGAGATTGGGAACACTCCAGAGATGAGATTTCCCCAGTGTCCCCTACATAGGCCTATGACTCTCCATTATCAAAATAAACACTCCTTTCTACTGAAAACTGTTTATATATAAAAGAATTGGCATAGACAAATAACTTGTAGTTTATGTAAGCCAAGATTCTCTTACAGGCCCAACTGCTACCGATGAAGGTGAAACAAAATAAAAATCAATAGGACAACTCACCCCAAGGAGAATTCTTCCTAATTGTGAGAAGTTAAAGAGTGGCTGAAAGTTGAGTTCAGAAGTACAAAAGGAAATAGACATCAAGAAAGGGACAAATGCAGTGAGAGTCTTGCCAGTTATACAACCTTGCATAAGCCACGCTGTTTTTTCCACACAAAGTTTCTTGCATGTTGGTTTTTTATAATCATGGGAGCAAACAATCTCTGTGGTTGTGCCAGGACACCACAGAGGGCAGCTTTCTCCCCAGCATCCATGTATCCCTGGAGCTGGTTGTGCAGGGTGAACACTTCCTGGAGCACTCCCAGTTTCCCAGCAGAGCCCATCAGGAGGGTCACAGTGGAGCTATGGTGCATCTGGAAGGGGTGTCTGGTTTCTGAGGCGAGCGGCAGAAGCGGGACCCCAAGGGAAGGCTCTGTCCCTGACCCCCTTTGCCCTCCCTTGTTCTGATCTTTATTGGGCCGTCTGCCTCGTAGCATCAAAGGCAAAAGCAGGCCCGTGATTTGTCCTACAACAGCTCTATAAAAAACATAATTGCCCAATAACCCTCTGTCTGCAAACCAAGCCATCTTCCTGTTTCTTCTCTCATAAAGACTATTTGACAAGCCTGTTCCATCAGCTTATAAAAACCTAGAAAGAGTAGCCTTCCCTAGAAAGAAACTTTACAGAAAAACAGAAAAGAAACTCATTTACTTATATATATATATATATATGTAGTATGTGTATACACACAAATACACTAAGACTTCCACAACAAGTAAAACACATAAATCACATAAAACAGCCAAGTATTAGCAAGACAAGCAAAGGAATTATTCCTTCCTAAAGTAAGGATGTAACCCTACATAGTGAATTTATAGTGTCAGAAATATTCTGTAAAATGAACAAAAGTGAGGTAGGGAGGTGCGTTGCTAAACTAAATGGGGAATGATTTAAAAATGATTCATCAAGAATTATCCTGGACATCCTCACGTTGTTCTGAAGCTGGATATGATCAGAGACTATTTAGATTTTTTTTTTCCTCTTTTTCTCTTTAAGAGCTTGTTTTCCCACATAATAACATTGCTGCAAGACTCACCAACAAAAATGATTCTTCAGCCTTCCTTTCAATAAGTACACAGATGTAAACTGTCCAGTCACCTTCTGGGTTAGTGTAGGGAGTAGCTCATTCAGGTGACATTCTGTCCTCAAACATCCTTGAGAAAATACAGAGAAACTTCAAATTAAATTGCTAAACTTAAACTTTAAACTGAGACTGTTTCGTGCTTCAGCCACTAAAAAGTGGTTTGAAGTAATCCTTTGAATAATCTTGCTCTGATGTTTTTAAAAGATCAGTTATCGAACAACTTGTCTGACTGTCACAGGTTTCATTTGAAATATTGGACATAGATATACAATTAATTTGATTTGTGGTGCTCAGATTTACACTCCTGGCACATGTAGGAATATTGCATTTTAATTTACTTTCAATACAAAATAGTTGCTTTGATATGCCTGAGAACAAACGCCTTGGGATCTGTTCCTCCCAAATGATGTCAAATAAGAATTCCTCTATTAACATCAGTGGATGAAGGATCAGGCCTTCAAAAACAAAGAATTTATGACTCCTGCTATGGGCCAAATCTTGACGTGTTTACTTTATTACACATGCAATACTGTTGAAATCAATGAGGACAAAATGAGAAAGGTAATGACAAAGCTAAGGGAAGGTCCTGGCTTCAGATTCCACTGCTTTAAATCCAGGGATGTTTCAGAATTCTCCAATTTCACACCGGTGTTTTGCTTAAGCAAAAAACCCCAAATCTGGAACAAGGGTAAAACCACAAACTCTAAGTGGCCCTTGCAGATGAGGCCATTCTGAGTAGATGTATACATAGTTAGGGTGTTGAATAATGCCTGAACTTCAGAAGTTTCAAATAATATAATCATTTCACTCATGGTACATAGGACGTCTCTTCACCTATTTTTCCTAGCTTTTTTTCAGTCTTATACAGGAATGAAATATTTCTTTTCCATTCAGTTATCTGTGCTCTGGTTTGTATTCACATAACTGATTGTCTCTGTGGGACTGAATCTTGATTGCAATTATCTGTCTCCAGAATTTTATACAGCTGTCAGTTGGTGCTGGCTAACAGTCTGCTTCCAACACCCACTCTCTTAGTTTCTTATCATGCACTGGTTCATCTCTCTTCAGGGCCCTCCTGAGATTAGACAATCGAGTTGTCAAAAAAGAACCATTTTCCAAGCCTTCTCTACTTTTCCTGCATTCCTTCTGTTCAACACAAGGTCATCTACACAGAGGAAGTGAGCCCTGCACTCCCCTAGCAGATTCCACTGTATCTTTTCAGTAGTTACACTCCTGAACTGTCTTCTACTCCCTCTGCAGGCTCCTTCCTTCTCCTTGTACCTAGTGGAGAAGCAACCTCTCTGCAACTTTTCACAAACTGGAAGGAATTAGTGTCCCAAGGAGCTACATTCAGAGTGACCTGCCTGGTGTGGACCTGTGGCTCAAGGCAATCCAGTAGGCCTGTCTTACAATGCGAGATGATGCAGGAGTCCTATGTGTTATCTCAAACAATGTAAGGCCAGGCTTAAGAGAACTCAAGTCAGTGCCTGCTCTTTCTAACGATGTTTCAACTCTTCTTTCAAATCTTCTTAGTGCTCCCCCTATCTTCTCCCTGCATAGCTCTCTCCCTCTTGGTTCATCTAGGTGGCAAACACAAATATTCTTGGAACATCTTCAGCAGTAATGCACAAACAGAGAATGCTGAGCCCATCCTATGATGGCAAGATGGTATTTTTGCTCAATGAAGATGTCAGGCAGAAACTCACATACAACTCACCCAGAACAGTGGACAGAGAGTAAGCAGTCCTACCTTGGGCATCTCAGTTCTATCCACTTCCCAAGCTGGGAATTCCTCCTTCTTCATGTCTCCAGTAGGCTTCTGTTCAGCAGCCTCCATCTCCCACCTAGTTTGTCTCAGGGACCCCCTAGTGATTTATTCTCCCCTCTTCTGAGGAAAGCTCTCAGCAGAGGCTGTGCCCATCTCAGAACCATGCCAGCACAGATACCTCCACCTGGGGGAAGCAGAGAACCACACTGAGCTCCTTACTTTTGGAAGGTTTGTGAGTACTCTCCTGCTTCAGGTAGCTCCTAAATATGCCAAGCTTCAGGCTTAAAATTTCTGCCAGGTCTAACACCAGCACTAAACAACCAGAACTTGGACCAATACCACACATTGGAAGGAGTTTTCACTCAAAAGAGCCACTGGGTTGGTTGGCATCCTCATACCTCAAATCTATCAGGTTTGAGGGTTTCTCCCAAGGAAAAATTGGACCCCAATGTGGGGTTTCACCTGTAGCTTTGGGACTGATGCAATACAGGGAGGCTATAAAAAGCAAATGACATGATATTGTACAGAATCATGGCTCCTGAAGTTGGCAGGTTAAGCTTGTCTGGGCCACCAGACTGTAATGCTGTTATGTGTTACACACATTGCATGATTCCTACAGTAGTAATTCCTAATTCTATAGAATTGTAGGAGAAACTGTACACCATTTGTGAAGATATGTACTCTTAGGATATAAGGCAATATTTATGTAGTATATTCTACTGATTTCTATGAGGAAAGCAGAAAGGTGCTGGACAGAGCACTAAGCACAACAGACTGGATTTTTGAGCAAAAACTAGAAATTAAACTCTGTTTTTAAAAAATGAATCAATGTGTCAGTGGTGAAAAAAAGGTCCATGCTGACTTTTTTCCCAGCAGGAATGTATTGTATTTAGTCTCCTCCATAGATGCTGGTATAGTAAAAATATAACTTGTCTTGAAACAATAAAGAAACTGAGTGCCACTGTGATACTGAGATCTGTGGCCCAGAGCCTTCCAGCGCAGAGTTTAACTTCAAGCCTCCCTGCTCAGCAACTGTTCACAAAGTTGTTTAAAATGAAGGTCTCAATCCTGCTTAGTAAATCTGCATGGTATAAAGTTGAGCTAAACCAGAGCCTTGTTAAACAAAATAGGGCTCAGTGGTGGCTTGGCAGTTTGCTCCTGCTGTACAGAACTGAGACTCAAAGTAGAAGCAGATTAAAAAAATTGTGGAAGAAAACTTTCCTCTTGTTCCATCACTTGGGCTCTTAAACATGTTGAAAAATAAACAGCCAGCAACTTTTACAGCAGCAGAACTTGGAGTGTGCTATTGGGAAACCCACTAAATCTTTAAAGGAGGTACACCTTTGGAAATATTTTATAGACACTCATCTCCCCAGCAGGAAAGCTAGTGCTGCAAAGAGACATCTTTAACAAATAAATAATAGTTTATTAAGTCACTTGTCTCCACAGCAGGAAATAAAGTGGGGGGTGGGAAGGAGGGTGGTGGGGTGACAAAGGAAGGGAAACAAAAACGTTACCCTTGCAACCCCTCTGCTCCAACAGAGCTGTATTTATTTAAAACACTCTTCTCCTAAGACAGATGGAAAAAATAATTAACCCAGCCACCCACCCCTTTTATTAAACTCCTTTGTGACCACCAGGGATACGATTAACATGGCCACCATAAAAACCCAGTCCCCTACTCTCAAAATAAAGAGAAAAACACAAGCAAGAGTGAGATACCGTGCAGGGCAGGAAGTAAATTAAGAACCTGCCTTTAGGGCAGTGAAATATTTTTCTGAATACCTGCTGGAAAATTTCACAGAATCACAGTGAAGCATTCAGTTTATCTCAGTATGGCCTTGAGGACTCACTTCTGTGAGAGTCTTCCTCTTGGGCAACCAGCTTCTGTGGAAACTGTGTGGAAGTGCCATCAGTAAACAGCAGAGTAGGGACAGAGGATGCGGTGCCACTTGGGAGTACAAAAGGGCAATTTATAAGCTGTCCCATGGTTTCCCAGTTTTGAAGCTTGCCTAGATCCTCTGATGTCCCATGTGCAATCACAGAAATTCTCGGGGTGCTAGGTATCTATTTAAATTTTTTATTCACTGGACTTTTCTATCATCTTCCTATTGCTGCTTGAAGGCATTCCTTGCCTATGGAAGGCCAGGCCAGATTTCCCAGGAAAAGCTATCTTCATTTATACAGTGGAAGTCTGGATTTCTCTAGCTGTTTACACAGCACCATGGCAAATCCAGGTGCATTGATCCCAAACAGCAGATTTTTTTTCTCACTCTACTACTGCCTTTTACAGTCACCTATACCTCTGTTTCCAGTTCAAACTAGCCTCTTGTCCAGAAGATCAAATATGCTCAGGTCAAACAACCTTCACCCCTTTGTGATAGTTCTTCTGGGATCTCCTGAACTCCACAACCCTCCACGTCATCAGAATCATAGGAAAAACAGATCTTATACCTATCTGTGGCTATACACATGTTCTCATGGGCCAACTGGCTACAAAACCAGATGAAAACAAATTAATAGAAAGTTCTAGCAGGCTCTGTGTGCCTGAGCCTGCAGTTACAGGAGTCCATACTGGGGGCATCACCACACTTAGATACTGACTTCACTGTGCTACTTCCATGTTATCTTTAGCAATAAACTTGCCCTTTCTGAACATGTGTATACTGACATTCACTCCTGACTGCAGCACTTCATTTGTTAGGATTACCCCAGGCAAGAGGAGATCAGCCAGAATCACTGTGTAGAAAAGGCTTTTCATCATAGCAGCATGACTAAAAAATGTTACATATTTTGTCTACCAGAGCATAATGCTGATGAGAAAGCATGCCAAATGTGGCAGCCTAGAACTACAAGCTGCCAGGGTAAAATGATAGTCATCTCTAAGGTTTAAGATCTGTCAGCTTCCCAAACCAAAGATTTCTATTCTGTGTTTGCCAAGGAAGCTTCTTGCACACTGCCATCATTATGTAAGGAAGCACTCAAAACATTCTGAATATTTTGTGAGAACACATTCAAAGAAAATATTCCTCAATACATTTGATTTCAAGCTGACCTAGGAAGCATTTTGCTCACCTTCTATTAACCACAGACCTGAGTGTTCTGTTCTTTGTCCCCTAGGAAAAACTGGAGGCCTGAGGGCTTAGTCAGAACCTGTTCCTACAGAACATTAGTACCCCCTGTGCTGTGGTAGATGGTGACAGTGGGAGGATAAGCGGTACCAGCTCAAGTAAAGGATGAACAAATCCACTTGTTGTATGGACAGAAGGTCTGCATTCAGCTGTCCCAGTGACAACTGTTTACAGTTTTCTGTAAATACAGAGAAGAGATACCTGGAGTGCAGGTAAAAGGAACACAGAACCCATACTGATAATCTGGACTGAAGTAGATGCTCCCATTTTAATAAGGGACCATTTTAAACAACAACAACAAAAGAATAGTAGCACTGTATAGGTCAAAATCTCTCCAGACCCCTCGGTAGAGTGAAGTTTTATTTAGCAAATGGTTTCAAAATACATGATTGAGTAGGAACAGAGGGATGGGGAGGTGGTAATTATGATACTATCCATTTAGGGCAATGGTAATCAAAATCAGAAAATTATACCTAATATTTGCTAGTCTCTCATTTCTTAGAAGAGCCAAACACTACAGTACATGTTGTTAAAGATAATAGGGGTTGATAACCAATCTACTGTATGAGATTGCAGATATAAGGGAATGTTAGACTAGCACAGTGTGGTTCACCAAAAGGGCACTGAATCAGGAAACTGCATTTACTGCTGGCTCTGCCACTGGAGTGTTTTGAGTAAATAATTTTGTCCCTACCTATGAAATGATAAGGACAAATGGGCTTTCTTTATAAGACATACATTGACATAAATGGATAAAAAGTGTTCAAATGAAAGATAAATGTTATTGGATAGCTGAGACTGGACTTAGATCATTACTGGAAGGTACAGTCTAGTTGGAACTGGAGATATGCTGAGCTGGATGTGGAAGTCTCATAAAAGTATCTTTTGTGACTATGTGGAGATGACAGCATCATAAGCTTTAATGCTTAAAACCATCCGTCCTGTGTGGATGGTTTTTATACAGCAATGTGCATCCTGTTTGGCAGAGCTTAGGATATCTTCACACAAATATTTTAATGCCTAGCTGCTACCTATCTAACTACTTTTAAAGCAGTTTTAATTTATATGAATTTTATCACATTGTCGGGGGGATCAGAAGTCAGTATCTGAGCATTGGGATCAGAGGGAGAGACTGACCTTGCCAGATTTTCAACTTCTGGTTATTGGCAGTCCAAGTTATTTCTCCTGCTGCTCTGACAACCAATCTGTTTGTCTGGCAAGCAGTCATGAAACAGTTGATGTGGGCTGGCCCTGCTCACTGGCATTTCATCATCACTTGTAGCATTCATCCGCTGCTTGTGGAGATGGATCTCAAAAGAGAGATTTTGAGGGGTTTAATCAATTTCCTGAGTTCTGCCCATCAACAGTGTCTTCATTTCCTGCCACTTCATAAAACAGGCTCAAGTTACAGTAACAGACTTGTTTTGGGTTATTTAGAATAACTCCACTGAGCTGCTTCAAGTTTACACTCATGTGGGATCCTGCTGCAAAGACTATGGAGATTGATGGGAATCTTCATATCAGCCTTGATTCTTCATTGTTCAAACCCATCAAAATTTTACCATTCACTTGAATAGAAGCAGGAATAAATGCCTAAATAAGTGGTAGATAATCCCTCACCATGTAAATAGTTCGTGGAATGGAAAAAGAAACAAAGCAGTTAAAAAACTATTCTGAATCCTGTACTGAATGAATGCCATAAATTTTGCATTTAAGTAATTTCATCTAATATTTAACTAAGAACTAATGGGTGCTGCTCTCTTGTTTTCTTCTGAAAGAAATCAATTTCTTAGCTGTATGGCAGTATTGTATGAAAAAGGATTACTGTGTACATAAAAAATTTCCGTATTTGGCTCTTACCTAGGCATTTCTGGTAGAGTTTAGCTTCTATGGGACAAAACATTTCCTCATTAAAATGTTAAAGTTTCAGGACTGTGAAGTAAACTTATACTAGTTGTAGGTTGGAGAGGTATCAGGGACTGGACTGGGGATGCTAAGGAAAGCTGAACTGCATTAGGTACATTGATTGCCCATTTAATTTAAAATGGGTTTCTCAAACAAGCTTCACTGCTTTTTTATTGACATGATTTCCCTAAACAACTTTGTCTCACTGATACCCAGATCCCAAATCCATTCAAGCACAGGACACTGGGTTAAAGGCATCTTCTGATGTGACAGCTAGAAGGTATTTTAGAGAAAGTGGGGTTTATGTTTTTTCCCTGTTATTTGGCAGGTGAAGAATGAAAGCAAATAATCTAAACCAGCAAAATTACAGACAATAGTGGGGGATTAGAGAGAGAAAAACTGCTCAGCATTGACCATCTTCAGTAAGCGTTGCTGTGCTGTCACAAAGTTGCTTGAGCTGATCTTTAATTACCGTGAGGTAACAGACTACATAAGAGCACATGATCTAATAAGATTTTATAGGACACAAAGTTTAGGTTTAAGTTTTTAACAGCAAGTGATTACAAAACTGAAATTCTCCACCTTATTTACATTTTACTTTCAAATAAAATAGTATGTTCCTGAATGCTTAACTTCTGTACCACAGTAACATGGGTTTGCTTGTACTTGAACAAGTTTAATACATTTCAGCACTGTCACTGTCTCAACTAATACATATAATTTTGCTTTTGAGTTTAGCCCACTTTTGACAGACAATTTGGCAATTCAAAAAGATGGTTCAATTGTGTCATGAAAAAAAAAAATCCTTCTAGGACCTGATACTTAACCAAAATTTTCTGCTTAAGTCAACCAACTATTTGTCTTGAATTATTGATAGCTTTTCACAACATAACAAACTTGGATTGAATATTCTTTTCTGTCCACTTTTTGTATCTCCTTTTGTAATGATAAAGCTGAGGAGGCTGGGAACCTGGCTTGCTTAGAGAGAATGTGACAAGCACAAATGTGCGCTTTGGCACAAAGATTCCTGGTCTTAAGGAAAACAGAAGTGTTAGAAAGCAGGAAATCTTGATCCTGGAAGAAAACTACTTTACGTACTTCTGAAAACTTGGGGCAAATTTAATTAGCTGGCACAAGGAGACAAAAAAAAAATTGCATATGCTTTCAAAGTACTGTGCATGGTCAGGTGTTCTAAAATACTGTCAAGAGTTACTGTGATTAATCAATACTATTGTGCCACTTGCATGAAAATGCATTATCTGGTAAATGAATGATGATTTCAGGCAGAGCAGCCTAATTAGACAGGATATATATTTATGTAGCCATCTACTTTATACCATAATAATAAACAGTAATAATAAATAATAGGTGAAAATGGATTTTAAGAACCTGACCAAATATGCATTTAGTTGATCATGCTCTTTCCATTGGCTTCATTGGCTTGGACCATTGTTCATACTGGAATGCTGAAGAGCATTGAAACAAAAAGATTTAGTAAAAAAGATAGGAATTTGTCATTGGAGAGGATGTTGACATTTATCCAACACACAGAAATCCTAAAACTCTGCAAGGCACTAAGTATGGTTAACACACTCTTCCTTTCATGATGTGTCCAGTTTAAATTGCTGTGGCTCTGACTCACCGAAGCACTTAGCCCTGTGTTTGACTGCAGGAAAACTCCTAGAACACACAACAGGTCAGATTAGGTATGTGCTAAAATGCTTTTGGAGATTAAAATTAGGAAGCTCCAAATTCATTATATGATCAGACTTCTAAATGCAAAGAGAAAACTATAAAATTAGGTCTTTTTCTATACTTGTTTTCCAAACAAATATCATGGACAAAGAACATGAAAAATCAAGTACTCAGTTTGGGAAACAAATCAAGGCTGCTCATGCACAACTGCACCTCTAACAGCGTGCCCAGCCCCAGCCGTGTGTATGACAAAGGAGATGCCAGACACAGGCATTATGTGCTGGGTCTTTTTCTACTCTTTCTGCCACTCCCAGTTCAAGCAAATATCTTTAAAAAGAATAAGAAAAACTCAAGGGAAGTTTGGTCTGGATTAAAAACTCAGAAAAAAAATGGGCAAGGAAATTAGAACAAAGTGAGGCTCACAACCTTAGTGAAGACAGTTGATGCAAAATCTTTTTGTAACTGAAAGATTTGGATTTTGCAGCAGTCTGATTCCCTCTGATAGAATGATCAGTAATCTTTCCTCAGTCACTGCCTGTAAAATCATAAAACCTACTTTCTCTTGATTTAGATAATCAGATGTTACACTGTGTCTTGGCCTATTACTAGGAAAACCTTCCAAGAAAATTATTGCAGCAATTTTCTTAGTCCAAGAGCAAACTACATGCTCAGATCTGGTTTGATTTTTTAATTCTTTTCTTTAAAGCAGTATGTATAAAGAAAGATTAATGATTCTGATTGGGTTCATAATAACAACAGCCTGCCCTTTACAAAACTCTCAAGATTTATCTTGAGAGAAATCCCAGCATCCACACAATAGTTGGTGCTCCTACTCCTGCTTTTGTCAAGTGTCTGAAATTTTAGCCCCTACTGACCTGAGTCATTTAATCACTGCCATGAAATGGACATAAGAATCAGTCAAATATGCAATTTATTTCTCTACAAAATTCCTAAAAAGACTTGTCATTTAGTTGCACTGAAAATGTGGGAATGGACAAGGTCAACAGGAAGAAATGGGAAAGGAAAAAAGTAAAGAAAAGGCTGTAGCTGCAGCATTTTGTGAAAAGATGTTGCTTTGGTTGCTAGCACAGTAAGAGGCATGATGTGATGGCAGGTTTATTCATTTTTAATTATGGACATGGCTTTATCTGCAAGTCTTCCTCCCCCTCCACTAACTGCCCCCCTCCTTTTTTCTCCCATCCCCTGGGGCAGCACTGTGGTGGGGCTCAATCACTCTTTTATTAGTTGTGATATACTGTGGCTAATTCCCTTAATCTGGACCTTGCTTTCCTATAAAGCCCAGACCTCAGGTATTGAATTTCCCTGATCAAAGTGCAACCAGTGTGGGACACAGCAATCTCCACTAAACAGGGGAGCTTGGGAAAGCTCGTAAATGGAGTCAAAGAAATACACACACACAACGCGCTCACAAGATGGTGCAATCAATTGGTAGAACAATCACGTGTGAAATATTACTGGCTCCTTAAAGTGCTGGTTCTGGGATTTACTGCAGTGTATTAATCTGCTATGCTTAATGCATTGACCTTTCACCCCCAGCAATTCAGTAGACAGGGCTTGAATTGCCAGGAGCTGATACAATGGATTAGGAGCAGAAAGACCCCACCACACTCAAGTGCCATGGCAGCCCTAAAGCATACCACCAGTAACTTCTCCATCTTTCCTAATAGATACTGCCAGACAATGTGGCTACCACAGAAAGGACTGTATTGACAGCAGAATTTCTGGAAGGGGAGATAGTGGAAATAAGTCTTGTGTTTATTGTTATAAAACAATAGAGAAGGGAGTCTTGTGACTGAGTCACAAGTAGGGATTTAGAAGAATTGGTTTTATTCCGTGCAGTCATTCTCTCCTTGTGTGTGACCTTAGGCAAGACAATTCACTTCTTAGGATCGTGTCCTTCCTATCTGTAAATCTGGGATAATGGAACTTCTCTGATTTTCTCAGGGGCAGGCTTTGTTCACTGACATTTGGAAGACCCTTTAGGATCACAGGATTAGACGTGTTATATGATATGTCCATGCAAAATAGTATGGTACTCTGTACATTAAATTTCCATGTGGATGGAGAAGACAATGAAAAGAACCTCGTTTTCTCTTCAAAGTGCTGTGTTGAACTAAAAAGTTAACTCAGATCTAAAAATCAGTGCTATGCAGACTTGAGAAAATGTGTAGAAATAAATGAGATGGAGAGCAATGCATATTTATAATTGTGAGATAATCATATGTCCTCCTGCTTCCTTGATCATTCAAAATCTCAACATTTCACATACAGAAGACCCTTTGGAATTCAATTTCTGACGTTAACTCTTCAATGTCAACTTTATTCCATATAATTAAACAAACAGTGCAACTGAATTTGAGAGGAGTGTCCAAAAACCCTCATAAAGGAGATTATTCTAAGTAATTGCTATCAAATGCCATTAAATGCTGAATAGCTTTAAGCCCCCTCCACCCGCCTGCACAGGCACTCTCATTTAGGATTAAAGGGACCTTTATTTGATTTGTTTTACTTCAATACAAAATAAATTAGGTTGACCTGAATTAAGGCCTCTTTGATACTCAGGAAGAGTGTCTACACAGGGATTTACTACGCTTTAATTGGTCCACTTCAAAAGTTAATTTGGATATTTTTCCCAATATGCTCCAAAACTACCCCAGAGTACATGTGTCATATTTATAAAATGGCAGAGAAATTCAAGCACAAGGCTCTGTGAATCTACATTCAGAATTTACCATTTCAATAAGCATACTGGCACTGCAGAGTAGCCCTTAGAACTGGAATATACTTAAATGATAAATGGTGAGATCCACCTCACCAAACTTTGGTTGTCCAAAGTGAGATCCCTAAGTTTGTTACATGTCCTAACTCCACAAAAAGGTGTGCAAACCTAGAGGATGACAAAGCCATCGCGGTAGGCATCTCTGAGGGTGCTGTTACAGGGTTGCTGTGGATCCACATAAGGGGAGGTTGTCCCCAAAAGTTCACCTCATATTCCCTTGTCCTTAGCTGCATGTTTCCCCATGTTTCATGTGCCAGCAAGCATTCATACAGCCGCGGAACAAATCAAGTTGGGAAACTGATCCAACCCAAACCAACTCTGAACAATACCAACAACGAGAAGAGAGAGAAAAACATGAGTTATGCATCTTGACTTAAGCTGGCTTAATTTTGATTGTGCGACCGTATCCGAAAAAAAGCAGGATGAATTCTTTTCCAGAGATAATTCTTTCAGTCTACCAATTTTATGAGCTTTGCAAGTTAATTTATAGCAAACACCTAACTGAAGACAACTGAGGAGAAAGAAACTTAGCCCCAAGAAATCGTACTTGTGCCAACTCCTATGAATGGAAGTACATCTGAGTTTCTGAGCAACATTTATACCTCAGAACTTGTGGTTAAGTGTCTTTCCTTCAATTTTTCACAGCAAATATTGAAACAACAGTTGAAAACTCTTTTAAGTGCACAATTAATAGTACCTCAAAGGGGCCTGGTTTTCAGAAAATGCTGGGAGCCAGTCCTGTGAAAGCCATCACTCATGTAGGGCATTCAGAACTGCTAACCAGTTTTGAGACTCTTGGCCCTATCTAAAAAGAGTTGAGTTCGCATAAATTAGCTTTAAAATAAATCCATACATATATATTTTAATCCAACCATGTGCACATCAAGAAATAATTTTTGTATGTGCAGCACTGCTGATCCTGTTACACGTGGATCAGACAACACATCATGTTTTTCAAGAGTATCTTGACTAGTGGTCAAAAGGGCTGAGTGCTCAACTTGAACAGCCTGGAAACCAGAACTCCTGAAATCATAACACAAGGACTCGGGAGTAGCATAGGGTAGAAGAGATGAATAGTGTAAGAGTTGAGAATGGATCTGAAGGAAAGGGATGTCACAGGGCCAAAAAGGACAGTTGGGACATTTCTTTGCCCTGGTGGGTTTGTGGGCCCTGCTGCTCACTGCCTGACATCAGCCACTTGGAATGCCAGTAATATAACACCCCTGTGACACTCGTGCTCCTGCCGTACAGTTTTATTGCCCTGCTTCCACTCTCTCTGGTTTATATCGGATTGTGTTTTCCAAAGACAGGCAATAAAGAAGGGAGGAGGGGAAGGGGGATTTATAGCCTGCTAAACTAAACTTCCCTGGGCTTGCTGTCCTCTGTCCCAGCCCTCCTCTTGCTGCCCTGACTGATCTGGAGGAACAGTGCTTACAGCAAGGTCTCGGGGTGTGAAGGACGAGGCTTGTCAGAGACTACTTGGGTTCTCTTCTTGGGAGGTCAGGGAGCACAACCCGGTCACCCCCCACCTCTGCTCCCTCAGTGTCCCAGGCACTGTGCCCTGCTGCCATGGAAAACATGGTGGTGGAGTCATATGCTAATAATCTTTACTCACATACTTACAGTTTGCCACACAAGGCTCTCACTGTCTGTGGAAGGATTGTGGAATAGCTAAAGGCTCACAAAAATCTGCCTCAATGCAGGCATCTTTGGCACTTCTGCTTCTGAGAAATGATTGCCAAGGTCTCTATCTCAGCTGATTTGAGCTGAGGATATGCAGCTGAAAACAATTGCAACTGCAGTTTTCTGGAAGAGGGAGCTAAAATCCTGAAAGGGTGCCATTTAGACATATCTGTTTTGTGACAAGCCCTAGCACTATATGATTATGGCATTCTCTGTAAACATGAGAGGTGGGACAGAGGATATAGAGATGGATTTGGGACAGGGAGAACCATTTCCACACAGCAAATATGTGGTGAAACGCTCATAAAAGGCTTAAGTCTCTAAAAAAAAAATTCAACTATCATGAAAATTCCACTGAGTGGAATACTCAAACTCCTGTGCTATTCAGAGTTTTTAAAACATCCAGTCTTTGCCAGTATTTCCTGGGAGATGGGATAAATAGATGGCATTCTTCCCTACTGGATTTTCAGTGTGATGTGGTATAGGACAGAGAGGATGAGAGCAAAGTCACTTTGTGACTCAAGTCACTGCATTCAGGTAACTGTGGTGGGGAGGTGGACAAACACCAGTAAAATGCAAGCACATGCACCATGTAAACAGTGAAATTACAGTGTGCTCTGCTGTGATAAAACTGTCAAGTGTCTCTGAACTGCCTGTCATCGACAGAAATTTTAAACCAGCTCTTACTAGTGTGATCTCACAGTGCCAGATGCTCCCTTCTGCTCTCTCCATCACTGCTTCCTGCTCACCTCCACCTCTGGCAGCTGTCCTAGCCGTGGTGGGCAAGGGGAACACACCAGGCAGTGGAAGGGATTGCCTCAGCTTCTCTGGGGAGTAGAACAAGTAGGATGGGATGAAATGCAGAATGGTAAGTGCAGTCTGCAAGGGTCTTGTTAAACTGTGATGTTCAAATTGTTTTAAGATGGCACTGAACAAAGAACAAGAGAAAATACTGCATTGTGAGGGAAAAAACCAGCAGAGATGAGTGGTGTAATGGGACTTCTGAATGTACCAGTTCTCTGAAAGCCTGCCTGTCACAGCTTCTCAGCCCAGTTCAGCTGCACACCACTGGACATGCCAAAGGATACCAACCAAAAACCACCCACCATTTAGGTTAGAAAGTGGTTTTTTTACACTTGTTGTCATTCCTTTTTAATTTTCTGTCATGAACCAAAGTGGTGTTGTGCTCCATAGTGCAACATGTAAAAAAGAAAAGGGGAATCTGTGTTGGACACTGGTCACTTCTCCCATTGCACTTGTAAGGTAAGCCTGGTTTTTCTCACAAAAAGCAGAAAGATGGTTCCAACGTCATGAGCTTTTTATTTCCTTCTTAGTTTTGTACAGAGGTAGCAACTCCTGTAAATGGTTTCCCTACAGGTCTTGAGGGTAAAACACTACTCAGGGCAGCTTCTTGTGTTTTTATGCTTTGTTATTATCTGTTGTAAGAAGAAAAAAATCCTAACAGGGCAGAGGGAGAAGGCAAACCTGATGCTTAGAAAACATCCAATACATTCAGAGAGAAATCCCTCATCTCTTCTCTAGCTGTTGGGACAAGATCTTTTCTATATTGTGCACGCATAATTTATTTACATCTCTCCTCCTTATGCTTTGTATATTTTTAGAAATTGGAATTTAATCAATATTAATAATAATAACATTCCAATTATTATTTAAATATAATTCCAGCTTCACAAAGTATCAGGGAATGCAACCATGCTATTCTCTGTGGTGCATTACACAGATGTGCAAGGCTTGAAGCAGCAGCCAAAATTCTCAAAAACTCAGAGAAACACAAGCTGAGTATTAAAATAGGGTTTACCATTTGCTGCAGTGACAGGGCGTGTTAAATGCAAAAGTGTCTCTAGACAGTATTACAGACTGAGAAGCAAAGACCACAGCAGAATAATTCAATCCAACTTCTTTAAAAAGAGAACCAGCATAAACTGGCTAAGGACTCATTTTCACCTGTTAGTTCCTGGAAGGTCAACTGCTCTGGACACTTCTAAATAAACTGGCATTACTCATCCATAACATATCTATTCATACTTCCTTAAATTCTCCCCGTTCAGAGCAAGAGATAAAGGTACCATTTACACTCCAGAATTACAGATTAGGTCTAAGTGGAAGTTATATTTGCCCACCCTTCAGTGATCATCTACTTGGGAATTAATTCTGCTGTTTGTGAGTGAGAATGCAAGTATTCTTGTGGGATTTTCTTTCCACAGGGAAGTTTCACATTAAACTTTGTCTATATTCTGAAATATTTAACATAACCCTCTGCAAAAACTTCTGACAAAACCAGTGCTCATTAAACAGTTACAGAACCTCAACTTATCTTGAATGGTTTCCAGTCTGGCAATACACAAGTTAGAGCAGTATTTCCTGCCAGGTTTTCAGTATGTTAATCTGATATAAACATCTCTCCCACCTTCATGCTTTTATTTCCTGCTTGCCCTGCATAGTATTTAATGCATTTAACAATTGCTTCATCTGAAGTATTTCTAGTGAAATAAAAACAAATCCTGGACTCTTTCCTTCTCCATTTCTGCTGCTTATTAACCCAAGGTGATTTAGGACGTCCTTGAGCCTTACAGCAATTGAAATTTATTTTGGGAGCTGTGTGCTTAGGGACATGTGGAAGAGGTTATTTATTCCAAAGAGCCATCCAGCAGTGATGATGTCACCAACAAAACATGGTATCAGCTCAGTTGGTTTGCTACCAAATCACTGCCTTGAGTTTCCTATACGTGGTGGCACCTGCTGATGTACAGGGTGCCTGTATATAACTGGCACATAGATTACTTATTTTGTTATAAATACTTAAAATTAGCTTTTGGACTCTTATTTTTTGCCTTCTTGAAACCCCTGATTGCAAACTTGTGCAGTAGAGAAAGATATATTGTAAAGAAGTTCCATCTCAATCTAAAGTGAAATGCAGCTCAGTCATGGCAGGGTGAACTCCCAGGCAGCTCTTTGACTGCTTCCTTTGCATATACAACAAGAGATGACAGATTTGTGAATAAAGTGATCTAAAATGAGGACACTTTTCTGTAGACTACTATGCAGATGTAGTTGAGTTTGAAGAAATTCTGCTACAGGTAGCTCATCTTATTTTCAGTGCTGCTTCTAGAATTCCTGGCTTCCTCCTGAGACTAGCAGTATTCCTACTTTGCCCTTGGTTCTAGACAACACATACTGGTAAAAACTGTCCAGGGTGATGAGTAGACACAGTCCCTTCACTGGGATTTTTTAACTAGTTATAACTTGGCTGCTCCAAAATCCAAGCAGTGGAGTGTCAGACTTACTTTATAGAACACAGCAGAGAGTCATAGAAAACAGGCCAGAAAGGAAGCCTAACAAATCTCCTAAGCCATCCCCTCCCTGGGACAGCTATACTTGCAGTCTTCCTCAATGAGGAGTGAAGGATTGGGATGGGATGGGATGGGATGGGATGGGATGGGATGGGATGGGATGGGATGCTTTTTACCAGCTGAATTACAGGCTACCTACACACTCTTTAGGAAATGATTCAGCACAGCATAAGCAAAGCCATATGACCTCTCTGGTTTTCAGATGGGTATTGAGCTTAAATACTGACGATAAAATGCTGTAGGGCCACGCACTGCTGGATGGAAATGCATATAAAGGTGTCCAAAGTGGTTTTTTCTCATGGTTTTGATTCTCTTAGCATCTGATTCAGTGGGACTTAAATACCCAAGGGAAAATTCTGAGTACTAAATTAGGCTCTTTATAGTATCGAGCCATTTGTAAGTGGATTGTGACATTCTGAAATTTCAGATGCTTTACTACCTGTAAGTGTTAGTGTGCAATATTGCTTGTTGCAAATAGCTCAGAACCAGGCCACTGTGAATATCCCACCTGCAAATTCACCCCAAGTGAGCCAGTTACAGGGCTCAGGTGACAGAAATACTGTACACCCACTGGTGACTGAACAGCACATTCCAAGTATGCCATGAACAACTGCTCATTCAGTGTGTGCTTTCTGCAGATATTCAGATGTTAAATTCTCCCTTATTCAGGTACACTGCTATATACAATGAACATTTGCTGGCCCACAGAGCATCCTGCTATGATTAGGTCCATAACTCTTTCAAGATTATAGGATATGTTCATAAAAGTATTACTCAACCCTTAGCTATAACAAGTATAGGAGTGGGTTCTGTGCTAGAGAAGTGGACAGAGTATTATTGGGACATAATGGGAGTATCAGGTGTGAAACAGTTATTTGCTGCCTGGAAACTTGGGAGGGACAGAAGGTAAGTGTAGAGAAGGACCACACCTCCAGTGTAAGGTGAGTGGGTCACTTGGTGCTGTTGCTGTCTCAACAAGTCCAGTCTGCACTAAGTGAGGACCCACATACCCTGAAGCCGGAAGTGGTGCCACTGCACTTGTTTTTAATTTACACCTCTAGATCTCCTTCACTAGGATGATACAGGTCGTCACTGCTATCAGTCACTCTAAACAAACACATTCTTTTAGCATGATCTTTCCCACACTCTCCCATGGAAGCTTTTTCTTCCCCCTCAAAATGCATTGTTTCCTACCAATTCCTCTTCTCCATTTCCTTAACTTCAAGCAAAGCAGATCATGTCTCACAGAATAGGACAATGTCACCTCTAGGGAAGAATAAGGCTCTCACGTTCCTCTCCTACTTCAAAAATTCTATTTATAGACCTTTTTTTATTCCTATGCCAATTTCTCATCTGTTATTTCTTTGCTTTTGTTCACTTCTTACTCCCTTCATGGATCAGAATCTTTCCTATATCTGCTACAGACTTCTTAAGGTGTCCATGTACAGTTAAAGGGTCCTATTAACAAGAGATTGTTTGTATGACCTAATTAGATCTCCACAGAGACAGCCTTAATAGGCCCTTTTGGTTTTTTTGGATTGTCTGCAAAGTAATAGTGCAATGGCAGTGTTCATTTTGCTTGGCTGTATCAGGCCATATATCACATCCTTTTCCTTCCAGTCCTTCAAATAAGCTTGTCTCATTCTTATTTTGGTTTCAAATTATAGATTATAAATTTCACTTCTCTCCACTTTTCCCTATAATTTGACCCCCAGCTGTTGAAACTACTTCGAGTGATTCCCCCTGCCCACCATCCACCCCACGGTTTCATATGAAAGACAGCCCTGGCTTTAGGAATAAATGACGTCCCTTGGACCAGCTGTGCCCAATAAAAATCCAACTTCCACCTCTCACTTCCCTTCCTCAAAAGGGTAAAACTGATTTGAGAGTGCTGATGATAAGATACATGGGAATACAAAATCCACCTCAGTCAATAGACCAAAGCTGTGCACTGTGACATCATCGTATCCAAAAGAAACTATTCTGTCAGTTCCTCCACTGCCCTATAACTACAAGTTATTGCACTTGTCCTAGAGACAGGATCTTTTTTCATTTAATTTAGCCTTGTTTAGTCTGGCAAGAGTTATTTTCATTCCAGAAGTGCCATAGCAAATACTAGAAAATACCAGTTGCCCTCTAGGGTCCATTAGAATCAGTTCATGTGGTGAAAAACACTCCCTAGTACTGGATGGCCACTTGAAGCTGTTTTCCAGTAACCCTGTGGAATGCCTAACTGGGAAAACAAGGTGGCTTTCAGCTGGCAGCGAGCCTGCAGCACCTGCTGTGCACAGCCAGGGCTGGGAGGTGGCAGGAGCTGACACTGCTCACTCTTACCTGAGTGTCCTGGCAGGCAGACCAAAGGCTGCCTGCACATGGCTGTGTGACAAAACACAGCTGTACCAGAGCACATTTCAAACCACTCCACTGCTTGGGCACTGAACATTCAAAACATCTTCTGTTTCCCTGTCTTTTCCTCTCATCAGCCAAAGCAGGTATTTCTGTAATGCTTCGTGCTGAGGCAAAAACAATTACTTGATTTTTTTCCCCTCTTTCTTACTGGAGATTTATTCTGTTCAGCACTCCCAAAGTTTTTTAAAAATCTGCATTCTTCCTTCTCTTCACCCTTTTTTGTACTCTGCTTTGATAGTTAGATATATTTCCATAGACCTGTTTGATTGAAAACGTTTTATGGAACCCTAATACATAATATTTTAACTTCAAGATACCACTCTGGCTTTTAGTTTTTAGTTCCATTTTGTCCTTCAGTTCCTAAACGAAACCAGCAGATACAGGGCACCTAGAAATGATCTGAGAAAAATAGTCTGGAATCTTTTTAACAGTTCAATGTGTTAGCTATAGAATAAGGAGATTTAAATGCAAATTTAATGCTTTTGTTACTACTGTAGAGTGTGAAAATGTTCACGATCAAAAGAAATAAATATATCAATGCTATATTCAAATTTTGCATCAAGGCTGCTCTTGCCCATTCCTGAATTTTATTAGGGACCTGATTCTGCTGATATAACCCTTCTCTGCAACTGAAAATTGAACAGTTTCAATGATCTGGCGAGTCAGCTACTTATGACCTTCCAGAAAGTTCTGAAGAGCTTATAGAACTGAACTCTTAATTATTCACAGGTGCAAGCAATCTAGGCAAGGCAGCTGGGAAACCCCAGCTTTTTCACAGCTCCATGGTTCACAGAGCAACTCCCCAAAATCCTGGAGAGAGAACATTAGTTTAGTTTTGTCCTGAAACTGCTGCCTACTGAACATTTTGTACAATGAATTTACCACTGGCTATAAAACAGGGCCTCTGTGAGTTCCACTGGAAGAGAGTTCAACTGTCTAAAACAGATCTTACCATTAAGAAAATTTCTGGTACTCAGCTAAAATGCAGTAATATCCAATCAGAACTGCAGCCTTGCTTTAGTATGGCTGATCAATGACAATAAGTTGATTAAATACAGAATTTAGAGAGAAACACAGGAGAACAAACTTCAGAACAATGAGAACTCCAGGGATAGCTTTCTGATTTTCAGGAAACTGCCTCAGTTACCTTCTATATTTTTGATTCATTTCAACAAACACGACAGTATAGAGTAAACACTGATTTTGAGTCATAGAATATTCTGAGTTGGAAGGTACCCACAAGGATCATCAAGTACAACTCTTGAATATATATGACCCCTACAGGGATAGAAACTACAACCTTGATGTTACTAGCACCAAGCTGTAACCAAGAGTGAAACTAATTTTATTGGGAATCACCTAGATTCTTGTTACTTGCCTCAGTTTCAGCCTTCAGTATTATCTGAATGCTTCAGTCTTGCTAGTGCCAGTGTGGACCAGGAGATGGGGAAAGGCCACTCAAGCTCTCACAATGGGAGAGGAAACCAAGGCATTTTCTGTCTATTTTCTGGTGACAAATTTATTTGATTAATTAAATTTATTTTATTTGACTCAATGCCATGAGTGAGTTTAACAGAATGCCACAAAGCTGAGTTTAGAAAATAATTGTCACCCTCATCTCATACCTGAGGGTAGCCCACATTCTCCTTTTACAGGGTCCCAATACTATGAGGCGAAGCCCCGGCACAGGATGCCCAGAGAAGCTGTGGCTCCCTCATCCATGGAGGTGCCCAAAGTCAGGCTGGAAGGGGCTTGGAGCAACCTGGGATAATAGAAGGTGTCTCTGCCCATGGCAGGGCTTGGGATGAGATGAAATTTACAGATCCCTTCCAACCCAAACCATTCTGTGACTCTCTAACATCCGAGAGGATCTCTTCCTCAAGCCTACCTGGGATGTCCCTGGCGCTGGAATGTGCTGCTGGCAGGACACGGGTGACCAGCCACCTGCTGCGGTGGCGGCGGGACAGGGAGGGCAGAGCGAGGGCGGCCCGAGCCGCGGAGGGACACGAGGCGCGGTGACGCGACCCTGCGGCTCGAACGCGCAAACCATGAGGCGCGGAGGGGTACGCGAGCAACGCGGTGATGCGCTCGCGCTCGGAGGCGCGGAGGGACACGAGGCGCGGAGATGGAGCCCTGGGTCTCGAGCGCGCGACGCCATGAGGCGCGGAGGGACACGAAGCGCGGTGGTGGTGGTGATGCGGCTCTGAGGGAGCGCTGGCGGCGGGAGGAGGTTGAGGATAAGGAAAGTGACCTCAGGTGCAGTAAACGCGGCTTTCACGGGTTCGCGGGATAGTCAGGGCTGGAGGGGACCTCTGCAGATCACCCAGTCACACAGGGCCACCTGGTGCAGGTGACAAAGGAACATGTCCAAGTGGGTTTGGAATGTCTTCAAAGAGGGAGACTTCAGGTGTTCCAGCTCTGCCACCCTCCATGGAAAGAAGCTTTTCCTCATGCTGAGGTAGAACTTTTTGTGTTGTAGTTTATGGCCTTTCGTCTAGGTATTGTTTGTGAAATGCTACAAATGACTTTAAAACTCTTAGTTGGCTGTTTCAGTATCAATAGTTAATCTCATGTTCATTTCAATGACAACCTTCCTGAAGGTTTGGTTGTGTCCTAGTCTGCATTTCCAATTCTATGCTTGTTTCTGCTTATGACTATAGACAGTTTATATCAAAACTCTTTTATTCTTGTTCAGCAGATCCATCCCTTTAGGGTCACGTGATTTTCTCCTTAATTCCCACTGTGTCCTCTGCATCCTGGGATAAAATGGCTCCAGAGCCTTTGGTGGCCCATCTGGGCTCCATTCAGTAAGGCAGGACTGGTTTCTCCAGGAAATCTGAATATACGCAGTCACAAATATGTTGTTAGTACAATTATTTAGAAATAATTTTGTTGTTGTTTAGTAAAACCCCATTAGAATTGTACAGTGATAGAGCAAGGCCCCAGGGGGCTCAATATCTGTGAGACCTGGGCTAAAAATGAATATTACAGGGTGAAATTTTAAACAGAAGAGGAGCAGAATAGTGATGGGAAGATGGAGGGGTTGGGCAAACCAGGTATGACTGAACAAATTTATTTATGGGAGAAGCCTGATACTTGTATCCCATAACCTATTTGAATCTTTTTTGAAGTAACATAATCCCTTGTATCTTAATTACCTGTAATTTCCACTGTAAATGAGGTTTTGGTGGGTTTTTATGTATTAACTACAAAGTATTTGCTGCCATAAATACCCTGATACAATTGTATCACTGAATCTTCTGAGTGGAGCCACGGCTTTAAAAGAACCATTTATCTGCATAGTTTATAAGGATTTCCTCATGCCCGAGGCAAGCCCTGGAAGAAAATTGACTTTGGTTGTTTGCTTTTGGGTTTTTTGCCCATTTTTGAATTCATCCATATTAGGGTTACAGGAGTAACTCTCTACACCCAGTCAATACCAGTATTCTTATGCAACTTTTAAGTATAGGCCAGGTTTCAGTTTTCTATTCTAAGCTATTGCTACCTGTGCTAGCTATGAAATTACTTAAAGCATATTTTTCTGTAAAGCTGAATGGACATCGTTTTGATGGAAATGGGAATTTTGGACTGAATTGTATGACAATGCAATTTCTAACCACAAACTGTAAAAAAAAAAATAAAAAGGGAAAACCTATTTAAAGCTGAAAGCCCAGTGTTTCTTGTGGTTCCCCACACAATTGTGGATTCATTATAATCTACTTATGAGTTAAAAGAGTTGTTAGAAAATTGAACTTCTGCATGGAAATTGTTAAGTTCTCTCTTTTGCTTTAGAATTTGGAAAATGTTTCTCCAAGTTGTTTGAATTTAGCCTCTACAGATGTGAAATTTATTTAAATTCTGTTTCAGCCTTAGTTGGAATCTGTGCAAGCTGCTTTAAAACAAAGTTTAAAAACATAGTGTCAATTGGCCCAAACATTTGCTATAGGTAATATTCTGACTTTATTCTTAAGGTGGGAAGATCAGGTAAATAAGTACTTCTGTAATGTTATGAATAAAGCTAAGAACAGCCCTTGTTTAGGTTGTGGCTGCTCCCATTGGGCGTCATTCCCAACAAAATGATAACAGGAATGGTTGACAAGGCTTGTATGGCATCTCTCAACAAAGGACACCCCATCTGTCAGTGGAGAAGTGCTGGTGGGTTTAGCTCAGCCTGTAAATTTAGTCTTAGCCTATAGCTGAGCGTGGTGATCGTGTCCTGGAGATCTCTGCTAGAAGAGCTTGATGCCAGCCTGGGCTGGAGCCACATGGTTCCTGCTGTGAGCCGTGTGCTGTCAGCCCATTCCGAGGCAGAGCTTTATCCCTGTCTTATTCCATATCTCCTGCCTCGAGTGCCTTGGAGTAGAATAGGCCCTGTGTGCTCCTGAGCAGGCACCGAGGCAGCCACAGTGCCCTACAGAGTCTCACATGTTCTACTGATTATGCAGCACACTTAAACTTTGAGTTATAAGGGTGACCCCAGCCAGTTGGCTGAAAAAATATATTTGACATCATTGAAAATGTATGCTGCTGCTGAAGCATGGATTTTAATTTGAGGAAAATGTCGGCCATAATCTAGCATACATTAAAAAATATATCTTTTTATTTCCATATGGGTCACGTTAAGGAAAATATTAAAAAAAAAAAAAGCCAACCCTATTATATGAAGTCTCATTAAAGCAGCCTGGAAAAGTTTAGCCAATTTACAGGCTATACATCTTAATCTCCCCAAATTACAGGACCGATAGAAAAACGGGTGGTTGAGAGGGAAAGCGGGTCCAGCAGAACCTGGCTGGGGGCCAAACAATGGATCAAGTAGCCCTTGCTTTCACTTGACTGCTACCCCTTGTTATTTAAAGAAAAGAAAGGATTTTTAAAGAAAGGCCTGGAAACGGCAAAGCATGGAATGTACTTCCTTCTCTGGGTGAAAACTAAAACCCAAAGCTTGGTTATTTTAACATGGTGTTTTGACCCAGCTCTCTAGTGCCTGTGCAGAGAGATTTTTGTGAACTCCTGAGAGAAAATAAAGTATCTGCAGCTCTTCTGTAGTTTTCAGCAGGCAGGTGGTTTAAGGACTGATTGTACCATCTTGGATAGTGTTTGTGGGGAAGCCAAAGGTGGAATGGGTATAGGGATACTAAAGGATGCGGGGGAAAAAGGGTAGGAAGCAGTGAGGTGTGAAATGGCAGAGAGGTCATTGTCACCAGTAAATTCGGTGCCGTGTGTGTAAAACTACGCACGTGCTGCTTTTGCTGCAGTTGCACCGTGACACAGAGCTCTACCCAGTGGCAAAGAGGGTCTGTGAGGGGAGCATGGAGAAGTTGGGGATAAAGATGAACACCTCTTGCATTGCTCCAAGAGACCAGACACTGCAGAAAGTGTGGAGAGGAGGTGAAGTGTCCTGATGTGAGTTAGCAGATGTTTTAAGAGCCAGCAAAGGGAACAATCCTGATCAGCGGAAAGAGGAGGAAAAAGCTGCTAGATCTTGAGTGTTTGTAAATCATCCTCTTACCTAAAGCCAAAGCTGTCCTAAAGGATCTAGAAGAGAGTAGGATAGGACAGGTACTAGGTTGGTCTAAGAAATGTGTTGTGCCTGCATTGTTTTCAGTGAATAAGAACTTGCACTGCAGCTCGGAGCAGAACTGTGTGGCAGAAATCAGTGGTGTTTTCCTCCTGCAGGTGATTGTAGCTGACCAGCCTCATCACCTGTTTCTGTGGAACCAAGAAAGCCAGCTGGTTACATGTGTAGATGGAGGTGCTCACTGCTTGCCTCCCTGAGTGTGTCTGTGCCTGTATTAACCTGCTGTGCATTGATGTATTTATTAGACAAATTATGGGTGACTGACAAGTTCTATAAATTTTTGAGAAGACTTTATCTCCCTGAACCATTTATTTTCTGCTTTTAGATCAGGGAAAGTTGATGGGGATGTGTATTTTTCTGTGCTCTGGTAGCCAGTGTTTCACTATGGTATTCCATGAACTGGATCTTGAAATTTCCTATTCCTGCCTTCCTATTCCTCAAGCCCTCTGGCCAGGGATTGCCCCATTATAACGTAACAACCAAAGGGAGGGGTTACACTTTTTGTGTGGCCAGCTCTGGCTTGTTTGAGGAGTTTCCTGCAACTTGTTTGCTCCAGGAAACTTGGAGCTTGGCAAATGGGCTGCTCAGCCTGCTTCTCGTGGATATGGGAGTGGTTTTTCATGTGTTTGCCATGCCCTACCTATTTCTGCTTTAGCACTGTTCCTTTCATAGCGCTCAGAAATATTGCCCGCAGGGGCTGAGGCATTCTCTGTGCCTTCCATGTGAAATGGGTGCATGTGGGAATGTGAGTATGGGCGTGTCTTGGAGGCAAGTTTATTAATACCACTGGAGATAATGGCCTTGGCAATATTTTGAAGCATCCTGCTCCATTAAATTATAGACTTTGTGGAGACAAAGAGATTAGGGAGAGCAAGGAAGATTATTTCACAAAGCATAATATTATTATAATTTGCTAGTCTAAAAAACTTTGCAGAATTCAGTGGGAAAAATTAGAGGCCTTAAATATGCTGAAGTTCCTACAGCTACACTTGATGACTGACTCACTCCACTTTCCAAGTTAGTGTCCAAGAATGCACAAAGAAATACATGTTTGTACACTGATATTGTTAAAAATATTTGTCATTGATCAGTTGTGTGTTTTGAAAAAAAAAACAAACAACTGAATCCTTGGCTTTGTTGAGGTCTGCTAGGATAAGTAATGGTGCATATTTTCTCCTGATTAATTTAATTTTTTCCATCCCTGTTTTTGTTCATGGTTTGTCTGCAAACAGACCATAGAACATCCCAACTATTCAGCATTTATGAATTCCTTTCATCATCCTAAATGCAAATACTTCAAGACGGGGCCAGGATTTCTTATATGTTCCTACCATGCTTAATAGAACAGTGTCTCAGTCTGGACTGAATTTGGTTGTCTGGGCAATGCTTTTCCTGTGTATAGTAATTTATTTTCAAAAGAGATTTTTTTTTTTTTTACCTGTTTCTTATGTACTCCATCTTTTCACAATTTCTTTTGTTAGAGCAAATGTCTAAGATTTTCCCAGCATTCCCATTGGATTTTCATGACTGCAATGCCTTCAGCTGTTCATATTTACATTACACAGCTCTGCCATGGGCTTAGTGAGTTTCATTTGAACCAAGCTCCTAACACCTTCTCTCAGGTAGGCTAAGACATCATAGATACCTACTGATTTAATTTGCTTTTAATAGTAATTTTTATTGCCCATTACCATCCTTCTGTATGAGTCTGAATATCTTGACATATGCATAAATCTGGTCAAGGTCTTCTGACAGAAGGAAAAATTACACTTTATTTATTAACATCTGCACTGAAAAGCTGACGCTTCTGTGATGTATTTTTCTGAGATACCAGGAAGAAGTGTGACCCTGTGTTCCGTGGGTTTTCTTCTGTGATAACTTTCTTTTGCAGCCTCTTTTCCATGGAATTTCACTGAGGTAGTCACCAGTCCAGAGTTTCTGCTGTCCACATTTGAAAACCCAGTGAATTCAGATGTATGAGCTGGCACATGTCTCTGTCATTTCCAGAATAAATCTGCACATTGGTGTCACTGTACTGGTTCTGGGGCTTTATGGCTCTGTTAGATCTTACACCCTCTGGTAATTGTATCACTAACCTTTATCCTGTCTGATATTTGGGTGCTTTGTGTGCCACATCTCGTTCTTTGTTCACATCACAGTGTGTACACCTGCCTAGTGCAGTTTCAAGCTACACTAAGGAATTTTACTTTTCTATTTCTTCATCACTATAAATGGAACCCTTTATTACAGAGCATTGGTCCTTTGCAGGTACAGTGCTCTCATTTTATCTTACCCAGAGCTCCTGAAATCTTCTGTCACACTGATACTTACTGTACTCTTTTTCCCATATTAAATGTCTTAACAAGTTCTTCAAGGCTACACCTCTATTTGTGATTGTTTGCTTGAGTATCTGGGAAAGCAGGACTGTAAAATGTGTGTATATATATGCGTACTATAGAAAGGGAAATTTTGAATTCTTAGAATTCTTTATTGTATGTGTTATATTTACTGCTAATTAGAATAAATACCCTACACTCTGCATGAAATTCCAAACACTGCTCAGTGGGAATCTTGACTGTTCCCTACCCCTGAAAGCTGAAAGGGAAAGTATGCTTGCTTCACCTGCTATTTGAATGCTGACCTAATTTATTGAGGAAGCTTTTCCCTAAGGTGGAAAGTTTAAAAAGATTTTGCTGGTTGACCCCAGCTAGAACTGTCATGGTCTCCTGAGGCAGCTCTCCCTCTCCCCTGGGAAGGAAGTTCATCCAAGTTCCCCAAGGTGAGCCTGTATCTTTTACAGATATAGACAATAATACCGTGTGGCTGTGCATACACTGATGGTGTTTTCCTCTGCCATGGAGATGAATACAGGTCATTTGGGCACAACCCACTAATTTAGGCAGGAAGAAAATAGGTAAGTATTTGTCTGTGACTGTATCTTAACCTCTACTGTAGAAGTACCCCAGGGTCATGGACAGTGTTTAGGGCTGATGTCTTGGTAAGATCTGGTCCAATTTCTGCTCTGCTGCTGATCCACGTCTTTGTGGAGTTTGCACTCCTTAGGACTTTTTGCGAGTGTTGGTGCTGGAGCAGCTGGTAGGCTCTGCTTCTGTCTGACCCAGTCCCTGCACCCTCTCTCCACAGACTTGCAACACCTTAAAATTAAAATACAATGCCTTAAAATTAAAATACAAAGCTTTAAATGATCCTGACCTTGACAGGACTTTAAGCAGTTATTTCCACTTGTGCTTGTACGTCCTGACTTGTATTTGGCAGCACTACAACCACTTGAATATGTGCGTGTTACTGAGAGATCTATTTGGCTTTCCTGTTCATTATGCTCTTTACTGCCTTCTTGTCATTCTAATCAACTCTTCTTTTTAGTCAAGAGAGGCATGAAAGAAGAAAACAAAATTCAGTTCTGAAAAAAGCTATATACTGAGCTCTGAGGAAACCCCTTTGATGCTAAAAATATGATGTAATGGTTTCAAGAACAAAGAATGTCCATATCATACTTTCTGTTGTCTGGTTTTGAGGAGCTTATCTTGCCTATTTTCCCACCAATCATTTATTAAAAATAATTAATAGGGTAAAAATTAAAATCAGAATTCAAAGTATCTTTCAGCTGACTTCAATATACCTTAAGCATGTGGGCATTTTTGAAAATTTGACCCTGTCTGTACGTTCTGTGTCCTTCTCTGAAGCCCTGTCTTGCTTCTCTAGAATGTGAAGTGCTCTAGGGGAGAAGATACCAGGGTGCATGTTTGCACAGCATCCACGATCCCAGGCTCTCATCCTCAGAGCTCTTAGCGCTGCCGTCATGTAACTGAACGTGCCTCCTTTGAAGTGAACATTTCCCAGGTCTCACAGATCTGCTGCTGAGGCATCAGGTTAGTGCTGAGCAAACCTGTTCTGGGATACCCCTCACCTCTGAAGCTGCTGCACAGGCCTCCCACTGTACCTAAATTGGCTGGGCTGGAATCAGCATGGCATGGAGACAAAAGCAGCTCTATCTGTCCTGGGGAACAATGGAACAACCTTAGCTAGTGCTGCAAGAAAGCAGGTAGGGAATGTCTTTGTGCTGTGCTAATGCTGGGAAGTTAGCACAAGGAGTCAGGCGTACAGCTCCTGAGAGCTTCTGGAAAGCAAGAGAAGTGAGTTTGCTTTCTTCCCTTTTTCTTTTTTTTTTTTTGTCAAAGTTTAAGTTGATTCTCTCATCTACTCTCTTGCCCCCCTTCCCCCTCTGCTCCCTAAGCCTGCTTTTGATTTGGTTTTATTGGCTAGTGAAAGGAATCATTTACTAGTCAAGGGCCAAGCAGTGACAAAGGAATGCAGGTAAATTAGTTTCAGTTCCTATTTCTCCCCGTCTTCCTCCTTTGGAATTTGAGCTTTAGAAAATAAAGTCCTTTTACCCATACCGCCCCCCTCTTTTTTCCTAAAAGGATTTCCCCCCTTCTCAACCTCTCTTTCAAGAACTTCGTTTTTGTAACTAAGAAAACCCCATTAAAGTACCTAAAATGTCAAGGTGTACAACACATTCAATGAAATCCAACCAAAATGCTTTTAAAAAAAACCCCACAACTTTCTGCATGCACCTTAAAAATGCAGAAATTAACCGAGAGTGTCATAAAGCTTGTTTTAATGAATAACTGTGTACACACTGGAGGTTTTACATGCACATATATCATGCTTCAAATGCTAAAATGTAGTTAAAGTTTAAACATTTTGCAGAAGAAGATATGCAAAAGAACTTGCAGAGAATCAACATGGAGAAAACCTGTATGTTCAGTCTTTCATCACTCAGTATTATTGAAGTATTAAGCACTAAGTAATAGTGTTAGCATTCAAACTGTCTTTTTCTTTTCTTGCTTTTTTCCCCTTTGTAGCTTATCTTCCTTTGGACAACTTGCTTCAAATATACCTGGATGTTTCACCAACTGTGCTCTTAAACAAAATTCTTTAGAGGTTGAGGCCTTCTTTTTATATCACATTGGTGTCCTTGGTAAATAATGTAGTTTAAAATGCTCTGTGATGTTAAATAGTACACAGCGTTGTGGCATTAATGACAGAAAAGGGTTTGTATCTCATTGGTAGCTATTTCTGTTAGTTCTTTCCAATTCCTAACATAGAAATAAAACTATGATTTATCTTTTTTTTCTTAGCGCAGCAAAAAGTTGTGTATTCAGTCTTAGTTGACTTCATAATTGGATGCATTTTATGTTCCTGCACAACACAAACTTGAAATACAAAAGAACTCAGTTCTGTCTAAACAACTGTAAAATTTTGGACAGCAGCTGGAAGAAGCCAGGAAATGTAAGTTAAGACTGATATTCCCCACTTGCCTCATGCTATTGTGAGGAAAAAGCACAATGATGAGAGAGGTAAGAACACAACGTCAGTCCTAACACTGCATTTCCTGGCTTTTGTTGGTTTGTGTCACAGACCTAAAAAATTGTCTTTAATTTCCTCAAAAAGGGGGCAAATATGTTTCCCAGAGTGTTGTATTATATACAAACATAATTTAGCTGTCCAGGCAGAACATTGGCTACTGGGGGAGTAGAATCAGAATTTGCCGTGATTTTCTCAGAAAAATCTCTCCTGTATTTTCTAGCTGTGTTTAAGTACAGTTACTTTAGTTGTAATTTCCATCTGATATTTAAATGACTGTTGGAGACCAAAAAATTCCTTCTCCCAGTGGAGCAGTACCTTTCATTAAACACCCACTAAAGGTGTTTTTACAAATGATTTCTAAAGTTCAGTGGTGGTCTGCTTTTACTTGATTTAGAGCCACTGAGTCAGTTTCTTTTCTCCTGGTGGGTTTAGAAAGTACAGAACTTGCTTGGAAGCTGGGAGGTCAGATGGAAGGAGTGAGATCTGTTGTGTCCTTCCCAGAACAATGGTAGGTTGGATCCAGGAGCCGCTGCAGTAAGAAATGCCGGTCTTGGTTGTGTCAGAACTGAAGGACGAGATTCTTGTTCTGTGCTTGGTGTGAAAGGAAAATGGAGCTGGTGTAAATTCATAATGTATGAGTGACAAGTTATGGTCGTTTTTATCTGACATAGCTGCATTTCCTTCTACTTCATGATTTTGTCAACAGAGTTTGAAATATTTTCACATGTGCACATCTTGTTACATTTGTAACTCCTTGGACAGTATATGAGGCAGACACCTCCACTCATTCGATATTAGACCTTGTTTAAATTCTACAGATTCTTTAAAAGCATCACTGTAAGCACAAATAGATGTCTTTGCAGTTAGTAGTCCTATATAACAGGATCATACCAAGGATGTACAATATTTGTACAGGTTCCTACTGGGAGACGTTATTATTATTATTCACTTTAAGTAAACACTTTGAAATACCAAAAGATTAGATTTATTTAATGTGTATTTAAATTTTCTTTAAATATATACAGAGGAGGAAAAAAGTTATCAGAAATATCAAAATCACATTAAGTACCTAAGTTATGGATATGAACATGAAATGTCCAATTAAAAATTCTTGAGCCCAATATTGTCTTTACCATTGAAAACAAATGTGTGTGCTAGTAATCTAAAACTTAAACAGTCAAATTTCCTGCTGCAGTGAGCTTCTATCCATTTTTCCTGAAAGAATGGTTTGGGGAGGAAGTGTTTATACAATATTAAGAAGAACAGTGACGGCAATAACTGAAATTTTAAAACAATAAAAATTTTGCATATATTGGCCCAATTTTGTGATTGATTACACATGTTTAAATGTTAAAACATTATTATAAAGTCTCTCTGCCTCTATAGCAATTTTTATCAGATAAACAAAAGTCTTGGGATCAATGGATACTCTTGTCTCAAAACCAGAATGATTAATTTTCTGGTCTGCACCCTCCAAGATATTTTGCATAGTGAATTGTGTCTTAATGAAGCAATAAACTGGATTCTGATAGTCTACCCCACCTTGGATATATTTATTTTTATCTTAGAAAAGTAACTGAATTTCACAACTTCGAACCCAAACTGGAATTGGAAGTCATGTAATACAGGTATTTAGATCTGTGTATGATTACCAGGTTTGTATTCAGTACATTTTAAAAACTGATCATATACAAATATGATGGACTTTGCTGTATATGGTGAGCACTTTCTCTGCTTTAGTATGGTGCTGTTAAACATAAGAGTTTAAAAAACATGTGTGAAGTCTATAATTATAGGGGTTGAGCTAGAAGGACAGAGCCCGAGCAGTTTGGTCATGAAGGCTTTAACTCACTCCGGGCAGTTTTCCATACAAGCTCCCACCTTCGCTAGTTCCATAGGTAGCAGATTAAAATCTTTGGGAAGCGGCCGAGGTCAGACCCCAGCTAAAGGAGGCTGAAGGGGAAAGGGGAAGAGCTTTTGTGAGCAATTTGCCATCATTTGGGAGCTCCGGGCCGAGACGCCGCCGTGCCCCGGCCCGCGGCCTCCAGGGGCCGCTGTGACACCACGAACCCCGGACCGTGGCTGCTTTAAGGGTTCCTTTAAACAACAACAAAACATCCAACTTGGAAATCTTTTTTGTCTTCAGATGTTCCAAACCAGGATTCCAGCAAAGGAAATGAAAAAGGGAAACTAAACGAGCTTTCCCCCGCCCCCCCCTTTCTCTCTCTCTGGTTTCTATTTGTAATACTTTATTTCTACAACAAGCACAAACCACTAGAAAGGCAGAAAACAAAATATGAATTTTTCCTTCCTTTTTCACTGTAAACCTCTGTAAAAACAATAAAAAAAATTCTGGACTATATTAGATGGCCTGTTTCTTGTTTCTTCTTTTTCTTTTTTGCTTTTTCTCTTTTATTTTTTCCCCGTTTCCCCCTCCCTTTCTCTTATATTCACTGAACTGTTTGCATTTTAACTTTGCAGGAGGAGGAAAAGAGGAAATAATGTTTTGTAGAAATATGTAGTAAATACCAATTGGACTACACTAGAGGCAGCAGCTGATGGTATGAAATGGTTATGTTTTATGTCAAAATTCATCCCAACAGGACAGAAAGTACTGGATTTGGTGTTAAGAAGCTGCATCTATCAGACATGATAGCCTTCTAAAGAAGAAAAGCCGATGTAATATTCAAAAGAAAAATGGCATTTGCTATATGATAAAGATTTCATTATAGGTCTCCATCAAACATTATCTTACATTCTGGAAGCAAATCATAAATGGTATAAAAGAATATAGTTGATGCATACATTTAATTAAGGTTTATTTACTGTGGGCTATATAAACACTTTTGTTTCTGTTAGAGGAAGGATTTGTATCTGCGAGTTCTGCCTTGAACATTTCAAGTTAAAAACAAATGTTTTAAGAAAAGACACTAACATAAAACAGCCCAGTGTTGGCTTTGTGTCTTTGTAAATGTCTGTGGCGGTTTCTCCTTGTCTGAGGGAAAGAGCCATTCATTAAATTAAAAGTGAACCAGTTAAACTGGACCTTTCATTGAAGAAAGTCTCCCAGTGATCCGTGCTTTATTTGGTGGATTGTCTTACAACACAAATAAACCAAGGGGTTTTTTATCTTGGGATCTAAAAATACTAGAAAGAAAGGAAATCCAAGCAAGGCAGAAAATACTAGGAAATAATTTCCCATTAAACAGACCCTCTGCCTCCATATATCTCAAATCATGAAAGTACACAAGAGAGAAGGGCTCATATTCCTTTTTCTCTCAGGTTAAAAGCCAGTGACAGAGGAAATCAAATTCAAAGGTACCGTCAATGTTTGCAGTGTTCAGAAATAGGAAAGAAATATACACTGCAAATCCATCATGGCTCTTTGCTGGCAGCTAACTGCTAAATGCAGATGATATTGCTGCCTCTGAAAACCATTGAAATAGGATCCTATGTGCATAAATGTTGTGTAAAATGCATAGATATTTGGGGCAGGTTTGAAATAGTTTGTATTTTCTGAACAAAATTCTCAGGCATTTATTTAGATATCTCTTTTGGCTGACTCAAATCCACACTTCACAGTCTCTTTTTCCTGTCAAATCTTATGCATAGCTTTACAAACCCTGCTTAGGAACATTATGTGATAATAAGCAACAAAGAAATCAGTATAGTTTGGAAGAACAATTACAGTAAAAGATGGAAGAGAGTTTAGGAAATACTTTTTCCTTATTTTTTTTTATTTTTGCTGCAAATGAAATCTTGGTGGTTTTATTTGTATTTTCATATTTTTGTAAAACATTTGGATGGAGAATTTTCGAAATAGACTTTTTATAATTGTGTACTTAATGAAAAATGGGAAGAGTAGTGGACTCTGAGATACAGAATTGAAATTCAGAATAAAATTGAGTCTTGTACACTGAAATTGCATGAATGCATAGCTGATTAAATTTTGGAAGGCAGTTAGTAGTTTGATGTAATTTTTACTTTTGGTTGGTGGAGCTCAGATGCTCTAAAGGAGTCCAAAGATGTTCTGAAAGGTCTCTTGGTGCTCATGCTGATGAGCAGCCAAAGGCACCAATTTCCTCTGCATGGTGTCTACAGGCACATGTATTTATGAACAAAGACAAATTTTATCTTCTGCAAACACTAAAAATAGCTTTGCCTTTATCTTTGCTTGTCAGCAGCATCCACACATAAATATAGCACATCTCATAAAATTTCTTTTGCACCCACAATGAGCCTCTAATTAATTCTACATATAATTCCATAGAATTAATTATTAATAAGTATTAAAACAATTAAAAAAATAGAGCCATTCTCAGCATTATGACTCTGACTTAGCATGTCTGGGATGAAAGAATGTACAGAGATGATACATGCATTTTTTGTTTTCTTGAGATAAAGATGAAACAAAGCTAAATTAAATGAAACAAATTGTCACCAGGCTGCTGTAATAGGCAGATCACTTTTCTGTGCATGTGATTTTTTGTTTAGTGATATAGGCATGATTATGCTGACATGTAAAAAATACTTGCCAGTAAATTTGCTCACTTTTGTGAGTAGTGTGACCAGGTTTTGAGAAAAATAGATATCTGCATATATTCACAGACACTTTAGATAGAAATTACTTGCAAGTTTAACCCCACGGAGTCTGGTGAGGTCTGTGTGTGAAAAGTTCATGATAAAAGCATGGACAGGGAAGAGGGAAGAGATCTGTTCTCTTTTCCTTGCTGGAAGTTGTCTGTAATGCTGGGAGCAAATGTGTGAATTTTTGTGTCTCTGTAGGTCTTCACCGAATGAAAGGGGTGTGAAACTCTGCAGCTTCTCCTCACAGCTTCTGCTCAGCCATCGTGGGAGTCGCTGCTTCCTCAGAGTTCGCTGCTGAGAAGGTACTGTAGCCTCTCTGGATAGGATTAGATATGATACATTCTATCAGTCACTACTAAAACGCGGCTCCTTCTAGGATATAACAGACTAGCTCTGAAATGCAAGAATACCTAATAACCTGCCTCTTGACCCTTTCCCTTCTATGGGACTTGCAAGGCAATTCAGTGCAAAAAGTAGCAATGAAGTACAAAAAAAATAAACTGATGGTTTACCTTTTACATTCCGGTCCAGTAGGAGTTGGAAACTAAACTAGTACTAGCAAGGCCTGATTTTAAAAGTTTTGGCTAGTCTGATGCCAAAAACAAAGTATGTTTCTGACTGTGATCTGGTGTTAAGGGAGCACATTTTCTGAAGGCTTCACTTCTCACCTGGGCAAATAAATAAGGATTCAGAATATCTTCTCCATCCAGGACACATCAGATGGGTTTAACTCATTCCAATTATATGTCTAGTCACCCTAAAAGGCAGCTTAGCTGTTCTGAAAATCTGGCCATTTGTGCAGAATGGAGCACAGTTGCAAGTGTGTTTACTTGTGCCAAAAAAAGCACACGAGGACCGTCCATGCTGGGCTGCCAAGGGCTCCTTTTTTCAAGTGGTGATCATTTGTAATCTGTGCCCTATAACTGTCAATGTGGGCTACCATATATCTGAATTGTCCTGAAATGTTGTTTATAAATGAAAAGGAACTTTGTGCTCTGCCTGTTTGCCCAGGATTTCCTGACATTCAACAGCCTTTCTGGAATTGTAGTTTTGCTGCAGTTGCTGAATATTCACCGGTATGGGAGAAGCAGCTGTTGTGTTGAACTCCTGTGTAGGTTGTCTCACACTGCACAGGGATCTGAGCAGGCACCATGAGCCCAGCTTGTCTTGGATTGTGGAGAACACTTGGATTGCTTGCTGAGTCACTCCATACATGAGGTCATGCTGCTGTCTAGAAGCCCTTTCTGCCCAACAGTCCATACTCAGAATGGTTTACAGCAGTAGTAAGAGAAAATTTCCAAAGGCTTTGCACACTTGAACTTCAGACAGTTTCTCATCCTCATTAAAGCTGGTGAGTGGAAGTGCACCAATCCTCTTCTGGCATATGATTCTTACTCTCTGACTGATACAGATGAGAGGGGTTTGGTGTAGTTTAACAGTTGTGCTTTGAAGAAATGTTTGCCTTAAACAGTTAAAAAGGAAAAATTGGTTTGGGTTGTAAAGGCCTAAAGGGTATAATCTGCACTATCTGATCCATTTGCCTTAGGAGCTGCTACACTGAAGCACAAAACAGCCACTTGATTTCTTAAGCACCTGAAGAGGAGGAGAGGCAGGGGCTGGAGAGTGCAGGAGAGGGGAGCAAACAAACCCTCGCCAAGGCTTTCACCACAGAAGTTTCATTGTTTTAATTTAGAAATAGTCACACACTTAAAAGTTGCCAATTTTTTTTCCAGCATTTCCATTAGCACATTTAAATCACAGTTGTTGGAAAGCTTGGTACAGGTAAAAATACTCTTCTCATAAGCTCTTGGAGAGCAGTGAGGGAAGTAAAATAAGTAACAAAACACTTTTCCTTGATTCCCCTCCACCCCCTTCAGCAAAGTCACCTAAAAATGAGGGGATTAACTATTACCAGTCAATAAGAGGCACTTTTGAAAGAGGAAGCATTGCTATCCAGATTTGAGGGAAATGAAGCATTTATTGGAACAAAAATATACTCTTTGTTCACGTTACTTCATTGAATTGTGTATTCTCTTCTAAAAGCATCAAAAGCAATTGAAGAAAATGTTTCATGCCGCTCTTTCTTTTACCACTCGACTTTTGTTTTCCTGTTTTACCTCCTTTTCTCTTTTTCCATCTTTCTCATTAAATTACTAACCAATGCTTTGCTAATTAATGCCAGCTTAATTTAATGTTTAATGACGCTCTGTCTGTGTGGGGAGTTTGATTTCTTTTTGTGATTCTGGCCTGACCATTGAGATTAGCAGCATCTGTACAAAGCTGCAGAGTCCCTTGGGGCACTGAGCAACACTTTTTTTTCACAAAATCAAAGTGACTGGCATGTAGGGTTAGTAGAAAGTATCTCTTCATAAAGTGACTGCAAATGCTTTGCAGCTTTCTGCATCAGCTGATATTTACTCACTTTCTTGTAGATTATTAAAGCTGATTGAGTTAAGTACAACATTATTGTAATACAGCAGCAAATTGAGCTGGGAAAACTTTTTAAGAAAAATGTTGACAATTTTGTCAAATCTCATCTATCAATATTCTATAACTATTTATATAATTATACCTATCACTGGAAAATACTAACAAATATCGTATATGAATGTACTTCAAGCTGTAAGTTGTTTACAAATAGTTTTCAGACACTTTTTTCCTTAAGTATTCAAATTTTTTATCCCACTGGCCATCTAGATCATATGATGCTCTTTCTGTTCCATTTTGATTAAATAGCTCAGAACAAAGGCATGATGGCTGACAAGTTTTAAGTGTCACTGCTGAAAGAGTTGGCGTTACCGGACCTGTCCAGAGAAGTTGGGCTGTGGTGAGCTGGTGTCTGAGGCAACCAGGTAACTGCAAAGCAAATCCACACAGGCTCATGGTGGCTAAAACGAGCACTGGTGCAGGCCTTGCTTGGCTCATAAACATGCACTCACTGGTGCGATAGACTTCAGTGTTTGTTGTTTCCAATCATATTATTTCTTTTGTGTATTTGTTTTTTCTGGTGGGATTGGAAAGAAAGTGTCTTTCAGATGTGTGATGAACTTGTCCATCATAGTCTAGCTCTTAATGACTTTAAGACTCCTCCTGCAATGGTAAGTTTATCCTCTACTGGCACCATCCTGCATCATTTGGATGAATACAGAAAATTAAGGAGCATCCTCACAGTTTTCCTGTGAGATTATGCATTGAAGCAGAACTTATTTAGGACACAGTTGAATTCTGAGGTTTGTTTTCATTTCAGAAAAAGACTTGCAACATGATTGTGTCTTTTTGCATGGTAACATGCAGGAGTAGGATACAGATTAGATGTTTAAGAGAAGCTAAGAAAATACACATACTTTCGGACACATATATGCTTCTTATATGACTTTCACCCATTGCTTCATACAACCACTATTTACATTTGGAGCTAGTGGTTTCTCAAATGCTCAGAGCCCACAATTGAGCCCAGATTTCCAAAAGTGCTTGGCACCCAGCAGTTCTCACTGAGACATTTTTATGGCCAGATAATCAAAATTGCTCAGCATGGTGGAAGCTAGGGAGTTTTGAAAATCTAGCCACTTATTTTAATGCCCAAATGGAGGCTGGATTCTTCAGGAAAGCCGGTTCATATATTACTGTTCCTATGACTCTGTATTAATCCTGTAAGTACTTTTTTTTCTCTTATGGACATACAGTCTATCATATATGTGCCCACTTTAAGACTTTCCCAGTCATTCTTCCATATAAATTGTAATTACATTAGTTTCATTGAATTTCAGAAGTTGTTGGTACCATACGAATGAAGCAAAAGTTCAAATGAAAATCAGATCTGTAATTACAGGATTTTTCTTCAAGCATTTTTCTTTTCAGGCTTGACTTGGAAATGAAATAAAGACAAGAGATGCCCATTTCCAGGTTAGGAAGCAAACAAAACCAAATTGTAGAGGGTGAGAGTTGCTTAGCTGAGCTGCTTTTTATAAAGCACTTTGACAGCTGAAAAGAAAAACATTGAGGTAACTTGTAAAATGAATAACTTCAGCTATTACATTTGCAATTTTCCACTCAGTGTTCCCTGTCCTACTGCGCAGAGAAACTTGGTGGGACGTAATACCCCAGCAATAATAGTCAGCTTTGACTTTGTACTCTGCAGACATTAACTAGCTCACCTCACACCCCTGCGAGGTAAGGAAATGGTGTGATTGCCACCTTGCCTCTGGCAGAGCAAACACTCTAGTTAAAGTTGAGGTTTGCCAAGAGAACTGCTGGCTGTGTTGTTCCTTTCTCATTTCTCCTCACAGTTGCAGAACCACCTCTTAGTGCCCCAAGAGATGTACTTTCTCTGCACCATTCCACACACCTGATCCTTATCAAAGGATATGCTGTTCTGTTTGTGACAATAAAGGATTATTATTAATATTTGTGATGGTTGAGATATTTCACAGCTGCCCACAAAAGGTTTGTTTTACTCAGGCATTTGTTAGACGTGAAGGGCAATTCTTGTACTTTGTAGAATTTCAAAATGTGCAATTAATAGCAGTCTCCATGCCTCACAAAGTCATTTGGAAGAAGGCTTAAGGAATGTTAGAATGTCTCTGTGCTGCAGGAGGGGCACCTGGATGCAGAGTCAGCAGAAGCCATGACTGAGACAAAGAAAAGTGTGGGATTTTGTGGGACCTGTGTCATGTGAACCTCCTTGTTCCTCATACTGGCTGCTAGGAGCTCAGCATCCCCATAGGAGCTGACCGGGTGCCTGGGAGTTTTGTACCACTCAGCCTCAGTTTCTGAGGGATCCAATCTCTGCGAGTGAAGGAAAGTGTTGCAAGGCTGGGTGTTCCAGGCAAGGACTGGTTCTCTCTCCATATGCTGCCCAGTCAGGAGGTGTATTCTCAGTAGCAGTATTCTCATACCAAAAGAATGCCTTAAATTGGATCCTCTGAATAAAAACCAGCTTCCAATGCATTCACCTGCAGGCTTTGTTCTACACAACTCCTGTTGAACACTGTGGTTCCTTCCTACCTCTCATCTGGAAACTGACCCTTTTTTTGCTAAAGATTGAGCAGAGCCACCTTTTCAAGGACACCCAGGTAAGTTTCCTCAGGCTCCAGGTTCCCTTGAGCAACACACATGAGTTTCAGTCTTACTAAAAATCAGTAGATAGAAGCCCAGTTCTTTGAATATAATCAGGTACCTGTCTCTTACTGATTTCAGTAGAGATGGATGTATAAATATGTTTAATATATTGGACTATGGCATGTCTGAATTAATAGTTAGTGAGGTTTTAACCATTCCCTCAGACCCAATTTTCCTTGCTATTTGCACTCTATGCCTCTTAGCTTGGTCACCAGCTCTTCTCTTATGGAGACTGAAACGCACCGTGGAACTTCTGTTTACAGGGTTTGGTTAACATTTTCCTGGGAAGCATTAACCTTGGGATTGTCCCACTCTGCTCTCTTCTTACCCCATGAAACATATTTGTTTACTATCCTCTCTCAGCTGCTTGTAAGGAGTAAAGTCAAGGTACAGGCCTGGGGAGAGGTGGGTTGTTTGCAAACCTATGTCCAAAAGGACTTCATTTAGCTAATGGTAATCAATAATGTAAGTAACTGTAGGGAGGAGATAGGTAAGACGTGGCTTGTGTGGTGTGAGCTGATGAATTCAAAAGGAATTTGTCTTTTAATTACTTTGCCGCTTTTGAGAATGTGTGCGTAAGTCTTTCCTTCAGACAAAGGGAACTTAAGCCTTCAGACAAAGAGATCTCTGACTCACTCAAGGCATTATGACACTAACTGCTTGCAAGTTCATTCTGCTGCTGGATCTGCTTCCTTAAATATCTTGTTAAGAAACCTTTGCCAAAAATTGTATTTGAGGCTGGCTTAACATTGTGGTAAATGAACTCTTTCATCTGCTTTCTTCCAGCAACAAGTGATAGCTTAAAAGGAGGGTGCTGAAAAGGACAAAATAAGTGCTATGTTAGTACACTTATTTTTAATAGCATTACTGGTAGTGGCTGGCACTAAAATATATTAGAATCCTTTGTGCTGTTCACTACAAGAGGTCCAGAAAACCAATATAAATGTCTGCATACTTTGTGATAGCATCTGATATTCTGAATAACAGGAATGATAGTAGTCTCCAGGTCTCCAGCCCTCCCTCTGTACAAAAAAAACCCTAAACCAAACAGTGTTGTTTATTTGACAAGTAAACACACTGATGACTGGCAATTGCTGTTATTAAAAAAAGATTTCAAACAGTGGCCACTTCTTTGAGGGGTCATTAAAAATGCACTGGCAACTGCATGCAGTTAAATTGACAGCTTGAGCTTTTGCTCTTGTACTCTGCATCCTTTTGTCCTTGTAATTTCCAGTGGAGAATTATTCACTGTCTAATCTAAGGTGTTTAATTCCCTGGTAGGCAAAGCACAGACAACAGCTCCTGGTGGAAAAAGTAGTACAGTGATTTTATCCACCTTAATGCATTTATTTCCAGCTCCTCTTGCACTGTTTTCCTGTTTTCTGACATCTTTTCCTACTAGAAGAAGACAAAGTTAGGTTACAAGATTGCACCTGAAGCCCCAAGCTCAGATCTTTCAGTGTATAACTTTAATGTAATTTCAGTCAAGAATCTGTCTTTTGTATAGTATCATGCAGTGTTCAGCCTGCAAACTGAATGATTTAATTGCCCTGCAGGGTATGCAAACCAAATAAAATTAAGTCCATGTGAGCTACTGTCATCTCTTTTGGCTTGACAAGAAAAAGTGATGTTAGTTTTGCATCTGCCTTAGTGTTATTAAATCATTCAGTACTTTGGGTGTGTCATACTTTGGAATTTCATTAAAACCTTATCATTAACTAAAGGGTCATATTGCTGGTCTTGGTCACGTTAGAGAATAGCCTGAAAGTGTGTTCCTTAAGTATGGTAATGGTTGAAAAAAAGAGAAGATGGGTGAAAATAGTTCCCACTTTGTTCTTTTGGAATCCAAAAGTACTGCTTGCTCTTCATTTATTTTTCTCTTTGTTTTTAAGATCCTGTGACTGTCTTTCAAAATCATACAATTGTGAATTTACACACCAGTTTTGCAGATATGGGAAGGGGCAGTTCTAAATTCTCTGTAGGGGACTCATGCTGGGGAGCTCCTGACTTAGTGATGGAAAGTGCCACATTGACTCAAAGGTTCATTCTGGAAGCAGATTTGTGCTATGGAGAATGTAGACATTATTTGGCATTTGAGGTAGTGTGTGTGAACCAGGATAGCTATGCCTGTAAGATTGCATCACTGCAGGTGTTCCCTTTCTGCTGGGCATCACTGGGAATGCCTTGGATTTGGTAATTCATGGAAGAAAAGCCTGTCATTGCTGTCTGTGCCACAGTGTTTACAAGCCCAGAATCAAACCTTGTAAAATGAGTCCTTTCTCCTGTTGAGCAAACACAACAGGGCCTTCTGCTGCCTCCCTTTCCAAGTAACATCACAGGCCACACTGCTCTGACAGAGCCTGCCTAAGCCTTTTGTTTCAGCAAAATGCACACCTGCCAAGGACAACATGAAGCTTTACCAGCCAGTGTTTTTTCAAACAGTGCTATTGCCCTTCCACCCTAGCCAAAGAATACTTGTATGTTGCTGCCAATTTCTGCCAACGGATACAAGCAGTGGGGAATGCAGGAACTGTCACTAACTGTCCAGAAAAACTAGACTTGACATATTTTGGCCAAAAAGAAATCTGTAATCCTTAAGAATCAAGGATTGCATTTCATGGAAATCGGTTTAATGGGAATGGAATGGCAGAGAGATGTAATTCACATTCAATGGGATGTATATAAAGTAAGCCAAAACAGTTTCTTAGCAGAAGGCAGGTCTATGATTTTAGTCCCATTAGGATACCTCTGGAATGTTGCCCATTTCTGCAGTGGAGTAGCAGTGAATTTTCATGAGACACACCAGCATCTGGCCCGTGGGAGAAGCTCATCTGACCTGATCCACTGGTAGCTGAGGCTGCTGTGTACCTCACTGGGAGCATGTCTCGATTTTCAGATAGCATATTTCTGACCACAGTGTCTTTTCCCAACTCTGTTTTTGAGGGCAATCAGCATCTGTTTTAAGGGTATTTAATGACTCTTCAAATGGGAACAGTCCACTGGCAAGGCAGCAATATCTTACAAGAAATGACACATCTGTTGAAGAGTTTAAAAGATTTTCTTGTTCTGTAACTTGGAAATTTCTTCACTGTTCAGGATTCTCTGGGTAGAAATAACATCCAATATAATTGTTACTTTCTCTTTGTTCCCTCAGAGTATAGATAGTGGAGTGTCTCTTGAGCTTGAGCTTTTTTCAGTTTATGAATATTGTTTTTGTTACAGCTTCTTTATTCAGTAAATGGGCATGAGGAGAAGAGCACCCAAGATTTAAAACACTTGGTGAGGGAATGATAACTATGTGGTCATTTTATTGTATCCTACTCATTTTTCAAACTACTACGTAATCCTTAGTGGAAACCCCAAATGAATTTGTTTGATTAATTAATGGGTTGGTTCCTTAGCAGGTATGACTTATTGTTAATGGAGCTATAATAAGGCTATGTTGATCTGTACCATGGATCCAACTCTTTGAAGTAAAGAACTATAAAGTACTGAGTATTCTCTGTGGGTGTGCAGAATTAAATATTGTCCATAGGGTGTGTGTGCATGCATATGTTAAAATTTATGGTTTTGGGCCCTACATTTCTTTTTGGTGTTTTATAAAGAAAAGGTCTGGGAAATTCCCTTCTTATCCTACCTCTAAAATGCTCAGCAGTTCTTCCTGAGGTTTATGTTATATTGTGCTGGGAACAAACTGACCAGATTTGTCTCTTTTTTTTTTTTTTTTTTTCCTTTTCTTCCACCCCACCCCCCAAATGGTTCAAAAATATCACTTTAGGTTTCTCATTGTCAAGGCTTTATTTCAACCACCAGAGAGAACAGGCAGATTTAGTAACAAAGATGTTCAGCCCCCTTGGCCATAATGTTCCTGGGCTTCAGAGTAATTTTAAGCAGTCTGCATCTACAGTTTGAAAACTTGAATTCAAAGATCTAATACAAAACAGGTAATAAGCAGAGGAGCAGAGGGCACAGAACTGTGCTACTTTATTCTTCTCAGCACAGTGACCTTGGCTGAGCTTTGCATCTTTTATATTGCCCAGTGGAAGATGTGATAAACTGAATGGCAGGAGAAAGTACAGAAGTTCCTGTATGTTGGATGACAAGATCCTGTAGTTTTTAACATCTACACAGGGTGTCTACCTTTAGGAAGAGTCAACAGCACTCCAAGTTTGGAGACCTCCTTGGTGGAGTTCTTCAAAATTATGTTTGTAACTAAATTGAAAGTAACTTGAACTAGGCTTTGACAGTTACTGGTTTCAATGACTATGGGAAGGGGATAGGAGATGAAGTAGATGCTCACCTGTTTGTTCTTAGAAAAGACACTCTGGTGTTGGTATAATCAGCAGAACACTTAGCCTTCCCTTCCCCCTGCATCAGGACCACTGTTCCTTTGCACAGCTTTTATATTGAGCACAAGGACCAATAAATAACAAGGGAGCCTATAAATAAATACAGCTGTGAGCCGACAAAGGCTTCTGACAAATGATGTTTATTGAATTTCTCACGTGTGGTCCAGTTTGAGTCCAACAGTGGGGCTTGCTATGATTTTTAAAGTATATTTTCTGCCCAAGCTTGGGATTGCCCTCTGTTGAACTAAGGAGATCTCTGGCTAGCTGAGGAAAGGAGAGGAATGTGTGAAAACAAGAGGTTTTTTCAGTGAAGCTAGGCTCAAGGTATTAACTTTAGACAAATGAACCCAAGATCTGCTGATTATTTACATGAGAGGGTTTATGAGAGAAAACAGTATCACTGTAGAGTGCTGGCTCAGACAATACACACCTTCCCTCAACAATTCTACCTGATGCCATTGTCCTAGAAATGCAGTAATCCATACCTAGATTTAAGTCCATTTTATGGTAGCCTTCAAAAATGGTAGTCAGGTATGTATGTAGGTGGGGGCTGTTATAGGAGGTGTTGCGTAGACAAGAGCACAGAAAGCCCCAGTCCCAAAGAGCTTGAAGTCTCCCACTCGAGCAGAAGTTCCAGGTCTGCTGGGTGCATGGAGTTCATTGGATCTCACCCATAGCCACCATGGGAGCTCTAGTCAGGTAAATTGACAAAGCATTAATTACTTCAAAGGAGAGCTAATGAGGCAATAAACCACAAGGGTGAAACTCAAATGGTTTATGGTGCCATTAGTAGACTGAAATGGAATTATAATTAGAGCAGGGCAAACGATTCATAGTCCACAATTTATCCAATGGATTTAGTGCTTGTTTCTGTTCATGAATTATGCACAAGTAGGCATATTTTAGGAATGTATTCATTGTTTTCAATTGCTCAGCAACGACTTTATATGGAGAGATTTCTGCCAATATGAGTAGGCTTATACAGTTTGCATCTGGTTTCTCTTTACTTGGGGGGCTTTGTGTATATATTTGTGCTCTGCAGTGGCTCAGTGAAATTCTATGGTGTGTCTACTTCCTGGAATATTATAGAAAAACACGTTAATTGTACTGGGATATGTAGTAGTTACCTAAATTTGAAGGAAAACCTTTTTTGATCTTCAAAGATGAGTTTTTTGCTTGATGAACAGTTCTTCTGTAAATAGCTCAGCAGTAGGGCAAGACTTGCTCAAACATCCATCCCCTAAAATGAATAAAATTTGTGTGTCCAAATGAAAGTGTGGTTCAGAAACAATGAAACATGATGAGGAAAGCTTCATTCCACTGCTTAGATCTTGACTTAAGTGCAGAATAATTCAAACATTTGTTGAGTGACAGTCTTATTTTGGGCTTTGAGGTGGTGTGGGGTTGAGCTCATAAAATTCCTCTTGGTGCTCTTCCAGTTTGCATAAAGTACTTGTATAATATAAGGGATGATCCTCTGTTGTGGGACTTCTTTCCTGTATGCTATCATTCATTTGGATTTATACAAGGAAACAATGTTGCTGAGAGGGGTCTAATGTTTGGAAAGGACTGTGTGCACTCTCAGATGCTCCTCGTCCTTGCATGGTGTGTTTGTCTCCATCTGGCTGTGCATGCACTATTGTGTCACAGGCTGTATTGGTGACATCCAGTTCCTTCACAGACCAAAAAATATGGGGCTACTTGGGAGTGTCCAGTCCTCTATCCAGTGAGATGTTCTGGTATGTTGAACTCTCAAGTCAAAATGTCTTGGGGGCCAGTCTGTCTTTTTGTTACATAGCCCTGTTCTCTTCTATGAAGAACATATTCAGAAGAGACAGAATTAAGCCACAAACCTTTATCTTCTCACATTGCTGTGTCCTCTAGCCTGGCAATCAAGGATTGGTTCTTCTCTCAGGTGATTAAAAAGCTTAGCTTCTTAGAGTGAGGATGCTCTGTGCTGCCCAGTGGTCACCTGGCTCCATGTTTGTCTTCCTGAATAAATCATGCATTCTCCTTTTTCTATGACATGTTTAGCTCCATGATTTAAGAGCTTCGACATATAGCTCTTACATTTGTTAATATCTAACCATGAATTGCCCATGAATGGGCTAATTAGGCATTAATCATTTATTATGGACCACCCAAAGAATCAGAACTTTCACAGACATCTATGTACTTAGTAACTCAGAATATCCCTGGGCTAGGGATGTCTGCATGTATTAGGGAAGTGCTTGCAAATCCTGGCCTACAGGGTAGTTACAACATAGCTCAAAATTGGAACAAGTCATACATGGAACAAATGCCTTGTAGGAAAAAAAGGTCAGGATCTCAAATGGTGAAATATGGATCAGGAATTTGATAACAACTTATCCTTTCTGAGAGGACAATATAATTGGAATTGATTTTTAGTTTACATGTAACACTTTGAATGAAGCTCACGTAGAATGAAATGGAAATAGAAAAACTATCCATGTCCTGTGAGATTATTTTGTGAGTTCTAATATTGTAAATATATTCTATACTTTATTAGAACAGAGACAGAGACACTTTGTAACAGCTTGTGTTCTTTATATTCTGGGTACCTGTTGACATTATTCTCCCATGATAGGTTAAAATTTCTGTTAGTGCAGTGATGATGAAAATCATCAGTGCAGAGGAGAAATGAACAGAAACTCAAGGTATCCTGGAAGTGGTCAACACAGAGATTGAGGAAAATACTACAGAACCAGGAGTAGGTGATGCTGATGCCAGAAGTGTTCAGTAACATCAACAGTCATTCTCTGGTGTTCTTAAGTGAACTGTGTGTCAGACTAATTGAGGTGCTGTTGCCTGGCCATAGTGAGCCTGGCTGGTTCTGTCTGCCTTGTGCTGTCTCTCCAAGAGCTCAGCAGCACCTCTTCTGTCTGCTCCCCTCCTGAAACATTTTCTCAGCTGATATTTGATGGGCCTCAGAATAACATTATAAAACCCAGTCTGTAGGTCCAGTAGTGCTCCTGAGGCTCTAAGGTTTCTACTGTCCAGCTCTCCACCAACAGTGTTGTATGGTCTGTCTCACTTTGGACTTTCTGTGTCTTTGCACATGACCCAGCAAAACCCAGCTCCAACTGTGAGTCACTGTACAGTAAAATAACAAAGTCGTTATTTAGATGTTTGAATTAAAAAGATTGTGGAGCCTGTTTCTGCCAAATTACTTTCCTATCAAATATTAATAAGCTTGGCTGGTTGGGGGTTTCTTTCAGAAGAAAAATCCAAGAGACATAAATCTATATTAAAGCCTAAGTTCCTATGAAATGGAACTTTATGCACATTTGCTGTGGTTTCTCGCTTTCTTTTTACTCAAGTGTAACAGAGGAAAGTCAGCAAACCCCACAAAGCTGTTATTTTCTCTCTTCCATCTTTTAGACCCAAAATTGTAGTTTGAATGCTGCTGTTTTCCCTAGCACGGATTTCTGAGTGTCTGCCTGAAGCAGAGATGACATGATACATGATGAAAGCCAAAGGGTTAATCTTCTAGGGACTCAAGACTAATGGCCCAGTAATGCTCACCCAAGAGGGAATTGTGGCTGTTTCAGATCTCAGTCTTAGTCACTTTATAATAATTTGGAGATTTCCACTGGAACTTAGGTGGCAGTAGGAGCAGCTTTTAATAAGAGACAGCAGTGCTTGAGGTTGATGCCTTGTACCTTGGATCAAAACCTTGCTCCTACCTCTCCTTCATCTGCTACTGAAACCTCTTGTTGCAGGGCTGTATGTGGCAGAAATTCAGAAGATACTTCAATCCCTTTCAGTGGGGCCTTAAATTTTCATTAAAGCCACTATTTGCAGCTCTCCTTCTGTCATGATTGTTATATAGGTACGAGAGAGTGCAGATTACTTTTGGGAGCATCCATATATGTGGTACAGGGAGTTTCTGTATATATGTATATTTACATCGATATATACATATATAGATGCATATATGCATTTACATGCATTCAGACAAGTCATGGAAAGTATAAGTGCATGTTTCTATCCATGGTTTTTGATCAGCACAGAGGTGTGTGCACAGGGGAGTCTGTGGAGCTCCGCATATGTCATGGAAGTAAACACTGCAAATATTGGATTCCTCCCTCTGATTTTTGTTGCTGTGGGAATTCTGACTTGCATCAAATCCTCTTGAGCAAATGGTTTGGATTTGGGGACTCCTCCCCTTGCTAATGTGCTCTACCAATCTCTCTCTTATTGAAAGAAAGAAAGAAGAAAGATGGAAGGCAGGAGAGAGAGCAGTGTAAAGGTCAGCCAGCACTGCAGCCCGACACAGAGATTTATAACCCTCCAAATTCTCCCTCACTCTGGCAGCATGTCTTTACAGACTCACATTATCTCTATTAATACCAGCCACAAGGTCATTACTCAGGCACTGAGCCTTCCTCCAGCATAAATATTTATACAAGGCTGACCTGCGGCTGCTGCGTTTGCCTTTTATTTGATTTCTGCCGCCTTTTGTGTCTGTCAGTAATGTCTTTAGCTGCTCTGGCTGGGACAGGGGGAGCTCAGAGGAGCCAGGGAGGGGTTAAGAAGGGAGTGAAAGAAAAGGGGGGGGGGCAGGGAGAGCAAGAAGAGAGGGATGGATGGGAGGTTGACATTTCATATGATCCCCATGGATGGTGACTTAATAAACCCTTATTTCACATCAGCTGAATTTTTTAACAAGTCAGTATTTTGCAATGAAATTATAAATTTAGTGAAATTTTCCTTTTATGTACTCAAGAAGATAAGAGTGCAAGAATCTTTTGTGTATGAAGTGTTGCTTTTGCTGGAGATTATTGGGATTTTAGAGATCTATTCCAGAGAATAAGCTAAGGTTAGTTTGCATGTAGGCATGCACGAGTGAATACATAAAATGCTATCTCACAAATTTCCATCAGCCATGAATTCATGGATGTGCATCTTTGCTCATCCTAGCACACTGCTCTGAACCATGTTTTTAGTTTCTGTCTGAGTCAGGTGCAGATACCTGTCTGGCACAAAGGGAGACAAGGTTGCTGTGCTTCTTTGGGAAACATGTTCCAAGGGGCAAGGACAGCCTTGGTGTCTGGGTTGTAGTCCTGTCCTCTAGCAGAGCTTTATCTCCCCATGTTCAGAGATGTATGAGGAGCTTGGGAACAGGAATGGAAACTTGAGACAAGTGTGGTGCATGCCAATGATTCGTTGAAGTTTTCTAGTGTAATAAAAACACAGAAGCTGAAGGGAAGAATCATGAGTTTAACCATGTGCTAAAATTTATAATGGCACAACCTGTCTTAATTCCACAAGGACTGGATATTTAGTGGCACTTGTAATTGCTGATACATCCCTGTCCCTCCAGAGCTGAGAGCATTCTGTGCAGTAGTAGTGAAGATCCCCATACTATAAGATGGAGCTTTGCTGTAGGAATGGATTAGCACTATCTTAGCATTTGCATTTCTGAACATTTTAAGCCTGGTAATTTTACTTAATTAGTTTTGCTTTTCTCTATTTCACTTAGGTCTTTGGTCCTGCTGAAGGCAGGGTATAGGTTGGAGCTAGTACAGCAAATGAGGCAGTCCACTGTAATGGGCCTTTTCTTGTTGTTGAAGAAACACTGTTTAGTGTTTGCACAGGATTCCCCCTAACACCCTGAAAAACATCAGTAAAATATAAAGTAAAATTAGGCTAACTTGAGTATGGCTTTCAGATATGTTTTCTCTTTCTGGATGATTCTTTCATTTTCTCTTCGTCCTTTTTAGAGATTGAGAAACAACTTTTGCCTGCCTTCAGGATGCAAATGCTACCTGTGCTATGATGTCAGTGCTGATTGGAGAGTTTCACTGCAGTGGGAGAGTGAGGATCCTCCTTAAACTAACATATTGTCTTTTGTCATTACTCTAAGCAAGGATTTTGAAGCTTGAGTCCCAGACAAACAACCCTGTGTGGTCCAGTTTGACTGAGTTGACTGAACTAATCACCTCAATGTATTTCTGAGAAATTCTTAGGTTTTATTGTGTGTATCTGCCTACAGCCCTTTCCTGAATTCAAAGATCTTCAAAGCCTTTCAAGTGTATTGTCAGTGCTGTGGAAATGGCTTATTTCAAGAATCCCTTCCTTTCCTTATGCCACCTGAGGATATTTTTGCTCCATAATAGTGGTTCTGTAATACTGCATTTGCACGGGACAAAAGCTGCCCTTTTTGTCTGTGAATAGGTTACAATTTTAAAATTAACACCCAAGAAGCAACAACAAAAAATACACCCCACCCACCTCACCCCCCCAAAACCCCCCCGCAAAATCAGGTGTCATTTCTGTAGCTCATTTTCCCTGTAGAAGAGGATGTTCATGAGCATCTCTGGTGATCAGTTTTCAATTGAGTCTCCACAAATCAGTCTGCCTGGTTGTTGGAGCAACCTGGATCCTGTTAGATATTCACACACAGCTGAAGTTGAGGATCACTGACTGCTCAAATCCTACACCATAGAAAATATGGCCAGTAAGAGTGATCAGTGGTTTTTTTTTTTTCTCATGCACTAGATAAGCAAGTATTTAAGGTTTAGGATGGGTGTAAGAGGGAAAGGCAGTTGGATTCTGCACATGATTAAGAGAATAAGGAGATTTCAAGATGCTTGGAGTGTCTCTGACTTATTGCTACCACTGGTGTTCAGTTTCCATAGGCAAACTGATTCTGGTGAAGAAAAAGGTTGAGGGACTGGTACTGGCACCTTCCAGCCAGGTTCTGGCCTGCATCAGCAGAAGCTGCAGGCAGCCAAGTTCTTCAATACCTCATGTTCATGTCTGTCCTTCCTGAGCTGCAGATGAAACCATGGGAAAGGGAATCCTGTTGTGGAATAGAAGGTGGGGAGTTCTGTAGCCCTTCTACTGAAATTAGAGAATTTTATGGGGGCGATGTACAAAATACACCACACAGTCTGTCCCTTCTTACTGATTGTGATACTGAATATTCTTTCTCTTGAGCTGTCTTCACACTTTCCTTTTTTGGTTACTGTTGTCAAAACAAAAATCTACATCCTGAGTACGAAAACAGAAGTTTCTGTTGAGAAGCTTCAGCTGGAGCTGTGGGAGCTCTGCAGCTGAGACAGTGTGTGGGGGGTGTGTGTGTATGCACACACTCCCATCCCAGGAGTTGAGGCTCTTGAGCAAACAGTGCCAGGGAAAGATCCCTCCTTTCTCATTATCTTGGCTCTCCTGTTTGTGAAGATCTGTATTGATTTAGATGGAAGGATTGATACAGACTACAGCTAGAAGAAAGAAAGAGAGAAAGAAAGAAAGGAAAGAAAGGAAAGAAAGGAAAGAAAGGAAAGAAAGGAAAGAAAGAAAGAAAGAAAGAAAGAAAGAAAGAAAGAAAGAAAGAAAGAAAGAAAGAAAGAAAGAAAGAAAGAAAGAAAGAAAGAAAGAAAAGAAAAGAAAAGAAAGAAAAGAAAAGAAAAGAAAAGAAAGAATAGGGTGGAGCCATTCCTTTTTGTAATTTGCATAGAATTTCCATACCAGCCTGTGGAACAATAGTGGGCACTCCTGCTGTGGGACACAAATTTCAGTAAAAATACTTGAATAATAATTAGCAGTGAAACAATTCAATAACTGACATTTAAATTGTCCTTTTGGGGCTCCAGGATTAAAAACAATAGAGGTAAATGAGGATGATTCTTCCCTGTCAGAAATACAGCACCAGTTTTGCTTGGTTGAGATTTCAAACAGATGATTGCATGCCGTGTTTAAAATGTGGTGTTGTGATCAGGAACAACAAATTGTGACAGGAAGGATCTGTGCTAACTTCCAGATAAATAACAGGGGATACATCCCATTCTGTGTGCAGCTAGGCAAGCTTCCTACCTTGGCTACTTTAGAGGGAACTTACAGGGAATTAATTACTTATTTTAATACAGATCTTAGAGAAGATGGAAAAATCAAATTTCTCTATGACTTCTGATCTTAGAACTTAATAAAGCAAAGCCATGAAAGGTAATTGCAATATTTCCAATGTAAACAATCCTTGTTGGAAAATTGCATGTCTTCTGGTTGAAGGGGAAGCAGTTTTAAAGAAGGGAAAATTGTTAATTTGGCATAGCGACTCCACAATTCCCTTTTCTTTACTAACATTTTCCCCCCATTTTATTTGTACACAGCTGCCTTACCTCTAAAACCTGGAACTGCTTTTCCTGGGCCAACCTGGTAATTCACAGTAATTCATTCAGGAGCCCTTTTCCTGGTTATCCTGTCTGCTTTTATTCCAGTGATTTAAGCAAGTTACAGAACTCCTTCTCTGTCTGATAGGTTGTTAACAAACACTTTTGCTGAAATCAAAGCCCCTTGTCCCATGTAACAGTTATAAATGGGGAAAGCAGGTTTGTATTTCTTATCCATGTGCCATTTTTAAATTGCACTACAGATCTGGAACTCTGGGAGCCAGTGAGATCAGTGGAGGATTTAGGGAGCCTGGAACAGTGGCTGCATCTTGCAAGATCAAGTTTTTATTGGCCAAAGAGTAAGGGTTATGTACCAGTCATAGCATTTTTCTTTAGCACAGTGTAAATCTGTGATTTGAGCCTGCGTTGTCTGAGGACCTATTTTTCAGAGCAGCAGTTCCCCTGTAAGAGGCAGTGAATTGTGGTGGTATCTTGCACTGGTAGGTGTAATTTCCCAGAACAGGTTAGTATGAAGAGAATGTGGAAGAGTCTTTAGGTCGCTTCAGCTCTGGTTCACTCATAGGCAGTTCTCAGGCAGTGATTGAGGCTACCAAGTGACTCCCACCATCTCTACCCCAAGTAGATGTGGAACTTAACTCTCTGTAGGAGTCGCACTGAATGTGCTACCAACACATTGTACTTTGACTTGGAGAGCCTTGAGGAGCTCTGTGGAGCCTACATGTAGTAGAAAGATTCACTGAATGCCTCTGATATGTTCCTGCTTGGCTGATATTTTGGGGTTCCAGGTGGTGAGTTTCATTGTCCATTGTTCTTCATTTTGAGGATTTACAGCATCTAAGTCTGTTAGTAATGGAACTGCATAAATCTGGTGCAGATTTTTATTGTGGTTAGTGAAATCCATCAGAAACTGATCAGAAGAGTAGAGATGAATAGGTATCCAATAGCTGGTTGCTAGCTTGGTAAGGTAAACACACTTCAAGTACTTTGCAAGTATTTTAACTGCATTTGGGTAATTTTTGGGAACTGTAGTGGTGGGCAGACACTAAAACCTTAGTGTTCAAAACAGCAGCATCAGTCCCAAGTCTCCGTGTGACGGAGCAGTTTCAGTGCCTGTATGATGAGAATTAAGAGTGACTTGTCAGCCAGGAAACATGAGTTCTCAGCTTGCCTGTGGTCATACAGCACATTGATTTCCCTTCTTGGTGTCTCAGTGGTTTCATATGGAGTATGGTGCTGAGGACACTTACCTTGCTCTGGGAAGCCCTTCCTGATCTGTACATGTTTAGCAGTCTTACACCCGCACAGCATGATCTATTCTTATCTGCATTGTCTCTGTGTAATAATACAGAAAACACCAAAGAGTAAAAGGTTTGAAATGTGAACACATTGAAAATCCTGAAATAAAGTCTTGCTGTGTGGTGGTTAACTGAAACACAGACATTTTGGCACTTGACAGTTTTAACAAGACACTGAAACTATCCATTTCTTACTGTTTTGTTTTTTGAAAGTGTGACAGTTGTGATCCATTTCAGCTAAAATCTTAAAATAAATGCCTCAGAGGCACCAAATAAAGCAATTTTCTTGCTCTAAACTCCACTCTTGATTCTCATATAATGTGAACCACTTGCAGTTGCTAATGTGTGTGAGAGTTCATATTATGTTCTCCTGTATGAGTTTGGACGTGGTGTATTTTAAAATTACATATGAAGAATGCTGAGCTTATGTGAAAAGGATGGGCCTTTATGACATTGAACTCACGTTCTGAAGTGAGCCATGCAGGCAAGATTGAAGATTTGAACAACAGTTTGCTGTTTTTCAACTCGCCCATTTGGTGGATGAGTGATCTTCTGGGAGAGCAACTCCTTAAACTGAAGGAAGATTCAAATGAAGATGTTTTGAATTAAGATAAAACCATGAAACAGAATATAGAACCTGTAATTGCTGCAGAGTATTTGCTTGTTTGGTGAAAATGCTGTTTTCTGCAAGCATTTTAAGGTGCTACTTTAGCAAACCAAAAGCAATTACTGCTGTGCCTGATTATGTGTGTGAGGCAAGGATGATATTAAAGAAATACTGCACAGGACTTGGACAACAGGGTAGTCTTATTTCTTGTACTCCCCTCCACAATTTAGAGTGCTAAACCAAATTTTCCTAGGATCAAAGTTCAAGCTGTTTTGCATGAACTACAGGGTGAGTTTCAGTCCTTCCAGCCACTGCTGGAAGTTCCCTCTCTTTGCTGATGTAAACCAAACCGACATGTTGGCATTTCTGTAGTTCATGGATTTCATCTGCAGATCTGGGGAGGAGTGTATTTGCAAAATTCAAGTGGGGTTAAGGAGTTGAATAGATAATTCAGCTAAATAGCTGAGAGACTAGAGGGGAATCAATTGATAGGGAAGGGGCTGATACTGTAATCACTATTTCAGTTAAATAATTGGGGAAAGGCCATGTGGAAACAGGAGCTGAAGTGCACATGCCTGCATCTTCTGGGGAAGGAATGTCTGGAAGTTCCAGTGTCAGGTCTTGGGACTGAGTGCATGGACACAGCTGCCTGTGCTGTTTCTTTCCCTGTGTTGTGAGCAGCTCTTTCTTTCTGTCAAAGATCAGGTCTAAAATGGTGCAAGTACTTTGTGTCTCTTATGCTATGAAACACCATCTTTGCTCAATTACTGGAAAGTCACCCTCCCCACAGGGAGCCATGAAGCTGTAATGGAGTTGAACACAAACATTTGTTTTCTTTAAAAACCCTGGTGTAACATTGCTGTGCAACTTTGGATATGTCAGTTCCTGTAAATGCTCTAAGCCTGAGACCAACAGTGCAGAAAGCGTTGGAAGAACCCGTTGTGGAAGCGAGGTTTACCGACCTCTCCAATGTTTCATGCTGGCTTCACTGATCTCCGTGGCTCCCTGCTTCTGCGAAGGCTTCCAGCTTTCTACTTGTGACATCTCTCCTGATGTGCTCAGACAGAGGGAATATGCAAAAGGACGGCTGCGGCTCTGTGCTCAGGAGATGTCATCTCCGATGGATGTCAGGCAGAGGCGCAGCAATTAAGGCTCCAGCCGACTCTCTGCTCAAGCTTCAGGCACACTGGGGGAGGAGACGAGAGGAAAAGAAGATAAAAGGGAAAAGTAAGATAGCGGGGAAAGGGGGGAGAGAAGTCTTTACTTCTCTGGAGGGCGAAGAAAGGAAAACTTCAGTGTGGAAGAATGGGAAATAAGAGCAGCATGAGACAAAATATGAAGAACAAAATATGAAAATATCTTAGAAGAGGGAATAATAAAGAGAGGGGGAACAGGAAGGAAATAAACGAATGGACATGTGGCTTTGTGAGGTGAAAGAAAGAGGAGGTGGCAGAATGAGACAAGTGGCAAGAAAAACCATGAAAGCAGGGAGATGAGGGCAGCTTGAGTGCTTTTAGCTACTTGCTGCTGGTGGCAAAGAAACCCATTGTCCCAGTCCACCAGCTATGTTGCTGGAGAATCCCTTTATTACTGACTTACAGTGAGTTACCAATGTAAATCAGCTGCTGTTTTACAGTTGTCTGTCAGTGGGGAGAACCACTGAATTACTTTTGAAAGCAACTCATCAGATGCATCCAAAACTCCAGTTTGACAGTGCTCAGAATTAATGCTTAAAATTGAAACAGCAAGCTAAGCAACTTGTATCTCACCTTCTGTGCCATGAAAATTATCTGTTACTGGAAGAGATACAAGGATCAGCCCTTGGGAAATGAAAGTACTGAAAGATTTTGAGATTACAGCTGAATTAGAAGTTGAGTGTTCTTTATGAACCCCAAACGTTTTCATAATAAAATTACTAGATCTTTTCTATCTTTTCAATTTTTTATTGTTTGACTACAAAGGGGTTTCCATCTCTTCTGACTGTTCAGTCTCTGACTTTCAGGTTCTCTTGCATGTTCCCTGCTGCTTGGCATCATCATGACTTTCTCTTTTCCAGTAACTCTTATTATCTGGGATCTTCTATTTTGTATCTGTTTTGAAATAATGTGCTGGAGCTGAGCATTCATTTTTTGTCTTCACCTATTTTTAAATACATTATTACTCCCTTGAGGAATTCAGTGTCCTTGTCCCATAATCCTGCTTTGGTAGCTCATCTAGGAATGGGTAAAAGTTCCTGGGTGATGACGATCATGAGCAATAAAATAACGAAATTGTTTAGATTGGAAAAAATTTTTAAGATCATCAGCATCACTGGTTCAATCTTTCTTTGCCCATTCCGAATTTCTGACTGGCAAAAAAAACTAACTTCTTAAAAACTTTCCAGAGTCTCTTGGTGCACCAGTTATTAAACCTTGAAATACAATTTGGAACATAAACTATGATGGGATTATTAAATCTACAAGGTTTAGCTGCAAAGAGCCAGGCTGTTGCCAAAGCTCTATGCTTTAGCCTATTAATAGTTACTAAATTGGGGTGAGAGCTGGCAGAGGGCAAGTTGAGAGTGAGCTTGAGAGAAGCACAACCCTTATGCATTCAGTATCCTTTGCTGTGTTTTATTTTCCCCATCTGGATTTCCCCTGCTGAGCAGCAAGCGGGCGCTCAGACGTGCGCGCGGTGCCAGACAGCTGAGAAGGCGCGGGGAGTCAGCCCGGTGATGTTTGGCATTGCTGGGCCTCTTTGTGCCAGTGGTTTAGTGCCAAGAGTAATTGTGATTTACACCCGCTGCCCCTTTGGTGGCAAAATGGTTTTGATTAAGTGCATACCACATTTATTAAGTCTTGCACAACCCAGCACAGGGTCTTGGCTGGGATGCCGTAAAAGGCAGTGAGATTTACACATCTCACTGCAGGATTCATTTAATCTCTTGGGGATTTACTGACCTTCAATTAGAACTGTTAAGTACTGTTTACTTGGTACCTAAATCATGTAAGGCCCAGCTAGAGTTTCTTTTTTTGTTTTCATTAGTAATATTGTGATTAAATGTGGGAAGAGAAGGGAAAGGACCTAAATACTATTTGACCAGTGAACACACGCCCTAAAGAGAAAGACTTTGAAGGTTTTTAATCAAAATACTGAACTAAACTGACCCATTTTTCCTTAATGATCTCTGATCTGAGGCCATTGGTTCATCTGAAAGACAAGGAGTGACTTCATGGGAGTTGTGTACATACTGAAGGACACCTTCCTCCCTTTCTTTGCTTTCAACTAATCCACTGTCTATGGATTTAATAGAAGAATATTTTTTAACTTCAGAGAACTTCCAAATAGGTATTGAAAGAACTTCTCAGCTTGGCTGTGAAAAATGTATTTGCTTCATTGCTTAAAGTCACTGAAGTTGTCTGCGGTTGAGGTACCTCTCATAGTGAACCAAATAACAGCTTTATTGGGAAGCAGGATTGCTCTTACTCTAAGTTCCTTCAATATCATCCCAACTACTTCAGAAAGTCTCTGTGGTTCTAGAGAAAAGATCTGTTCTTTGTCAGCAAATACATAGAATTTAGAGATGGCATAGCAGATTAAAAGTGAAAAGTAGGTCTGAGCCTATATTACAGACCAAAAATGTCAGTATTTTAGGTCTAGGTTACCACTGAGCAATGTGTCATTCCAGGTGGATAACATCACAGTCAGGAAGGAAGGGAAAGAATTTTGTATTTGTGAATGGAGCTCTGGTTAATGATGAGATTTTTCTAATAAAAAGGTTTCATCTTTGTAAATAGCTTCTGGTCTTCCAGAATATGGTATTTTTAAATATTGGCTGGAAAATGTTGGCAGATTATGAGCATCTAGGTGTGAATTCTCAACGTTCAGAAGTGAACTAATTGGTCTAAGCTTTGTTGTGCAGGTTGATCATTTGGGATCTTCTCTGCACCCTGATCAGATGAACACATACAGCAGCACTGAGGACCTGTTTGCTGGGATGAAAGTGGAGTTTGACAACCTGAAAATTCCTTTTCCACAAGTATTCTCTAAATGTTTCTTTAGAACTTGGCTGCTTCTGAGATTTTTCCTGCCAAGAAACTGGTCGGCTGGAGTGCTCATGGAAAGTGAACCCCAAAGGAACCATGAGCACAGGCAAAATGAGTTCATGGGTTGGAGAGCCAGAGAGAATGTTGAGCATTCACTCAGCTCTCATTAGCTCGGGCTTCTTGCTTCCTCCTGACTACTCAAATTAATAACCCAGCTCTCCATCCTTGTGCTTTCTCTGGCATTATATCAAGAGCAGGGGAATGAGGTGTGGAGGGGTTCAAGGAAACAGTCAAATGGTACATGCCCTTTTAATTCAAGGTGTAGAAAATTCCCTTGAGACCTAAATCAAAAATTGAACTCACATCTCCTGTCACAACAAGAACTATATAGCATCTGATCTGAAAAACTTGGAGATAATTTACAGTTTCTGGTCATTGAGCTGAGCCAAATGAAAGTCCACTTCTTTTTAAAGTGCATCAGTTTACCTATGTGTGAATTTTGGATTCTCATTTACACAATCTCATCTGGGTAATGACTGTTTAGGGCATATGCACACTCAGTGGCAAATAATGAATGAAAGGAAAAGGTCCTTAAAAATGTTTTCCATATTGGTGGCATTAGGCAGCCCAAGGCTGCTGTGAAATCAAAAGGCAAAGAAGGGAGGAGTAGGAAGTCTCAAAAGGCCATGTTTTTCACCTTACTCTCTAGTTACAGAAAGTATGTATTTTCTTTTGTTATAACACCATCATGTCTTCATGTTCTGTTGGCTTTCTTTGGTTGGGTAAACATGGAATTGTTCCTCTTAGAGCTCTGGTTTTACTGAACCTCCTCAAACCTGGGGCTACATTTGCAAGTGCCATTATGTAAACAAGTGCAAAGTGCCAACTTATAAAAGACTGTAGTGGTGAACAACAGGGTGCTGTCAGGTGTGTAATACTGGGAATTGTCCTCTTGGAATAAAGTGTAACTGGAAGTGAAGCATGTACAAGAGCTCAGCAGTTCCCAGTACTTTGGATGCCTCATTTACAATGTCCCAATGGAGGAATTTTACATGGTTTAGTTTGCAAGTTTTTGTTGTCCAACAATACTACACCCGGTGCCATGACTCATGATTTTGTTTTTAAACTGGAACCTTTAAATACCCAACTTGCAGGTCCAGGGTCTTTCTGGAGTTTCAGATCCAGCACAGTCTTAATGCAAAATCATAGTGATTTTTGACCAAGCTTCAAACTGTCTCTGGATCCACAATGGGCCAGGACCGATGTCCAGGTCCATGTTGGTTTGAATACTGGAGGTGCTTGTGGCTGTCTGTTTTATTGTATTGATCCTAGGCTTGAAGAAAGGTGGATGAAAGTGGCTGCACTGTTGGTGAAGGCACTAGGCATTGTTAATATGAGCCTGGGGGTACCTGACAAAGCCACAGTGACAGTGTGGCAGTGATTTCAATAGCGTGTTTCTTTATACACTCTCAAGCAAAAGGCAACGTACATGAGAGGGCCCCGTCCTGCTGGGAGAGGGTGAGCACACCCACCCCAGATGACAGCAGGGCCCTTGGTCCCCTGGTGGCTCCTTGAGATCGGCCAGGCAGTTCTGCAGCCCACAGAAAGCTGCTGCTCTTGATGAATAGGAGGTGCTAATCTCCTTCTTCCTAAGAGACCTCTTTGTCCAGAAGTGTTGGGGTTTAATTGGCTTGTTCACACTTTGTCCAGCAGACTCTGACTTCTAACATTTCCTCCACACCCCACCCCCAGCCTTCGGTTCACGGTGTCAACAGGGCTGGAAGTGTTTTAATTCCTTTACAGACAGTCCTCCTCCACACCAACTGCATGACTGGATGGACTGCTGGGGTTGGCATGCTGGGAGCTATTAATCCAAAAAGGCGATTTACTTTTTTTTTGTCTGGAAGGATTTAGTCCATTGCACTTGAACACTTGCAGAGACTGAAGCATTTTCTCTGACCAAACCATTAATTCTTGACTAGGGGTGGAACAAAAAAATTACCTTGTAATAATCCACTTTTTATTTCCTTACGCTTGCTCAAATCTATTATATCCTGACTTGTCTTTTCATGTAACAATTGTAATAGCACCCATTGGTCCCAGTGTGTTGTAGGTGTTTGCACAGTGCTCACTGTATGGTACACTCAAACTTTTGTGGTGCCACTGAACAATAAAGACCAGTAGCAAAACTGTCAAGTTGCTGGTGCAGGAAATCAGAGGGAAATAAGAAATTTAACACCAGTGTGGACTTAGACAAAACCTGTTGAATTTCTGATGCATTTTGCTTTGATAACATATACTCTCTCTTCTGTTTTCCACTTGAGCAGCATCACCTCTAGGGATTGTGACAGTGTGAGCAGGTGCTGCTGAAGGTCTTTACAGGTAGGAATGAAATGGAAGGGGGGCTTGTGATCAGACTGATATTGTGAAGAGGTAAGAGTTCAGAGAAGGAGGCTATGGAAAGTAACATGGGGAGGAGGTAGTGCCAAAGGAAAATCAGGGGATTTGTTTGGGGAGAGGAGCCTTGGTGGATGTAGCAGATACAGTCATTAGGTACATATAGTCATTAAGGGGCAGAAGGAGAATTAAGCAGATAGCCATGAGTGCCTCTCAGAGCTGCTGAGAAGGGAACATTCACTAATTACACCAGAGGCCTTGGAAGCCTGGGAAGGCTGTTTCAACACACTGACAGTGTGTCCATTGTGTAGTCCTCACTCCCTGGGTATGGGAGGCACCACCCTCCCAGTCCTAGAGCTGAGAACTGGGACTGTGGAACAGCCTCTGTAAAGTCTGTGTCACTCTTAAATCATTGTTCCAAAGAAAGTACAGGGTTGCTTTTTCTTTTTGTTTTGGATACTTGAGTCATAGCCAACAAATAGAAAACTCATTCCATGGTTATCTGAAAGACGATGTCACATACAATGGCAATTAGAAATATTTCCAAAATTAAACCTCCAAAGGAGGAAGCGAATTACAATGCAAGCAACCTTTGACCCTGGAGAATCATAATGGCTTCCTGGATTTGGAGATATTATGAGCTGAAGCCAGAGAGGTACTGCTGCTGGGTCATAAGAAGTGTTAAAATTAGAAAACAATGTGGTAACCTTGGGTGTGTCTTTCTGACCTGAAATCTCCTCCCACCCACACCTCTGTTTAATAATGATGTGTTTTGAAAAGCTTGTGTCTGGCTGCCTTAATGTCTCGGCATTTGCTCTTCGTGCATCAGCTTTGGTGGTTATCACTCTGCCAGACTGTGGGCCACAATCCAAAAAAGTACAAAACTACTTGTTTACCCCTAAGTATGGGAACAAGGCCACAGAGTAAAGACAGCTACTATGCTGGGAGCCAAGGAAATCAGATGTGTGCGCGCCTAACCTCTCCATCTCTGAAAACCTTCTTCTCAATTTTGGTTTTGTTTATTTTTGACATTTTAATTTACTTTCTGGACCTAGACCTGCATGCTCATTCCTTGGGGAAACAGGGATCTTGTTGCTATATACATCCCCAGCACAGGCTTATTATTCGAACAATATCAGTATCCAGAGGGGGCTGGTCTCATTGTACCAGGCTTTGTGCAAACACATAATAAAAGACAACTCTGGCCTAAAAAGAAAAAAATTACAGCCTAAACAGACAAGACAAGACAGTGGGTTTTTCTTGGGGAGAATGACAGAGAGATAAGCCGGCCTAGGAAATGTTAGGACATTTAAAATCTTTTCCTGTTCTCTCTCACAGAAGAAAGAACATTATATTTGGCTACATACACAAATCCAGATTTAAAAATAGCTGTGTTCCTTCCTGGCTGAGGGAGAAAGACTGAAATGAGTCAAATTTATTAGCCTTCTAGCAAGCTTGCCTTGAATTTTTGCTTGTTGGGACTCCCCCAAGTAATTGTGTTTTTACAAACAAGTTGGTTGAGGAAGAGTTTCATGGGCAAATGCCTTGATTTATGCATGGACATGCAGGAGAAAAACAAGTCCAATGTTTGTGCGAGTGAATTCCAGCCACACAAATGCTTGAGAAGTGAAGCCAAGGGGGCAGAATTGTCATTAGACTGATTTGGGAGCTGGATTTAGTTGAAGGGCAACATTTTAAAAGCACCTAAGTGACACTGGAGCCGCAGGGCAAGTCTTCAGCAGGTGGGGCTTGTTAGGGGGAATGCGGTATCATGCTAATGTGGCCGGGCTCTGCGGGATCCCCGCACCCAGGCAGGGCCAGGTTGGGGGGGATTTAGCAGCTTAGGGACCTCTGCCCTGGGAGCCACGCTGCTGTATTGACTTTCACCGTGTACCATTTTTAAAGGTGATTTAGGCGTGAGCGCTGGATTTACAAACGTATTAAGGTGCCGATCTTCCACTGAAGGCAGTGAAGGCTGGAAGCTTTAAATGCCTTTTTGGAGGGTCTGAGCCTCGGGGCCAGATTTACAGAGCTGTGTAGATATCTGAAATGCCTGGTGATCTTTACAAAAGCACCAAATGAGTTAGACCTGTCTCCTCTTGACTTCAAAGTGACTGACTGTTAGAGATAAGAGGGTTCGTCCAAGATCTGAGTCTCAAGCTGCCTGTATGGCTTTGTGGAGATGATCTTTAGGAGACCACATCTTACCTTGAAGCCCAGCTCAGTCTCATTGAAGGTCAGTGTTGTGGGTATTTCTGAAAACGCTGCCTTGCCGAAATTAAGTAAACAGAAGGGGTTGCTGCAGTGAAACTATTGCCCAGCTTGACATCCACTGTGCTCTACGTATACTTTACTTTTGTTATGCAATAACAAAACCAAATGTGACAGAGGAAAATGGGATTCCAGCATTATCCTTTGGAATGCGGGGTATTTAGCAGTGAGGACGAAGATGTTCAACATAGAAAAATGAGGAAAAGCAATACAAACATGGTGTTTGGGGTGAAAGAGAAAAGGGAGCATCAGTTAATGGAGTAAGGGAAAGGAAAAATGGGTAAACATCTGGCCCAAATGGACTTCTGTGCCAGAGTAGCTGAAGTAATTTGTGCAATATACTCCTTGTTTTTGGTTGTAACTGAAGGCTCTGAGGATAAGGGAGAATGTGTCTCATGCTTTTAAAGCTCTGTAAGAAGCTCCAGGTCTGTGCTACTGAGGACCTTTTTATACCATCAGATGATGGCTGGATTCACTGTGAAGCAGGGAAAGCACCAGCACCAGCACTGCAAGTCATGCAAGCAGCCAAACCACTGAAGTTCTTTTCCCCCATTGCTGTTGCCATCACAGTCACAGCTGGCCCTGAAGGGTTTTCTGCTGTTCTGAAAGGATGTTACCAAGAGAATGCGTTTGCTCTTCTGCCTGGCAAAAGGGGGGAAGAAAGTAAGATTTTTGACACATACTCTTCATGTTCAGTTGTAAAAATTCCATTCTTTGTCCTACCCCTGTGGCATGACTATCTTACATCTGATTGCTAGAGAACTGTTGCAACAGATCCTTGTCTAGTCTGGAAAATCCTTTCTCCTGATACGGCCACTGAGGAATTAAAACATGACAATGATCCACAATCATGTTGCACAGAATATTCCATCGTGCAGGGAAGAGGTGACAAGAGCTTGCTTTAAACAGAAATGAATGTGGGTAAGATTTAGGTTGGTCTCCTCCCCTAAGGAGCGTCTGTGAGGGGGAACAGTGTGGGCCGAGAAGCCCCAAAGCTCCCTTGGCCTACAGCACGGTCAGAAGCAGGCAAGGCAGGGAGGAGGGCAGGGAGGAGGGAAGGCACGTCCTTGCTGCCCCTCTGGGGCCATGGTGATGTGACAGCCCCGTGCGGAGCCGTGACTGTCCGGTGACAGCACAGCGACCCCGACAGCTCGGGGTGCTGCGGGTGTGTCCCGCCTGCTTGGGGGCTGAGAGCAGAGTGGCCGAGGCAGTGGCTTCCCTACACATCCTGCTCTTTTCCATGCCAGCCAGATCGTCTGAGTGAAAGAGAGCACAGCAGACAGGGGCTGAGTGACAGCTGCCAGTCATGTTGGCTGCAGGGTCTTCAGAGGGAAGGAAAACAACTCCCTTGTGTCTGTGTGTGTCTCCTTCCCATATCCCCAGCTAGAAAACCACCCCCAGGGCTTGCTCCTCATGCCAGCAGCCACTGGGTACATTCTTTTCCTTTCAAGTCCCTTCTCAACACAGACCTGTTTTGCTCCTGTTTCCTGCTTTAGCTGCGTGCTGCGATATCTATAGTATTATTTCTCAGTTGAGCCTTGAAATACTCCTTACAAGTGCTCGCGGGCTCATTTCCACACAATAAAGGCAGTTAGCAATTTCTTCCCGTTCCCATCTGCTACCTGCCTGCTCTGGGGGACTCAGTGAATAGCAAGAGACTGGCAGAACTCTCATCTGTTGGATGCTTCTGACAATTTGTATTAAAGAAAGCTGAGAGCATATCAATTAAATAAATAAATTATATAGACACAGGCAGCCTTTAGGATTTGCTTCTATTTTCTGCAGCACTCCTTGATGTCATGCCTTGAAGATGTCTTACCTCCAGTAGCAGCAGCTGCCAGCAGGATTGTGGTTTTGGGTCAAGAGAGCCTCAGCTCCTGTGAGAGAATGAGCAGAGCTGAAGGAAGAAGGAAAGTGGCAGAGAAAGATCCCCCTTGGCTACTGGGTAACAGATATTGGCTCGGACTTGGGAAACAGCAGAGAGGAACCAGGCTAAATTTAAATAGATAAAGAGGCAGATAAAAAGAAACCAAGCAAAGCGTTAAGGTTTCTGAAGCTAAAAATTGGGCCAGTCTGCAGCTACCCGAAGCATTTCCTCATCATTTCCAAGCAGGCTGGATAAAGAACCAGAGAAAGTGCACTCTGGGCTACCCTCATGGGCTCTGCTGGCCAGTGCAAGCCAGAGAGATGTGGGGAAGCTTTAGGCAGATTCTTGTTTAGTCTAGAGGGTGCATGAACTTGGTAGCTTGAAGCACTCATTTGTGACAGTAAGCAGAGGATTGAATTGGTAAACCTGTCAATCTGGGCTCTTAAGCCTGGCTGAACTCGTCCTTTGAGTTGCAAAAGCCAGTTAATGGTGTGATGGGAAGGCCTGGGAAGGGGCACAAGGAGACAGAGGTACATGCTGAGGTGAATGCTGCCTCAGGACAGATAAAAGGGGACAACACTGAAATACCACAAATACCACGGGCTGGAATTGCAATTGTTCAGCTCAGATTGGGTGTCTGGTACTTTTGAAAATCACCCCATCAAGGTGGAGCCTCTGTAAATAGCACCACTTGATGTCTTAGGCTAATTCTGCAAATGTTGATCCTGAAAGGATGAGGCAACAACTTCTGATAAGCCTGACTCCTTGGAGGTCTTGTCAACTCACCCAGTGACTTGCAGGATTGGCACATCAGGAGGTTTATTTCTTCTGCAGCTGCCAACAACAAGGAATCATGTGGGCTGCTTTCCATCCCTGTTAGTTCATTCATGGAGGACATCCCAGAGCTCAGTCTGTGACCTCACCTGGACACTGTGGAAGAAGATGGGGAATGCTTTTGCTTGAAGGCTCTGGAAGGCACTATGAGAAGCATCCTGATTCTCCTCAATAAGAAGGTGCTATTCAGGCCCCTTTCTCCCTGCCTGAAAAGCCAGCTCCTGCTCTTCTAGTTTCTGATGGAAGCCAAGCAAAAACAGGGACAAGGTCCTGTCTGGTGAGCCCAGACCTCAGGCTCTATCTGATAATTTCTGGCCAGAAGTGAAGATACTTATCTGACATTTGCAATTCAAAAGTTGTGTCATCCCATAACCCTCTCCTTTTGGCCTCTGAGGTGGTAACAGAGACAGGTATTGCCTTTCCCTCAAGCAACTGGCCCTGGGCTCTGACTACTTGTGTTGGTTGTGGACCTGCCCTGCATCAAGCCCTGCTGACCTCAGGGCTGGGATGCAAAAATGTGCCCCAGCTCTCAGAACAGTCCTGACTGCAATTCAAATAGCACACTGCTGGTTGGGATGGAGTCAAACATAGGGAACTATTCTTTAAGACATTAAATATTGGATTTTCCTGATGCTCTGTATCAGCTGCCTCATTTTTTGTGAATACAGCAGAAGGGATAGATATGGTCTGATTCATTGTCCTGTGTGGATCAGAGAAAGTATCTGAGAGCTTTCTGCACATTAATGTTTCACCAATGTATTTATAAAGAAGGGTGTTTATTGCCTCAGATTTTGAGGTTTCTCTTTCCAGATGTGGCAGACAGGCTTATTCAGAGGCAGATTCACAGTTGCTGGGGCCAGCTTCATCTTTTGAGGGAGCAGAAGCTGTGCTCATGGACAAAATATGTACTTGATGAAAACTGCTGAGTTCAAGGGAGTGATCTGTTGTGGTCAAAAAGAAATTAAAACACCTAAATTGGTGATAGATGAGCTTTATTAAAGTCTTAATGATTATAGACCTCACAATAATATGACAATATAGAAAGAACTGCACTTGCTCTGTGCCCTAGATTTGTGTCTGAGTTATCCAGATTATTTGTGTGATATCTGATATCATCACAACATTAGATATCTTTTTTTCCTCTGGATTCTGAGTTGTGTCCTATCAGGTGGATGGATACAGTGATTTTGGTGGGGTTTTTGTTTGTTTGTTTTTTTTTTCTTTCTTTTCGTTACTCTTGTTTTTCATGTTTCTTCTGAGATGTTAAAAAATCCCAAAAATGTAACAAACCCATCTACTTGAATGGATTAGGCAAGTAAGAGCCCTAAACAGAGATAGAAGAGAAAATTCATAAATGTAGTTTTACAGGTTGAATCTTTGCCTTTTGGATCTTAGTTTCTACTGCTCAGGGTGTTACAAAGAAGAGCAAAGAAATTTTTGTCTGACTAAAGTGATAGAAATATATTTGCATGATTCTTATGTGCTTCTTTTTTGTGTTAGTACTAAGGCTGGATTTTTCTTGGATGCAACTTTCTTTAAAACTGTGGGGAAAGAGAAAGTTGTTCTCCTACTGCCTCTGCTGCTCCATCCCTTTCCCTCCTTCCCCCGCCTTTCCTCTTGGATTGCTTGCCTTTCATGTCTTTGTTTGACATCTAGGAAAGAATCATGAGGTGCTGAATATTATTAACTTCTAAACACCTAAGAAATCAGTAGGAAATCGCAAACATTTTGGCCCCCTGACAGTCTCCGTAAATGACCTGTCCGAAATCCCTCCCCTTCTGAGATGAAAAGAGGGAGCCAGGCAGAACGAAGGAGAGAATGGGGAGAGCCAGGGAGTGAGAGGGATACACAAAATAAATGAGAAATATGATTAAGTTATTTCCTTGGCTGGGTCTACAGCTGGTTCTGGGTATTTAATAAACAGGTTGACACTCCAGGTTCCCCTCATTAGGTGATCACTAAGGTCTGAGCTGTCATAAATCAAAGAGCCAGGTTATCAAGGCCTGTGATCTTTAACTGTACAGGGGCGCCCAAGTGTCTGCCCCGGCGAGAGCTCAGCAGTGCAAGCTGTAAGGAATTAGCCGCTGCGGCACTTCAGACCGTGCACAGGCACCAGCCCTGGCCCGGGATGGCTGTGGGCTCACACAGCTGCTCTGTCCCCACTCAGCTGGTGCAGGAGCCAAAGGCACTGCGCTGCAAACCTGCCTGAGCCCGCCTCTGTGTCGGGACAGGGAGAGGAGCCATCTCAGTTATGTGCTCCTGAAAGGGACAAGCAGTTCTCTTCATTTCCTTCAGAGAGGAGACATGGCACAGCCCAGTCTGCTGCTGTGTCATTCCAGCACCAGGCTGGCACCACGGAACCTATCTGTGAGTTGTGCAGCTGAGAAGGAATTGCTGCTCTGCAAGGCACACTGGTACCACTGCAGCTGGTCCTGCACTCCCCTTTCTAGAGGCAGGTAGGGCCTGCCCAGCTCTTTTTACAGTGCAGGTGAGGCAGAAACTTGAAAGTTGAGCTGCCTGAAGCTACACTCTGAGGTCTCATAACAAACCTGGCACATGAATAAGTTCTGTGAAGTCTTGAGTACAGCAGAGCATCAAATCACACAAGTTTGGGCAGTAAGTAATACAAGTAAGAGCCAAGTGGACTTCTGGCAGGGGGAAAACTGTGGTCAATTTCAGCCCCACTTTTGTGAGCATATGAGATAATTTTTAGATGCTGGGAGTGTTCTCCAGTTCCTGGTTTTGCCCAGTGTTGAATAGCCTTTATTGCCCACAAAGCCAGGAAAGCCTTGGGAGGAGTCTCTAGGCTGATTCTGCAAAACAAGAAGCTTGGTGACACAAACACCAATTGGTGAGAGAACTGAACCTTGTGTAGCTCTTGTAGCTGTAGTGTGTGTTAGAAACTGAAATGAGCAGTGGGGGAAAGGGGAAATAAGAGGGCTTCCCAAAGGAGATGTGTAATCCTGTACTTTAACCGGCAGCTAGAAAGTACCTCAAGCCACCTTGGTAGAACTTTTGAAAGAGCAGGAGTGGGGACTGTGGACAGAGCAAAGCTGAAGGCTGTGTTTTACTCCTGGCACCCAATGGGACAAGTGACATTTCCACATGCATCTGGAGGGAGTTTGAGGCCCAGCTCTGTGTTAGAGGGTGGGAATCAGCATGGTTCCAGAGGGAGGCAGTGCCTGTGAACTGCAGTGGTGTTTAGCTGCAGGTGTTGTGGCTCTGCTGTTGGCACCTCCCTAAGCCATTGTCCATGGAACAAAAGAGACACTGTCAGTGTACCTTGGCTGCTCTTGAGGGCTGGGAAGATTTTCAGTGGGGTGCATGTGAGGAACCACATCAGTGGGGCAGGGAAGAAGTGCTGAGTTAGGCTTGTTTTCCAAGTGATCTCCTAAGCTGGGCCTCAGCTACTGCCTCCTGCCTTGGACAAGGGGATGATTCTCTGTGAAAGAAAGACTGGGGGGAGATGAGATGACATAGAGATGACTGCTGTTTTCAGGAACTGAAGGCCCCTAAAGCCTCATCCCAGCAAACATGGATTCACTGAAGCAGCTGTACACCTTGTCACATCTTGTGTGAAGGCCCACATCTACCTGTCTACTAGATATTCAGCTGATAGGATAAGTGATGTCCCTACGGTTAAGCCGAAGCTGAAATTCCTTGAGGGGCTCAGAAGGCACAGTTCCAGCTCTGCTGCAGACACTCCAGGGCATTCCATGACTATTTATAATGGTCTCTGTGGGTTTACTACTTTACAGATTGTAATGCAACTCACTGCTGTGGGGGAGAAAAATGCAACACTAAAGCATGACATGCTGCCCTTTGGCCATCAAACCTTGTGGTTTGTGTCAGGCTGTGCGGTGGAAGCATCTGGTTCACAACAGTGATTTCAGGGTGTTTTCCTGCCTCCTCCTCCCGTTTTCCTCAGCTGTACTGTATTCTAGCCACTAATCTGTCCTTAAACACAGAAGCATCTCTGTTGTGAAAAATCAACTAAAGCTGTGCTTGTAAAGACCAAGAAAATGAAAGAATGTATTAATCCATATGCCCTTGTTTTTAACCCCTCCTCTGATTTCAGTCGATAATATACAGATTTTGGCAGAGGCCAGAGACAGATCTTCACATGTTTGCTTAAAAAGTGTTTGCAGTTTGTCAGTTTTACATTTTGACAACAGAATCGAGTGCCTGAATTTTCAGAAGAGCTCAACACATGATGTGTAGTCAGTGTATTTTGTTCTTTTGAAAACCAGTTTTGTGCTTCCTTATAACCACATAGGATTTACCTGTACAGCTAAAGGCTCACATTACAACTTTTAAAAGTGCTTACTTGGTTTAGGATTAGGCAAATTTACAAATGGCAGATCCATAATGTAACACCTTCTTAAGAAAGCTGATATGAGTAGGATGCTGAAATGCCCTCTCTGCCTCCAAAAATCATTCAATAGCCCTGTATCATTTGGGTGATATTGAAAATCCCATTCTGAATCCTAGTCTTTGCTCAGCTCTTTTTTTGCTGTTGGACATAATTCTCATTGACTGTAGTGGTAGCTTTTCTTGAATAGCCAATTTTTTAAGCCTCTTCTCCAGTAATAAACCATGCAAAAGTGTATTGAAACCAAAAACCTGTCTAAAAGGCACTTGTGTAACATCTAATGTAGGTATACCATGAACTTGGTTCTGTATATTCCACATTCTTGTGTACACAGTCTATATTATTAATCACTGGATTGTGTGTCAAGACTTGAGGTTCTTGAATTTCAACCTAAGGATATGAGTTACCAACCCAACCAAGCAAGTGAAAATCTTCTAAGTTATTGCAGGAAATTGCCATCACTACCAATTTGTAAGGAGTTTCCTGTGTTCTTGTTAACCAGTTCCTTTCTGTACCATATATTTATGCAAAACAAAATCTGTGCAGTGTTTGGTGTCCCATCAAAGTCATGACTGTCAAAGCGTGACCTGTGTGGTGCATATCTGTGTTCCATTCCCTTGGAGAAGATCTTCAGATATTAGGGAATAACTACTTTGCTCAGTAGGTTCAACCTGTCCTATTTTAATACCTAGGGAAATAGGAGGATTTTAGATTTGAGTAGAACTGTATGCTAAAAGAATCCAAAGTTAAATAGTTAGGAATTTATTTGGAGTGCTGGCGTTTTCTACTTAGTAAACCACTGAAGCTTCCTGAGAAGAAAGCATCTCAAAATCCCCCTGATTTTTCCAGGCTGTTACTAACATAGGTGCTGATGCAACTCTTTCAGTTTATTTATTTTTCCGTGACTTTAGCTGCAATGCCTTTTTTTTTTTCTGATGGAGGCATTTACTGTGGAGAGCAATTCTGCACACCCTCATTATCCTGCTGGGCCCCATGGAAGAAGGATGATGTGCAACCCTCTGAGCAGGAGGGAAAACTCTTGTGAAGGGAAGGTTGAATGACAATGTTCAGACAGGTGTGACTGAATGTCTGGAGAGACATGAGCCTTCCCTGGGCCCAGCCAGCCTGTTTGCTGCTTCTGTTCCTCACTTCCACTTTCCAGGTTGCACAGCTGAGCTCAGGGGCTGTAAACTACATTTTGAAAGTTGCTGAGTTCCTCCAACTAAATGTATACAGGAATGGGGTAAAACTCCCAATGTGCTGATGTCCTTTTCTATATGTATCACTTGTCTGTAGGCTCAGATAAGTTGAATGCAACAGGTACTCATATCACTCAAATCCCCTCCAAAAGTCAAATTTTGGCATTACATGACTGTTCCTTTTAATTAAAAAAGCACAGAACACCCCAGCTAACTTATTATTTTGAATTGCATACTGAGTATTCTAATAGAGAAAAAAAAACCTTCTGATGTCCTGGGTGTTGTCACAGACTGGGTCAGTTTTCTGTTATGTAGTTGTGGGTTGGGTGTTGATGTATTGCTCTGTTCACTTGCAGAGTAACGAACTACTGAGCTGAAATCAACTGTCTGGTGTCCAATATCACATCATTTGAACAGAGAAGAGGAGGTGGGTTTACCTCTGGCCTAGCAACAGCTGAGCTATTTCACAGGAAGGACTGAAATATTTGGAATATGTGTTTTGGCTGAGCTAGAAAGCAGGCCAGGCTACAGAAGGAGATCTGTAACTCTATAAAGAGCAAAACCAGTGGAAGAAAAGAAATTGTAGGGCTACAGAAGGCCTGGCTTCTGATCTAGTTCCCCTATTTTTGCCCCTCATAACTATGACTGCTTTTGTTTCTTAGCTTTGTCCTTCTAATTCTGTCAGTGTCCCACTCACAATAATTGTAAGAAGCACTGGATTTAGTTGAATGGCTTTGCAGTGGCCTTTGTTGGATGTTTTGAGGCACAATTTAATCCTTTGTTTCTGTAAGGTACTAACTAGCTGTTTCCAAATCCTCTGGTGCCACTGGAGAGTGATTTCTTGGAAACTTTTCTGCTGAAAGACAGAGCTCATGAGATATAATTAACACCAGGCTAAGTGCTACTTAAGCACCTGGTGTTGTTTATATTCTGAGTTATGCAGACTCTACTGTTAATTTTGTCATGAGTAAGCACATGTCATTGTCATCTAGACTTTAGATGACTTTATCTTTGTTATCTTAGAACTTCACTGTTCTGCGTGACTTAGTTAAGGTCTGAACTGAGAAGTTTTCATTTCAGCTATGGCTGTTGCTATTATTGCAGTTTTAAAATCATACAGAGGTTGCTGAATGCTAATTAACAGGAGTTTGAAGCTAAATATAAGCACTGAGGAATGTGGGGATGTTTCTGTCATTTGACATATGCACCAGACTGGATTAACCTTTCTAGAGTTTTCCTCCTCGTTAGAGATGTCTTAGATGTGGTGTCAGAAATATTTGTTAAAAAATTCTGCAGTCTGTCTTATGCTGAACAGTGGCATGAAGGAACAAAGTGGAAAAGGGGCATTGAGGGTTAGGATACTGTGGTTATTAAATAACTTAGAAGTATTTTATACACCTTCTGGTGGTTCACACTAAGGCTTTTCTATTTGTTCAGATTCTACTTGTAGAGAAAGAGAGCAAACAGGAAAGAAATGAAGAACAAACCAGAAATGTATTTCAACATATTTAACTTGTTACTTGTTTCTTGATGTCCCCACTGAAAAGGAAATAGGGGGAACCTTGGAAACCCAAGTGTTTTTGGCTGTAGTTAAGTTAGGAGCACCCTGGTGAATTATTTTTCCCTTCTCCAGTCAGGACTGTGGCCTGAACTGTAGATCAAAGAAGAGCAGCACTTTGCTTAATCTGGCATAGAAATCTACTTTACCCCAAAGAGACAAGAAGAAAAAGAAATTGAGGCCCAGGCTCCCTGGCAACTATGAGTTAGGTTCTTCAAATTGTTGGTAACTGTAACAGTTGAAAAAAAACACAGCTAGGAAAGAGGTATTGCTACTGTGTTGGAAAGGACATTGCATCCCTAGCCAGGGTTGTTTGCTGCTGTTCCAAGGGATGTTCACAGCAGTATATGGAATAGGCTTCTCTCCTGTTTTCCTCATGGTATTGCAAAGAATAAAAGGTGGCCAGCTGATAAATCTTCAGTCTGCTTCAGAAAATGTGTGCTGAAGATGCAAGCAGTGATTTTCTTTTTTGAATCTGTTCTGCATCACATGCTGACTTTATGGCTTTTGAGCCAGGGAAATGTGACATGGCAGGTCCCCATTTGTTGTGAGTGTGACCACATAGCAGGCAGTGCCTGCTGGTGACACTGAGCTCTAATGCTGTGTTTGGAGCAGAGGATGCACTGTGACCCTGCATGGTGCTGTCAGGTCCTGTGCTGTCACATGCAAACCTCCCAGCTGCTTTGATGGGGGACTTGAAAGCCAGTCCAGGATCGCTATTCCTGGTGAATCTTCTCAGTCCACACCAAAGTCTTGACTGCCTGCTGCTGAGTGATCTGGGCTGATCAGTGTTTTGGTGCAGGCCAGTCCAGGTGGGGAGCTCAGGGTGACCCAAATGTGGTTTCCATGAGGTCTAGAATTTTTGTAGTTCTCTCCCCAGAGCCTGTTGTTACAGGAGGAGACCTGCTGCCATTCCCAGTTCCTGGCTCTATGGGCATGTGGTGATCCAAGCCCTGTGTATAGAATCTGCTCCACAGCTTGGATAATTTATGATGTTTCCTTTTCTCTCTGGGGAAAGAGAATTTAGCACACAGCCCCCCAGTTGGGCTGTACTGACAGAAGTGTTATTTAACCTGCTTTGTCTTTGTTCTGGACTGTGTCTTTCTCTTGATAGGAAAAATTACCTTGCATCACCATTAATCTTTTAGTGAATGTGGAAGTAGAGAAGCCATTGATGACTTTCTTATTTTCTCCCTTTCTGCTTTTTATGTGTGGTGCATGTGATTTGTTTTGCAGTTCTGTCCCTGATTTTTTCTTTTCCTCATATGCTCTTCTTTGATATTAACCCTTACTTGAGTGTTGCTATTTCCAAGTCAGTGCTCAATTTTTTTTCGTTAGTTAAGATCAGAGGCATTCAATTTCCTTTCTGTCAGTTTGCCACTGTATTCTTGCTGTATGTTGTCCAGAAAATTCCAGCTTTACTCTACCTTGCTTCCCATGGGAAGTCTTTCCAAGAAGCCAATCTCCCCAGCTTGCTGGCATCTCCTGTTTTGCAGTCCAGTGTCCAATATTACCTTTCTTCTGACAGCAAAACACTTCAGGTCATGATTCTTTTTCATCCAAGTTATCTTCTGGTTGCAGTGTTCAGCCAGTCCATTCCTGCTGGGTAGGAAGGTGTTCAAGGCAGCTGATGACTCGGTTCAACTCCTCCACCTTGTGAAATAAATGTGCTCCTGACACACTGGCAGAGTGTGGTGAGCAGTCTTTGACTGGCAGTGTTGCCTTTCCAGAGGCTTCCTGGCTCATTTTCCATGAGCTCTGGGCAACTCCTATTATTACTGTGTGGAAGTTTCTAACCACACTGGACGCCTTTTCCTCCCTCTGACATGACATAATATAACATTTCAAATTCCCAGATAAATCAAAACTTTTGCTGGTGGGAACTCATTTACAAAAGACAAAAGTATATTTGATCTGCCAACTGCTGTTTGTATTCATCCATGTTTGTGATCCCTGTCGTTTGCTGTTAGGGAACAAACTTGACGTATGTGGATTTTGATTCGCGTAAAACCACAGAGAATGTGATGTTTGATCTGAACATCTTAGAGAACAAGGAGGATTTGGTATGTGAACAAAACTCTTCACTATTCTTTTGGGTAAAGGGCTTTGCACATCCACCCAGAGGGCAGAAACAACAGCATATGACTTAGGTGCCCAGTTATACCCTGTGTGTCACCAAGGAGTTGAACGAGCAGCTCACAAATGCTCCGTAGTCTGAAAACAGGCAACTGAAAGCTCCAGCAAAAGGCACAATGCATTTGGGGCAATTGTGTGCTTTAATGCTTTGGGAAAGAAAAAAGGGCTAAATTTGCAGCCATCCCTAAGGAATTATCTATGAGCTTTATCTACAAATAATAATTTAATCAGCTTATTTGACTGCCCATGGTCACAAAGCTGTAATTGATTAAAAATTATCCTTTTTGTAACAAAATAAGGCTGCAGAATAAAAATGAGATTCTAAGGTGATTCTAATGTGTCCTGCTCTGGCAATGTGATAAGGAGCACTTCTGTAGAAAACCAAAGAATCCCACAGCAAAAGGTTTGGAGACTGTTACAGAGGAGTCATTTCAGACTTTAGGGCAGTCTAGACTGAATTTAGACTTTTTTTTTCTTTCTTTTTTTCTCCTTTCTTTATTTATTTTTTTTCTTTTGCTCCTTTTTTTTTTTTCTTTTGGTTTTTTTTTTTTCCCAGTGTATTCATGTTTTCTTGAGATCTGAATGGGTAGAGGAACTTCTTTTAAAGGCCACATGGCTCCCTTCCAATTCTGATAGATAAAGTCAACCTGCTTGGCCCCACCAACAGGAAATAGGATGCTGCCCCTTTAAGCGGACTGTAAGGAGTATGGAATTACGGCTAACTTGGTTTGGAGCCTTTGTGTAAGGCTTTCAGGAAGAGATAAACCATTAATCATGCACAATTACTCTGACCTTGCATGAACTAAAGCCTCTCTGAACACATAAGATTACGGTCTCTGGAGACCTTGAGACACTGACACGATCAGCTTGTCCGAGGGCATGGAAACGGCTGCACAAAATGGCTGAAAGCTTGGCCTTCCTTTCCCTGCCTTAAACCCGAGTCTGTCTTTTCACCCAGCACAGGGATTTATCCACCTGCTTGCTGCGCAAACTGCAACAGGCTTTGAGTTCCCAAGTGGAAATGATGGCAGTGCTGAAGAGAATAAATTACATTTGAGTTTTGAGGAGATGTTTTTTAATACTTACTGAGTTGGAGCATTTACACTTATTTCCGCTTTCTCCCTATGGGGATCCTCTTTTTTCCTGGGGTTAACACAGCTTGTTGTACAAATGTTATGGTCAGTGGCAGAGGTTCTTAGGTAGCTCTGCAGTGTAATTCACTTTTGTTGCTGTTATTCCTTTCCTAGTGCCAGCCTCACATGTTCTAATTAGATTTTAGATTATGATTTTCAGGGTCAGTTACATTCTCTCTGTTAGTTTTGTTTAGGATTTCTTTGACTTCTTAAACTCCTTAAACAATCATGTCTCACACACCTACTGTGATGTACTTTCCTCTGTCTCTTCTTTTTCCAACCTCTGGAACTAGCAGCAATATGTAAAATAATAATAATGATGATAAATAAAGAATTGAACATTTACTCATTAAGTAATTATTGATTTTAACTTGTAATTTTTCAAAATTAGGGTGAGCTAAAAATGCACATGAACAGTTGCAGAAGCTCAGCTGACTGACTCAGTGAAATGCAGTTCCTTGTTTGTTTGATCCTTCATCCTGTGTTTGATCCCTATAGCTTCATTCACTTACCACGTTTTTACTGCTATAAATATTTTACTTATATATGTGATCATTTGATGTTATTTACTGCAGTGTGACACCTATTTTGAACTAATTTTACATTGCTATAACTATCTTTCCTCTGTCCACTGAAGTAGGAAATGTCTGATTTTTCAGAGATGGGGTTTTAAGAAGCTGGAGATAGCTTATCCTGCATTAAAGGACTGAACAGGGGATTCCAAACTAAAATACAGGCCCAGTTCTGACCAGTGCCTCTGTGTTGCTGTATAGGAAGATGGGTAAGTCCAAAAGGAATAAATATGGTCTTCACAGAGTGAATGATGCAGAGAATATGTATTAGGAACTTCTCCCTGAAAAGGGGCTTCGAAGGTAGAATCATAGCATTGAAGAATGTCCTGAGCTGGAAGGCACCCACAAGGATCACTGGAATCTGAAAGGTAAGCATGATTAAAATACAACAAGGACAGCGAAGGAATTGCTTTACCAGGTAAGGTCTTGGGCAGTAATGTCAGACTTGTTGCTTCAGGACATCAGTTGCTCTCTAACTCTGAGGATAAATGAGAAGAAATTCTTTTATAAGGAAGGTTTCTCCAGATTGTTTGCTGCAAGCCTTCTGCACAGTGTCCCTGAGTGTTTTCATAGACCTGGTTCATGGGTTTGGTAACAGCTGATTCTGGTTTGTATCAGAAGGGTATTAAAATGCTCCCTGTGTTTTGGGGCTTTGAGGATGAGAGCCTGGTTTGAGGGAGCTGTCCAGTCCTTGCTGGAGAAGACACACTGTGCTGCTCTTCTTCATGGATATTTTATTAACTTTTTTCCTTCTTTTACATTTTCCACTAATGTATTCTAAACATGCAGCCAATGGTTAAAGGGGTGTTGGTTCTAAGAAGTATTCAGCAGAATGTAAACTCACTGAAAACAGAACAAAACCAAAACAATGTGGTGCTAAGGGACAGTTTTGTCCTGATTGTGGTGTTGTAAGGCCACAAGTGCTCCTGGCATTCTTGGGCATCTTGGGCCCACAGCCGGTTTTCAGAGAAGCCTGGATCCCAACCCTGCTCCTCTCTTAGGAAAGCGGCTGTGGAAGGAATGGGAATTAGCTGTGAGAGGGAAAAGGCAGGAGCTTGCTATTAGGAGGGGATGAAGACAGTCTGTGCTGCAGAAGCCAAAATCAAACAAAGGTAGATTTTTATCTGATGTAACCCAGCTGAAGTCAGTGTCAGGGTTACACCAAAATCAGGCTTGAAGGGAGCAGTATTATGCCCACAAAGGTTTTTTGCATTGTTTTTAGTCCTGTTGCACCTTGTTGTGACCAAAGATATGTAAAAATCCATTGTAAGAGGTTTTAAAGTGGAATAATTATTTATTTGAAGGGAAAAGGACAACCCACTGCTTTTTGGGTTCAGTCCAGGTGTGCATTCTGTATCTACACTGCAGTGCTGTCAGTACAGCTGTGTAGCTCTTCCTGAGGCAGCTGTTAACAAGCTGGCCTTGATACTTCTGTCTGTGCTGCCAGAACCATAATAGACTCCATGTGTGCCTTCTCCAAAAATATTAACTCTGCGTCTCAGTATACCCCTAGGAGTACTGATGCTCACTACCTTAAAACTACCTCAGCCATGTCAATTCAACCTGTTCATGCTTTGGACTAAGAGGATGGGCATTTTCTTTAGTTTCAGATTTAATTTTACAAAATCTGAATTGAATGGCTTCTGCAAATAAACCTGTCCTGGTTTTACCATTCTCCATTTGGGATCTGAAAGGCTTTGTTTGTTTGGCTCTGAGAGATAAAAATGGGGAGAGAGACAGGCAGCAGAGATCTGCGTAGATTATTCTCTGCTGCTGGCAGTCCAGGTGACTCAGTTAAAGCAGTGGAAGAGCTGGCTGAGGGCTGTTCCATCCTAATAGGGGAGAGAGAACTCCAGGGGTTAAAGGCAAGAGCATCCCTTTTATAATTAGGACAGATCAGAAGTGGAGCAAAATGTTCTTGCAGCTGAATCAGCTGCCCTCTAACCAGGCTGGAGTCTGGAGCTGGGGCCTGATGGACACTTGTACAGAATGCAATTTAATCTGTAATGGCTGAGGAGGACTCCTCAAAGTCTGCGGCAAATGGCAATTATTGTCCCTTTTTGTCACATCCTCCCCCAACCAAAACAAAAAAAGAGGAAAATTAATGAAAATAACAACAGGGAAGGACCCTAACTAGCATGCCCTGCCTCCCCTTTTCTCTTTAAAAATCCTCTGCAATATAGTGACTGAAATGAGCTGCCCAGTATAATAAAATCTCTGGAGCACCAATGTGAAACAAGAATTCCTCCCCCCAACACAGGCACACACACCCCTGCTCCCTAATGAGCAGGGAGACGCCAGCTCGGGGGCTGCAGCCAGTGTTAAATTAGCAGAGAAGGCCATCGAAGTGGGCTGACTCCAGCGTAAACTGCCTTAAGTGTCTGTTTATTAAATCACACCAGCGCTTAGAGTCTGCCCTGCTGCCACATCAGAGCTGTCTGCACACAGACAAACCCTGGCCAGTCCCGGGGGAACCCGGGCCAACTGGATACTGGTGGTAATAAAGGCAGGGGGAGGAGGGAGCAACCCTCACCAACAGCCCCTCGTTAGGCTCCATCATGGGTTATTCTTCTGAGCAGAAAATCCATTATTTAGGGTCACTGTTTGCATTTGTAGCAGTGGGGAAACCATAAAGTTGTGTTCCTCTCTGCTTGTTAGGAAGCAGGAGTCAAGGCAGGCATTTTCTTGCTAAACTTGTGTGTCTGAGCCTTGGGGAGTGGCTTTTGTGTGTCAGTCCTTGCAGGGAAGTGTGGCCTTCACTTTTGAGTCAGTCTTTCAGTTACAGTGGGAGAAGGTTGTTAATACCCAATGAAATTCTAAAAGAATTCCCTGGTGTCAATCTGTCTAAACCTTTGGAAATAAAAAATTCTGCTGGTCAAACCTTAAGTTTTCATATTAAAGGAGGGAAAAATCAAAATGCTTCTGTGTATTTGCACAGTGGGAGGTACAGTGAGGATTTGATTCCAGATGGGATTTCTACACTTGCCTGCTAAAAAGTAACATTACATATTCTGCAGTTAAGGCAGACAGGAGAGAGATAGCTAAGCTGGAAACCTTGTTTTGTAAGTCAGGAGACATCACTTCTATTGCTGCTAGTTCTGAAACAAGAGCCCTACTACATTCCCTTCTTTCCCAAGGACTAGTTTTTAAACACCGTTAGAGCCAGAGCTGCTGGTTTATGATTCTGCTACTTACATTACCAATGGGCCTGTCTTGGTCTCTGCTCTACACTTCCACAGTAAGTATTCTTTTCTGCATAAAATCCCCAGAAAGAAATCTTGGAGAGAAGTGGATAACCCTCTCATCCCATATGGAGGCATAGAATGGAGTTTTGGAAAAGTGTCTGATTTAGTTTGTTCTCATGCATTGCACGGGCTTGGTGAACAGCTCTTAAATTTGCCATCCTACCACTTAGGATTGATCTTTCTCTGCAGTGAGATTTTTGAGCTTCAAACAAGTTTCATCCATGTGTTGTCAGGTCAGGGTGTTGAATGTACAGCATATAGCTCCATGTAACTAATTTGGGGATACTTCCATACTTGTGTTCCCTACTCAGCCTGCTGGTTTATGTCTTCCATGAGGGATTTTTGCTGCTCACAGGCTTCTGGAGGCTCCACTGCAGCCCAGATGCCACTTTCTGTGAAAGCAGGTTTGGAGTCATGGTCAAGCATCCTTTTGTGAGGTAGCCCATTGACATTGGAGACAAGCAGCAGTTGTTGAGCCAATTTGTATGAGGAAGGAGACATGTAAAGTTTAATATGAAGTGGTTGGTTTAGCTGGCAGAAAGGGAGAGGTGGGCTGTTTTCCATTTCCCTTTAAAATGTCAAACACTAATAGTCTCTTCCGATCATCCTGAGATTGCCAAATAATTGACTCCCGCCTACAGCAAAAACCTCCCTGATCCACAAAGCAGGAAGCTGATGACAGCAATTGCCTGAATGTGTCCAAATTAGTCAACTCCTGGCAACCCCAGCAGGGTCAGCAGTGGCAGCCCAGGGGTCGTGGGGCAGCAGGAGATGGAGGTTGGAGATTGCCCTGCTTCCTGTGCCCTCTCATGCCTCCAGGACATAGCAAGGGCATGAGGGATTCCCAGCTGGAGCAGCCAGCACCTGAACTGCGTGTCCAACAGAGATGTGTTTATCCAGAGGATCTGCTGTAAATTAGCCAAAGCAGGGGCTTAGGGGCAGAATGGGGAAGTGCCTGTCCCTGCAAGTTGGCAGCAGAACATGTGTGTGTGGGGTGAGCCGGTCTCACACAGCTCCTGCTGGGTTTTCTCCAGGGTTTCCTTGCTGTGCGGTGTGGGACTGACGTGTTTACAACTTGCTGGGGTCTATCCCAGGGCTGGATTATTTTTTCTGTAGCTTCATTTGTTCTCCCACATCTGTGCAATTGATTACAGGAAAATGTATGGACATAAAGTATTTAGTAATATGCACACAGCCCTGGAGCTCAGAGAAGAGACAGAGAAGGGTGTCCACCAAGCCATTACTGAGCCTCTTTAACACATCCAGTTGCATGTGCTGAGTGGTTTGGTTTTATAAAGTGGTGGCAGTAAAGCAGCAAAGAATCTCTGGCCCCATTCCCCTGCTCTTGCCTTTCAAAGCACTTCAGTGTGCCTGTGACTTCTTGAAGGCAACTCAAGCATCTAGGGGTTGTGGCCTTTTCATAAGATTATTTTAGGACTCAGAGAGAGGACAGAGGGAGAAATAGAGAAGCACTGTCTCAGAGCTCCCAAGCAATACCTCTGTTGTTACAGGCAGGATGAGAAAGTTTTAAAAGCAGGCTCTTTGTGTGCTAGGCTGTATTCCTGTCTGTGCTTCCTAAAGCAGAGGAGCTGGGGACAGGACCCTGCCCTGACAGCTCCCTGAGCGTGCTGCTGCAGGTCAGGACCTCTGCCCGGGGAAGGAGCACTGCCTGTGGGCCTCCCACGTCTGCTCACGGAAAGCCTGGCTGGACGCTCTGTCACACTCTGACAAAGGTCACTTTTACATCCCGTCTTCCAAAAGGTCACATCATGACCCCAGGTGCAGGAGAAGAGGAGGAGGGAGAAGGCAGCTTTCTCCTTTTTTTTTTTTAATTTGTTACCACTGCCTGAAAAAATATACCTTGTCTTTGCTCTTGCACTGCCCCCTCTCTTGACCTGCATTGGCACTTTCTCTTCCTAAATGCTACACCATAAGCTCTCCCTTTATAGGTTTCAATGGCTGGTTACTGGATTTTCTCTTCTTTATCCACTTTGTTCTCTCTGCAGAGCTGTATCTGTGGTCCCTCAATAAAAAAGCAATAACACTTCCAACCTCACTGTGCCCTCCAGATGTAAAGCTCTGAGCACAGTTCTTCACCACAGCTTGTGTGAGATGCATGAGCACAAACTGCTACAGGGATAGCTTTTCCCTCGAGGGCTGGGTAGGGGAAGGTACCAATCCTTCTCTTATTCATCCCAGTATATAGATGGGATGGACCCAGTAAATGGATGCACCTCCTGACAGGAAAACTGCCTCCCCTTGCCCCTTTTTCACAGTATTTACACGGGTCAGTGGGGCAAGGAGGACAGGTAAAGGCCAGATGCTCAGGTGTCACACACTGCTGCAGAGTTGTTTCCCAAACTAGGATTTAATGAACCAGCTAGAGGATCAAAACTATTTGTTCTTCTTGACTTAAGTAAGGCCCAGCAGTTAACAAGACATTTATGTGCAAACCCATAAGGCTTCAATTCAGAACTAGCGTCTTTAACTACTGGATCATCGTCCTAGCGTGATTTGAAATTTTTCCCTCTCACAGAATTTACAGCAGCAGTGGAATTATTTTCTCCATTTTGGATGCTAATGGAAGGGATAAATACAGGGCGTTTCTCGGTCTGCTCATTTTAATGATTCGTTTCTTAAGGGCTGGAGTGAGATGGTGAACATGATTCTCTAGGGTCTGCAGGGACTTGTCACAGATGCTGGACATGGTCCTTCAAACAGCAGACCTGGGACATTTTAGAGACACAGTTGACTTTGTGACGGTGATAACTTGATACAAGTTATTTTATTTACAGCACTCATTCTTCACACAGAATTTTCTTAAGATGTTTTAAGTAGAGATATAAAGAGTTAGAGAAACAGAGAAGAGTCTCTTTTCAGAAAACTTACTATGACTTTTGAACAGGAAACAGCCTGTCCCTGGCTTGTCTTTGAAAAATAGATAGCCAAGTTTTCACTTTAAAATGTAATGATCTGCATCTATCTTAGATCTCTATTAGGGTTCTTGTTGCTCACATAGATGAGTCACATCTCTCAGTATGTTTTTTAAGACAGTATTCCTTTAATAGAGGTACTTGCTGTGAGCCCAGTGTAATTAAGTATCTCAAGACTGTCTTACTTCCAGTTGTGCCAATACCCTAAAAAATCTACATGTAATTCCCGGGATCTCAAAGGAAATTGATGCAGCTTGTGGACTACCCACCAGGCCAATGTACCTGCTCCTGACCTTTAACTTAGCAGATCGATAGAATTTTTGTGTATTGGCCAGACCACATGAAAGTCAAAGTCTGTGGAGAAACAGAAGTTGTATAAGGTCAAAAACTAGGTCATGGCCGAGCTGGGAATGCCAATGAACTGGGTTACCTGTTGAGCAAAAAAGGGAAGAAATAGTCATGATGAAGAGTACCAAAGGTGGTTTTCCAGGTTCCCAGTCAGAAAGGAGACTGTTCCACTAATTGGGTCTTAAAAGATCTTTTCTATTCTGTTTAAATTCTTACAATATGCCCCTCACTGAGATGTGAGGGTGTCTGTCTAAGGATGTCTCTCTTTTCATTCTTTTCAGCTGTGTTTGTTTTCCTCCCTCCCCTTACCCATTCTTTGCAGGTTCGTGAAGAGCATTCAGACCCCATGAGGGGGTCTCTACAGATCTCCTAAGAAGATTAAGCTCTCTGAATATTTCATGCCCCTGATTGACAGCTCTTGAGGACCTCTTGTAAGCCTGGCGCCCGTATTCTTGTTTTAAAAAAAAAGAGAGGGAGACAAGAAAATCACATCCACAGAAAAAAATTGATCCTATGGGCCTGACCTCTGCTGACAGAAGGCACTAGACAGAGGCAGCTCCTCCCGGACATCTCCCCCTCCTTTCCCTCCCACCAGTGTCTACTGTGAAATAAAAGGAAGGTAATGGGATTTTAAGAGGTAAGGAGTAGGCAAAGGAGGAGGGGGTGGTTTTGCCCCCTCCCCTGAGCCCCAGTGCTGCGGCTGCTGGTCCCTCAAGAGCCATTGTGTGCCCCTGTCCCTGGCTCCCGTTCTGTGCCGCGCCCGCCCTTCCCTAACGAGCTGCGGGCCGAGCCGCCGGCCCTCATTAGGGGCTGAGCCGGCAGCCAGCCCCGCGCTCCCCGTTCCGCCCCATTAAGGGTTTGCCCCCTGCTTGACAGCGGGGAAAGGGAGCTGGCGACCTGTAAATTCTCATCGGGCTGCTTGAGAGCCTCCCTGCCCCCTCAGTCAGCCCGCAATAGGCAGCTTAGAAGTTTCTCCTTTATTTAGAGAGGCAGGGCTGAGCAGAACTCACATGCTGGCTTTGGGAGACCTTCCTTGGTAGAAACAGGGGGATGAGGATGAGGGGGAGAGAAGCAGAAAGAAACAGCTCTGAGCCCTTCTTACATCTGAAGCACAGAGAGATTTGCTGCTGTGCTTGCTGTAGATACCAGTGTTAAGACTGCAATGTCCTGTGTTCCTCTTCTCCATGCTAAGAAATTGGCACATCTTCCTGCTGGCAAATTTTTAGAAATCATCCATGGTGCTGGGTATACTGCACAATTATGACCATGCAGATAAATGGAATGGTCATTGCTGAGTGATTAGGAGACTCCACCAACTTTTGCAGTACTTTAACCTTTTCCCTGCTCAAGACTCCAGAGTTGCTGAGCTCAGTTTGAAGTCTCCTCTTTGATGTCACCCTTGCCTTTTCAGCATGATTAGTCTCTATTAAACTTGAACATCCTTTCAGGGTAGGCTCAGTGTTTCTGTGTGAGGTATGGCTGGACACTCCAGCAGTGGCACTTTTGACCATGTGAGTAGGGGACTTTTTGAGGTACATGAAGATATTGGATGTAAAAGACATGGGCAACTTCATAAAGCATCATTGAGCCAGTTAGTTATCCAATAACATCACCTTTTTAAAGTCAATTATTATTTTACCAACTGATGCCCCATTTATTTGCAATAGCCATCTTGCTGGAATGCCAGTGCCATTCCTCAGTAGTGCTTATCCTGCCAGTGTTCTCTGGATGAGGTGTGCACCCTATGTTGCGGCTCATTATTTTGGTTTGGAGGGAAGAGAAGAGCATCTGGGTGTTGATAGCCATCATGGACAAGATTCATATGCAAACAGAATCAAAGGAAGCTTTGGCTCTTGATTAGTCTCACACCACTGGTATTAAGCTTTATAAAGGCTCGATTGTTAGGCCACAATATTGTCACCCCCAGTTTAGCCCTTGTGTCATTTGTTATTCCTGGTACTGCCACCCTGTGCCCTACTTGTGTGCCTGGGTAAGCTGGGCAGACAGCAAACTGTTCCACAACAATGCCAGTGGGTTTGGAGGAATTTAATTCACTCCTACTGAAATGAAAAGATGGGACATGGACTATATTTTCATCTTACCTGTAGCCACTGAAATGAAGTGGAAAAAACTAGACAGACTTCTTCATAACCCTACCAGAGTCAGGAAGATGGAATCCTATGTCTGGAAACATTTTTCTAAGTTTTGAAAGAGGAAGAACTATACCTACAGTTTTCTTGTAGTGGGTATAGTCTTTATAAACAAAATCCTAAATCTGAGGTCAGTGAAACCCTTTTTAAATTCAGTTCTTTGGTATAAGGATTTCCAATCTGGTTCCTTAAAATCCCTTCCTCTACTCAGCTTCTTTGTCAGGCTGAGCAGAGCAGCTGAGAATGACAGAGCCTGGAGACAAAGCTACTCTTGAGTCATTCCCAGCTTCTGACATGGACACATATCTCTCTCATGGACACAGAGAAGGAGCTTTTCAAAAGTGACTGAATACCTCCCATCCTCTCATCACTCCTATTTCAATTTCAGATGAGTAACAAATAAAGCAGGGAAGGCTGAAGGTCATTTTTCTTGATGGCAATCTCCTGGCCTACTCACAGCCTTCTGCTTCTCATCAGCCATGCTATTTCATCTGTAATTAAACTAGAGATGGTTTTCTGGAAGGAATCTGCTGATGTTTGTGACTAATGGGATGTATTCACTACAGAGCTCTGAGGTATCTTACCTGTATTGATAATACTAGGGCACAAATCACACATGCTGTGCTCCTGCTCTGAATGCTCTGGAGAAACCTGTTTGCCTCCCTCTTCAATCTGCACAGAGACTTGAGGGAGAAATCCTTTCCCTGACTTGTAGAAGTGGGGTATAAATGAGCAGGCAGTAAAAATAGCCCTCAGTGCCTCAGAAGAACTCTAAAGATCCTTGTGCACTTGTGTGTTGAAATGGTCAAGCAGGTTTTGTGGTTTTTTTCCAGGAGCAATTTCTATCTCTTCTATTAAGTGTGGTGCCATATAGAGCTTATTGATAACATCACAATTTTTGGGACTAGTCCTAGGAAAATAGACCTCATCTTCTGTTTCTAGACACCTGATACAGGCCAACATATTGCTCTGCAAAGCAGTCCTTAGCTCCCTACAGAACTGTGGAATAATACAAGTTGGCAGGGATTTTTGGAGGTCATATGATCCAAGCTCAAAAAAGAGGGGGAGAGCAGTTCAGAATCCTGTTCCATCCTTAATCCCATACAACCATCTTTTCCCATTAGAGTTGCCAAGAGTCAGCATTGCCACATCCTGCCAGCCCTCCCTGCTGGAGTGGCCTTTCTGCAGTGACTGTGGCCAAAGGAGGCTGTGTGACCTCTCTGTGGAACTGTGGAACAGAGGTAGGCTGGGTTTGCTTCTGGAACCTCAAAACTGGAAGGTCATGGCACTCATCCAAGTGGAAAGCTGCACAAAGCTATAGTGCTGGGTATGTTAAAGAGTGGTTATCACAGTAATAGAAGGAGAAAACTATGGGTTTTTATAAGGAATAAAAAAATAGTAATGGATAATCTATGCTCTTTTTTGAAATGCTTATCCAGGTTCAAAACCAGAGTGAAATTTAAACTTGGTTTGTAGGGTTCTGAAATTTCTGGATAATTTTTTCCATTTTAATTTGTGGTTAGGAATAGAACCAGAAAGACCAAGATACCTCGCAATTTATTTGAGCATTTGGAGTTATGAGCAGAAGTAAAAATGTACTAGAAATCACACACAAGCTAATAATTTCCTCCAAGGTTTGGAGCCCAGTTTTGCAGAGTTGGGAGGTTTGCTACAGTTTGCAGTTAGACAGCAGTCAGGAATGGGTCAAAACCAGGATCTGGGGTTACAGGGAGGTCTGTGTGACTGGGGCCCCAATAAAGCCTTGAAGATTTTTTCCCCATCAGGTTGCACTTGTTGCTCTACAGAGTTCAGAGCAGGTTGCCTTTGCCTTCCGTCATAAGAAGAGATTTTTCACTGGATGTTATCAAAGGTCTTAAGAATGTGCCTTTGTCTGAAGGAGTGAAGATGTCAGCAGAGAGAAACACTGACTTTGTCATCCAAAAGTGAGTTTTTCTTTAGGGAAACGGATTACATTTATTTTTGCAGAGACTGTGTTTTGCCTTGAAAAAGCTGGCTAAATTTGGAGTTGAGAGTTGAAATCCATGACACATTTTCATTTGAGTAGAGAGAGATTCTTCTTTAATCCATTTTGCCAATAGTGAGAGCTGCAAATGTACTGTGACCTAATGCAGTGCCAAGTATAGGTGTTTCCAAGTGTGTGGGGAGGAAGGAGTTAAGGATTCTGCTCCATGAGCCATCCACAGCAGGGAATGACCCAGTTTAAAAGGGTTAACAGTATTTGGTTTTTCAGAACTATTTGTTATATCAAGTTAGTGCAGCAGAGGTCACCCAGGTCACTGTGCCTCCCCCTTCCCTTTCCATCCCCAGCCCCTGCTCCGTTCCTTGTTTCTCCTCTAATCCGATGACCTCAGACACAGCTCTTTCCTTATGATGTTCTTGACAGCATCTTCAGACAATATGCAGCTCGACGCCAGTTCTCTTTCCCTTTTTCTCCTGTCCCTCAGGAGAAAACCTGGGATGCTAAAAGGCACTTTGTGCAGTGGGGAAAAGCCTCAGCAATTTGTTCTGTGGTTTTTGGACAAGAGTAGCTCAGAAAACAGTTTTCCATGTATGTGCTCTATTAGCATGGCTGTCTTTTCTTCTCAGTGTGTGTGTTTGGGGTTTTTTTTTCTCTGTTCTCTGTGTGTGTGTATGTGATTAAATTCTCATTTATCCACCATACATTCTGGTCTCTTCTGTCCTGATGTTGCTGACTATGACTAGCCGAAGCTCGGAGCAAATGCTTTTTGGGAGTACAAGTTAACTGTTTACAAATGGGAATGGAAAAGTTTGGCTGGAATTTGTCCTTGGGCTTAGTAACCAAATGAGGTCAGATTTTCTCCTGTAACTGAGAGTTAAGGACAGAAAACCTTGCTAAGAAGGTTCTCATCCTCATCCCTCCTCTCTGACTGTCGTCTGCCAATTGAAGCTTGTCTTAGATTTTTGTTCAATGTATTTTTATGACCTATTTTCAAAGGTACTGAAGGCCCACAGAAAAGCAGAACCTCAGGAACTTGGTATCTTTGACAATCAGACTAGAATTAAGCAATGACTATTATTCTTATATATTTTTTCACCTTACCAGCATCACTATGTTAACTTTCTGTCATACCATCCACTAGGAATAGGATACAAAGCACCCTACCTGACACGAACCCAGGAAGTCTCATTTTTCTGCTTCCTCAGTTGCTTGTTTTACTGTGTTTCTCATTCTTCTCTACCTGTACCTTTTGACATCCAGTTCTTTGATTTTTTAAAAGAATGTTCCTTGATTCTGATTTTATTATGTTGCTCATTGGGTAGCCAGAGCTAGAGGAGTTTCACTTGCTCTTGGGGATAAACTTAGTAAGGACTGTTTTTCTCCCTCTGCTGTGGTTTGCTTTCTGAGGGGTGTGCTTTGCTTTTCCTAGAGAGATGGGGTAGTATAGTCCTGGGTGTGCTGAACCTCCTGAGGGAAGTGAATGGTCACCAGCAAGCTGCTGCTGATAATGTTAAAGCTGTTTCTTGCAGCCTTTCCAGGGCTGGGGAAACACTGCCAGACCTCAGTGTTTTTAACAGATCTGAGGGATCAGTGAGAAAAATGCCTGTGCGTATTTGCTTGAATTGAAAAACAAATTGCAACTCAATTGTATGTGGCTTTCCTTTGCTTTTTGGTCATGTTCAAGTACATAAGGGCTATTAGTGTGAATGTTAATTAGAAAACAAAGTTTAAGGCTGTGTCTTCTGTTGGAACTTTTTATACTATGAGAAAATCCAATTCTATTTAGTTCAGTCACCACAAATTGAAATATCAGGAGAGCAGAACTTTACATTCAAAGTTTCATATAATTGACAAGATCAAAGTTCAAGTACTACTTTCATTGCCAGCTTTTTCAGTTCCCAGCTTGCTTCTCTGTTAATGTTACAAAGCTGCTTCCCCAGTGGCTTGACCAGTGGCACTGGTAGCAATCAAAATGATTATTGTGAGTTGCTTGCTATGCTGGAGGAATCAGAACAAATGGCAGTTCTGCATACTGAGTATGTTGGAGTTGGACTGGATGATCCTTGTGGGTCCCTTCCAGCTCAGAATATTCTGTGATTCAATGGAAAATGAGTTGAAATCATAAAAATGCTGGCTAATGAACTTCTTCAGCTGAGCAACAGTTGAACCTCTTGGAAGAAAATGTGTTTTAAGTTTCGCCTTTTTTAACCTTAGGTGGAACATTCCTTACGTTTCTTGTTAGCCAGGATAGTGCAGGTCTTGAAGCCAGTATCTCTGTGTTTCAGAGCTTTCATCCAGATTCTCTGGGAGGGTTTCAAATCCTTCCTCTGGCACCTGCCCAGATGTTTCAGGAATCTAGAGTGTCGTGGCATTGCTGTGTCATTTATTATGCAGTTCTCTCACCATTGGCCTCAGCGCTTGAGGTTTTTGGAAGCATGAATGTGATGGAGAAAGGGAGTATCTGGAGGCATGGAACCCTTTCAAGTTTTTGTGTGGTTTTGGGGGGTTTTTTGTTTGGTTTTCTTTTTTTTTTTTTTTTTTTCTCTTAAAGAAAAGGCCAAGATCCTCTTCTGTCATTGCAGCACTCATCTTACCCACCAAGTCATCTAGTCCAAAGGACACTGTAACAGGGGCATTCCCAGGAGTGGAAGATGTACAGTTTCTGTAGCAGGGAGGAGAGCATCAAAACAGGAATGGAAACTGGCTGGAGGAGCTTGGAAAGGCCAAAAGTTTCCAGTTCAGAGAGACAGTGAGAGAGGAAGTCAGTGAGTGCAAAAGGATTCCCTCTCTCCCCACTTCTCAGCCCCCACCCTCTGTCCTTCCTCCACACCCCACCCGGGGAGATGGGAGAAGAAACTTGGCAAGCCATCTTGTCGCCAATCAATCTGTGGTGTAACAATTAGCACTTAAGCAGCACTCACGCTAAACACAGGCTCAGAAAACACTTACAGAGGAAAAGAAAAAAAACCCTCAAACCCCAACACAACAACAACAGGGGAAAGCTGGAACAGATCAATGCCACGCTAACCAGGAGGCACCTAATACCCCATTATTGACGAGGCCGATAGCGCTTTAAGTGTGTGCTCTCCATGCTGAGCAATTAGCGACAGGACCAGTGCGGTGGAGGCAGCTCCAGCACAAGAACGCACCCCCCGCTGCCCAGCGCTTCCCCCAAGAGGTGTTTGATGACAGCTTCATTTGTTAGCGAGATCCCAATAGCTGCCGGCGCCGGCATCCTTTCCATTACGGAGCAGAGTGCGAGGGGAGCTGGGCAGTGAGTCCGCTCCCCCCGCTCCCCCGGCCTGTGGTAACAGAATACAGTAGACACGGAGTCTGTCTGTGCACTGCCTAAATTGATTGTAATGGCTTTCTTAACGTGCTGAAAGAGCCGACTGTTTTCTCGCCTCGAAGAAAGGCTGGAGGAAGGAGGAAGTGACTCCAGCGGCTGCGGCACAGTGGATGAAAGTAAACTTTTGTTTGGTAAAGACCAGCCGACTGCAGACTGTCTCTGGCCTTTCAGCTGGCTCTCAGCAGCACTGTGTTTGAGAAGAAAGGGGAGAGGGTAGAGAACAAACTGTCAGCTTCCTGCCTTGGCTCTTGCTCCCGTGCTAACCCTGCTCGTCTGGCTGCACCTCCCAGAAGCACACTGGAAACCTCTTCATGCAGGGAGTCTGGTTCCAGAAGGTGCCTATAGGATAAGGCTTTCCAAGGGAATTCATGCATATGGGCAGTAGGGCATGTGTGCTTTTAAATGCTTGGCTATGCTGAGGCTTACCTCAAAAAGGTGTGCTGAGCTCCCATAAGAGCAGAAGCTAAGCCAAGCCTGGAGAGAATATGACCCTCTGAAGAGTATCCAGCCAGCATCTGTTATTGATGAACTATGTTTATCTGGCAGCCCAGAGCCACCCAGGGACCTCCCAAGTGGAGAGACGTGTCCCATGTCAGAATGTCCGTGCAGACAGATAAAACCATCCATCAATCAGTCATACCTGGTCACCAGAGCAAACCAGCAGGGGCCACTCAGGGACTCTGCTGCTCTCAGGTGTGCTGCAGCCTGTCCTGCTAATCTTTACTGCATTGGCTGGGAGTTGTCCAGAGTAACCCAAATACTTCTGTCGTAGAAGAATCATTGTGTCACACCTTTGGCAACAAAATCAACTGCGTGACAGACGTTCAGGCTTTTCTGAAAGGCAGTGTGTGTTGTAATACCTCTGCATTGGAACCTGGTCGGCCAGTGTGGGTCTGGGGTAGCAGAGGCTTGCTCCTTAATCACTCATCACTGGAAATATGCTTTGGTACCCTCTTCTCTTTCCATGGAATGAGTCTCTTAGAGGTACCACAGACTGTTTGGTACCACAAAGAATGAGGAGGCACCTGGTGTGCAGGTACCTGGCGTCCCATAGTGTAAAGGAAGAGGAAAAGAACTGAAGTTCTCCACTGTGGTGTCACTCAGGTTTTAGGTTGTCCCACACCTTCCCACCCTTGCCAGGTTCCAAATATTTATCTATCATCAAAGTTAGATCTTGTGAGTAGAGAAAGGGGCTGCAAAGCACAACTTCTCACGCTGCTGTAACCAGAAGCTGCTCTCTGCTTCTGACCGGGAGGCTTTAAGATGATGCCAGATGGGGCCATTAAGGCTGTACAAACAATAAGGAACACATAGGGGAGTCTGTTAATGGGTTTCTTTTGGAAGCATCAGCTGGAGCTGCTGAATGAGGCACATGACCTATTTAAAAAAGCCACTTGAGAAATCGGTCTGACTGCTGAAAGGATGGGATTTCTTACCTTCCCTGTTTATGCCAAGCCACTAAGGATCTGCCATGCTGGATGCTCACACACTCCTGTGTTTGCAGTGTTGCTCACTTGCCAATACACTTTATAGCTCGTGCCCTAAAGCTCTGAGATTGTGGGCTGGAGGAAGTGTCCCAACCACGTTCTGGGCAGGAAGGAAGCCACATGTAAGGAGATGGCTTTCATAGAAGTGTTGTTTGATTATCCCTTCTGAGAAGGGAGAGCCCACTCGAGTGCAGATTTTTCCATGGTTAAAAACCAGCATTTTGCATGGAGAACAAGCAGCATGGTGAGAGGTGGCTGACAGAACACTGCGAGTGCAGAAGTTCCTTGGCCTTGATTCCTGATGGGGGCTTATGTGATCAGAAATTGTGGTATAGCTTGGCAAAGCTCTGAGTTTCAGCTCATGTGAGGATCAGCTACTGATCCACTTTATGAAGGGAAATGCCTCTACCTGCAGTGGCTAGAGGAAAAATGATGTGATGGAGGAAAAAAAATATAGACGTGCTCCTTGGCAGAATCCAGATCCTAAATTGCTCCAGACTGTGAAGGTATTTTCAGTCAATCTTTTGTGGATGAATACTCCAACATCCTGGCTTGAATTTGAGCCCAGGGAGCTGGTGATGCAAGGGAAGATCAGTTCTACAGAGTGCATTGTGTGCTGCTTCAGTGGATTGGGTTTGAAAGAGGAGGGTTCTCTGAGAAAACATAGAACACTAATTTCTAAATTAAAATTTGACTCACTCTGCTCAATTCTTTACTGTTTGAAGCACAGTCTTATGATTTTGTTGATGGGCAGATCAGTTATTGTACAGTACCATTCAACAAAGATGGAAACTGCAGGAGAAGGGCTGAGTCTTCATTCTCTGCAAGGGAGCAAGGCTTGTTCTCTTCAGATGACCACTCCTGATTGGTGCTATTGCATTTATTTCATATAGAGTGCAATAGAAGGGTGTTGTTCTTGCTGACATAAAGGAAACAGCACTAGAATCTGCCTTGGAGAACACCTTAGGAAAAGCATGAAGTGAAATGCTACATTTATGTCTGTCTTACCAGTTTTGTGCAGACATAAATGGGAGTGTTTGGTTTGGATTGTATGTTTTGTCAGATTCTTTTTCAGAAATGCAGTAGCTATTTATAAATCTCAACTTGGATACAAACTTGGAATGCTATGTGGCAAAATCAAATCTGCAACCCCTTCAAACTGGTGGTGTATTCTACTGGCATGGCAAACAAAATTTCATTTTGAGAGAACATCCTGGAATTTAATGTCTCCCTTCAAAGGTGCTTTCTTGAGTTTTCATAAGCAGCAGTAAAGTTCCCTGACTAGGGAACTTTCCATATATGATCACTTCTCCTTGCTTTGGCTGCAGCCAAGAGAGGGAAGAAAATCTGGTGTAGTTGTTAAATCTCCAAAGGTGTGAAATATGCCATTTTGCAACCCTTCAAGACCCTTGCCTGTGCCTGGGAGCCTTTCCCATCTGACAGGAAAACGTCTCCTGAAGGAAAGTCAACTTGAAGTGTTTTCTCTCCCACCTGCCACCTTCTAACTTTGGTTGCTGAGAGAAGAGAAAGGCTTTTAACACCATGCAGTGACCCAGCCCTAAGTACAGTCTCCTGGAGTTGATCTAGCTGGGGAGACGGGAGGTCAGCTGCAGGGGGCAGGAAAAGTGAGAGAAACCATGTCAACAGGCTGCTCCCACCGTGTCTGAGTGCTGAATGACGAGCCTGGGACATGGGAGAAGGAGCCAGGGTGCTCACCTGGAAAATGTTGCGGGAAGCCTGTCACGGATGTTTAAGTGCTGACAAGATGTGTCTGAGATATCTTTGCAGTGCATTTAGGCTAAAGGTAACCTTCCCTGTGGGTCCTGCTTCACAAGGGAAATTGCTGCCCTGGTTCATAGAGGGGGGACAGCAGCAGCTTGATGAGGGGAACTTAAGTAATCTTTCAATATGGAATAGTGCTGCTGTACTTATGTAAGGGCTGAAAGGGCAGGGGGTGGTGGGGTTTTAATTCTGCCATCTTCCCATAATCCATAGGTGTGATCCCAAATCAGGTGAAACCAGCAAAAACACATTTTGCCCATACAGATTTTGAAGCAAGCTCTGTTTCAGGAACATCTCCAGATCAGTATATCCTTTGATCAAATATATGACTTGTTTCTGAAAAAAATATCCTTGGGATGAATCAGCTGCCTCTCAGCAGTGAATTGTATCCCATGTTATCTCAAGGGATGTTGCAGATGAGGTTGGAGATGGCCTTGGGCAAATCTGATACCAAGGATTTGTGAGAAGCTCTTGGAGGGAAAGATTTAACTTTTGGAATTAGATTTTCTATAGTGAATTGTAATTGTCTTAAGAAATAACCACTTGGTGGATCTTAGCATGTACTTCCCAATGCCTTTTCAGGGAACACACAGGGAACACATGCACCATGGAACAAAAAGTGCCTTGCAAAGAACTAACCTGCCTAATTCTGGTGTCAGTTTAAATTGCTAAAATGAACTGACTTTCTTGCAGTTTTTCTACCTAGGATATGATAAAGAACAAGAGAAGCAGATCCTGTTCTGCAGCAGTTTGTTTTCATTGATCTGTTACGAACACTTCAGTGAGATCAAGGTTAAAAATGGACATTTTCTATGACTTATTTGAGGGCAGAAATTTGAATCTTTAGTTGTTTCTCTTCCTTGGTTTATTTCTCTCACTGTTAATTGCTCGACTTCTGTCCTTCCACAAGAGTCAACTGGGAGAGCTTGGTAATGTTTAGCCCTTGAGCCTGACCTTCCAATCTTTGCAAAGTCCGAAGGAGAGGAAAGAGTTTTAACTGAATTTAATTGGGGTCATCTTTGCCCATCAACCTCTTCATCCTTAGCACCTGGGGGGTTTGAGCTGGGGCCCCAGTAACTGGTGGAGAAGAGAAGATGTCTCCACGTCAGAGCCGAGCAGCTGTCACTGAGGCTTAGGGAGCAGACAGGAGATGTTGCCTGCAGGAAACAAAGATGGTTCCCACCTGTCCAGAGCTAATGAGGATGTTTCTGATGTCAGTAAATGTTTCCTGAGCACAACAAAGAGCCAAGAATCTTCACAACCCACTACTGAACAATAAGCAAGTGCAAGAGGTGGAAGACAGAAGTGAAGGAATTGGGGAATAGGAATGAAGATGAGGAAGAAGGAATATGAAGGAAAGGGTAATTGAAGAAGGGAAAGAGCTAAAGAAGGAATAGAGAAAGTAGAACACATGGCAAAAGAGGGAAAATGAGGATGTCTGGATGGAGCAGGGAAGAAATGAAGAAATAGGTGGAAGTGACCTAAGATGAGAGATACTGAGAGCACATTGGAAATGGACCAAAAGAAAAAGAGCTAAAGGAATATGGAAAAAAGCATCAGCAGGTAGAGAGTTCTTTTCACAGAACAGCTTGAGAAGCCTGAAGTGATGAAGGATAGGACATAGCCTGTAAGAGGAGTCTTGGGTCTAGAGAAGTTAAGGGAAAAGAGGGGCACAAAGTATTTCTGACATATAATATTTTTAATCTTACTCTTGGAGGGTTCCTTTGTGTCAGCATCTCCAGAAAAATCCCCAGTCTTGACACAGAGCAAAGGAGAATCCTTTTTATGTGCTGCGCAAACTATGATCATCAGCTACTGAGTGACCAGCTGAGACAGCAGCTCACACCTGGGACTTGCAGATAGAAGCCAACAGCCGATTTGTCCAGGAATGTGTAGCACTTCATTAGCTGCAGCAATAAAACTATGGGTTTATATCTTTTGAAGATGATTCATTCTCACTGCCACCCTCTATTCTGTTATCCTTTCTTCACAATAGAATTACTGTTGAAGCACCAAAAGGTCCGCTCACAGATTGAGGGTGTTATTAACCTTTCCCAATAACTGATTTTATTTTTGACCATTTTACATGTTCTGATATTGCTTTAAATTCTATGAAAAATCTTACTTTGGAAGATTGCTTCTTCCCTTTTGTAGTGTCAGATATCACATCTAAAAGTTCTTTTGTGTTTTCTATGTCTGTTTTTAAATTGCATCTCAGTAGTAGTACTTGGAATAACTGTGCCACACAGTGTCCCATCAAGGGTGTGACTGATCTCATTTTGGTCCAGTTTTCTCATGCTCCTATACCACAGTTCTGCTGTAGGCAGTAAGAGGAGATCAGCAGCTCCAGAACATCATTCAACTCATATTAAAATAGGTATTAAAGTAGAAATTATTCCTATTCAGAGTCACACTGGGCTGTTAAAAAACAGGAAGACACTGGAATCTACACAAGAAGGACAAATATTTATGTTGGTGCTAAGTAGCAGTTGTCCTTCATGAGTTTAAAAATAAAATGAAAGCAGAGTATTCCATCAAAGTACGTCCTGTTGCAGCACTGGAGACAGTGTGTTATGAAACCGTGTACAAAAGCTCAGACATTTAACAAGGGAATTCTAAATTAACTGGAAACACATATAAAACTTTTTTTAAATTTTAGTTTTGTATTGAAAATGATGGAATTTTGGTTTTATCAGATACTGCAAAGTCAGACCGTTACAGTAGAGCTGTGCAGTGCTCCAGTGGTACACACAGTCAGGTCTGCCAGTTATCCTGCTCATTTCCCAGCATTTGCCATTGGCCAAGAGCAGGGATGGGAATCCACCAGCTCATTTCCTGGTCAGGTTTGGTTCTGAGCTAAACCCACGCTATTAGTGTTCCATTCCTCACAAAGACACTGGGCTCTCCTGTGAGATGCCAAGGGGCTGGATGCAGTGAGGGCATTCCCTGGAGCTGTGACAGTCACAGGGAACAGGCACAGCTGAGCCCTGGAGAGGTCAAAGCCCCAGAGTTTCACACTCTCAAACTTTCAAAGACTTTGGGGTCTCTCTCCTGTTCAGCCCCCTCTGCTCCTGTGTGCTGCCCTGCCCCTTTTCCCTCGGAGGAAGACTGTGATGATGTAAGTGGACAATGCAGGGAGCAATAGTGGGGTAGGGAGAGCTGCAGGAGATCGCCTGCAGCCAGAGAGGACACAATTACTGCACCAACTGTCCAGCCAGGCCCAGCCAGGAGACTCCACTTAATGTAATTGAGTGTGAAGGCAGGCTGGAGACACTGCACCCGCTGCCTCAGCCCCCCCTGCCACAATATAGACACTATTGGCTGCTAATTGGCGCCAGTGGGCTGGTGCTAATTGTGCTCATGTCTTGGGCTGAGGACAGGCATGTGAAGGATGGAGGGGTCTGCTGGGAATAGGAGGAGGGGAGAGCCAGGGAGACAGTGGTCATACAAGTTGGAACAGGGCTTTAATTTCATATCAAATATTTAAGTAAGTGAGTGGAGGATCTGTGAACTCTCTTTGTGGTAACCCACAAAAGGCCTTGGGGAATAGCAGCTCCCTGCCTCCAGCCCAGCCATGAGCTGCCTGAAGGCCTCTGTTCCTCTTCTTCCTTAGCTTTGTTTAATTAATTGAGAGACTTGCTAATGATCCTTTAGTCCTCTTCATACCTTCTCTGCTTTCTGCCATTGCATCTCCATTCTTTATTTCAAAGATTCAGCTTTTCCAAATCCAGGGCTATCCAAAATTTACACATGGAAATTTTGGCTGAACAGAATGACAGCTAAGGAAGAGATCAGACTCATTACCCTGAAATTGAAGACAGTCTACTTTGTACGTGCAAGGCCAGGATAAGCAGTGGGGACTATGTGGTGTTGTTTCTTACGAATATCCAGTCAGACTTCTAGAGGTAGAACTTTGCATGCATCAGGTGTCATTAAGACATATGTTCAGAAATACTCATTTGGGCTAGGACCACCAGTTCAGATTGAATTGTACCTGCGTGCTATCCTCCTTCTAAGATTTTAGTCTCAAAAATGGGCAGGGAAAGTCTAATTAAGCTCTGCTGTGCTGGAAGCAGGGCCCTTGCAAGGAGATGACCTGGCTGTGAGGATGTGCTGGTGAAGGAGGAGGTTGGTGCATGGGACAATGCTCTTTGCTCCACCCAAAGTGAATGACTTTCATGATGCTAAGGTGCACCAGCCTTTGATATATCCTGGGAAGAAGCTTGTAATGTCAGGAACTCTGCTGGGAGTTCTGGCTGCCACCATGTTTTACAAAGTCCAGGTAATAGAAACTTGGATGTACTTCGGGATTGACGTGCAGCCAATTTCACCTGAATTCAGATTCTATCTCTCAGATCCAGGTGCTGCATAGGTTTGTCTCGAGCTGAAGGTGGTAGATTTTCAGATGTTTTACACTTTCCTCCTTTCAGTGTTTTAAAGTCAAAGTGTTTTAGGTACTTGTTCCTTGATTTTGAGTGACCTGGAACCTTGTGATGCAGTTCTGTGACTGACTTAAGACAGTGTCACAGTGGGAAGCACCATCCAGAGGTACAAGCTTATCCTGCCTGGGAGTTCCTCTCATCTCAAATAATTCCGTGATTATGAGTTGCATTTGAAAACAAAATCTCCTCATTCCATTGAAAGCAATTATTTTCTTTCTTAGTATACTGATCATTTTCTACATGATCCGGGTTTTTGTATGTATCATTCCTTCCCGAAGAAGCTGGAAGGAAAGGTATGATCAGAGGAGAGAGAGAGAGCAATGATCAGTGTCTTACTTTTATTAGAAATCACAAGATGTTCATGTCCCCATTTCCTCCTAAAAATGGACCATAATGGGCCTTGCAGTGCTGTACCAAACAATGCATAAATAACTTTAAACTTGAGCTGTTTTAATTGTGTTACATTTGTCTGGTGTGTAATACAATGATGACTTGTTTGGCCTCAAGGCACTGCTGCTATAAAATGTTCAATATTAAATAATAATTGCAGAAAGTACTTTAATAGGTTCTCTGGGCAGGATGTTCCAAATACATATCTCACAGGCCACTGCATTCAGATAACAGTTTCAATCTAAAATTAATTTTTAATGTACTGATAGCTAGGCAATTTTAAGCTTTTTATAAATTATCACAATGTGCGGATTCTTGGGTGAAAGGCTTAGGCATCCAAAGTTCTCTGCCTCTTTCTTTCTCTCAAAATGCAATCCCAGAACTGATGTATGAGGCCTTTAAACTCCTTTGACAGCATGTCACTTTTACTAAGGCAGGCACAAAGTGAGTGAAAGCTCTGCAGTGATTTGTTTCAAATCCTAAGTTCCAAATCCCAAGCTCATGAACTATCAGTTCTGTCTAACAATCAAAATATGCCTACCTCTTCCCTGCAGACACCAGCTTCCTGAGTATGGCATCCTTAAGAGAGCCTGTAAGCTTGGGAGAAAAGCAAACCATCATAGGTCAGGGATATATTGGGCCAGACTTGTACCAGGTACAGAAAGATGATGTACATGGCTTTCCTTTCTTTCTTCAGCTTTCCTCTTCAAAGGAGTTCATGGCTTGTGAGGGCTCATCAGATCCTTTGCTCAGGCACGTACGTTAGGGCTGTTGATGGCTCCTGTAGAGTGCATAAAGTACCTTTAGCACCAGAGCTTCAATTCTGCTTCTTACTTGGTTGTTCTCCTCATCCCTCTGGCTCTAACTCTTCAGTGCAGTGCTGAGATAGCCAGGCTAGCTCCCAGGAAGCTAAGAAAAAATGCAGTGGCCTGGTTGGTGTGAGCCCTTCTGAGACTGTGCTCATGTTCTCTTCTTTCCTTCCTTTTATTGTGGGTTTTTGTGCTTTCCCTTGAGTCAACACTGGTGATCTCACAGAGGGGCAGGGAATTAGCTCACTGCTCCAGCTGTAAGATGAGATACCTCCATTTTTCTTTCTTTTTTATTCTTCTAGTTTTGCTGTGCTTGTTTGTAGGTCAGAAAGCTGAGCTGGTTAGTTGGGAAGTGGTAGGATCACTAGTGCTGATGGAAAGGAAGGAACAGGAATGTTTAGTTTGCAGCACTGAGACTGTCCCTCTATGGTCTTTATTTGGTTTAATCCAGCTATAAACTTAATCAAACAAATGGAGTTTGTTTAATCAAATGCCCTCTTCTTGACCACATTATGGGCATCACATCACAGAGGGCCATGTTCACTGAGCTCAGTTTGGAGTAGATCTCTCTCATAATCTATTTTAAAACTGAGATTATGTCACTAAAATAGCACAATGGTGTGCTGGGAGGGATCTCTTTGATGGATCTGAATGGGGAGAGTGTCAATGGCCTGATGGCTCAAGTGCTTCCAGCTGGGCATGGACTGGTGCCTTGCTGAGTAGGAATGGACCTGCTGATAACATGCAAAAGGAACATCAGCTGAATGCCTGTAGAGCTGTGGGGCCTTGGGTAGTGTCTCTGCAGCATTTCTATCCTCTGCCAGTTTCCAAGTGTGCAGCCCAAGAGACTAAGCCCAGTTCTCTCCCAGATATCATAATCCACATTTTCAGGCATGGAACACCCCTTTGGCATCACGCTGAGTTTCTCTTGGACCTTTGCATCTATCTGTGCTTTAGAAAGAGGGAATATCCTAGGAGTTTCTTCTAGGTCAGCCTAGGGATGTGTGTGGGGCTTATTTGTGTGAGAAAACAGATGGTACATTTGATTATTCTCTGAATTGGGAAACCAAGAAAAGCTGCCATTCTAGTGGAATGTATGTACAGCAACTGCTTCCTCACTTTCAGTGGGTTAATACCCCAGAAAAAAACTATTGCAGTCTCTGCCCATTTCAGAGGGTCTGAACCCAGGGCTTTAAGCAGAGGACAAGATGGTTTCTTCTTTGTCTATTGTCTTCAATAGGTCAGTGCCAAGGGTAGCAAACGGAACCATTCTATCAATATGGATCCTGTTTTTCTTCCTTCAGAGGATTCCTGTATTTTATGTTGCAGTATTGCTTTGAAAGGCAACTGTGACCAAAAAATAAAGGGAGGAACTCAATTCCACTGTCTTAAATTGCGGAATGTTTTTTTCTTTAAAGCCTCTCCCTCCATCCCAAGCCTTTCCTCTGGACACATTTTAAGTGAACTCATCGGTGCTGAAAGAGATTGGTTTGACAGGCTTGATGATTCACACCTTCTATTCAGCTTCCTACTCCAGCTGAAAAGAGGAGAGGTCAACAGCTCTAATGTAAGGCTGTGATTACTGTAATTCTGACTGGCTAGGAAATATCTGAATCCAAGACCTCGCTCTTCCATTAGGCAGTGGAAGAATTTGCACCCTGTGTGTGATATTGGTGAGACATTGAACCTAGACCTCAAGATGTGTGGTGGTGTCACCTCTGGCTTCCCTTTTGGACACACCAGCTCTCACCAAGCTGCTCAAAGTATGTGGTGCATCTGGTGATGTCACTGCTGTGAGGGCTTGCTTGTACTGCATTGCAATCAGATGATTTTTACATGGTAAATAGCTATTAATTACTGCTGCTGGAGGGTTTGTGCACAAAAACACTCTCCTTGAAAGCTGGGTAGCTCGCTAGAGTGCTAAATATGGGCGCATATTAATGACTGAGGAGCTCATTAGCTACACTTGCAAGGATGAAACAACTGAAGTTTCCCAAGTGTCTCTGCAAACCCATAAAGTGAAAATGCATCTCTGTACTCGGAGCAAGAAACAACACAACAAACACAACCCTAAATTCAAAGCCACTCAACCCAGCTGGACAGTCCCTCCTGACCACACAGAAATTTGCCCTTCTGAAGGCACAGACACAAAGGTTCAAAGTGTGGCACTTACATTCCTCAGTTTCAGCACTGGTTGTAGAAATGTGACTTCACAGAAATTTCCCTGTGTCTGTGTGCATCAAATCCTGTCCCAGTGTGTCTATCCCTGTACTTCCCACACAAATGCAGATGGCCACGTGCAGCACACCCTGTCACAGCACACACAGTTTTGCCTTTCTTCATCAAAATAAGAAATCCCATTGATTTTTACTTTTCATGCTTCCGTTACCAGCTCCTGCTAACAACTGCCACTGCTGTTCCTTATCAATATTTGATGAGTAGGGTGAGGTGGAATGGAGAAGCCCTGTGAGTTTCTCCTTCTAAATGGTCTCTGTGAGGGTTGAGGTTTTGTGGCTTATGTTTATTTTCTGTCTGTTTTACTCAGTTGATTCAGATCCTGAAGGTGACTGCCGCTAAAAGATAGGATGGAAATAGGACATCTCTCTTCCCCTATATCCTGTTCATGCCTTTATCTCTCTGTTTGCCCTCTTGAGTAGGCTCATGGATGATTTTGTGGGCTTTTGAGTTTTTAGATCCTTGGTGAAATTCATCAACATTGGAAGGTCACGCAGCACTTATCTGTATGTAGCCAACATAACTTCTCCTTAACTAGTTTTTCTCAGGCTTTATCCAGCTAAGTGCTCTCAGGAAATGAGCTCTCATTTTTAAAATTATCTTTCAAGTCACAGAATTAGTGACTGCCCTAGTACCATACTAAGTTATGCCTTAAAAAAAGAGGTACTCCAGAATAGAGTAGCATGCCTTCAGGACACGTCTCTGAGTTGTAACTCTTCATTTATTTTCACTTGTTATAACAAAGAAGCTTACATAGTACCTGAGAATCTTTTTTTTTCTCTTATGCTTAGGCAGCTATTAAAATTTACTTTGTGGATATAAGCTTATGTCAAAGTAAGGTCAAAGGCTCATTCATTACTGAAATGAGAATTCAGTGCTTTGCTTAAAACAGCATTTCTGCAAATACTTTTCATTCTAAAGAGCTAGTTGGAGTTTACAAGGATGGAGTCTTTGAGGGCCGTAACCCAGAAAACAGTACATGAAACATAATTTCAATGAGCCCTGTGGTGAGAATATTTGAGAAGCAAACAAGTCTCAGAAAATGCAGCAGAGAGAGTGTGGGAGCCTGGCACACTGTGAATGCTGGGCTGCCAGTGATGGAAGAACAGGCTGCCAGCTCTGCAGCTTCTGCATCTGCCACCTGATTTCAGGTAAGTGAGCACAGACACTCAGGTTGGCAGCTGCAGGATAATCCCAGCAGCTGTGATCAGCTGAAATGTGCTGGTGGCATCCCAGAACACTGCAGACCCACCAGCAAACACAGGAGGCTGCCAAGGTGTTCCTGGGAACAGCCCCCTCTCCCTTCCCTGAGATTTAGGCTGCAAGGGCTCATTGCAGGGAGGTGGAGGTTTGTCATCAGTTAGGCTGGATGTAGGTGTAGGCATCAGGACCTCATCTGTACCTTCTGGGATTAAAACAGGGGAACAGCTGAAGGAGGAACTTACAAGGCTAGAAAAAAACCCTTGTTTTTACTGTAGCCATCAATAGCCTTATAGGAGTGACTGGCAAATGACTTAAAGATCTGCATAAGCCTCATAATCACATGAGGCAAAACACTGGTTAAGGAAAACCAATGTATGCATCTTCAGTTCATGGCAAAAGAAAATAGATCAAGAAAAGATATTTTGTATTGAGCAAAATGGTTTTTGCCTCATTTTAATGATGGATTTTCATCTTAGTATGGTATAAAATTTGCAAGTTAAACAAGTCTGGGCTTTTTTGGTGGCTTCATTTCAAATCTAATTACCTGGGGATGTCTTCCACTTTCATGCTTCTGTTCCTGTGGTGGCAAAGTTCAACCTCTCCTTGTTCTTGCTGTGCTCTGACCATAAGGACCTCTTTCAAAATGAGCATTAAAAGTCATCTGGAGGACAGCTTAGGGATCCAGATAAGTGACTGAAACATCTGCAAACATGTAGGAGACAAGAGAAAACACTAGCATGTGGCACCAAGAGCCTTCAAATATGTCACCAATCTGCTGCAAGATCAGTAACAAGAGAGAGAAGGGCAAAAGCTGGGCAAAGCTCTTGGGATGGCAGCTTTTCCATGCAAGGCATAAATCTTGAGCTTGTCTGATGTGTGCTGTGAAATGCTGCTGGGTGAAGAGAAAGAAGGGATTCTGTCTCTCAGAATGTAACTCTTGTCAAGTTCCTCAGGGTGACACAAGAATCAGCAACACACAAAATTCTTTGGGTGTTTTGTTTGCTTGGTTTGGGGAATTTTTTTTGTTTCTTAGTTTGTTTTTCTTTTTTTCTTTTCCTGGAGACCACTGGTTTTAACTCTCTCTGTTGCCCTTTTTTTATGATTTCAAGATTGCTGGTGTCCACAATTCAGCTCAGGGCCATCTGGAGACCCTCTGCTGCAGCATCATTAATCCCATGCAAGGCAGGTTGGTTATGCTCATTTCACATCTACAGATGTGTAAAAATCTAATTATCCATCTCCTGTACAAGTCGTATAGAAAAATTGTAGCTGAGTCCTTGGAATTTAGTGAAAAGACTTAATAGCTTCACAGACTTTGAAGCTTTCTTTGGACTCAGTTTAGGAATCAAAGCTGTTTTTTGGGAGGTTTGGAGGTCTTCTTCCAAGTTTCCTTTTAGGTCTCCTCTAGTGAGCAAGTCAGTGGTTTTTTTCCTATATGATGGCTGTGGGGTCTGTGGGCAGTGTGAAGTCAGCAATGCTGGGATCAGGTGTCCATGTGGGATCAGTCACACTGTGATGCCAGCTTAACTTTAGAGTGTTGGGTTATGTCCTCTATAGCAGACTTTTTCCTGTTTCTTGAACCCAAAGTCTGCTTTGGGGAGATATACCACGTTATTCTTCTCCTTAATTTTGCATCCAAACCTTTTGGGCAGCACATGCCCAGGTTGGCGTGGGCACCACAGAAACCTCTGCCCTGGTTCTATCCCCAGGCAATGTATCCAGAGTCCATTCCCAATGACAAAGCAATCCAGTTCTGTCTTCCAAATGGTTTAGCAAACCACATCCTTTCTGTAAGAGAAAAATGATCTTTCTTCATTTGTAATATCTTTCCTAAAATGTGCTGTACAATCATGTCTCTAAAATATATGAGGCGATAGAGCAACTATATTGAAAAATAGCACATACTTGGCCAGTTTTGCTAATAAGTAAAATATACTGGTCTGAATATGATAACTGTATGTGTTGAAATATATTGAAAACATATTTGGATCATTCCACATAGACTGAAATACTGAAAACTGGCCAAATCTGTAAAAAATTTAAGTCTGTGTTTTATATGTTACATATTTAAAAATCATTTTCACAAATAGATAGCAAGGAACCTTGCTACGAAGATGTGGGAAATACTAATCAGGCCTTATTTTTTCCTGATGGGAACCAGTGATCATGGATGCTGTGTCATTACAGACACTGTGGTAAGAGTTAACCTGGCTGCTGGCTCATAATTTGTGCTGGGCCCAGCACAGGGGTCCATTGATCTTAATAGAGACCACTCAAGAACGGGGAATTCCAACAGTAACAGCTCCCTCGGCATTGCTGGTGCTGATTTAAGTCCGAGTATTTCTTCCTCTGCAGTCTCTTTGGATTAGTCTGGGAATGGAAGGGAGAGTGGGAGTGAGAGCAGTTGTGACAGCTCTTAGATGGAGGAGCTTGCAATTTCTAGAGAAATGAGAAATTTCTCGAGGCTGAGGATTCTAACAGTGATATGATCTCATAGACAATGCAATTGTGCTGGCCTTTGCATGAAAAACATTTATTGTTAGCTCCTGCTGGCATTCCTAAGCATTCTCTAGGTAAGTCCAGAGATGTTTGGATACCCTGGATCCTCTGGAAAGTGTCCTTTTGCAGCATTACACAGAGTTACCTTTTGAGTTTTTGTGGGTATTGTTATACCTCTAAAAGCTGTAGGGTAGGAGATCCTGGTGTTTTGCCATGGAGGATGCAGGGCTTTCTCTCCCTGCATGTTGTAAGAGTGAGATCCCCAGTGGAGATGGAAACCTGTGGATGTGCTTCTGGTTGGGGTTGGGATGGTCTGCTGTGCTGATGGACCTATTGTGTTGCCAGGGAATGTATTTCTGGTGACTGCAATTGAAGACAAGTTAGCGACCTCACTAAGTTAGAGATGAGTTTTTTAGAGAAGGTAAAAAAGGCCATTTGAAGACCTGTGAGGAGAACTGGTTCTGTTTGAGAGTTAGTTGGTAGAATCAGCAAGGGCTTGGCTTCCTTGTCCAAGTTTAGACCAGGTCAGCAGCTGAGGGAGGAGATCTCACCCAGAGAGCAGCTTTTAAAGGAAGACCACTGTCCCCTGAGATGACCTTCAGGCCTGATTTGGAGGTGAACAGAGATTGATTTTTAAAATTGTCCAATTCCTCTGTTAGGAAAAAGCATTTAAGCCAGTTTGGAGTCCTAAATCTGGCACACTGTGTGAATGAATCGTGGATGTCTCAAGCCGGAATCATGAATCCTATGATCCTGTTGACCAGGTGAATGTACTTCTGCCAAATACACCACACAAAGTTTGAGCAAACATTTATCTGCGTGCAGAAAGTTGGAGAGAGACCAGCCCCAGACAGAACTGAGACTGAAAGTCAGGTACATCAGTGGTCCTGTCATGAGGTGACTGAGGAGGTTTAGGAATGTCAAAATGGGAATCATGGTTGTTTTACACTTCCGAGATCCCTTGTGCCCTGAAGATGAGCTGCTCTGAGTAGTGCGCTTGTGTTCTGAACAGCATCAGCCTGCTGAGAGCTGGAACACCTCAACATCCCTAATGAAAACAAGGAGCAAACCAGAATTCTCCTGAAAAATAAACAAGCCCACTTCCATGACCCCTTTTTGACCTCCCAATGAGGTGCTAATTACTAGAGGATTAGCACCTCTTCTGTATCACAATGCACTCAGCCAAGGAACAGGAGGTGACAACACTCAGCCCAAAATGCAAATCCAGAAAAATTAGTCCAAGGGCAAGAGACAAGTCCCAAAGTTAAGAACAGAGACATCTTCTCCGTTGTGAGTTCAACCTGTTGTCAGAGAAACGAATAAAGTTACTGCCTTTTGGAGGAGTTAGGCAGGAAAGGAATCCCCCCCCCCCCATGGTAGGCAAATATTCAGCTTTTCTTAATTTGACTTCACAGTTTAACAGAGATCATACTTTCAGTTGGCTGCAGTGACAGCAATATGAAAAAGGGCTTATTAAAAATTAATTGCACCAGCAGAAGTATCTCTATCTATACTCTATCAGAAGTATCTGTGTCTGTGTTGAAACACCATCCCTGTTGCACCACATCCAGTGGTCAGTGATAAGCTGGAATGAAAACTGTAGGAATTAGTGCTTGCAAAGGAAGCCCTGCAGAGATGTGTGTGATCTGTCCTGTCAGGCTGTGTGAGATGATCTCACAAGCTTCAGTGCCTGTATTTGTCACATCGAATGGATAAAGTCTTTTTGTGGTGGCTATGGTGGTCTTTATGTGGAGATTTTCACCTCTTTGATCCTGTATGGGATGGGAAATTGTATAAGGCATGGTTATATTTGCATGAGGCTTTGTATTAGTGTTTTTATTTTTGGCAGGAAATACTTATTGTAAAAGAGAGTAACTTAAACTGTTTCCAAACACCAAAGGGAACTTGGCCCAAGGGAAGGAATTTCTGAGGTGTGGAACAGCCCAGTCGGGTGGCCAAGGTGTCCACCTGGAAGGTGTGAAATGAAAGCCTCTACTGCCAGGTACTGGATGAGACTGGAGCAGACAAGCACAAGCCTCCTTTGGAGCAACCTGGCACAACTGTCCTGTAAAACAGGTGACAGCCCAGGACTTTCCTGAGGGAGAGAAGACAAGCTGCAAAACAGAGTCTTCTGGAGCTCAAGAACCTCTCCTGGGCAGCAGCTTACAGCTATTCTGAGTTTGGGGTTTTTTCCCTGAGTGGAAGTTCACTCATGAACCTGAGAATGCTGCTCTCATTACATTTTTTTTTTTCTGATGATACTTCATTCTTGGAAAGGGGAAAGTTTCTGGTTTGAATAACTGAATTTTCCAATAGAAGATCTCATCAATAAATTCCTGACCAGCTCCCCTCTGACCAGCTGTTTTGCCTCTACCCACTTTCTCAGTTTTCTTAGATGTGAACATGAACAGCTTATACAGCAGCCCAGAGAGCTCACTTTGGATAAGATACATCTTCCTCAGTAGTTAAACCATTTCAAGCTGTACTTTTTAGTCCTGGCCTTGTTCATGGCAGTTTCTTTTGTTTTTCTCTGCCATGGATGCAAATCTTGGTGTCTCAGTTGACTCTGGCGCACTGCTGCCTGTGCTCCCCGTGGCAGAGGATATGGGATTGTGCCTCCTGGCTGAAGGTGCTGTGGCAGACATGCTGCCTCGTGTCGTTTCCTGTTTGCAGAATTACCTCAAGCATTTTCAGATGGGCCAAGAGACTCCTGTCTACATTGTTCTTCTGCAAAGGATATGTGTGGTATGGGGCCCAGGTGACACAATCAGGATCTCCTCAGTGTAGTGTTTGACTGGGGCCTTGGAAAAAGAACCAGATTACTATCTCCAACTTATCCTAAACATGCCTGCCTCTTTTTACAGTTTTTGTTGCACAGCATTGTTGCCAGGATGGATTTATGCTGGGCCATTTCCCACTCCAGCTGCGTCATCACAATCATTGTCATGAGAACACAAAAGCAGAGACTGAATGCCCTGTGCCTTCCAAAGAATATATTTATCCCATTGCACTGTTGTGACTTTCAGGGTGCCATGTGCTAGTGGCTACTAAAGCAAAAACTTCCTGATGCTTGATTACCAGAGATCCTCAAAGGCCAGAATGACTCCTTGCTGTCTCAAACAGGCTGGCTTGAGTATGTAAAGTGAAGTTGCCAAGTGAAGAACAATTCCTAGAGGACAGGAGTGGAGTCCCGTGCCCAGAGCCCGGCCCTAAGGAAATATTTTGGTGGGGTTCTGGTGCCCACACCCTCGGCCATGCACAGACGTTCTCTCTCCACCAGAATGCGCTGTTGGACAGGGCACGGCCCGGGGGTGCCACCAGGCACCGGGGTGACATCACCAGAGTCCCCTCCCAGTGCCTCAGTTTCCCCATTTCCCAGTGTTCTGAGAAATAGTGACCAGTGTGACACAGAGCAACTGGATGTTATTAAGTCACCAAAGGAGTTGGTCAAACCACATCCGTGCTTCAGAAAACCGAGATCAAACTAGATGCCTCCAGGCTCCTCTGCGTGACACCGAGCCACGGAAGGTGAAGAAGCTGTTCCTTCATTATTTCATTGGTTTCCCATTGTTCTGTGCCCCGCTGTCATCTCCAGCCTCCTGGAACATTTTGCCATGGGGCCTGAAGGAAAACAAGCACTCGTGCTAATTTTACAAGCTGCCACGGCTGCAGCAAACAGCACGTGGGGTCAGGGCAGGGTCTTCCCCAGACTCACAGCCTGGCACAGCAGCCTCACTGCCAATCCCAGCTGGCAGTTTGATACCAGCCAGAGAGCTCTTTCTGCAGCAATGATTAGACAATCTGCTGATTGATAATGGGGGGGATCTAACAGCAATCAGTCTTCCTCCATAGTGTGCTGATGCTGAGACAGGCTTGGTGCTTCTCTGGGTCTCATAAGCATCTCCTCAGACAGGCCTTTTCCTTCCATTTGGTTTGTTTGCAAAGCTCTGTGTGGTAGAAAGTGGTTTTCTCTACTGTTCATAGAATGATCTAAAGAAATTATTTGAGAAGAGTCCCAGTTTCTACTGGAATACTCTGCTTTGTAGGAGTAATGTGTGACTGCCCACCAGCCTGTCCACCCAGCTGCAGCCTGAGTGCTGTCTGTGTTCACGAAGAGGGAAATAATTCCATGCCTAGAGTCCACTCTGAGACCCAAATAAAGAAACAAGCTTTAGGTCCATGTCTTCTGTGCAGTCATGGAGTGGACAGGGACAATCTGGTACCTTGTGCTTGTCCTCTCTGCAGTTACTGGCTGTCAGCAGCTGCTTGTTGCTGGTATCATATGGAGCAGAACCAGTGATTTCAGTAAATGAGACAAATACAGAATTCTCCCTCAGCATCTCTAGCTCCACCAATTTAATCTTTTCCTCCCAGCCCTCGGGTACATTAAATGGTTTGGCCTGATGAAGCTCTCTGATCTTAAAATCACTCCACTCTCAATGACCTTCTGTGGCAGCGGATAATATTTAAAAGCCTTATGTGCCTGCAGAGGCTCCTTGTCTCTCTTTTGGGTTAATAGTTAAAAATTCATGGTTGTTTTTCAAAACCTAAATTGCTTTACTCTCTGCAAATGATTCCCCTTTCAATTCAAAATCAAACCTTTGTCTAGACTCAGCAGACTCTTGGCTAATAGCTCTGGCAGGCAAAGATACCAACAGTTTATCAAGATATTCACTTTCTACCCCAAACTCAGCTCAATTTCATGAGGTGGTTTTTGTTTTCTTTTTTTCAGTGGCAGAAGAGTGTTTAGCTAATTGGGTTAAGGAGCCTTAGATGTTCCTTGGCTCTCCGCAGAGTGTTTCTTTTTTAGCAGTGCCAATTTCCTTAACAAATGTATTTCATTGTGTGGTGCATTTGATCCTCATATCCGGATCTGTGTGTGAATCCTGAACCACCCCTGAGCTGCCTCTCCAGCTGCCATGGTACTGACTGCAAAGGCTCCACTGACTTAGAAAGTGACCTTAGAATTCAGAGGCCTACTTCTAAATAAATGAGAATATAAATGAAGATAAAACAATGCAGCTCCTTCAGGGTCATATGTGATTTCCCCTGTGGAGCTGCTCCTGTGGCTGTGTCTGTCACCCTCAGTGGGTCTGTGCAGAGGTTTTCATGAAGTCCCCTCTCAGGTGTTTGACAGTTGTCTGTAGAGAACTATCTTTTCTTTTACTCAGGGTTCAGAGAAGGCTCAGAAGTGATTTGAAAATTATGATCAGAAAATTTGAGGCTTCTGCACTCAAAGTTTGAGGTTTGGAAACACATCTAGGTGTCAGCCTGGGAGTTTGGAAGGCCTGGCTGTGGAGGTCAGCAATGCTAAGCCTGGGCAGAAAATGTTTATCATGTAGAAGAACTTGGCTAAGACTATTTTATTAAAAGAACAGCTCCTGTCTGAGATTTTGTATCAGTATTTAGGGTCTTCCTCTTGTGGGTAGAGCCACTTGGTACCTAAAGGAGCCTTAGAGGGAATGCTCAAGTCCCGTTTAGTTTAAAACTCTTCTATTTTTGCATCTTCTCAGCAGGCTTATTGTGAACTACTCAAATATTCAGAGTCCAATGTGCCTTATTACTAAATCCCTGCTCCAAGTAGTACCAGAGAGACTTGAAGTGTCACATACACTTGAAATCTCATTTGTTTTTCTGCCAGAATAGTATAAAAGAACTTTAGTGTAAATATGAAACAAGCTTTCAGTCTTGGTTGTAATCCTGGGTTGTGTAAAGGTTTGATTACCCAGTGTGGTGTTCTCACATGAGGAGATCTCCACTGTAACTGCAAATTGCTGTGTAGCCTTAATCTGGCCACAGCTGCTTGTACTACTGCAAGAGTAAATAAAATAATACTTAACATGGATAAATATTTTATTTGCATGCTGGAGCATCTTAAAACTGTATTTTCCAGCCCACCCAAGGTGAAAATAAATACTGAGAAGCCGAAGGAAAGGAAAAAAGTGAATCATTGTCACAAACCATTTTAGAGCTGAGGCTACAGGCTGCTCTCTGGCTTTTTGGCAGTCCTTCCTACCAGGGCACTGTAAGTCTAAGTATTATTATATCTTGTGGAGGATCCATGCTGCTGGGAAAAAAGAGGACTAGCTTTGGGTAGAACAGCTACTTTCTCTTATTTTCTTTCAGGATTAAAGTGGGCAACTTTCTTCTGATTACTGATAATAATTATGGCTATAACTACTTACATGTTAAAATATGCAATCCTAGATTAAATGACAGAAATGGCAAGTGGAGTTCTTCCGTGGCTTGACTGGAATGAACTCAATTGTTAACTTCACAAGTATTCGGCTTACAGACTTCAAAGAGACACACTTTATCCTTACTCTCTATTTATTTTTCCCCCAATTTTTTGTATTTAGCTAAAAAGGCTGTTGGAGAAGCAAGGCTTGAGGGAGGATTGGAGTTGGCAAAGATGAAGGAAACAAACAACACTCTCCTGATGCCTGTAGCACCTGCTTTCCCAGGTGCAGAGCATTAATTTAAATTAGAGCTCACAGCTGCACAGAGACAGGAGCAGGAGGTAGCTCATGCTGTGTCCTGGGTGAGAGTGCTTCTGCTGTGACCTGGAGAAGCTCTCAGAGCAGCTCCAGCAGGTGGTAAAGGGCTTCTGTTCCATCCTGATTTCCAGGCATTTACTAACCCTGAAAATGGAGAAAAGCTTCTTTCTAGGATGGAAGAAGTTTCTGTGATGTGGAGGTGAGTGCCGGGATTCAGTACTACCCAAAGTTACCTTTTTGGGAGGACTCTCCAACAGAGTGTTGGGATTCTTGGAACAGCTCTTGTGGATCACAGAGAAGGGATGGGAACAGTACTGGGCCCATGAAGCCCTAAAGGTTTGTCTTCACTGCAGTATTGGCTCACACCTTGTGTGTTGTCCCCAGCACAAGCTCCCCTCACACAGGAGGACTCCACACAGTGCTGTTATCCAAAGGGTTGGATCCAGAAGGAGCTGCTGGTGTTTGGTTAATGCACCTTCAAGCCACTAACACCTCCCCTGTAATCTTGATTCAAGGGGACTCCATTTGGGCCCTTCCTCTTTGAGTGTGATGGAAAATTCTCTAGTGGGTGACTGGAAAGGATTCAATGGAGCAGCTCAGCAATACCCAGAGTTTGTGTTTGTCATGCAAGCAAATTTCAGATTCAGTAGCTGGAATGTTCTTAAGTGATGTAACTGCTCAAACTTATGGCTCAGGGGTGGTAATCTGAGGATGAGCTAATTAACTGTGCCATGCAGCTGAGGTATTCTTTTTAAAATCTTCCTTGAACTCAAGAGTAATGTATATTGACAACCTTGCAGCTCTTTTAAAAGGCATGTTCTTGTTCTTTGAATGATGAGTAGATGTTGTAGAAGAAAGAATCTCCCAATGCGTGGGGTTTGTAAGAAGTGCTCGTGGTCTGTGGGCATCATCCATATCTAATTGTGGGATGGAGTTGCACTCAGTGTGACAAACTTGCTGCGAGAAGTGGAGGAGAGGAGTGGGAGTCCCAGGGCGGAGATGCTGCTAACACCCAGCAATAACCGGTTACCCTGCTTGGCAACCCCATGCTGGTCTAGGTAAATGGAAATGACTTCATTATTTGTTTGTCCCTTGTCCTAGTGCCTTTTATTTTTAAGCCTGCATAACGCAAACCACAGCCCCTGGGGAGCTTAACGAGGGTCTAAGTGGCACCACCGTTCCCTGCTAACAATGGGCTTTTGTTGTTCACACTTTCCCTATCAGAGTGTCCCGGAGGAACGTCCTTGCTTAGGAGACTATATTGTGATGTTATGACCTCAGAGAGGGGTGGGAGAGGAAGGGAGGGTTCAGGTGTATCTTTAACTTACTTGAATAACTTTCTTCTAGTTGTGTTTTCTTCCCACCAGGATCTTTAATGACTGCTCCGAGGGGGCTGGCTCTGAGCTATAAATACAGGCGCGTTATCACCCTGCTGTATTGTGTCCGAGTGCTAATTTCTGTGCTGGGCTTGAACTTGTTGACTTCTGCGGTCGCTGTCAGGAAATGTTGGGTGGGAAAGGATTAAAGAGCCTATTGATGTAACTCGGAATCTCGGGCCAGGAAGGCTGCTTGTATCATCTTAGATCTAGGGACGGTGGTGTTGATACCCAGCCTGGGCTTTTTTTATAGAGTCGCTTTAGTCAGCTCCCTGTTCCTCCCTCCCACCTCCCCCATGGCGAGCACACTGACTCCGGCACTCCAGGCTGGAGTCTCCAAGGAGGAAGTAGACCCTGTAGGCGAATTTCCTGGTATTATGCCATTTTAACAACCTCTCTCTTGATTTAGGTGTTGCAGGCTGGCTAAGAATATTCCTTGACACTTGAAAGGGACCTTTATTGTTTTCTTAATTTGTGAAGAATTACCTTTTTTTTTTTTTTTTTTTTTTTGTCTTTCCAAACTTTTCTTTGTAGGGTCAGACTGGAGCCATGTTATTGTTGTTAAATTTAGATCTGAGACTATATTAAGTCCTCTGGCAGTCTGCCCCAGCGCTTTCACTTCTTAAAACAGGAAGGCAGGCCTTGGCCTACTTGTGCTCATGTACTTAAAAAGGGTGAGAAGACGACTTTTTACACTGCTGGGAAATAAATATAAAAGTGCACTGTGTATATACAACCACTGTCCTGCTGGAGCCAAGAGACAATTTCAAAGGTTAAAACTCTTTAGGCCTAATGTTCTTGAACAGGAATTAGTTACATAGTGCCTCTTTGGAAAGTTTGTCCCTAAAACAATTCTGGCACATGAAAAAGTCTTGTTCTGTGTGGTGTGGAGGGCAGCAGATCCAGCAGTGTTGGCTGTTGGGATGTAATGGAGAGAGCCATTGGTGCAGTGTGGTTGGTTCCTAGGGCTTGCAGCTCCTGCCTGCATTTGGGGAAGAGCTCTTCCAAAGCCTTGTGCAGGGTCTCATTGGAAAGGTTGGTGCCTAAAATGTAACCTCCTAAACTATGTTTGTGCATCTCAGAGAAGGAAACCTGGCTTCTAAGATTCCCAAGATTCCTGTGGAAGGCAGAGAGGGGGAATGCTCAACACTTCAGGAATAATGACTCACTCAGATTTTGAAGTCTGGCATCTGGGTTTGGGAACTGCCTCTCAGCATTCAGTGTGAAAACAGATTAGAGTATCTGTCCATGTTTGTAAAGAACAATGTGAAATATTAATCCCTAAACCAAAAAATGATGGGAAAGGGAGAAAGCATGACTACATTAGTAACTTTAAATTTTCCTGTTTAATTGTAACCTTTCTCAGCATTTTTAAGCAGACTTGATTGACTCCTGCTTTTTATAGGGATGGCCCAGCCAGAAGGAACGGAAATATTGCAGCACCTGCAGTTTGTTCTTTTAACAAACTGTGGCTGAATGCACACAGATGGCCCCGTGGGCTGGAGGGCTGTGCTCCCCTCAAGTTTTGACTCTTTCCCTGTGCCATTTCTGTAGCTAATCCTTCCTATCAGCAGACAGCTAGGAGCCAACAGCCCATTGAAAAGGGAACCAGACTGAGGACAGGCTGCTGAGAGGAGTAGAAAAACTGTTCCTTTGAGGACTCTATAGATTTTTTTTTTCCCCTGTATAAAAGCATTCTTATTCTGATATATATGATGGGGGTAGGGGGCCACAAACTGCGATAAAAATACCTCTGAGCTTCACCAAGGCTCTTTCTACCTTTTCATAATTCAGGAGTCTGTCAATCAGAGCCCCAAAGGAGAGGAGGATGTGTGAGGCTGTGTGGGAGGGCTGGGGGTAGCAGAGACAGCAAATACCACTGTCCTCCAGACTGCTGCCAGTCCTGATTCTCAGGATATCACTGCAAATGGATAGGGAAGAGCAAGTGACCCCCTCTGTGGGAATTAAAAGAAATTTATTAAATTCTTGAATTCATGGTAGGTGCAGGCTGCTCCTGGAAGGGTTCAGGCGCTGCCTGTGGGTCCCAGTTTAATGCAGGGGCTGGGCACTGTGTGTTCAGTGACACACTTGTGCATGTGCAGGGCTGAATAATTTGCTTTATCATCAGAGAGGAGCTCAACATGAGCTTCTACAGCACATGGAAAAACTTGCTCAGACAAGGATTGTCTTTTACTGTCTTTTATGATCTTTGAAGCTGGCTGCACAAAACTGAAATTGAAAGCTCTTGGGCCCCACCTCTTTAACTGTATCTCAGCTCTTCCAGTTTTATGTCCGGTGAAACACAGAAGAGGAAGAATTCCTGAACTGGCCAGTCAGTTCAGGCAAGGGATGTTTAAGCAGGCCAAGGCTTAGTAAGAAGGCAGCAAAGTCTGGAGGATTGCTGGAATTTTGCAGTAATAATGAAACTTTGAAGATAAAGTAGCTCAAGGCTTGGGCTGAAATACCATTCCTTCTCTTCTAGGAAGGCTTATAGCAAGGGATAATGTGGAAAGATGATTTAAAATTTATATTCTCCCATTTTCCAAAGGAAAACCTTATAATGTTGCTCAATCTGATTGGTTTTTGCTTTTGTGTGAGTGTTGTTTTGTATTTGCTCCTTCATATCAATGCATCATTCCTTACTTTCACACAATTCTTCACCCAAAAAGAAAACTTCAGTGCCAGAGCTGAGAGTTTTTTCCTTGGGACCAGTCCTGCCTGCTCTTATCTTCTGGCTCCTGCAGCAGGGCTAACAATAAGCCAGGACTCAGAATTCTTTCTTTGCACAGTCTCCCTGACAAACACTTAGATGAGCAACAAGAAAACCTGAAAGGGTGTAAAAGGCTCAGGCTTTCTGATCCTCTGAATCTTCAGAGAGATAAATTCAGGATTGTTTTAGCTGGGCTAATTTTGGAATTGTATTACTCAGGGAGGCTGCAGGGGGAGGTGACTGGGTGGAAAGGTTATTTCTGTTTGTCACAGGATCTAAATTCCCCAGATCTATTTTCTAGGGATTTTCCTTCTTTATCTTGTGTTTCTCCTGGCCCTAAATTCCCCTACTGCCTAACTGGCTGCTGCCTTCTGTCTCAGCACTGTGGGATGCTCTGGAATGACATGCAGCCTGTGTTACTGTCATTATCTTGGCCTGAAGCTTGCAAGCTTGTGAGGCAGAGCAGTCAGTTATTTAGTGCCTTCCTCCCAGAGATGGGAGAGCTGGAATCTCTGATCAGTCTTTTCTGGTACCTCTTGGATCCTCTTAATGTGGTGCTTTCTTGTTTGCCCCATGGCCTGCTCCTTTGTTGTCCCACCACACAGCACCGGTGTCTCTCCCCCTGTACATGGCTCTTAAACCCCAGTTTTTGCCTCTCAGTTCCTTTGCTGTTTGTGTGTCACTCCCCTGACAGGGCCATGGCACTTCGCTGCAGTTTGCAGAGCAAGGTGTTGCAATTTTGTGATTGTGTTGGTGTCTAAACAAACTATAAATTAATTGCTTTTGGAGCCAGGCCTGTGGATGTTGCCTGAGCAAATAGGCTCTGACTCCGTCTGCTGGAGCACACCTGTCTCCTCAAACACAGGGGTTTGCTCTCTGTGGAGCCCTGGTGCCTTATCCGTGTCCCTTCCCCGGAAGAGCCAGGTGGCTCCTGGCTGCCGAGCCTTTACAGCCCCGCTGCATCCCCGGCAGGCACCAGGCCCGTTATCAGCGCGGGCCGGGCTGGCCCGTTCCGCAGAGGAAGGAAGGTAGAGTCACAGATACTGAGACACGGGAGAAAAGCCCAGATCAGCGGACAAGATGTCTGAGGCATATGATGCTTATCTGCTGCAGTGGGTGGAGGAGGAAAGGGCATCCCTTATCTCTTCTCTAGTTCCCAGCCCGCTCTGGCTGCTTAAGGAGGCTCACTGGAGTCTTCTCACATTCCTGTACCTTCGGGTTCCTGCTGGACAGGAAACGGCTGCTGCTCCAACACCCATTACATCTCAGCTGGTAGTGTCATTTACAGTCGGATTCCCAGGATCCCAAAGGGTTTGGGGTGGAGTGGGTGGGAGTGGGGTGGAGGGGCCGCTTGGTCAGTGAAAATACCTCCCTGGGAAAACAACAAAAACATTGAAACTTGCCTAATTTCTTGAGCAGTTGGTGAAGCTGGCCTGTGATACTGAGGCACTTCAGGAAATCAAACTGACCCTTTGGAAAGAATTGGAAAGTTATAATGCATGTGAGGCTTAAATAGTACAAAAAGGTAACCTCTGTTCAACATTACAGGATGGGGCTGACCATTCTATTATTGTTTTATGTCTGAAAGAAATCTGGAAATACAGCATTCATAAGGGAGATTTCTATTTGTCCAGATGCTCCTGTGCAGCTGTTTGGGTAGGAAGATATTGAAAGCTGCAGAATTAATGAAAACAGAGATACAGGCACTACTTGCAGTGAGGGAACCCAGCATGGCTTGTGGTCTCTGACCACAACTCCTGACCTTAAAGGAACCTTAAAGCTCATCCCATTCCAGCCCCCTACCATGGCAGAGACACCTTCCAGCACCCCAGGTTGCTCCAAGCCCTGTCCAACCTGGCTTTGAGCACTTCCAGGGATGGAGAAGCCACAGCTTCTCTGTGCCAGGGTTTGTTCTCCACATCTCTTGGTTTGTATGTGCGTGTGTGTTCAGTCTGATCCGGCAGAGCCAGGGCATGATAACTTGTGTTTTGACATCATTATCATATGTTTAAAATTTCATTTCTTTTGAATCAGTTCTGGAGGACTTCATAGATAAAGATGTTTCTACAACTTGTGCAGTGCTGCCTTCTGCCTGCTGCCACCCACACCTGTTAGGGGTAGATCTATCATCACCGCAGTACTAGTGCACAGCTACAATCCCACTGAACTATTTAATCTGGGATGAATGTGGGGAACAGGCTGTCCACATCTATCTCCACTGTGATCTTCAACAAATCTTCCATTGTTGCTCCTCTGTTTCCATTGCTGTCCTTTGCACCTCACTCTGGGCTTGTGGAAGACCCAGAACTTTGTTTGGAACTCTGTTGTTGTTATGAAACAGTTTCATTGTAGCTGCATTTAGATGAGTGAAAATTCTAAACAAAAGATGTGGAGGGAAACAGATACAAATCCTGTGAACTTCTGCAATTGGATGCCTGGTTCTGCCTGTATTAGGGAAAACCTGTCTCTGTGAGGGAGATTGGCATCTCTGTGTTGTTCATCCTGCACGTGGATATAATTAACATTCTATTGCACCGATGCCCTCCGGGTGACCTTGGTGAGGTTCCAGTGCTGGACTTGCCTGTCTATTGTCTGACACTGGTTTACATCTTCAAATACATCCTTCCTTCCTGTGCTCAGGAGAAACTACTGCGGCCAAGTGTGGGGCTCCTCCTGTTTCATTGGCATCTTGGTCTTCGTGGAAATTCCAAAATGACACAGAATTCCTTTTCCAGGCCCATTTTGCTACTTTAGTTCCTCAATATCTTTAAATTGCTGACCTCTCTCACACCTACCTTCTGTCACACCCACTACTTGATTCACACCTTGTCATGTAGACTCTGGTCAACATGATTTTGGCCAGAGTCCCACTTCTCCCAGTGTTGGGTAAGCCTGGATTCAGGTCTTTAGGGAAGGTAAACGATTCAAAAGCTCCTCAAACAGAGGTGATGTGAAAAACTCAGTCTGTGTGGTTGTCAGGGTTTGTGTGTGTGTGAACAGAGAGAGCTCTTTGGATGAGCATCTTTTCCACTGTCTTTTGTGCATAAGTGCTCTCTTTCTTTAGAGGGAGTTGCCAGGTGGAGATGGCAAAGAGGTGGGAGTATAAAGAAAGGACAAAATCCTGCCTTCATTTATGTCCTTGTTTGTAACTTAATGTTGTTACCTGGATGTTGCAGACTGGAGTCAGGGCCTGCCATTAGGGTATTGGAAGTACCAGACCTATTGACAAAAATCAGAACTTTATCAAAATCACCCTCAAATAAAAGTTAATCTCATTCAAAATAAGCATTTTTCTAGAAGGTATCTCCTTCCTTCAAAAATCCTTGTCTCTGTTGAAAAGCAAATTTTAAAGCATAGAGTAAAATCTTCAAGCTTTCAGTTTGGGGTTTCCCACTCCCCAGTTGAACATACTGTGTAGCTTTTGTGATGTGTGTTATTTTTGCAGCTCTCTCCCCAGGGAAGTGAATCTCTTCTTCTGGATGGTGACTTTGCTCTCTGTCGTACCTGTAGCACGTGAGGTTTTGTGGAATAGTTTGCCCAGTTGTTCTGCAGCTGTGTCTGTGTTCAGATAACCATTTCCCTGTGACATCTGTCCCTGGTGCTGCCCCACCCTGTGCATTCCCTGTGCCCCTGGAGCAGCACTTGGCTTCACAGGTCATTCCCTGAGCCCCTGGATGAAAAGTTCTATTTCACAGCTCCTCTCATGAGGGCAAGCTGTGCTCCGGTCTTTCCAAGTGAGGCAACAGTAAAATTCCCTTTTTCCCCTTGCTGCTTGTTTGCATGAAAGAAGAGAAACTGAGTGTTTTGAGGGTCCTGTACTTCCCTGTTCAAACAGGCATTAGATGGGCACAATGAGTTGGGAATTGCTGTTAGAGGCAGGAATAGAGTCCCCTGCCTGGCTGAGGGTAATTACTACTGTACTTTGGGCTGGACTGAATGAATGGGTTGCATAAACACCCCTCTGAACCACTCACTTGTCACTCCTACAGCTTTTTCATTTTAGAGACCCAACATTTCATTCTAATTGACAAAGTTTCAATGGCAGACTCCAAACCAGAAGCAAAGCATTCAAAGCAGGGAAAATGCAGGAGGCTCTGGAGGTCATTCATATATCAGAGGGTCTGGACATCATTAATCTGGAAAGAATTCAAAATTTGCCATATGTTTCCTTTGTAAAATGTTTGTAATGATATAACACAAATATATAAATATTGGAAAATTGGCCATTTTCCATGGTATTTAAAATATATTATGTTGTACCATATAAGCTAAATTGTAAAGAAGCTGGTCAATTTTCTAAATTATTTCTAAATCTTCAGTGCATTTTGATATATACATACCATAGTATGTCTAATAAATATATATTTATCCTATATGGTTAGGGAAATGCATACCCCTAACTGTGTATATGTATTATATATGTGTGTATATAAATGGAATATATATAGTTTTTTCTTTTGAGTTCCTTTATTTATTCTCTTAACACACAGCTGACCCTCCAGATGCATGCCAGAAATCCAGGGTTGTTTAGCCCTAAATGATGATGTTAATAATGTAAGTAAAAAAACCCCTGAATTTTAAAATCAAAAGTCATTGCTGATATGGTTGGAAGCAGCACAGCTCTGTTTGTTCATGTCCTGGGCCAGGAACACTGTCAGTTCCCAGCTTTTTCAATATGACTTCTGGCAGTTTAGCAAGTAGAATATAAGTCTTCAGGCATTTGGAGACCCATCTGTGAAAGAAAAGTGTTCAAGTTGTGCCTCCAAATTGTGTTTTCCTTTTGTGCCTCTGCCCCTCCTGCCAGCCCTCCAGTTCTGAGGAGACTCCAGTGGATTTCTGATCAACTCCAACAGTAGGAAACTCAGTCAGCTGATCTCATCCTGCCAACATGAGGGCTTTTGAGAACTAAATTAGTTTTAATCTAAGGTGTTAGAAGGGGGATTAGAATTAGCCTTTAACTTAGTGGGTGTAGATTTTTCACACTGGGAATTTATGTAGAAGCCCTTGTATTTACTGGGCAAAGTGTTTTGAGTTTTGCTGAACCACTTTTGTGGGGAAAAAATGGATTCAGCATAACCCTGAAGAAGCAGTTGGGCACTGACCAGGCTCCCCAGGGAATGGTCATGGCTCCAAGGCTGCCAGAGCTCCAGGAATATTTGGACAATGCTCTCAGGGACAGGGTATGATTGTTGGATGTCTGTTTGCGGGGCCAGAGGTTGGACTGGATGATCCTTGTGTGTCCCTCCCAACTCAGGATATTCCACAATTCTAAAACAAATTGCTAAGTTGCAATATCCCCCCTTGCTTCACTTTGTCTGTTTGTGAGCGCAGACATGTACTAGAAGGAAGGGAGACCTGGGAGATATTTTACACTTGTGGAAAGGAGGTGGTGAGTGTGAGTGAGTGTGGCTATACGGATGGGCCTCTTGTAATTTTGATGGGCAAAGGGTCTTCTGTTAAACTTCAAGGGGAGTTCCAGACACTGATCAAGGACCGGCTGTGTCTCTAAATTTCCCTTCTGACCTGTTCCTCCTGACTCGTTAATCCACGGTAATTTAAATTTATGTCCTGTGCCTTCAAAAATGATTTTCAGCCCCTGTTCTTTGGGCATCTCTTGCCGTCTGCCATATGAAATGTTCCAGCTTGATTTCATTTGGTGGAACATTCCTTTTCCTGTTCCACCCTCTCTCCCTGGCAAGTGACCTGCCCCAGCAGCACAGGCAGCAGCACGTTTTTACGTGTCTGCTGTTCTCTCCCTGCCTGGGAGAAGCCGGGGAGCTGCAGATCCGTGGCACTGCTCCGGTAGCGTGTTGGCAGGCACATGAAGCAGATTCTCCAGTCACCCTTAACGCCAACAATGAGATTTATTATCTCCATTGCTCTTAGGGAAATTAGCCCAGGGAATTAATTTATGGTGTTTTGAAATGCTGTTGTCTTATCGAGTGACTGCTTGCTTATAGCCAAACTCCCTGTTACCTTTGGTCACAGAGATTGCGTGTTTAATGTGAGCTTTAACGGGGGCAATTAAAAGGGCACAAGTGAACACAGTCACACTCCGGGCCGTTTATGGCATTTGATCCTTGTACAGCAGGAATGACCCCTTCCAGCTCACCTTCTCTCTCAACATTGTATCTGGGAAGGGAGATAAATTCACAGTTAATAAAGATAAGGCTGGAAAACTCCCTTTGTGAACTTGTGAATAGCTCACAAGTTGCAGTTCAGCTTGCAACAGCAGGATGCAGCAGTATCTTGTAATTCCATGAGCTAGAAGGAACTACTGCTGAGGGAACAGGAACTGGGAAATGAGAACACCTTGCTTTCACTATACTGGACAGTAAGATTTCAAGGGTTAAAATCCTCTTCATTAGCATACTATTGATTAAGTCCTTTCATTTCCCATGGTACACACTGCAATATTTTGTGATTCTTCAGCATTTCTAGAGTAATGGTGCTCTTGGCAGGGATGGCTCTTGTGGGTACAGTGCTTATCCAAGCATCCACGATGGTGTTGAAGATGGAGTGGTGACTCTTGCCCTTCTGTCTCCTACATTATTTATATTTGTATTATCATTAATTAATGATTTATGGAGCCCATTTTGCAAACCATGAACCCATTTAGGGCAGTATAAAGCAGTGTGGATGTAAAACACACACACATAGGTGCTTGCCCTGTGCACAGAGGCAGCCACCTTTGGGATGGAAACTGGCAAGAGTTACAAAAATGTACAAAAACTATTTAGCCAGAGGGTAGAGCCCTGTATCCCAAGAGCTGGAGAAGGATAACTAGAATGTAATTACTCTGAATTGTATTTCAACATCAGCTTCTCTTGCAAGTTGCCTGTTTTAGTTTGAGTCCGTCTCTGCTGCACAAAGTAGCAAAACCTCAAGTGGATATTCCCCCTTGAGGGAGTTCCATCTCCAGTACCTGGCCAGGATGTTGAGAGGCTTATTTTATCATGGTAATGGAGATACATGTGCAAGATACAGTGCTTTTCTCCTATGAAATTAGACACCCCCAGTTAAACAGCTATCTGGGGTTTTGTATCAAACCACACATCTAGGAGTCCCCAAAGGGCTTGTTTTCCCACGGTTCCTGCAATGTCTCTCAGTGTTTTTCTCCTTTCATCTCAACTCACATGTACAGTTCTTTGGTTGGAAAGATGCTCCAGGAGCTCCTCTTGAACTTCCATTTTCTTTTAATCATAGCTGGTTGGCTCTGTTTCATATGCCACGTCTGTCTTTTTGAGGATTTTGTGTTACCTATGACTATCATGTGATGGCATTAAAGTTACATATCAAATCCAGTTGATGCTCAAAAATGCATGGTATGAAAAACTCTGAGGAGGTCAAGTGACTGTGGCCACTTGTTTTTCATCCAAACAGGTTGTATCTCTCTTGTTTTGGAGCTGGACAAAATGTCCTGGGCAGTCTTTTTGCCATAAACATAAACATTGAGGTCATCATGTATTGGGCATGAGGATAAACATCCTTGCTTGTATTTAAACGTCCATCTTCCTCTCTCAATCAGATAGTGGAGTGACAATTGTGTGGGGGGTTTTTTTGTTTATTTTGATTTTGTGTTGTGGAGCACTCATATGAGCTTGGCTCATGATGGAATATCTCAATCACTGGCATATCACACACAGGTTACATCAGTGCAGCTGAAAGCTCTCTCTGTAGTTATGCCACACAGGTTTACCTCCGTGCTCATAAAACCACATCCACCAGGGACCTCATCAATGCAAATACACTCAAGAGCAGCTAATGAGGATTTTAATTTAGCTTTAAATGCCTTTGGTGCTGGGTAGGCCTTTACAGCACCAGGCGGGGAAATCTCTGAAGCTCTGGTGGCTTTCACCATAAATGTCACTGCACTGTATTTATTGTTTGTTTTAGCTGCGTTTCTAATGACCAAAAAGCTCATTTCTCAGATTACACCAATGCTGTGTGTTACTTCCCAGCACCTTGGTTTGTTTAAACACAGTGCAAAATGCAGGAGTTGTCCAGAAATAATTTTCCCTTATGGGACCAAACCTGTGAGTGGGGGAGAACTGACAAAACATCTCCGGAAAGACTCTGAGGGAGAACCTGGGAAGGTCCTGACTTCACTGGGTGACAGGGTTTTATGGAGGTGTGTGCTGAGGTGTTACAGATACCTGTGATTCTCTATCAGCATGGATCCTTGGAAGGACTTTCCTCAGAGTTACTCGATAAAGAACATTTTGCTGTATGTAGTTGAGCCAAACTTATAAGATTAAGGTTTGTCTTGCCAATGTTTTATAACTGCCCAGACGTTTGCAGGCAACGATTACTTATTAATGCTGCTGTTATATTGAGTGTCACCTTTCCTTCTAATTCCTTCAATCCTCAGTGAGTCATTACAGATTTCAGAGCTGACTTCAACCTTTCTCAAGGCCTGTGTTTGCCAGACCCTATCAATGGGAGATTTATTGCCCTGAGGTGGTATTTTCCAGCCTTGGTCCAGAACCGTTCTCATTTACGACAGGGTAGGGGCAGAGTTTTCAGAGGCTCACAGTCTTGGTGCTTGTTTGAGGTTTGAGGCACCTGTCTTAGGGTGTTACATGCTCCCACTATGAGGTAGTTCTGGTGCTGCTCCTCCTCCTCCTCTTCTTTTCCCCTTTACTTTTTTTGATTTTCTCTCACCTGACACTTTCTCTCACAAACTTTCAAGAGTCCCTTTTGCACCATCTTTTCCAGCTGATCTCCTACCCTTGGAGCGCCTGGAAATTCCAGCTTTTCTTCACCTTTTCTGCTTCTGCAGTCGACTCCTTCCACAGCCTCTCTCTTTTCACTTTCCTTACAGTCCCAAATTTTTGTGACCCCATTTGTCCTGAACATAAAATTTATGTCTGGTCATATTCTGGGAGCTAGCAAAAAACCAATCTGAGTCACCAGCTGGCTATGATTTAAGGGCACAGTATCTTATGTGATACATAACTTCTTTAAATCCGGGGGAGAAAACCAAGAGCCCCAAATCCCTTTTACCCAGACACTGAGATGCTGGGCTGTACCATCCCATGTCAATACTCAGTCCCACAGTAGGAGGACACAAAGTGTTGGGCAAAGGGACCTGATGAACTGCTGGAATAACAGTTCTTTGCTGTATTTCTCCAAATGGTTTAGGATTTGTAGTGCAAGCTTCTAGGAGTCTATTTGCACAGCTGGAAACCTGCTGTAGCCAGCATGATTCTTCCATTTATAATGTTCTACTGCCTGACACGTTTGGTAGCTTTGGTGAGGTGCCTCTCAGATCTCACACCAGGGCCTGACCTTGCTGTCAAAACCACACCATCCCTTCAGCTCTGTGGCCAGCCTCAGCAGAGACCAAGGATTAACTTTGCATAAGCTTGAAGTACAGACAAAATGAGGTGAAAATCCTCCTTCTGGCTTTTCTTAATAGAGTTTGCAACACCTGCCTTCCCCAGGTGACAGGATTAAGCGTTCAGTAAACATGAGAAATATCCTTCTGTGTATACATTCAGGCACTATTAAAAGCCCACTACTACAAACTTGTGCTCCAAATTCCAGCTTTCTCAGCAGTTTAGGGCCTGGCTCCTACACCCGCGACACTTCACTGCTTGACAGCTGCTCTGTGGCCTATATACAAAATGAGTCTGAAATCTCAGTTTGATCATTCCAGGACTTGCAAGTGCATCACAGAATCACTCTCACAGCTCAACAGCCTGGAAGGACATGCTGTAGATCTGGAGTTGGATGAATTCCTCTTGGAGTTTTGGAAACAGGCCTGCAATGCCAGGCAGAGGTGGAGAACCAGAGACTTGGCAGGGCAAGCTTTGCCTTTCCAGGCCTGTATGTAGTGTTTGAAGCCTGAAATGAAAGCAAGTTTTTCCAGCCCTTTAAAACTTGAAGAAATCTGTCCCTCTGTCCCACCTTCTACCATGAAATAGTTTCCTTCCTAACACCTGTTTGAGGCTGACGCAGAAGTCTCTGTGTTGGCCTGTCCAGGGAGACACAGTGAGCTGGCAGGAGCCACCCCACAATACCTCAGCAGTTAACACTTCAGCTCACAGTGAAAGCAGCTGCTCTGCCCTACGCCTCATAAAGCCCTGAACAAACTTTTACACATTTGTGCTGAGAGAAGGGATAGATACTCCTTATCCGCTTCCCTGCCAGTGCGCAGCACAGCCCAGCAATTCCGGCGGGGGCCGTGGTTATCAGGTGAGCAATGAGGAGGAGTGTGAATGGAGATAGGGGCTGGGCTGGGCACTGTGGCAATGAGCAGGTTATTGCAGCTCTGCTGGCGTCGGCGGGGCTGGCGCGGGTGGCTCGGTGGCCTGCGAGGGAGGGCCATGCTCAGATGGTTCCTCACCCGCTCAGTGATGAGTAAACACCCAACGTGACATCCGGAGCCAGCCCTCGCTGTCACCTACCCTCCTTTATGGGGGAAGGTGAACTTTCACCTTGCCTCTGTTTGCCAGGTCTCCCTTTTGTATTTGCCCTGTCAAAACCAAAGCAAGGGAAGAGTTGTTCAGAAGTGTTCCTCTTCACAGCCTGCGTGTTCCCCTAAAATATTTCCTGTGGTGGTTCCCAAGCATTTCAGGAGCATCTGTCTGTGTGCTGGCTTTTCAAGGCTCTGTGAAGAAATTCACTGTCCTGCTCACAGATCAGCACTCCTCTGAAAACCAGAACCTGTGCTACCAGATTTGTCTCCCTTGACAATTCAGCTTCAAGTCTAGGTTGTCTTTGCCAATCCAGCTGTTCAAACTGTGGTTCTAAGTCAAGTCAAGTATCTTGCAGCACAAAAATCATGGGGACATGAGAAACCAGGGGCTGTAATATATCAAGTTGTTGTGTTCCATTTTTTTTAATGTGTTGTGATATCAAGAGGTGGAGAGGGTTAATGGCAGGTCTGGAAGCAGAATCGGGTTGTTTGATCTTGTGGAAATATATCTAAAGATCATCATTAGATGACTGAATTCTCAGTTTCTTTGACAACCTTTTCTTGAATTTTCTTGAAATTTCTCTTTTCAATTAAAACACCACACTTTAGCTTTTTAATGCTAATTAAAGATGGCAATTTTACAGTTTGAGGAACCATCTTTTAATACTGTCAACTGATACATGTTCAGAATTAAGTTTATGGAGAAGATTGAAATAAAGAAGGAATTGTCCTCAGAAAGGAATGAAGAATCTTGTAGCAGTGATGAAGTGAGAGATGTGCAGACAGAAGGGCCATGGGGGTATGATCTGAGTCCCTGGAAATGCAAAACCTTCTTGTGCAATCTGGGAAAGCCTGACTGTCGTTCTGACCAGTAATCAGAGCATTTCTTCATCCCAGGGATGTTACTATGTGACAATACTGTAGGAGACAGAAATCCCAGATGATTCAAAAGGAAAAGCAATGCTTAACTCAGACACCAATTGCCTTTCCTCTTGTTGTAGGAAGTGCTTTATTAAATGGGGTTTCTAAATATACTTTCTGATTTCTCTGTAGGCTCTAGATAATCTTTTTTCTCAGGAATTCTGAATAGATCTGAGATACTGAGTTCTGACAATCTTCAGTAACTAGCAATGCTCCATTAGCTAATTGCTCAGTGACAGTGACCTTTCTGGGTAAGTCCACATGACAACCACATAAATGCCACCCTACTGCTTCCTGATTAACTTTATGAACCATTTGCTGTATAGCTTTAGTCCTCAGCAAACAGCACCTTTGGCTTCATGTGACTTTGAGTGTCAGGGCCAGTCCAGGAGATAGGCTTTGCTTGTTTGGAGTCCACAGGGAAGGTCAGCCTCCTTTACAGGAAATACCTGAGGAATTTCTCTGAGGAACCTAATCAACACCACATGGATGGCTGTTCCAGCAGTGGTGTGTTCCTGAACACCCTGCCCATGACCTGGCAATGGAGGAGTTTTTCTATGTGTAGGTATAAGATCAAAGAGTGATGAGCAGAAGAGGAAATACAGGGTGGACCAATTGGTCTTGGCCAGAGCTGTGTTGCTTTGCTGGCTTGGTGTTGTGTCAGGAACAGGGTGGCCTAAGGCAAGAGAACAGAGGTGCCTGGCAGTGTGTGAGCTATGCTGCTTCTCTGGTACAAGAAGGTCCAATTCTCAGGAGGTTTCAGAGGGCAGGCAGTGCTGTGAAGGGCTCTCCAGTGTCTAACACTCACCCCTACCCTTCATGCATCTGTGATCTGGAGTGATAATAGCTCCCATTTGGGAGATACTAGCCTAGTATCTAATCATGGGTCTTTTGGGAGACAATATAAAGACAATTATAACTGGTCCATCCTTCCTCCCCCATGTGGGTACCCAAGGCATCAGAAGAGTTCAAAGTCCTGTGCTTAAATGCGCATAGCAATGGCCTAAGTAGTGGAAAATTAATTTAATCAAACTAGGCCTGGTTGTGAGGGTAGCTGATGCTCCAGGTCTTTGTTTTCCTTCCTCTTTAAACCATTGTGTTTTCCTTTTAACAGCATCTCAAACAAACCTTTGCTACTTTTTTTATTTTCTTGCTATTTTTATTTTTGCTGTGCTTGGGACTCCACTTAAGACAGCTGATTTATGCCTAGGCCAAATATGCAAGCTGTGGGATAACATCTCCAAGGTTTGATATCCTTCCCTCCTGTAACCTAGTTAAAGATACAGGGCTATATTGTGGAGTCATGATTTAATCCACCAGCTGGGTGAGAGTTTAAACACCATTTAGTGCCTCAGCCCTTTGCTTCTGATCTGGAGATAACGAGGAGGTTAAATAACTGCAGCCAATCTGGATGGAGATCACAACCATGCCTTATGTGGGTGTGGCCCATAAACTTTTATGATAGTCTTGGATACTAGTGAGATGTTTGTGGCTATCTTGTCTTGGATCTTCAAGGATCTGCCTTTCATGGGGAGAAACTGAGTTACAAGTGGTTGTATTGCAAAAGCCCTTAATAATACTGAGTATATGGGTTGATGCTGGCTGTGGGCTTTGTTTCTGGATCTATGGAAGTTTCAGTGGAGGCAGGAGGAAAATCAATCTGACACCTTTAAAAGGAAAAAGTTCTCCCTGTTTCTGGTCTCACACTGCTTGTTATCACACAGGTTGTGGCATCCTGGTCACTATGTCAAACCCCCAGACAATCCATCTCTCAGGTGACAAATCCCAAGGAAAAATTAAGGATGCAGATTGCAAAACCTGAGGCAAGTTTAGCTTCAGCAAGTATTGAATCAGAGCAAACTTAGAGGGAGTGGGGAAAAGAGCAGCTAAGCAGAGATTTTGGTGAGGAAAGAAAGAGAACAGTTTAACAGAGCCATTTTCCTTTTGTTTCTCTTTTGATATCTTCCACTTCTGCTGTTTTAGGACCCTTCTCTAGTCCAGTCTTGTTCAAGTTCCTGTGAAGTGCAGTTTTGTCTGCCCAGTGTAAAGCATGGTTTAAGTCCTGACAACCAGACTTTTTAGACTACTTAATTAGATGTTTCCTTCTCACCCTACGGCAAAAGAAGCTGTTGGTGCCATCATAAAGGCAGGTTGGGAGTAGGTGTCATCCCAGTGACAGAGAAGCATTGTTGATCATCCTGGGGCCTTTTTCCATGTTTTTGGTTGTGTCCTGTGTCAGGCATTTGCATGGAGCAGAGGTTGCCTCAGTGGATTGTGCCTGTGTTTCCTTACATGCTTGTGCAGTGTTGCTCCACCCTCAGCACTCGGAGTTATTTGGAATTTGGTGACAGTTGATTTATGGTGAGATGTAGAATGGTGTAACCAAGGGTAGCACAGGCTCTAGGATATGAGTCTGGTGCTGTTCCCTCAGAAGTTAGGAATAATGATCCTGATGACTTGTTGAAAAAAAGCCTGCAACTGTTCTGCCACCCCAGAGCCTTCTCCTTCTGGCAACATTTCTGTGGAATTCAGTGCAGAGAAATTATGTTCTCTATCTCTTTGCCGTTTTATTCCCCTGGGTTCTTTCTCTTTTACTTCCTATGCCTCATTTGTTCCACTGTTCTGAATCATAAATAGTTCTGGTAGTAAAACACATCTACTGGGGGTTGTATGGGCTGTTCTTGCAGTTCTTGTTCCTTTGATGTATTCTTTGAATCAGTTATGTCTTATTTGGATCCTGAAGAAATGTGACAAGACAAGTAATGCAGCTGGTAAATATTTTAGCATCCTACTTGGAGCACTTGAGAGGAGTCTGGTAATGTTCTCAGTGTCGGTGAGTTATTTTCACATGGATAATGCAGTGTCTTCACTGCTCCAAAGGATCTGAACTCTAACATCAACTCAGATTTTGGGTGAAGAACACTTGAATCTGTCCCTGAACTTGTTTGGATGTCTGGTCCTGCGGTTTTGTGTGGCTGCCTGGCTTTCCAATGCTGCTGGGAGAAGTGAAAATAAATGTTACTGCATTGCCCCAAGGAAGTTCAACTGCCTTGCACCAGAGATGGCCCAAGGTTTTAGTCACAGCTTATAAAGCCTTACTCTTGATTGATTTTTGGGTAGGATCGGTGCAGTGTGGGGCTCCCATTCTGCTGCAGCCTTTGCTGCAAAACCTAAGTTTCAGCCCCTTAATTCAGTTGAGGCAGCCATGCTGAATATCTTGCTGGACTTTACCCATAATTTTCAGATTCACGCTCATTGCCCATGATGCTTCAGGTGTCACAGCCTCTCTAGAGATGCAGTTGGTGGGGCAGGATGGACCTGCAGTCATGATTCTGTTAGTGGTGGCCTTGGGAACAGTGTGGCTTTGTCACACTGCCACAGATAAATGACATACTGTGGCAGAGCAGTAGGAGAGGTCTGACTTACCTGAGCCTCATCTTCTGCTGGTCTAAAGCCATTACAGCTTAGCTTCACTGAAGATTAAATCAGATATTCAGTGGTGATACTCCTGATGTTCTGAAATGTTTCTGTAGATTTAACAGGAATGCAGTGAGCAAGCTTTTCAGTTCAAGGCTAATAGATAAATATGTAGATAACCTAGAGAAATAAATGGGCAATTTTCTTTCTCCAAGACTTTTAAAAAATCCCTCTGTCAAATAATTTAGCAAGAACATAAATAAGAGATAAATGACAGGAATGTGAATCCATACTGTAGTTTTTGCACTTGGCATGTTTATGCTTTGCCCTCTTTTTGTGTATGTCCTTGCTGCTGCTGTACTGAACAATGCCACTCTGAATAGCACAGTTGACATTATTTTCAGTGTTTTAAGGTGCAGCTCTTAGTGCTGAGGTGACAGAGGGATTCATACAGTCAGAGTCTATTCTTACCTGTGGAAAGCTCTCTAAATTGCTGCCATCAGCTGCCCATACAAACTTGGGTAAGTGTGGGCAAATGTCTCTTCAGTGACTTAAATCACACCACAATATGAAGTTGTTACAATAGCAACTAGAAGCTATAACTAAGATCAAGTCCTTGTTTTATGCATCTAGAACGAGTGATGGCCTCAGGAATGGAAAAATCACATTTTAAAAAGAGATGGGTAAGATTCTTACTGCCATTTCACAGATAGGAAGCCTGAAGAGTGCTTGATATCACAGGGGATGTGTGACAGAGCTGAAATTGGTCTGCATGTCCAGTTTAAGGCCTTAATGCCATGGATTTCTCCTCTTCCTGGCTTATTCCTTCTTGGAACTGCTGGTGTCTTACACACAATTCTAGCTTAGCCCAGGCTGTCTCTCATTTGACTCTTTCTGACAGAATACTGTGTGCTACTTTTAAAAGCCTCCCGGGCTTGGAGCCTTTGGAAGCTCATCCCTCCTGGAGGCGGCAGTGACAGCTCTGCTGGTTCCTACTGGCACTGCTTGGGAGTGTTGCAAAGGGATGCAAACAGGGTGTAACTGATCTGAAGCGAGGGCATGTTCATGTGATTTACATGCTGGGGGCCAGAGGAGAAGGGCTGCAGTCAGTATTCCCACTCCCTTGTGTCTCCTACTCCCCACTTCCCTTCTGTCCCCTCTGTTGGGACATCAGAGGCAGCTTCTTGTTGTCGGTAGTCACTTACTGAGATATGATGGACAGGATTTTCCCTCAGGGCAGAAAAACTTTAGCAGGAAAGGTGGAATTTTAAGGGTTCTGGACTGCAAAAAAAAAAAGAAAAAGAAAAGCCAAAAAATTCCTATGTGAGTGACTGAGAAATCTGGTTAGAGAAGGCACGCTCTGGGCTGGGGAGATTCTTCATGTTCTTCTGAAATCACATTTCCTTTGAGACTGGGGCAGAAACTGTGACATTGAATTTCATTTTCCTTTACATTTGTTTACCAAAAATAAACCCTGCCTAAGTCATTCAGTGTCTTCTTGATGGTTTAGAAGCAGTCAGGATGACAACAGCTACCGGTCAGAATTGTCAGTATCAAGCCTCATTATCACAGCTTGCAGTACTTGACCTGGTGCTCTGGCCAGGAGGAGACATTCAATAGGGTGCCATATTCCCTTTGAATTAAGATCTTGCATATGGAATTTTTGCATCCTAGAAAGATGCTCTTCCTACTCACAGATATAATCAGGGAAATACTGGTACTAAGGCAAAGTGGATGGGGAGCTGGGCACCTCCAGTTCTCTGTTCTGAAGCCTTAAGGGGTAATCAGAGTTACAGAGAATATTCCTCCTCTGTGGGAGAGGGTTCAAATGGATGAAGGATGTGGTTTTCAGAGGAGCTCCACACCTGTATTTTTACAGATAGAAAAGCTGCATGATTTGCAGCGTGGCTTAGTTTTAGCCTCATATCCATGAGGCTGTTTCTGCCTCAGTGCTCCTGTCTTCCCTGCTCTCTTCCCTGCCTTCTTTCATCCTCTGTCCATCCCCTGTTGCTGAATCTGGTCAAGACCCAAGATCACATCTTGGTACATGTGTCCCTCAAAATGTTTGTCCATTTTTTCCACTGAAATCAGGTTAGTTACCAAGTGTTCAGTTAGAACTACAGTTTGTCCTTCAGATGTGCTCAGCCCTCTAAATCAGGAGGGAAAGTTTGAAAATGCTTGGATGAAGGCAGAACAGATGTCACAAAACTTTGGACTTTCATATATAAATCTTTTATCAAGGTCTTCAGAGCTGTCCAGATGTAATCAGATCTTGTGGGTTTGAGAATCCTGACTATTTCTGTGGGAAAATTCTTCATTTTCTATGCACACTAGGTTTTCAGCAGCACAAAAAGAAGCTAGAAATGTATTGTTTTAAAAATACTGGCATATCTAGATTTTTATCAAGTCTCCATAAAAAGAAGAGGGTTTGGCCTAAAAACTGTATACAGAGAAGATAAATCTTATGTCAGTGCACAGCTTAAGAAATGCCATTATTTTTAGCCAAACATACAAATACCTGCCTTTTTATTTTTATGTGTTTATTTTGGTTGTTTTCTTTTTAATCAAAAAATAAACTATAGACAAGCATGGGAAACAATAAATCTGGGTGTGTCAGTAGTAAATGCTCTAACAAGTTCCCATTGCATAGTGGTATGAAATTCCTCTGGGAACATATATTTTTATATACATGTCAGAGGTCTAAAAATACGTTACTGGAATAAACCATAGTGTTAGAAAAGAGGAAGAGGACTTCCCAATTTGTTTTATTGTTCTGTTTTGCAAATGAGAATTAGTAGTCTGAATGGGGAAACATTTTTTTTTTCAAAACCTGTGACAGAAAATGATACAGATTAGACTGAGTTAAATGAAACTAAGACTGTGGGACTGTTCCATAAGGAAATGCATTGTGTTCCTCTGGAAATGACTGCTGATCTTCCCATCTGAAATGACTGCTGGTCTTTCCATCTTTAGCCAGAGCTGTGTCAAACCCAGCAGTCCCAAGGGTTGTTTTTCCTTCAGTGCAGGCAGGAGATGATGGATCATGGAATGGTTTGGGTTCTGCTCTGCCAGCATTTCTTGGGTGATTGTGCCTGAAAGGGTGAGACAGGGTCCAAACTTAGAGTGAGATAATGTGGATGTTCAGCCCTTTGTACCTCTGGCTTTGGAAGCCTTTTCAGAGGTGCTACACCTGGCGCTGCTCCTGCAGTCTGGGAGTGGGGCTCAGAGTCTGGGAAAGAGGAGGCGCTGTGCTGGCTTTACAGCTGTCAGGGCCCAGTGTCCCACCATGGGTCACCAGAGTAGCTGGAGTCACATCAGCCCCACTCAGGAGCCCTGGCCACAGGTCCTCAGCTTTGGAAAGTCCCTGTGTCCTTCCTGGTTTTGTGCAGAGTGGGATGGTCCTGGCTTGCCTGTGCTAAGGTTCCGATCCCAGGGCAATGTGTGTGAAACATGGCTGCTGGGATGGGATGTGGGCAAGGGCACAGCAGCTCCTTGCTCTACTTTGAGTGGAAAACAGGAAATGTGCAGGGTGGTGCCTCCTGTCCATGCCAGACTTAGGGCAAGCGGCTCCTTTATTCACACTAACTCTAACCTTGCCTTTGATTTTTATCTTTCTTTGAGCTGGAGTAGTGCTGGGAGTCTCCATTTGGAAAAGGAGTTTGTTGGGGGGACGAGTACACATCCCCACATGTGGGTGCACACACACCTTCACTCACAGACACACAGCCCTCACTGATGTCAGGAGAAATGGCCAGTCCTCTGCTCTTCTGCAAAACTGCTTTTTATCAGCTGTGGATGAATGGAAAACTGGTTTGGAAACAGATTGTCTGTCTTATTTATAATGGCCTAATCAGGCATTTCAAGAGAGCCTTTTACCTGTGTTTTCTAATCAGAACATGCCACTAAGTCTGTTTGCTTATCTCTTAAACCTCTGCTGTCCAAACAGAACACACGGTGTCTTTGCAATAGCAAAGGTGAAGTCCTCAAGCCCTGTCATCAGAGGGAGAACTCTGGAAGATGCAGAAAATAATGGTGTTGTTCTGCTGCAGTCCAGCAGCTGGGAGTGCTGGGGCTGCCCTCGTTGAGGTGGGTTTGGCTCCTCTCTTAGCTAGCACTGGCCTGCAGGAGATCGGGTGTGCAGTGCTGGGTGACCCCAACTCACCCTGAACAGCCCAGAGGAAAATTATGTGAGACTGTGAGACTTGTGTACCCTGGGTACAGCAGGAAATGTTTAGATTAGAAAGAGGAATAGTCACCAACTTCACTGAGCACAGACCCTGTGTTAGGGTGAGCTTGTTGGCATGGGTGGAGTCAGTTCTTTCTAATTTTGTCTGCTTTCTACATATTTTGGCAATGAACCTGCTTTTCAAGAAACTAGACTGGAACAGGCCAGGTTGTTTGGGTTTTTTTTGGTCAAGAAAGACAGTATAGATTGTGTAAGTGAAGAAGAGGCAAGTTCTCAACTACCTTTCAGTTATACCCAACACATGTCTCTGGTGTATAAATAGCATGAAGAGTTAAGCCCTCCTTAGTATTTCTCCTTCTTCTCTTGTACTGTGACTGAGTGATGACTACGGTGACTCCCCTCAAACAAACACCTCTCCCCCCTCCACCCCTGTGCTGAGATTCTTCTTCCCTTTCTTTTTTTGCCAAGATAAACTCTGTGTGTAAATTGGATGAGCATTGAGTACATTAAGGGGGAGGGGGTGGAACAAAAATAAGACCCTAATTAATAGTTTTGTAACTAAGGGAATGAGAGGAGAATAATTCGAGGAATAACAAGAACAGCTTTCAATCTGTTACTTGCTGTGAGTTTGTGCATGTAGTTGTACACTAAAATAATTCCAGCTGTTCTTCCTTCTTTTAATAATGGTTCATTGCTTTCCCGTTGTGGGGCCATATTTGGACAAACATTAACCAGATCAAAGCCTAATGGATAGTTATGATGGCTCTGATTCAGCAAAGCACTTAAGCAGTGTTTCATTGTAACTTCAATGGGACATGCTTTGACTTCAGCAAGATATAAGCACTGCTCCAGCCAGTGACAGGAGAAATGCCTGTGTGACTTGGCGTGGGTGTGTGTGCTGTGCTTAAAACTAAGGTAAAGTGAGTTCCCATTCTAAAGAAGCATAATGGAGCCTTCTTCCTGCAAGGTATCACTGTTGGACTAAGCACCCCTTTGCCTTCCTTAATCTTGACCATTCCCATTGTGGAGTGGTTTAATAGCTGTGCTAGAGCCAGAGTCAGTACTAGAGCCAGAGGAGGCTGTGGAAACCAAGAATTCCAATCAAAGGGAGGAAGGACGGGGGAATACCATGAAGGAAGAATGGGAATGTGCCCATGGAGCAGGGCCTCTGACTGCTGTAACCACCAGAAGGTTCATCTGTCCCCAGAAACTGTTGCTGGCAGTGCCTTACAGCAGCTGCTTTAGGAAGAGTTTTAAGAAATGGGAGAAATGCTGAATACTCCCTTGGTGGGACTCAGTGTCCTGGGGACATGCTGAGCTGGACACTACACATGGACTGTGATGGTTATTTTCTGCCAGGAACACAGCAAGGGTCCCTGCAGCCCTCCTGGTGCTGGAATGATTTCATAGGAGAGAGCTTTACTGTTGAGCAAGACATCAGGAAAAGAGGCTGAAATTATTTTTGCTGAAATCCTCCTTTTGATTCCTCCTTGATGGCATAAAATCTTAAGAGTACAATTTTCTTGTCTCATCCAAGCCATAAAAGTGTAATAAATTATAGCAGCTTCTAGGATTTAAGATACTTTTTTAAGTGGCTGGGCTACACCACCTTGGAAACACTTGGAATTCCCCTTTCTGATTGTCTGGGAGTTATTTATAGAAAGTCCTTACTCTGATTGCAGAATCTACATCACAGAGCTGCTGATTTGAAGGGGGTGTAGTTTCATTTAGAAGTTTTGCTCGCTGTGTTTGCCATTTCATGTTTCTGGTTTTTAAGCTGCTGTCACGAGTGAACAGAAGCAGTTTGTGGCACATTGCCACCACACACAGGGCAGGCTTACTTTGTTTGGAGCACTCCTTCTGGAACAGCTTCCTGATGGGAGCATCATTATCAGCATGGGCATGTGTATTGGGCCTCTGATGGGCCAGACTGTCCTGAGGTACTGGGGTGAAAGCCTGGAGAAAATGGAGACACTGGGGGAGGAGAGGGAGGGGAATTTAATTTCCTTTGCCCTGACATTGATGTTATTGTAAACTCTCTAAAATGGCACCTTCTGGCTCAGAATTAAGTAGCCACGATGACATGCCTCAGTTTGTCCAGACTGGTTTTCTTGTCCAGTTAAAGTGGGAGAGTCTTACGTCTTTAAAGCTTCCTGGCTCCCAGGAGGAAAATGCCAAACTTGTCAGAGAAAACAAACAGTGGCTGTCCCAGCCTGTGTGTGTTCCGATTAACGAATCTATTAGGCTATAAAACCTGGGACCCCCTTTCCTGGAGAAAGAGCATACATTAGGAAGCTGTTGACAGTTCCTAAGTCCGACCTCTTGCACAGAGCTGGGGACCTATCAGCAGCTCTGAGGGGCTGTTTGTTCCAGGAGGTCTCAGAGAAGTTTTTGATGCTCCGTAAATGCCAGATGCGTTCTTTTTGTTCTTGTTTTAATCTGTAACATGGGAGGCCAGAGGGAGAAAAAAGGAGGAGCCGCAGCACAGCTGAGTGTTCCTGTTCTTGTGGTGTAATCAAACGTGTTTGGAGGCACATTACCTTGGGATATTGTTGGCTCCCTCAGACTGAGCAGGGCCTGCTTTACTGGCAAGTTCCTTGGTTGGTTTGCTGCAGTTACAGCAAACAGCCAGTGTTACAGCTGATGGCATTCCATGCTTTTGGCTAAAAGAGGAGTAATTGCCAGTGTTGCATTCAGTTTTCACTTCCCAAAGGGATGCAAACCTACAGTTCTGACATTTGACGACATACAAACCCAATTTTACAAGAGAAGGAGTTAAACTCTATGTTGTTGGTGTATTTCCATGAAAGCAATTACCTCTTGCTTGTTTCCCCCTGCCCTTTTTCCTTGTGCTGTTGCTTGTTAGGGAGGCAGCTTTTTTCTCTGGTAGAATGGTATTCATCAAGCAGAAATGCAAATCACTCTTGCACTCCTTCATACTCTGCTGAATGGTTTTACACATGGAGTGTTGTTGGAGCATTTCTCTTATGAGGAAGGGCCCAGGGATCTGGGGCTGCTCAGCCTTGAGAAGAGGTGGCTGAGAGGGGCCCTCAGCCCTGGGTGTCCCTGGCTGGAGGGAGGGGCAGAGCAGGGCCCAGGCTCTGCTCTGGGGGCCAGCAATGGCACCAGAGGAACAAGCAGGGACTGATCCCAGCAATTTCCTCTGCACAGGAGGCAGAATTTCTTCCCTGGGCAGTGACTGCGCCCTGAACAGATTGTCCAGAGAGGCTGTGGAGGTGGCACCAGGTGACCCACCATGGTCCCTTCCAACCTGACCCATTCTATGACTGAATATTTCCATGAGTTTCAGGTCACTGCTTTGTCCCTGGCTAGGTCCTTGGTGCTCTGTCACAGCTGCAGAGCAGACTTTTGCTGCAGTTTCTTCCCAGCCAGCCATGCACACAGCTCCCAGCCCAGCAGACAGCCAGCAAGGCTGGTCAAACCAGTGGTCTCTCCAGCCCATGTTGTGAGTGAGTCACCCTGCTTTTTGTAATTAGTAATTAAGATAACAAATATGTGTCAGTGAATACTGCAGAACATATTGAAGAGTTACCAATACGTGACTCAACACGCTTGAGACAAATTGCTGTGCTGAACCAAACTTTGCCAAACCACGGAGAAGTTGAGCAGCAGCCCTGCAGTCCCAGTCCCTTGTGTCCCTTGTGGTCACAGGTGGGTCTCGGTGCTCTGCAGCCCAGGCTCTGTGTAGCAGGTGGCTTTTACCCTTGATAGAGCACACACCATTTAGGTCAGTCCCCAGGAGAGCTCCGAGCAGGAATACTGCAATTCACTGTAGCGCTTTTAATTTGCTGGATGAGATCTCTGGTCTCTGGAACACAGGACTTGTTGTGAATCACAGCAGGATATTCTCTTAAAGAGCCCAGCAGAAGGCTGCTGACAGTGTCCCCGGGTGATGCTAATCCGACATCGCATTGGTCATGGCTCCTCGGGTTACCCGCGGCCCCGTCGCACAGGAGGCCTGTTAGTGTGGGAATGAGGGACCTCGTGCTGCAGGGACACAGCCGGGGCATTAGGAGGAAGAAAATCTATCCTCTTCCCATCACTTCCTGAAGGGAATGTGTCAGAATGACGCACGTACTCTGGGCTTTATTTGATGAGGGGGCCGAGGGGGAGCGAGAAAGGAATGAGAAGGTCTCAAGGGACGCACGATTTGGCTTCACCGGGTCACAACGCTCTGAAAGTTCATTTGGAGTTGCTGAAACTGAAGCAGTGGAGAGCAGTCCTGGCTGGACACACATTTGTCATCTTCGTGACTCAGGGGGGCTCTTGTGGATATTTTAGACAGCCCGTGGATTATGGTGGGCTTTTCTCAGCCTCATAAACACGCCTCAGGAATGAGATGGGAGAATCCAAGATGGTGCCCCATATGCTGGGACTGTGGACATTCTCCCAAGGTGCTTCTGGGGTAAAAGCATCCCTTTCCTCACATTCCATCCTGCCTGAACTTTCAGGCTAAATTGCAGTGTTTGTCTGTGTCCTCTCCTCTGTGATCTAATATGGACACAAGAAATGGGGGTTTAATCTTTTGATGAAATTCTTGTGCTCTCTGGTTGTCCATGCTCTGAGGGATACTGTGAATGCTCTTGGGAAATAGGGAATCTCATTAATAGAAAACTTCCAGTGCAGTTTGTACTGACCAAAGCCCAGTCACTCATTGGCCCAAATCACTTCTGTTGTTTTCTCACTCAGGAAATACAGGTTTTGGTCAAATGAAGTATCTCCAAAACAGGAGCTGAAATCCATTGGTTAAACCGGACACCATGCACCCTACTGCCAGTTTTTGAAACTAATCAGAACACTGTGGGGGAAAAAGCAGTTTGGTATTTCTGTTTCAAATGAAAAACTTAGGAATTAACTTCAGTGTTATTTTTAAGTGTTTTTCCTTGGGTCAATTAAATGTTTTGTTTGAGGCCAAAATATTATGTCATTCTGTTTTTCAGTTCACTGAAAAAAAATTCTGAAAAAATAGTGTTTATTTTGGGCTGCTGCCCAACTAATCTTTCTTCCTTTATTATTTTTTTCTATAATGCAAGCAAAATACAAAATCAGTTATTTATGCATCTCAAGTTTTAGCTTCTGTTTTAACCATCCATCAGATTAACAGATACCACTGTATAGTAATTTTTTTTACTCTTCAGACACAGCACTGTATTTCTGTGCTTATAAGAGTTGCCCAGTGAAGGAAGAAAGTCCAATGGGATGTTGGGCTCTGTTTGCTGGGCTGTTGAGTGATTCCCCAACTGAATGAAGAGCCTGGTTGAATGAAGGTGTTAACCTTGATCTTAATACCAACGTCCCCCTCACCATTTGAGGAGTCAGCAAGTGATTTGTTTAGCTCTGGAATGATGGTTTAGTCCAGGTGCTGCTTCTCACAGCAAACTTTGTCTGAGGATAAATGGGAAGAGGCCATTGGTGTCCAAAAAAGGGGATTTGTTTAACGTGGGAAGGAAAGAACTGAATTAAAATACAAGAAGATCACATAATCTACCACCTCCTGCAACCTCATCTGGAGGCTTAACCTTTGATGCCTACTTTATTTTTCTTAATTTCTGTTGCTGTCCTCAGAATTCTCCCTGTTTTCCTCACGGCTTGAGAGAAAACCCTTCAATTGTGTTTTACCCTGTGTGAACGTGGCTTGTGCTGCAGCACTGGAGCCCTGTAAAACCACCCTCAGCCCTAATGGGGTTAGGTTGTTATGGGATTATTGTTTCACTCTATAGTGTAATTATTTTTTGTGCTCCTTTCATCAGAACAACTCCTGTGGGCATGTACACATCATCTGGATGATCAAGGTGGTGTTCTGGCTGTTGTGCCCAGGTGGGAGTGCAGGAGTTGGGTTCAGAGCAGCTGGTCTCCACTCCTCACTGCATTTATGTGCCACTGCTTGGGCATGGGAAATCAATTTCTCTCCCTGTGTCTCTGCTTGGCTGAGCTGTCCTTCCTGCAGGAATTTGGGCTCAGCAGCACCTCCGAGCAGGTCTGCAGTTTCAGCGGATGCCTGTAGGTGCTACCACAATACAAACAATAATCAATCACTGACCGACACCTCCGAGGCTCTCACTGAAACCAAACACAATAAAAAAGCCTCCCCAGGGGCCGAATCTACCAGGCTGTGTAAACGATTTTTTAGTGAAAGTGGTAGAACCCCCATCTCTTGGGACATTTAAAGCATGCTACAGAAAGCAGGAGCAACCAGTGTGGTGGGGAATAAGCATATGTTGGCAGAAGGATCAAATAAAGAGGACTTCATTATTCAGGAGTGCCTGTCCAGAAGAGATCACCATCAGTGAAGGCACAATGACTTAATAGATCTCTCTCAGCTTCTGACTGCTGCTCTCCTCCACTGCAAGAGCTCACAATCAATAAAGAAGGCAAATAAGGCCTCAGCCAAAATGGAACATGTATTTTTAACCTTCCCACCAAACTCTGATATTTTTCTGGATTAGTTTTAGGTATATTTAGGCCAATTCCTTTGTTCAGGTCATTTGCTCCAGCAAAAGTCAAAGGTAAAGGTGTGCAGTTGGAGATGCATTAGTAACTAATTATGGGGACATAATTCCATTAAATCAGAAATAAAATAAAATGAGAGAGTCCTGGTGAAGAACTGCAGCTCATTGCAGGGAGAAATGGCTAGGTACAGGTAGGAGAGGTTCCACAGAACTTGTGTGTAAACTGCATAACTTGGATTTGATTCTCATGTGTGTTTGTTTTTCAGTTTCCCCCATTCAACAGAACATAAATTTTCCAGGTAGATGAGCGCAGGCAGGAATGGAGTGAAACCACCCAATGGAACGAGAGAGGATCATTCTCTATCCGTGTTCTGTTCTTGCTCACCACGCTAATTAGCTGCTGCGAGGCTGCTCCATCCTGGGTGGAAGCAGCGGTCCCCGCCTTGGAGCCGGTGCTAATCCCTACGAGAGGCATCTTTTCCAGCCAGCCCTGCAGGTGGCACAGCGAGCCTTGTCTTTCCAAGCCACGGGAGCAGTCCCTGGCTTCCCTTCCCGTCGGTTCACAGTGCAGCAGCAGCAGCTGGGATGGGGAGACCTTCAATATAGAACAGAGACTGGCGTGATACACTGGCTGCTGAACACATCCTGCCTGTTCCCGGGCTGTTTCAAGGGCTTTGCTTTAGACAGGCACAGAGAAACCAAATTCTTTTTTTTTTTTTTTTTTTACTCCATCAAGATGTTTTGAATGCCCTTATGCTACTTCCAAGAAAAAGCTGAAAAAGAGAGTGCAGCCAAGCTCCTAAAAATCAAGATAACTCTTGAAATCTTGGTTGCACACTCTGAATGTATTCTCTGTCAGGCAGGTCTCCTTATCAGATTATCTCCTCTGAAGCCATTGGAATCAAGTGGAACTGATTTGGGAATTGTGGAAAAGGTGGATAGAAAAGGGCCTCATAGCCTGCAGGGCTGCTGGGAATTCCTGCTTGTTAGTCCTTATTCTCACTTTGCTTCTCTTCATGGCCTTGGGCAAGTCACTTAACTTCTTAATCTCTGGCTCAGTTTCTCTGCCTGTATAATAAGATAACTATTACCATCACATACCTGTCTGACAGGATTTTCTCCCCTAGTAATAATTAACATTTGTAAAATGTTCTTTGACTATGTTTATTTTTATTATAATACTTCCAGATTATATTACAATAGTGACGCTGTTGCTGTTGCAGATTTGAGCTCCTGTACAAGATTACACCGGAAATAAGTCATTTTTCTAATAAGATATAAAACAACTTGTGGTCGATGTGGTTAAGCTGAGTTTAAAGCTCATTTACAGCATGACAACAGTGTGAAGTAGCTGAAACATTGCAGGGAATCTAACCCCAGTATCTGTGACAAAATGAACTAGATGCACTGAAGGTTATCCATGATTTGATCTTACCCCTAACAGAAAGGTTCCTTATTTGAAATATTTGGTAAGTGGGGCTGAAGGTTTGAGGTTTCCTTTGCATTAGCAGAAGGTGTAAAGTGTTGCTGCATACTTGGATCTTCAGTCCTGCAGTTCAGACTGAGCTCTGAGGAACTGGACTGAGGATTTGTGAGGATGTCTGCAAGCCTGAAGAATCTTTATTTGCATTTATATATATATATATATATTAACTACAATGGTAGAATGGGTTTGGGTTGGGTTTGAAGGGATCTTCAAGATCATCTCCTTTCTCAAGCAAGAGTTACCTAGAAATAACTTCAGTTTTCCCTCTACATAAAGGGAAGGAAATCAGGCTGAAACCTTGGCTCTATGAACCTGCTGTTCATGAAGCTGCTTTTAATCTCCAGCAATTCATCAGCATGAATTCAAAGTTTGATTTTTGTTAATGGACGTTGTAGTTCCAGTACCTTTGTCTCTGCCTCTTGGATGCTCTGGTATCAAGATTGATCCCTTCCTCCTCTCCCTCTTTTCTGATCTCATCTGTATTCATGTAAACTTTCAGTGTCTATCAAACTCATGGCAATGAGTTCCACCATTTATTGGGGGTCTGGGTAAAGAGATGCTGGTTTTGCTGCTCTGAGCCTGATGTCTACTACCTCCATCTGAGTGTGGATTGGGCAGACTTTTGTTTTCATGGTTATGGTGAAGGATGTTTGTGCCTTTCCTGATCCAAGGGAGGCTTGTCCCCATGGCACCCCCAGCTGGGTTCTTAAAGACCATCTAGGAAAGGTACAGGGCCTTGTAATCCAAAGTCCATTTCTGTGGTGGGAGGAGGTGGGGGAAAGGCAGTGACTCCTTAAACAGCTGCTTCTCTGCTTGCTGTGCTTGTTAGCACCCACATATGTGACCCATCCAAATAAGAATAAAGAAAGTGTAAGCTAAGCAGGAATCAAATGCAAAGAGGGAGAAAATCAAAAGTGACTCCCTTTAACCTGACAAAGAGGAAATTGTTGACAAAGTTTCAGGCTTGATTGAGCAAATTTTTTTTTTAACTCATCTTCTCCCCCTTCCCGCCCTCTGCTCCCCTGGAGAGAAGTCTGGATGTAACACTATTGCTAGGACTAGGCCTATGATTAAGTTCTGTTTTTCAAAGGTGATCCCAGCATGATTAAAACCAGGTGGCCCCATGGCTCAGCAAGGGAGCCAGATGTGCTCTGCAACTGGATTGCCATTTCCTAGCCCAGCTGCAAACATTTGATTGTCCACTCGCTCTGGGTATTACAGCCGTGACCTTCTCTCTTCCTTACCTCCCCCGTCTCCTGTCTGCTTCCCCCAGTGACATTTGAGAGCAGAAAAGTCCCCTTAGACTTGTTTGTCACTGTTACAACCATCCTTTTCTCCCTTCACCTCCCCACTCCCAGCCTGGGTTCTGCACTTCCATTATTCACAGATGTTGGAGGGTAGGAGCTGACAGTGTTGGCTTTTACCTCTCTCTTTCCTTTCCTTGGATTTTTTTTCCTCTCTGTGTTCCGGCGTGTGTGCACTGACCCCAAAGCACTCCCAAGTCAACTGGCAGCGTCTGAATCCACTTAGAGGTGAAGGGATAAAGCAATTTTCTTCAAGATGTGGCATAAACTGTTTAGGTTTTGCTGTCTCCGAAGGCCTGTAATGAGAGGGTGGCCCTGTCCCAGAACAAGCCCTGTCTCACCCTGATCTATAAAATTTGGAATAGGTTAATCTTTTCCCCCAGCACTGGCCTGTCAGCCCGTTTGTGCTGAATTAGGGCTCTAATGCATGGATGGTGTCAATAATTGCCTAGTAAGCCATACTTAAAAAAGAGTCACAATCAATCGTCCCAACATTAGGATGTCATAATGCATCAGTCCTGCATTAGGAAGTTGTAATCCATCAACTTGACATCAGAAGGGACAGTGCATGGTGGGAGCTCAGCTCAGGCCCAGAAGAAGCTGGAACCACTCCACAGGCTTTGCATCAGCATTGGATTTAGTCTCAGAGGGTCACATTGTTTTGTTTTCCCACCTACCCTTTGCAGTTTAATAATGAATTTGATGAATATTGAAGTCTCTGGGAAGAGAATGGCTGCTGATGCTATTTCTGGGAGGTCTGGGACAGCAGAGAGTTTGAGTTTCTCATCTCTTTTTGTCTAGCAAAGTAACATTTTTCTTCCTCCACTGCATGAATTAATTAATCCATAATTATTCCTGTCCTGACTGGTTTCCACTTCCTCTGGAAATGCCTATTTGTGCTAGTTTGTAGATCACCCCATGCTTTATTTGATTTTAAGATTCAGTTTCCCTAGATCAAACCTCAGTCTGGTTTGCAACTCCTTTATAGAGCCTTCTCTGTTGTCTTAAATTTGCAACTCTTCCCATTGAGGGCAAACGCTCTCAGCTGCTATTTCAGTTTTGTGGCACGAGCCTGAGGATGGGAGGTGGAACTTGCAGCAAGGTCTGAATTCAGCTCAGTGCAGGTGAGGCTGCAGAGTTCCCTGGACACATTGTGTGTATATTCAGGCCTCAGTTTTCAAAGCATGGAGGCAGAATTCCCTGAGAGCTGTGTTGGGTGTGCAGTTCCAGCACATGCTCCAAGTGACTGGAAATCACCTCAACACTTGTCTCCTTTCTCACCAAGCACTGTAATGAGCTAATTAATGTTTCAGTTTGGAATGTATGAAAGAGCCTTTATCCTGTGTCTTGATGAAATAAAAGCCTAACCAAGAAGCAAGTGATACACAAGGAATTACATGGATCAGTTCTTTCCCAGAGGCTGTGGAAAGGCAGCTCCAGAAGCAGCTGTGGGCTGGTCACCCATCTCTGGGTCAGTGCCTGTGGGCAGCTGGCTCTGGTGGTGTTTCCTCAGCTCTTCTGTCTGAGGATCCTGAGGTGACAACAAATCCCTAATATCACTTGTGTTACCCCTCCTGAGCTGTTGGGTACCTCGTGAGGAGCTGGGTTTGGATGGCTGCTGTGGGAACAGGCAGCTGGGTGTCCTGCTGCTCGGGGAGGCCTGGCTGGGTGCTGGGAGCTGGACAAAACACAAAAGAAAGGCTCAGCTGCTCCCGCAGATCAGGAAAAGGGAGAGGAGTCATAGGAGAGGAAGTCTTGGGGAGTAATAATAATTTCATTAAAAATGGGATGTCATTTCTTTTTGAGGGTAAAGGAGGGAGAAGCAATCATGATGGAAACATGAGTGCAGGAAAAGGTGATGTTTGGTCAGTGGCAATGGGCCAGGTGGAACATCCACAAGGAATGGCCACAAAGCCAAACACAGACCACATTCTTGTGTTTGCTAACAGCAGTTGGTTACTTTTATGAAGAATATTATCAAAATAGTTGGTTTTCTTTGTGTTTCTTAGTTGTGTTGTGTAGTTTCTTGTTTTAGCCCAAAGGTCATGAATCTTTACATTTGCTTGCGTTAAATTTAGTAATTACTGGCTTTGTGTGCATAGATGATAAAGTGAATAAATACTGATGGTAAATTTTTTTAGAGTGAAGGACAGCTTTAAATGTGCAGAGTCAGTTAAGTTTTAACTCCTGTCTGAGATTTTTCAAAACTGCCTAAAGCCATTTAGAGTTGGTGTCCAAGCCCTCAAAAGATTGGAAATCCTTTCTTTTGAGTGCCTTGAGATAGGGCTGAGATTTGCAGAGATAATAATAGTAATAATAGTAGTAGTAATAATAATAATAATATATTCCTAGCACTTAAATTGCAATTCCCTTGCTTTTAGCCTCACATTGAAGGGCTCTGTCACCATGACTAAAACCCCACTTTGGTGGCTCAAGGACTTGGTGGCATTGGCTGAGCAGAGGCTGTGGTGCTGTGTCCTAGAAAAATCCATGGATTCTGGTGTCTCTTCTATTCCCATATCATCATATTCCTTAGATCCTTTCTGGGTGAAACACTGAGATGGTCTGAAGAGAAATACTGCAATTTTGCTTCTGAAAGGTCCATACTGACTAGGCTGAGTTTAAGGGCTGAGCCTGGGTTCAGTTTTAGGCTTAGCCTCTGGCTTTGGTAGACTCAGTTAATCCTTTGGGAGGGTTTTAGCCATGCACCAACAGTGCCAATAGTGACCACTAAATTCAGCTTTATTGGCTGAATTATCTCTGATGCCATGAAAACACCACTCAAAAGTGACCTTCGTAGTTGATCTGGTTCTAATTATAATCCAAGTAGTTTTAAACATTCATTTAAATGTCTTCTTAATTGCAACCTAATTTCTTCAATTGTAGCCCATTCATCAGCTGTTAATCATTTTTTAATTGTGTGGAAAGTTTGAAGGGTTAATAACAAGTCATTTGTTAGCTAGAGGTCATGAAAAGGGTTATAAAAATTGCTTGGCTAATTTTAAATAATAAATTAACAAATGTATGTCTTCCCAAATTTTAAGGTGTTTCAATATTTGCAATATTGCAAAATTATTGCAGGTCAGGAAGGATAGATTGTATATCTTGTATAAATATGGGGATGTGTGTTGTAAGTTAAACTCTGTTGCTCTTGCTTCTCAAGAAAACAGTGAATGAGAAAATTAACATTTTTTAATGATGCTTTAATTGGAATTGGATGGAAGTGACTGAGAATTTTGATGGTAATCTTTTAAGGCATGCACATTATGTGAAAGAATCAAAGGGGAAAGAAAACCAGTGCCTTTTTCAAGGTATGTATTTTTTAAATAACATCTCTTGACTGTTTCTAATAAGAGCAGCTGTGAGCAGGAGTCAGTGGAAGAAGAAAGGATGTGAAGCTGAAATGAAACAGTGTTTGGGATCACATTCGTCACATCCGCGCGTTTGGATCTGGTGTTTCAGTTTGTGCCTGCCTTGCTCTCCTTCCCAGGGATGACCTTGTTCTTCACTTCAGGCTCATTCCCACAGGGACTCTGGGCACTGGGAGCTCCTGGGGTGTTTTCTTACAGAAAATTAGAGACTCTCTGCACCTTGGTAGTGTTAGGCTGAGATTCGAGGTGATGTGAAGCCCCAGCTGGGATAAATGTCTCTGTAGTTCCTTCTCTTTGGATACAGGATCATGGTGTCAGTCTGAGCATTGGGAGTCTGGGAAAATTCCTGCCACACTGTAAAAGAATTTACAGGAGTAACAAGAGTCTGAACTGTGCTGAAATAATCCCGAGAGCATTGTGCTCCTCGCACTGCAGCAGTTGAAAGAAAAAATTCCTCTGTACCTTCCACAGGCTGCAGACAGGTAGAGTGATGGCTACAACTGGTTGTATTTTCCTGTGAGAGGTGGGGTAGCAAGGCAAGACAAAATCCAGCACAATGAGACAGCCTTGCTAAGAATTCTGTCTTTTAAAAAGTAGAGGGATTCCTCCCTCTTTTTCCTCTCCTAAATACAGACATTCCCCAAATCCTGGCATTTTCACAAATGGTTTGTTCTGTACAGATGAAATTTTCTCTTTATTTCCCTAGTCATCCTCCTTTGCCTCACTTCTCAGCTTAATATTTTGTAATTTTTTTTTTTTGCTCCTGGTAAGAAATCCCAACTTCCTCTGCTCTCACAGCAGCCTCAGAGATGTCGGGGAGGTGATTTAGGGCCGGGTTTCTATCGGAAGGTCCCTCCATTCAGCTGTAATTTAGAGCCACTGCTTAAATCCCTCGAAAGTTCACTTCTGGGAGCTTCCCTCCTTTGTACCCAGCCCAGGAAATAAAAATGCACAGCTTCAGAGGAGCTTCCAATCAGCATCTGGGCAGGAGTGAGGATGCTGATTGGAAATTGAAAGCGGCTCTTTGCCATATATCAAGGAGGTATTTAGGATATATCATCTTTCCTGATGGGATGGGAAGGGAGCTGCAGGCAAAGCTCACGTATGGAGTGCTCTCACCGGAAGGAACAGATTACCAGAGGGAAAAACCCTTTAGACAATGCTTATGGAGCAGCCCAGGAATATTCTGTCCTGTTGGGACTTTCTAACCCCAATGAACTATATCCTTATCCTTTCTTTCCTGCTTTTCCCTCTCCCCACATCTGCCCCCAAGACTCTCAAAAAAAGAGGAAGAGAAGAAGAGGAAAAAAAAATCCCAAGGAAGGGATAAAGCCCAATTTTTCTGACCCTGATGTTTCACACAAATCATGCTATGGGAGGTGCACTTAGAGGACTCTGTATGGCAGCCACAAGGCAAAATCCAGTATGAACTGGGTCCAGCTGGGAAACAACCAACTTCACAGCTAGAGGTGGATCTGATGTTATCAGTTTGAGTATATTTTATATTTGCTTTTTATTCCCCAGCATGAAACACTTCTTTTTGTCCCTTCTTTTAATACAAATTGCAGAGAAAAGGTGATTTTCAAATGAAGAGAAAACTTCTCTCACATTCCTGTACTAACCATCTGCAAAGGATGGTGATGGAGCTGGAATTGAGCACAGTTTGAGTCAATTTCTGTAAAATTGGTGTTCATTCCATGAAAAGAGGAGTTTTACTATAGTGATAGCATGGAGCAGACCTGTGGTTGAAATGACTGCAAAAGAGTGCCCCTTAATTTTGCTTGTTTGCTTATTTTTTGAGATTGACCCACATTGCTTCTTTATTATGAAAGCCTCTAAGAGTTCTCCGTTTGCATTTGTTTTTCATTTTTAAAAAAAGTATATTACTTGTGTCTTGAAAATACCATAAATACAAATTTACTTCTGTTTTCCTGGAAGTGTGGTTGTGTTTGCCAGAGATACTCAGGGCTCTGGAATCTTTACTGGAGAGACAAGGGAGTTTTTAAGGAAAGTTATTTATGTCTGATATGTTGATATTGATAGTGTTAAGTATTTACAGAAAACAACCTCAAAAGCAGAAAACACTAAATGCTTGGTTGCTAAATTCCTTTATTTTTCAAGTTCTTCTTGACTTGATGTCACCATTTCAGTGCCAGTCAGGGAGTTCTGCTTGTGGCAGAAGGGGAAGCTCCACATAAGAGGTCAAGGGGAAGGAGCTCTTTGCTAAAACCTGCTCTGAGGGGTCATCCCAGCCTAGCCTCAGCCTGGAACTGTGGGGAGAGGAAACTTGGGTAGAAATAAATTAAATTATTTTACTTGTCAGGGGTTCTGAACAGAACATTGCAGGTAACTTTTAAATGTGTAGAAAAAAAGCTATTTCTAATGGGGACTTCATCTACAACTGTGAAATAGTGCTCTGATCCAACAGTTCTGAGCAGCTGAAAATGCTTCTCTTGCCTTTCACCTTTGTAACTGTGTGAAAGTGAAATAAAGCCCAAGCCCTTATCCTGATATCAATCTGTAAAGCTGCAGCATTTGTATAGCTCTGAAGCACAGTGCTGATTATATATGTGGAATGTAATTTAATACGATCCTAACTTTTAAACATTTCTCTTTGTATGCACAGTTTCTCTTCAATGGGTGATTTTCTTCATCTAAATATAAAGCTTGATATATATAAACATATATAAAGAATATAAAGCTTGTTAAAATTTTTGTGATTTCTCTGCTGTATTCTCATCAAGATACCAGAGCAGTTGGCAATGAAATGAACTCACTGTTTTGGAAAAGCTCTTTGCTTTTCCATCCTGCTCTGTCTTACTGTGCCTTTGGGACCTATCCTTGGCTACTTGTTTAAATTTTTGTGTTCTAACTGACCAACCTGTCCCTTATCACATGGATTGGGTTTGTGGATTTGAAATGGAGCCTTCAAAGGAGCACTGGGGCAGGCTCAGGTGAGGCGGTTGTTCTTTCTTCCCCCACTATTTCCAGGGTCCTGAATTTGGCTGTGCAAGTAGTAAGTAGGGTGGTTTTAAAATTCTGACTTTATCCTGACTGATGTGCTTTAAAAAGTGAGAAAAGGTAATGGAGTAAGAAAGGATGAGTGACTCCAGATCACATCTTGATAGGAATTAATTTCCTACAATTGCTGAATTAATGCGATCAGTAAGCAGGGTCTGTAGTGGACAGGAAACATCCAGAGGGATTAGAGCAATACTGAGCAGGGTTCTTATCCAAGGAACTCTTTGTATAGGAGAACTTAATTAAAACCTTTTGTTAATTGTTAGGGAGTGCATTGTTTTTGGATTCCTCCATAAAAATTAATATTGGCCTTATCTTAGACATGGTTCTGTCTGACCCTCTGCTTAGGGATTCTCATGATTATTTAAGGTTTCAGGCATTTAGTGGGGTGTGTCCTTGTTCACACTGTCTGTTGAACAGAATTGTTGCAGTGGGCAGTGTCAGTAGTGTCCATGGAACACGTGAAAGTGCACTGTGCCCTAAGGGCTGAGCTGTGAAATATTGCATCCTGGCTGCCTTGGCTTTCTCCTCCTGGAATCTCCAGGCTTCTTTACACAGTGGAGCTGCTTGTAGAAAAAAAACCTCTTTTGCTTCCAGAAGCAGTAAATGGTAAACAGACCAGAGGGTGATCCAGCTCCTTTCTCCCCTGAGCCTTTCCAGGGGAAATTTTCTGGGAATGACTTTAGCAGAGCCTCTTGAAGAGTCGTGAAATACACAGCGATGAGATCACAAGGACTCTCTTTAATAGGATTTCTTTTTTGGGGTCCCAGGAGTAATGCCATGCCAATAACTCATCACTGCAGCTCCCTTTCTGTTTCCTACCAGCAGTAAAGAACCCTAAACAGCATCCTTTGGAAAAAAGCATCCTGAGTTCAAGGGCCTGATCCAAAATGCACAGCAGTCAGCAAACACTGATTGCAGTTATCTCTGTACAAATCTGATGCCAAACCTGTTTCACCCCAGCAGGTCTCAGAATTGTGTCTGGTTCAGGTTTCAGTGTGTTTCACTCTTGTTCCTTAGAAAACAGAAACAAAGCAAAAAAACCTCCAACCGAGAGAGCTGTAAGGAAAACGATATTTTGAAGAATGGACTTAGGCCAGTTCAGGAAATGTTGAGTTATCCCATCAAATTTAGTAAAGAAAACATATTCACAGATACAGCACTGGCTTTGCATAGAGAATTCATACAGTAAATATGGAAATAGAACCATGTTCAAAATAAAAAACATTTCCTGAACTCACTTAACTTCTCTTTCTGGGGGAGAAATAAAATCTCAGGGAGAGGTAAGCTTTGGAGCCAGATCTTGCAGGTCATTTGAAGGGAATGTGAATAAGGCAAGTGTTTTCCAGATTCCAGACCTGGGGAAGGACTTGTCCTGAGGGGTTTCTGTTTGGAAAATTCAGCTGGACTCTGCAGCAGTCTCTCCCATCTCCTATAACGGAGATGCTTCCCAGAGCTCCCAGGGCTCTGTATCCCACTCAAATGTGACCTTTCTCAGGGGACCCTCTGCCCTCTCTGTGTGGGTTGGACTTAGTGGGTGAAATAGGCCCTTTAGCCATGAGGGATTTTCGTGAATTTGAGGCAAACAACTGGGAAAAGTGAGGTAAAGTGCTTTTTGACACAGATTTTTGATGCTTTTCCACTTCTAAGTCTGAATCAGAAAGTGCAAAACTCAGAGAATGGGGTTTTGCAGCATTTGAGCATCACAGGTTGACCTAATTTGAATCCCTTGTTCTCCCAACACTGGTATTTGGGAGGGCAGGTCAGAACAGTGGGAATTAAATCTCTGTGGTGATTTTTGGATGCCTGAGCTGTTATATTGAGGACAACTGGTGAATGGGCTGGCACTTGTGTTTCCCTGCCCACAATGTCTGTCCTTCAGCAACCCCCTGAAGCCTCCTCTTGCCTGTCATCTCTTCAGACAGATCATAGACATCTCCCCCAGCCCATCCTTCTCTTAAAGGGGATGTTAAGTAGGAGCACAGGATTAAAGAAAGTGAAGTTTGCTTGCAGCTGCTCTGTGCTGTCCGTTCCACTCAGCATCAGTGGGATTAAATGCTTTCTTTTGGGTGTCAGGTTCTCTCTGTGCCTAGCACCGAGTTGCCAGTACAGCCCAGTGCCCTGATCATTCTCCCTTCCCAGATTGGTTCCACCTTTATATCCATTTCCTACCCCACATCCCTGGTGTCAGCAGCCTATTTGAAGTCAAATGAATTAGCACTGAAGAAATAACTGATAAAAATACACATTAGCACCAAGCAAACTACAAAGAAGGAATTGGCTTCCTGACGTGAGCATTCAGTACCATCTGGGAACTCTCAGTGTCCAGGGGCAGGCTACATTGTGCCACAAATATTTGAGCTTCATTAAAATTTTTCCCAAAGGAAAGAACCAGTTCTGACACACAAATATTATTTTGAGTGGTGGGGCACTCAAAATAAAGGGTTTCCATCAGTCAGAAATTTTCTTTCAGTCAGAATGGTCATTGCAAACTTATCTTTTTTTCCTATTATGTAAATATGAAATTTTCACCAAGTACATGCATGTTGACAGGACAGAGGAAATGTGTGTCCCAAGCTAATCTTTAGAGAGAAACATGCAAATAAAGCAGTGATAATAATGAGAACGGGCAGCTTGTGTCCATGAGGTTTTTGGGAACCAACACAACCCTGACTGCTATGATGGACTAAAGCCAGAGAAAATTCTTTTATTTTGGGTCATTTGTGAAACATCCTGAGTATTGTTTTCAAGGCAAGGGAACTTTCTAGGAAATATTTCCTAAGTGTTTTCATCTGTAATCCAATGTTGAGCTGCAGCAGAGCCTGTCTCTGGGATTTAGTGTCGGTCCTCTGCACCTTCATCTGAGTTAAGGCTCATTTCTAGCCCCTAATTTTAGTGAAATGATCTCATGAGGGACCTCAGTCTGCTTGACAGAGCTCCAAGGGGTCTCACACACCCAGCTATGTGGCACCTCTGTAGAAGAATTCCCTTACCTTCAGGGGGAAAAAACTGACTCTGGGAATCCTGATAGTTGTTTTCCTCGGTTTCAGATCCCTAATTCTCAATTTTAAGGATTCCCAGGAACATCCCTCCCTGCCAGAGCACCAAGCAGTGATGTTTGTTCTGAATACCTTGGAACCTATGGCAGATAAAAGTGCTTTTTTTTGAGGAGATGTACTTGATATACTTGAAATACTTCCTTAAAAACAAAGTATCCTTCTTCCCAGCACCAGCTGTGTGTTAAGGTGTCCTATAACATGGATTCTTCCATGAATAGAGCCCTATGCTTTTTGCTGCTGCTGCATTAAAACCCCTCAACCTTGTCTTACTGATATCTTTATCAAATTCTTGTGGAAACATGTTTTTAAAAAAAAAACACACACACAGACACAACCCAGCAGTGAAAGCTCTAAGTTAACGCCTCGTGTTCTTCTCAGATTTCCAAAGCACTGAGGCCTTGAGAATATGTTTCCAATATCCTCTCATCTCTCTCTGTTAGTGTTTTACTCAGCTCCATGCTGGGGAGGTCCTGACCCCGGCAATCTCCAGGGAAGGGGGTGGGAAGGGGGGTCAGGCCATGGTGGAGAGCTGCAGGCCACAGCCTGTGAAGTCAGCCCCGTTTCCTCGACTCCTTTAATACATTTAACCTGGAAGAGGCTGTTGCCGGCCAAAGATTAGATTACCAATGTTGGCATGTTTGGCCTAACAAATGGCAAATGGATGACGTGCCAGGCAACAGCTAATCAGTGCTGACACAGATCCATGGGCAGGCCTTTTCCAGGAGGGGATAGTTCATGGCTACAGCCAACTTTTGTCCTGATGACTGAAAGGAGAGTTGAGAAGGCCACCAGAGTACCTGTCTCTTTGAATCTCAGGGCTCCCAAACTGTGTGTCATTTTTAAAGGTCTCACTGGCCCTCTCAGAGGACGATCTAAATGTCCTGTGCTCCTCCAGGCGATAGGACACAAGAGCTTGAACCTTTCTCATAGCAAACCTGCTCTGTGTCTCTCTGTGTATGCACCTATATCCTGACTGTCACGAATTCCTGGCCAGAAAGGAAAAGGAATTGTTTCTGCAGTGTTGGTTTGAAAGGATAGTGGGGTCACCAGCCTTGCTCAGAGCAATGGTTTTTTAAATATTTTTTGAAATCCTTTTCCATGGCCATGGCTTTTGGAGTGTTTCTGGCTCCTTTTCTGTGACATGGCTCTCACAGAGGGGTACAGTGGGAGTTGATGGCTGAGGTGCTGCTGGTCTCTCTGGCCCAGTGAGGCTGCTTTGCAGTGCTTGAATTTAGTTTCAAATGTTCTGTTCTTTGCTTCCTCTAATATCCAAAAGCCTGTGCTACATCTGTATTTTGCATTCTGCTGAGTATTTTCACCTCTGCTCTTAACTCACCTAGACATGTGTACATGTCACTGGAGGGCCAGCAAGGAAAAATATTCTCTGAGTGTAACCAACTAAACCTGAATTTTGGAAGGAAGAGCTGTCTAATTGCTAAAACTATCAGTCACAAGAACCCAGTTCATTCCTAGCTACCATCCTCTTTAGCCTCTGTCAGATTAGTTGTCTTTTAGCTTTGCAGTTCTTCAAGTCTGAAATTAGATGGGGTGTTTTACTGGATAAGTGAGCTCTGGAGGGGGTGAGGAGGAGGAGGAGCAGAATCACTCTGAGTCACTGAAACAGTCTAAACAAGGCTGGGGAAAGGAGACTGCAGGGAGGTCCTGTTGGAGAGCTTTGACTGTTGTTTGCGATAAGCCCAGTCTATCTGGAACTCTCTGTGCTAAATCAAAGAGCCTTTAGATGAGATACCTGTCCAGGGGAGGTCCATGTGCTGTGCTCTGCCTAAGGAGGGATGAGTGGGTGGAACATGGAAGGGGGACGTGATGGAAGGGGGGAGGAAGAGCACTTTAGCACAGTGGAACGTGTCTCAGGCTGAAGCTTGGCATCCAGTGAGCAGTGAACAGAGCTGGATGTCAACTAAGTGATTACTGGAGATTCTACTAAGACAGCATATGTTTTGTTTGCCTCATTGAACTGATGGCATTGGAGCCAAAGTATTCCTTTCTACTTTCCTGTGAGCATTTGAGCTCATTTGCTTGATGGCAGGATATCACTCTGGTACCTTTCTTAGAAGGCATCTGCACAGTTGGGTTTGATGCTGTTGACAGTCTGGTTAGCTGCCAGTCAACTTTATCTTCAGTGCCTGATTCCACTTGTAAGGATTTCTGCTGCAGATCAGATGTGTACCTAGATGCTTCAGACCTTCACAAACTTTGTCAGGCCAAGATATATGACAGATAATGTTTTCTTGGTCCAGAGCTCATCATATTTAATTTTAGACATAACTTTGGTCAAATGAAAGATAACTGTGTTTCTAATATAGTCATTGGAGAAAACCAGGCTGTTCTGCAGGCAGTATTCCTTCTGTCTTGAAATGGAAGATCGTGATTGAAATCAAAGAGTAGCCCTTTGGAAGCTGTTCTGTCTTTTGCAGATAAAGGGAACATAGGTGACTAATTTAGATCTGGGATGCTGTTAGTCATGGGAAATGAATCCCAACTTTTGAGAGGAAATCTGTGCCAGAAGTTGAAGACTGAGTACCTCTGGGAATAATGCAAGACCTCCAGGTGCCTTCAGACCCCTGCCAGTAAAGTCCTGAGACATCTACCATGTGCTGAAAAAGTTGCTGCTGTTTGAAATTGTTTTTCTTCACATTTACTCCCAGATTTTGGCTCATTGTTGGAGAAGGACATGTTTTGCCTTGGCTCTTTTGCTATTCCTGGCTATTGGGAAGACCACTACTTTATTATGTTTGTACTGACAAGATATCTTATCCTATTTCATTGCCAGCAGGGCCATCAAGTACTAAAACTGTGAGATTTGTCTTTTTAAACACAGTTACTGAGAAAAGAGCACTGAACATGGCTGCACAATGATGAAGCTCATGTATTTGTGAAGCCTGATCCTTTTTTTTATAATTGATTTACATTCTGGCTTTGGAATGTTGATTTTATATCCATATTTGGGTTGACAAATACTTTGTTGTTTCGTTTAGCTTTTGTAACTGGAGGAATTAATGGATCTCTGCCTTATGGACATATGAGGGAATAGATTTCTGTAGAGGGTGAGTCTGGCCAAGGTGGGGAGGCCCTGGCACAGGTTGCCCAGAGAAGCTGTGGCTGCCCCATCCCTGGAAGTGTCTAAGGCCAGGTTGGATGGGGCTTGGAGCAACCTGGGATAATAGAACATGTCCCTGCCCATGGCAAAGAGTGGACCTGGATGGGCTTTGAGGTCCCTTCCAGTCCAAACCATTCTGGGATTCTTTGATAAGGTGGGCTTGGTTTTGGTTTTGGAGTGATGGTGAACCTGCATTTGAAATGCTCATGGTTCAAGTAAAAACAAGGGAGGGAAGCAAGACAGAAGGCTGGGGGGTTTTCCCAGGATAGATGTTTGTTGCTTTTGTTTTCTTCAGAAATGAAGAGAAAAATAAAGTTGAGGAGGCAAAGGGGGGGCAAATCTGTGCCTAAGGAGGCTGGAGCTGGGCAAGGCAGAGGTTGTGCAGCTGAGGGAAGTCTCATCAACCTCTGTCTCATGCTGAACACTGCTCCTTGGTCATGCGTGCAAAGGGGATGAGATGGAGGCAGAGGAAGACCTGGGGGAAGGAAGAGAAGAGAGCAAAGATGTTGAAGGGGGTGGGGGAAGATGTGGAAAAAACAAAACAGTTCCAGGGCAGAAGAAGGGACGATGGTTCAATTTAATTAGGAGGGAACATGAGCAAAAGCTCCAAGAGCACACGCATGCACACACCCTCTGCTCCACACCCTCACCCCCCAGAGAAAAAAAATTCATCACACCGATTTTTTCATGGTCTGGCAGTCAAGTGATAAAATTATCAGATGAGGGTCCCATTCTCCTTTCCTGCAGTCACTTTCGCCAAGTGCACCACGTCTGAAATAATGAAGCAGATTTGATTAAATTTTCACTGGCTGAAGCAGCCACGCTAATTTGGAGATGGGCTTATTAGTTTAATGACCGATCTGAATAATCAGAATTCATTAGCATTAGTGCCACTATTGTCAGCTCAACATTAGCCCTGGGCTCCAGTACACAAAGATGCATGGTTATATATTTATATAGAAGGAGGCTGTGTTTATAAAGGGTGAAATGGAGAGGGGGGGAAGCTAAAGAAAAACTATATATGTGCTTTTACATTTTATACTCTTCTTCTTATCCTTTCCTGCATATCCTTGTCCATTAGCAATCCACTGAACGAGGAATCAAAACAAAACAAGGCTTTGTGAGAGGGTCAGTGCTGCTCTGCCCTGGGCCAAGCAGCCCAGTGCTTGGGGCAGGTGAACTTCGGGGCCCAATTTGCAGATCAAAGCAGTCAGGGCTGTTTTCCCATAAGATGCTTTTGACTTCAATGGCCATTACTTGGATCCAGAGATGCTCAGGAACTCCTTAGGGTTTGGAGCTCGGAGAAGCCACAAGGGAAGCCCAGAGATTTTAAGGTATTTACTCTGCTTCTCTCTAATGAAATGAGTGAGCTGTCACTTGGTGAAAGTATCTCAGAAAGACTTTGAGCCTCATTTTCTGTCACCGTGAAGGTATGATCTGGTAGTTCCTCTACCAAAATCAGTGAAGCTTGCAGAGGGTTGGCTTAAATGAAGAGAAAAGAAATGCAGTTCCCAGAGCTCTGATGGTGGTAGCAACTTAGCTGTCAGCTCCAACTACTGCTCAGTTAAATGCAATAAAACAAGATTAATTTAACATTAAGGCTGCACAAAATGTCAAAAAATACAAATTATGAACCCTGATGTTTACTCAGGCTGACTGTGTGTCATGTCTGTCTTCTGATAAACATCTTTTCATGGAGAGAATACTATATTAAATCCTGTACTTAGCAGAAAAGGCAGGAATGTGCAAGGCAACTTATGCTGTAGGAAAGAATGAATGTTGTAGTTATCAGTAGTGTTTGCATTTCCTTCCATTGGGATCTTTTAAAATGGTGAAATTGTATCACTGTATCTGTTGCTTTTTTGGGTGGTTGGGATTTTTTCCTAATGTTCTTGTTCACATTTACAAAATGTATGTTATAATATCTAGGTTAATATGTGTCACCTTAGAACTAAAGCATGCAGAAGCCTTCACTTCCCAGATTTCTCCAGGTATTGGTCTAAAATGTGTAAGGCAAATAGTTTAATGAGGGTAGATTTTATTCCTCACAGAAGCACGGCCCAGTGTCTGTTCCTGTGCAGGACCTGCCATGGCTGTGCAGTGTGTTGGGGTGTGGTGGGAGAGCCCTGTGAGATCCAAACCTGAGAGACCTTGTACCTGTGTCCATTTAACTCCTGTTGCATCACAGGTGTTCCTGAGACAGCATCCAACACATCTTGCTCATTTGCTTTTCCTCATTTCTCTGCTGCTTTGAACAGAGGTGCTTTGCTTTTCACCTGGAGGGGCATTCCATCACCATTATATTGACAAAGTAAGATGTATTAAAATAATATCCAAGGGACTGGGAATAAATCACTAATATTTGGGGAAGCAGTGTAACACCCATCTGTCCATGACCTCTGTTTATATATTGATGTACTGGGGAGAGCACAAAGCACTGGAGTCAGGTGAGTAATAGCAAAGCCAAGAGCATTTACACACCTAAGGATGATTGAGTACAGAGAGTTCCTCACCTGCTGCATTTGAACCCGTCTGAAAGCTCTGCTGTGGGAAGACATATTGATTTTACCTTTGCACCTTCAGCTTAGATCCCTGGAGCAGGGTCCTTGGCCCTCTGACCTTCTCTCCAGTTGGGTGGAATCTGGAGAGGGCAGTGGGAAGGTCCATCCCTGCATCACAGAATTCCTGACTGTTAAATATATATTCAAGGAGCCTTCCTCTGCGAGTCTTGTGTCTCAGAGAAGTACATCCTGTGGAGAAATGTGCTATAAATGTGCAGTTCACTTGCTTACATGTAACCATTGGCATCACTGGATTTAATCAAGTATGGGGAACTGGAAAAATTCCAGTTGCCTTTATTAATTTCTCCTCCTCAGAAATTACACCTCTTGGGGTGTTTCCTTTCACTGTGCTCAGCACCACTGACAGTCTCACTGTGTCATCTCCCTGGGGCTTCACAGCTGCTGTTGGGCTGCACTGGCAAACAAATAGTTGGAATATTAATTTCTCCAGGAACATGAGGCTAGGACTGAGGTTAAAATCCCAGCAACGGGATATTGGTGGGCATCTAAAACTGAGGCCATGAAGTGTCTCACTATTTTCAGGAGTATCAGGTAAAGAGGGATTCAGTACTGGTGTTAGGGATCACTTTTTATTTGTTTCCATTGGGTATAGTTAAATGAGTCTTGTATTGATTTGATGAATCCTATTGCTGTATCACTGACTGATTCTTGTCACCCATTAGATTGTCTTTGGCGTCTCTTCATGACTGCCAGACATGAGAGTGGGATCTTTTAGAAGTCCTGATTCCTGTTTAGCCATCTGAATAAATGAGCAGACTGTTAGGTGTCCAGCCCTCTTCTGGAAATCTGCTCTCTAAGGGATTCAGTAGATGTTTAGTTATTGGAAGTCTGGTGCTGATTTGATGGGTTTGAGTCCTTTAAGAACCTGACCCTTAGCTCATTCAATAGTCTGACTCCATGTTTCAGTTTTGGATGGAGTTCAGAGTGACAGATGTTAACCTTGAATTGCTTTTTGGTGTCTCAGTTCATGCAGCGTTGGGTGTTGGAGATATCGATCCTGGCTTTTGCTTTGTTATTAACTTGTGGTGCAGATGAGGATTTATTTCTCCCTGTCATCCATTGTCCTGCAGAGCTGGGGAGTCTGGCTGAGTCCAGCTTTTACACTGGGTTTGATACTGTCCTAGGAAACAGTAAGTGACAGTTCATTCCAAGGAGATGTGCATTGCATGTAAATTCACCATCATGAAACTCTGCAAGCTGTACACAAAAAAACCTTTCTTCCTTCCATTAATTTTAGCTGGTATTCCTGAGCACTACTGTTTGAACAAGGATTTGAATCTTCAGATGTTGAATGGATCTTGTTGGGTCAGCACTGGCTCCAGCTTCTTGTCACCAGTGAGGCTTTTCTGCTGTCTCAGTTGGCAGAGGGGTGGATGCATGAGGGGCATTTGTCTCCACTTGGGGCATGATGAGAGGAGTTATCTGCATATGCTTCCTTATTCACTAGTTGAGTGTTAGAAATCACATCCAGAAAAATGCCATCCTTGGCATCAGGGGTGTTGCCTGCATAGTTGAAAGCACTGCTGGCATCTGTCCCCCGTCTCTGTGAGCTCAGGGTCTCTGAATTTCTAGTACTGTATAGAAGGCACAAATAGCATGAGACTGGTATTGCCAAAAGGTCCAAATGGACTTCAAGCATCCACTGGAGCTTGGATAGTTACTGGGAATGTCCTTGGCTAGTGTACCCATGGGGATTTTGAAGGGGCATAACACCTCTGTGGGGAATGAAATGGAGAGGGAAGCTTGAGAGATCTGTGCTTAATGAGGATGGAGACAGTCTAGAGAGAATCCCAGAATCAATTAGGTTGGAAAAGACCTCTGAGATTCAAGTCCAACCTATGACCCAACATCACCATGTCAACCAGCCCAAAGCACTGAGTGCCACATCCAGTCTCTACTTAAACACCTCCAGGGATGGTGACTCCACCACCTCCATAATAGAGTGGAGTCAGGAAATATCTTGTATGAAGGCCCTTGTTAAGGGGCCAGGACACTGAAGGAAAATCTGATTAAAAGACACAATATTTGAAACCAGGTCTCTCAGCAGTGTGAAGGGATGACTGGAGTGTGCACAATTACAGGGATGAAAAAGCACTTCTGTTCCAGCAGAGGTAAAGCAAAGCTGAAGTTCAGTGTAGGATGTCTGTGTGTCAGTTCTGTTGACTTCACAGCCACTGGGAATGAGTCAACTAGAGCTGACCAGTAAAGTCTTTCCCCAAGCCATGCCAGCTCTAGTCTGGACAAATCAGTTATGTGTCAGCATGATAGTATGAGGATGAGTAAGTCTGCAACACCTAAAAGCTGGCACGAGAGAAGTACAGTGTGATTTCCTCCCCAGCTGGCATGGATCTGGGGCCAGCAGCTTGACGTGAGCCAAGCGTGGAATGGAGGGAAATTTTGAGTTGGAGCCTGCTTGTTCCAGTGCAGGGTTTGCTCACAGGATCCACCAGAGACGGGTGGTACCTGTGCTTCTGTAGGAAGAAGTTGGAATCCATAAAACACCTAAGAATAAGCAGCTGGTTTATTGTCTGACACACCACACTGTGTGACAACGTGTCTACACATGGGTAGAAAGGTTTTCTGAAGAAATTGAAAAGCTCTTCTTGGTGAGACCAGGGAGCAGCAGGTGTGAGTGTTATCCTGGAATTTCTGCTTACAGCAGCCTCTTTTGATGGCCAAAATAGCACTAGGACATGGCATCAGCCCAGCATTTTCTCCTCTGAGCAGTTTCTTGAACAGCAGTTTCTTGTGACTTGCATTGGATGACTGGCCTGGGAGGAGGAGCTGGGGAGGGTGGGTTTGGAAGGAGCTTTGCCAAGCTAAATTTCTGGGTTGTGTGCACTTCTCCTTGTTTCAAAATCTTTGTTCTGTTCAGTAATCCTCTCATTTTCATGCTCTTCATACTTTCCTGTGAAGAGAGAGTTTATTTCCAAGGACCCGCAGGTTGTGCACCAGTAATTAAATAATAACTTTTGGCTTAGCCTTCTGTACACCTCTGATTAAACTTGTGTGGGTTTTTTTTTTTTTAATTCAGTAGGAAAAAATACTCTGCTACATAAAAAACCCCAAATTTATAACATATATTGCTTCACAGAACACTTGAGAATTACACCATCTGAACAGACTGATCAGCTGCCATGAGAATTAAAATGCACATTTACGTGGAATGTTATTTACACTATAGACAGCTGAACTCAAAATACATCAGTGAAGGTTCTTTTCCAGGTTTTTGAAATTGGAAACCAGTGTGTTACATTGCATCATTCCCTGGGAACGTGAGGCAGTCATTCAGGTTGGAAACTACTTGGATTGTGCCCCGTGTCGTGGGATTCCTGCCCATGGAGAACATTCCCCAGCATGTGTCTGTGCCCTGACAGACACATCACCTGCAGCCCCTCAGAGCCCAAGTGTTCATTGTGCCATGGCCCACACACAGCACCTTGCTCAGCCCTGCACACCTGAAGGCACGCAGGGTCTCCTAAAACAAGCTGCTTGTTGGGTTGCTAGGGAGTGGCAGCAGGAAAGCTCAGTTTGGAGTGGGATTATGGGATATAAACCACGCACCTACGCAAACCTCCATGTGTAATTTCCCTGATTTATTGGTTTGAGCTTCTTACACCTTCAGGGATGGAGTATTATCTGCTGTTCCAGTAAAAGGGGAATGCTCTTGCTCCCTTCTTTGTTGGCAGCTGGAGGAAAACCTGTGGTTATGGAAGGTGGCAGAGCAGAGCTTTGGGAACAGACTGAACGGCACTGTGATTGCTGCTCCTTCAAACTGCTAAAAGATGTCATGGGATACAGTGGGGATTTACAGCTGTTATAGTCCCTGATTGCCCCACAATGGAGAGAAATTTCCAAGAGGAATTTTAATCCAGTGGTGGTGGATTAAAATGATGCTTCCAGGCTCCCAGTTTGCTGGAATACTTGGAGGGAGAATTATTCACACTGTGGCTTCCTGAGGCTGGAAGTTCTGCCCCATTCAGAAGACTTACCCTGCCCTGGAGTGCTCCATCCAGGACAAGTGCCAGCAGGAAGGAGTGTCCAGCAGCTGAGACAGCTTCTGCTTCACTTTCACTTGGGCAAGAAGGGAGAGAGGAAATTCACTGGGAATACTTGGAATACAATCCTGCAGTCTCATGGCAAATGCTGACTCCTGGTCAGCTGCAGTGGGTCAGTACAAATAATTCTCTGTGAGTGCCCATTGACAGCCCCAGTGTGTTTCTGACAGGCTGTTATAGCAAATGTGAAACTGGGAGGGAATTGGTTGTTGTCTGCTTGTCAGGAGCTCTCAGTGGTGTAAAATAGAGCTTTGATATTTCTCCATGGCTATCCCAATTTCTATTTAAAAAGAAAAAAAATAGGCTTTCCAATAAAGAGGTTCCTGACAGGCAATCATTGTAACCCTGGCACAGATATTTCCTTCTCAAAACTGGCTGATTTAAGTGAGCCAAAATTGCAACACTTTTGGAATCTGTTGGTCAGAGGTATGGAGCTGGCTTTCTCGTGAGGTTTCTAGTTCTTCTTGGCTTGGGAGCAGAGGTGGGCTGCCAAGAGGTAGAGGCGTAAAAATCTTTCCTTTTGAAGTTAATCAAATAATTTGAACATTTCTCACCTCTACCTGTTGGGATTAATCCAGTGGCATATGCTAACCTTGAAAGACCTCCAGCACCCATATCAGAGTTGTCTCTGTGGTTTTAATATATGTGAATTCTCCCCTATAATCTTTCCTTATTCCTGGTGACGTTACCAAATCCCTGCACAGCTCTGGAGGATTTCTCCAGAGATTCTTCAAAGCAGTGGCAGCCGTGGGCATCCAAGGAGAGCTGAAGGATCAGAGCCCTGTGTGTTCCCAGGGGGACAGGAGAGCCTGAGCAGGGAGCCTGCAGTGAAATCCTGGGGCTCACAGGTGAAATGGAAAATTTATTTAACATTTATTTGCAGCCCTTTATGATTTTTCAAACTTGCTGTTTACTTACAAAGTAATGGGGAGAAAACCTTGAGATTGCTCTGAGAGCACTGTAGGGAGAAAACCAAGGAATTTGGGAGCTCTTGGGCTACAGGACATGCTCCTGTCCTTCTGAGGAGGCCCTGCTGGCAGCAGTTTGAGCCCAAGGGATGTGGTAGAGCTGGATAACTCAATGTTGAGATGCAGACCTGGAAATTGGTGGATTTATGACCAAGTCATTGTCACTGTTTGCCACAAACTTTCTGTATGATCTCATGCAAAAGGCTAAAAGTTCATGTGATTAGGATTGTGAGTTTTGAAATGTGTTTTTTAAAAAGACCATTAAAAATCAAGACCACTGTTGGAGCAGGCCAGCCTGTTGGTACTTGCACAGTAACTTGAGCAGCAACTGGCTTGGCCATAGTTAAACTTGCCAGTTTGAGTTCCTCACCTCAGGAACAGGAGCAATTGTTTTTTGTCACCTGACAAAAAGAGTTGAGAGGATGAAGAGTTGTGAAGTTGCCCTTAAATTCAGGTGTGGGGAGAATGAAATTATAGAGAAACTGGATTTATCACACAGAATTAAGGAGGTAAAGGGAGCTCCTTCATCCATCCATGAGGATATTCTCCACTTGCTGCAAGACAATGAAGGTAAGCCAAAGGAGAGAGGGAACAGGCCATGAGCAGCTCTGAATTACTGCTTTTATGCAGAATTGTTACATCTGTGAGATTTTAATTGAAAAGACCTTTGAAGTCATCCTGCTCCAACATGGGATTATTTGGATCAGAAGGCATGGAGATTTCAGAGACTTGGCTTTGCTTTGCCACCCAAAAAAAGAATTTTTGCTGCTCCTGAGGTAGGAGGATTTACCCACTGAGCTCCTGGAGCAGAATGATGGGAAAAGCCAAACAGCAAAATAGTTCATGTAAAAGAGAAACAGATGCAAATCTTCCTCTAAGAACTAAACTGATACAGAACATTTTTTTGTTTTTTTCTTCCCCTGACTTGAAAAACAGTTCTAGTCATTGTGATTATTCCTTATGGGGTATTTTGTGGCTGGATGGATGCAGAATAGGAATGTTCCAAATCTCTTCAAGAAAGTTCCTTGTGGTGTCAGCCACGCTGTATTCCAGATTACGCAGCAGTTAAATTCAGATAAAAATCTGTACTTGCTTTGATTCAGCAAAGCAATTAACCATGTGCTTTAGATCCACTTGGGATTTGAGCATAACCTTAGAGTTAAGCATGTACTTAACATTTTGCTGAGCAGGGCCCTGAGTCTTTAACCCTTGCTGGGACCCCTTTCTAATGAATGTTGGCAAAGAATGGGCCTGTTTCTCAATAATGTTTGATTTTTTGTAACCTAGAAGTCTTTCTCTCAGCTTCAGTGGGCTTTGGATCAGGGCCCAAGAATGCAATCCAGAAATAATAATTTACAGTATTTACATTGCATGTAAATTATATATGAAGAAATGAAATGGCATAATGAATCAACCACAGGGGCTTTTCTTCCCCTCTGATACCAGAAGAGAAAAAGCCTGTAGGCAGCTCACAAGTTTTCTTACTAATACTCTTGAGCCCTTCTCTTATTAAGTCTTCTGTTTTCTCTGGCAAAGCCTCCCCTAATGTTACCCTCAGTACAACCTTCTTAGTCCATAAATGAGAATTTGATTCTGCTGTTATTAAAATGTACCATTGAGCACAGGGTTTACTGGTGGGAAAATCCCATTAAGTATTTCTGAAATACCCTTTAACTACTTGATTTTTAAGATGATAGGCAAAACTTAACACTCCTCACAATTATATGTACAATAGCTCGTGCACTCATCAGTTTGGAGATGTGAAGGGGAAAAAAATAGATACTGAGTCTTGTGTTTTAATGGCTTTGCTGAGTGGAGGGTGTGGAGGGCCCTGATTTTAATATAAATTACTGAAGCTTTGAAGCTGTTCTGTTCTGTAGAAATGTACTGGGATGAGTCAGTCCAGGATCCCTTACAGGTGGAACAGTGAATCAAGAGGTATGAGCTGGAGCTCTTAAAACAAAGATCTATTTTGTGTGGAAAAGGCTCCATCGCTGGAGATGATAGTCCAGGGGGTTCCCTGTTCCTCTACTGCCACAGCTGTGTCACCAGTGTGTCACAAATGAGTGGTTTGGGTAACTCAGAGCAAAGGTATCAGCAAAATCAAGTTTAACAGTAAAGTGAAAGTGCAGCAAAATTTGTTGGCTAGGTTCATTCTCCTACTTACTAGGTGGTGAAAGCACACAGAAAAAAATCAGACTAAAATTTAAATCAATTACCCTAAAAGTAAAATCAACCTAAAGTGATCTACATGGAAGCTGGGGATGGAAAAAGGGCAAGAATGGGAAAGAGTAAGGATAGAAGGGAATAGGGAGACCCTTGCATTGAGTCACAAGGTTCACTGAGTGGCTGGGTACATCAGTGAAGGACTTTCTAGGCAGAGCTGGAGTTGACACACAGACACTTAGAGTTTCTAGCCCAAAGACATTAAACAGAGAAATTGCAGTAGTTTTTTCATTACTGAAGTCTGTGCCTCCATTTATTCATTCATGGTTGATGTTTCCCCCCCAGGAATCATTGAGTTAGAGAATCCTAGAAAAGGTTGGGTTGGGAGGGACCTTAAAGCCCATTTCATTCCACCCCCTGCCAGAGCAGGGACACCTTTCAATATCCCAGGCTGCTCCAAGTCCCAGACAACTTGGCCTTGGACATTTCCAGGGATGGGCCACAGCAGCCACAGCTTCTCTGGGCATCTTGGTGTTTTTCTTCCCTTGTTGTCCACCTTGGAGATGGCTGATAGTGTTCTCTCCCACAGCATTCAGGGAGTCAGGTGTAATCCCCAGGAGTGGGTTTGAATTGAACCTGTGATTCCAAATCAGTTCCTTGGGCCAGGTAAAACATGGCTGCAAAATGCACAGCTCTTCTTCTTCTTTGCCAGTTGTTATTACTCCATTTGGTGAAACATTAGAGTAAGAGTATATTCATAAATAAATTTAAAAGGATTAATGCATGATGAATAGACTGTGTAAGCATATTACAGGCATGGTTATTATGTGATATAGGTGATCATAAGTCATGGTTAAATGCAACCTATTGACCAACTGGACTCTGTAAAAGTCTGTAACAAGACATTAGCCACTTGTTAACAGAGCTAGTAATCATTTATTGATCTTCCATGCAGTATTTATACATCCGCCACCCTAGAAAGTGTGGAATTCAATTCCAGGATCTGCTTTCAAGTCCCACTTACTCTAATGGGGGGCACAAATCTCTCACTTCAGAATCTTGAACTGTCAGAAATTGTCAGGGCTGGCAAGAGGCGAGTGCTGTCTTCAGGTGCATGAGGGTCTGGTGCTGTTCTAGCACGGTGCCCTGAGCTAAGCTGCCTGGCTTGGAGAAAGGAGGAACTCAGCTTTTGTGAAGGATCTTGATATTTTTGCATTTGGTTTGGTTCAGGTTAGAAATGAAACACCCACATTTGGTATAACAGGTATTGAGATCATCAGCAGGGACAGACCCAGTGATGGGCTCCCTAAGACACCACAGCTGGGAGTGTTCAGGTCCTCATGGCTGCAGAAGTCCCAGCCAAGGCTGTCCAAGAGAAATGAGAAATGATACAGACCAATCCATACCTGCTGAATCTTTGTTTATTAATTTCCAAAGGAAATGTTTAGCTTGAATTGTTCTCTCAATCTTTCTTCATCCCATCCAAACACAAGTGAGAAATTGAAAGGGATCCAAGTGTCCCAACACAGTGAGATAAGAACCAAATAAGGTCCTCAAAAGTCAGAGTTAAAATTTTAGAAATCTCTAGCGACCAGAGATTTGGTAATGATCTCCCTTTAAGAGATGGGTAATTGTGTTAGGAGAGGGGCAAATTGTCAGAGTGGGTTGGGCAAGGAGAAGGAACAAAAAGGTCAAAGGTGCAGGGAAATGAAAGAGAAAGGAGAGAAATAAGCAGTGTGGGAAGGGACAGAAGGAAAATCAGCCTTGTCAAAGTAAGGCAGTGCAATAATAAATACCTTGGAAAGCCCACAATGCAGTCCTGGAGTGTAGAGTGATACTGGAAAGAGCCCTGCATTTCTCTCCTTCTAGTGGGTGGAAGGAGTGATTTTATTATGAGAGTGAGAAAAAAATGATGGAATGGCATTTTCATGAAGCAACCGAGTGAGGAAATGGAGGACACACAGCCCTGGAGGCTGGGAGAGAATGGCCCTTAATTCCCTGTCTCTGTGTTCCTCTGGCTCTGGGCCTCGGAGCACACACAGCCCATCTGATTTAATAAAGGCAGGAAGCAAATGGTGCCGGAGCCATGAGAGACTGCAGAGAGGGGTTGGAGAAGGGTCAAACTCATTTGTCATATGATGGGATGTAGAGTGTGGGGAGGGGGAGATGCTTGGAGGGTTAAGAGGAGTGGAAATAGTTACAGCGCTGGAAAAATGGATGTTACCACAGCTGACCTGAGTGCTGTGCTGCAGTGTGACTTCTGGGGGTAAGGACAACATCCTGGCCTTTCATCCTCTCCCCTTTCTCACTTTGGGATGGGGTTTTATAGTTTCATTCCTTACAGCTTATTCAGTGTCCCTGAGAGCTGGCTATATTTAGTGTTTGTAGCACACAGGGACTCAAGTCAGGGGTCCCCGCAGGATTGTTGCTGCTCCAAAACATCTGTCCTTCACAAACTGATGCTCCCTCCTAATTGTAGCAGGGGCTTCTCAAACTGTGTGTTCCTCATGCAGCAAGACTCCAAATGAACTTTCCACTCACAGACAGAGGGACTTCAAAGGGTCTTTGTTGACCATGGCAAGTGATGAAGCACAAACTTGAGAGATAACAAGGCAGAGCATGCTCACCCACAGCCCACACATTGATTCCTCTCACTTGGTGAGAGCCTAAGGAAAGGTTCTGGGATAGCCACTGTGTCCAAGGAGTTTTCCAGGTGTCTTGGGAGCAGGAATAGCACAGGCAGCTGCCCTGGTGCTAGGCTGGGGACAAGGTGGTCACTAAATTCCCATGCAGGGTACCTGGGTAATGCCTGGACTTCAGCAGGAATGGTCACAAATAGATGTCACCCTGTCATTAATGAACTGCCTGAATATATATCCACAAAAAATGTGCAAAAAGGCACATCAATAATTTAAAAAGTGCTTTCATTCATTCCAGGAGGAAGTTCAAGAGTTCTAGGTGTTGTGTTGCATCTCAGGACAAACCTTGCTCATGGCAACAAATCTGTTTATTTCTAATGTTGTCTTTTTTGATTGAAAACAAGTTGTTGTTCTGGGTGGTTTTGTTTTTTTGTTTTTTGGGGTTTTTTTTAATATGAAACTAAAACTAGGCATTATAGGCATCAGGTCAGCAAACAATAAGAACTGATCTGAACTTTCCCTCAGAGATGTTTATTGAAGTTCAAGGGGTTTTTCTCACTCCCTCTTTCTTGCTGTGAAAGGAAATCCTAAAATAGCTCAGTCAAAACATTTTTCTCAGCATGTTTCTGGTTCAGCAAGGAATTAGAATTATATTGAGTCATAAAGGGTGGGAAAATGCAATTTTAAAGAGAATATATTTTCCTAATTTTTCTCCTTCCTAATTTCTCTGAAGTTTTAAAGGTATTTGCAAATTTCAGTGTCTTATATACAGCTCTGGCAGCTGACTGAAGCAGGTACTGTTCCCTGAAGTCTCCATTTCTGTCCCTAGTTAAATAAGCAAATTTAATTTGGCAGAAACTCAGCCTGTACCAAACATTATAAACTCACCAGCTCTAAAGATAATTTTTCCTTCTTCAGTGTCTGCTCCATCCACACTGTCTCTAATAAATGGGCTGATGAATGAGAAGGCTCAGGCTGATGGCTGATACAGGATCAGGAAAACTCTGCAGATTGACACCCTCGGAATATCTTGTCCTGGGTTTACTCCAGCATCTGTAGTTTCATGTAGTATCTCTTAGAGATATGTGATAGCTTCTCTCTCCTGGGGTTCTCTCGTCATGGCTCTGCAGAGGATGGCAAAATGCCTTCTGGGGTCCCCTCAGCACCCCAAAACTTCACAGCAGGCAGCAAGCACTGGCTGTACCTGGAGGAGGATAAAGATGAGATTGACAGAATATACTTCAGGCTTGACTGATGGAAGAAGGCTAGGTTTTCATTTTTACAAGTGCAAGTGAAAAATGGTGAATTAATGCTTATTAGCTATGCTAAATGGTTTAGAGCTGCAGCTGAAATCCTAGGAATGCAGATCCTATCAATTGATGGATTAGTCATAATCTCATACGAGCACTGTAGGACTGGGATGTTTGAAATGCAACATTTGGGGTGGATTTCATTGCTTGTTTGGCCCGTTGTGTGTTCAGACACACCAAAGGTACCAAACATGGCCCAAGCAATGGGTTCTGGCTTTTTCCATGCTCCAAAGTCTGGTTCCTGCCTCAGGCAGGAAGGGTCTCTGAAGCTGTACAATTAGGATTATGACAATGCAGAGTGAACACTTGGGTTTGGTGCTTTGATTGGAGTGATGTTTTGTCATACAGCTGCTGGTGATCTTCAGACCAAGCATTTATCCATAAACCATTGTACATTTAGCATAGGTTTTCCCTATCTTCCTGTAACGTCAATTTTTCTCTATCAACAATGGCAAAGCCTTTTTAGACTCTTTACCTCACTTTAATGCATAATTATTTCATTTACCCTTGGACAAGGCACCTGCAGCATTCTGGGAACAGTTAGATCCCCTGAGCAGCCATGATTTGTGCTGCACTATCCCCTCCTTTGTAATTAGGGTTTTCTCCCTTCCTCCTTCACCCCCCTGGCCTAACATGTCCTCTTTGCTGCCTTCCCCAAGTCAGACAAACGTGTTCCTTGGAAGGTCAGTATAACCTGTAGGAAATTCCTGCTGGCTCATTCATCACTAGTCATAACCATTCTGGAATGTGAACTTGTAGTCTGTTATCTGGCTACTGCTAGTGATGATGCCTGGAGACGACAGCTTGGTTTTCAAAAGCTGGGTTGACCCTGAGGGGCGAGGAAAACTTGTTTTGACAGAGCAAACATGACACGGAAGCAGCACAAGTGCCAATATGTGCAGGAACAAGGTGTTATTTTTTCAAGGTGGATTTTTTTTCCCCAACTGGGGAAGGCACAGCAGTGTACGGGAAACAAAATATTTAGTGTTTTTTTTCCTTCCCCAAAAATGCATTTAAAGTACAAAGGCTATCTGTGTATATTTTGAATGAGAGAAAAAAAGAATGAAGCAGGTTCATCTGGGAAGGGAACAAGGTTTGTCCTCCTCTCATTCACCTGTCCAACATCTAGGTTGTGAGTCAGTGGTCCTGAGACCCCCCCTGCTGTCCTGCCCTTGCTCTCTCCTCTCTTTCCCCACTTTCCCTTTGGGATGTGCTCTCTCTGAACGGGGACTGGCAGGGGTCTCTGGCCCAGTCCTATAAAGAACAACAATCTCAACTCTTGACCTTGGTGCAGTATTGTTCCTACTTGTTCTGCTTCCCTCAAAGACAGGACAGAACAGATGACTGTGGATATTTTAAAATGTCAGCCTGACATTGTGGCATTAGTATAATTTAAGCCAAGCACTGTCAGTTATTTCACTTTGTTTTCCACTGGCTGAATGTGTGGCATGCCTTGTTTGTGGGGCTCAAAGTCATGTGGTTCCATGACACCCCTGATCCTGCTAAGCCACCGTTTCCAAATTGGAGCAGCCACATGCTTCTTCCATCACTTGTGCGTGGCCTGGCCTGTGTCTGGGAGCTGTGACTGTCACTGGCTGTGTTAGAGAGAAGGAAATATTTCTCCTGCTCAAGCCATGGTGTGATGTGGCTCATTTTTGGGAAAAGAGATTCTCCCTGGAAACCAAGACTGCCACTGAGCTAGGAGGGAAGAAGCAAAGTGCTGAGGCAAAGCACTCCATGGATAAAAATAATGTTTGTGAAAGCCAGGAGTGGAATTTGCTTCTCAGTAGCCTCTCTCCCTTTTTTTCCCCCAATGACATCTGTGACAGACAGGTTTTAGAGTCCCTGGTTCTGTGTGCTGCTAACACACCTGATGGACCTACATGGTATTTGAGAATGTAAGTTAAAAAGATGGTCTTGAGTGTTTTAGCAGCAGCTTAGATCTTACAGAAATCTGTGTTTGAAGGCAGAACCTGAAAATATTTAGCTAAGTAGACAAGAGTCCCTTTCAGAGTCCCTGTAAAGTACTTCAGAAGTCTGAAGATATCTTTCACAACTTCAGTGTGAAGTCGAAAAACAGTTGCTGAAGACTTAACAGCAGGCTGTGATTGTGATAAGTTAAGATGGTTTATGTTTTGATGCTGACAACTCGCTTCCTCTTTGTGCTGGAACCAGTCCTGACCTCAAAGCAGTGTCAAGGGGAGAAGCAGCATCTTCCCGTGGCTGGTGGGAGAGAAGCAGTGGGAAAGTCCAGCCGTGGGCAGTCCCATGCAGGATGCTCCTCTGTGCAACTCCCACTGTCCTCCAAGGTTAATTCCACTGCACAGCTGCACTGCTTGGGGCGATAAGGATGCATTAAATAAAAAGGGATTTCCCTCCTTGGGAATCAAATTAGAGCAGTCCAGATCAGGCCAGTTCTTTTATCTCATTCTCAACCCAACAGGAAGTTTAGACACCAGTCCCCAAAGGTCCTTTTCTGGTCACAAACATCTGTGAGGCACTGAACTGGAGGAGTGTGGGGATAGTGCTGATATCCTGGCTGTTGGGAAGATGGACACTGCTACTCAGTGTCTTGGGAAAAAAACGAGGAGGCTGAACTTGCAAACACTGCAGATTGCTTGGAGTCATGGATAAAATCCCAGGTGTGAATGGTGGAGTTGCTTCTGGGGAGCAGAGCTGCCAGCAGTAGCACTGTCACTGCAGCACTGTGTTCTCCAGAACGTGGGAGGCCCCCAGTCTTCGACCTCTATGCAAAGACCTCAAAATAGGGAAGGAAAAGAAAGAGTACAGCTGAAAGAAAAAGTATTTGTCTTGTAAAGTTTGCTGTCTGAGCATAGGTCAGACATGGTGTGTTCAAGAGAGTTCTTGGTTCAGTATTATTCCATAGAGAAAAACAAAAATAACTCCAGCAGAAGGTTGAAAATGCAGTATCTGTCTGATTTCTGGGTGGGATTCTTGGCACAGAGCTAATAGGAAAATAGTAAGAACCAATAAAAAGGAAAGATTGTTGATCTGTAACTTGAGTGAGAGGAGTTGGTGGTCTCAGTCCAATCCTAATTAGATCAGAGCTCACAGCATGGAAAACCAGCAGTGACCTTGCTACTGCTGTGGCTGGAGCTGGAACAGCTGATGGGTAATGAACTCCCCTGACACAGAACTGCTCCTGAAGTTGGGCTGGAAGGCTCAGCTTCAAGCACGAGGCTGTTCCCATCACACAAGCAAAGCAGCTGTACGGCACATCAGCTTTTTGTGTGTTTGTTGGCATCAAGACTTGTAAGGCTTTGTTCTTTTCCCTGTATCAGACCTCTAAACCCCTCGGGGACTGGCTGCATTCACCACGAATCCTATAGAACTGTCTGGTAGCTGATGTAGCAGAACTTCCCCCCAGTAAGTGGCATAAAAAGTAGCACTGATGAAGTGCCTCTCTCAATTTTTTTTCTGTGTGCACTAAAACCACCTTTTAAAGTTGGTTCTGCCCAAGGTCAGTTGAATGTGGCCAGTGCTATAGAAGCCTCTAATGCTTTTTGCAACAATAATGTCTTCATTGTCTATGCAGCTAAATTGCAATCAGTAGAAATCCAGATGTTTGTCTGGAGGGAGACCATGCTGGGGCATTATTTACCTTACAGCTCACACCAGAGATGCAAACAATAGCAGCACAGTTATCCTCATTTTGGCATTAATCCCATGAAAACAATGGACCAAATTCATCACTGATAAAACACCATTGTTTTACTGGAGTCTCACAAGAAGAGACATTGCCTGGTAGAAAGATGATGTTGCTGCTCTTCTTGGAGAGGGTGGAAAACGATTTTGTCTCCTTTGATACCAACACAAATGGTCTTCTAATCTCCACTGGCACACGAGAACAATTATCAGCTTTTCAAACCCAATACATACAAAACAAGACAATAATCGTAAGGTTGCCAAGTGATATCCTTAGATCATTTCCACAGGCTTTTGTTGTCTTCTGTGTCTGGCCAGAATTCCTTTGGGCTCACTGATGTTGCTCTCTGTGCATCCCATCATTTATTCTGTTCGACAGCCAGTGTCAAACACTGAGAAATCCAGCAAAGGAAGGCAGAGGTCAGACTTGTGACATCTTCTGAGCTCCGTGTGTTTGTGTAACCCAGCAGGGTTCATTTCCATCAGAGATGGAAGGAGCAGGATTGCTGCTGCTGGGAGTGTGGCTGGGGAGGGCTGTGTGCAGGCAGCTCTCTGCTCGGCCTGCAGCTCTCATTCCATACTGGTCTCACTGGTTTCCTGGGAGGGCCCATTCTCTTTATGTATTTCTGTTAGAAGTTTATCTGTGAAATAAATGGGGGAAAAGGGGGAGGGAAAAACTGTAGCATCCCAAAGGCAGACACTTCCCAGTGAGCCACTCTTTGTGAGCTCTTCAGTGGTTGCAGCATGGAGGGAAAGGAGGAAAAGCAGTGAGAACATTTTGGGTGCATGCTGGAAAACTAATGGAACTGCTGTGCCTTCTCTGCATGTCTCTCATTTTAGAAGCCTGTTTCTGCTCTTCTCCCTAGGCTTGTTAGCTGATAGATATTCATGGCAGAGTCTTTGTGTTCAGTTGAGAAGAAATTGTCCTTCTCCTCACTCCCTGGTTATTTTTCCTCAGTCTGTGTTCTGCCCACAGCACTGCGCCTTGGGAAAGTGTGGCTAAAGTGGATTTGTTGCTGGAGGCAGCATTGTGACAGTTCCCTTATCTTGTCATGGCATTGTTGGAACTTTCTGGCCTTTTCTGTGCCTTTCAGGAGGAGACACTCTACAGGAATTACTCATAGAGAGTTGATTAACTGAGCTAATTGTTTCCCTGATTTCCTAAGTTAAGGCCTGGTATTAACTAAGTAGTTACTACCAGCTTCTGATTTGGCAAAGAGCACAGAGGTGACTCCCAATTTTCATCTCCATTTCCATGCGCATGCTGTGACAGTTCCATTTAAACACACGTGCTGGGAGCCAAGATGAAACTTTCATTTATGGAAGTGGTGGGAACATGTTTGTGAATGCCTGGAGTGTGCTTTGAGAGCCAGGCATAGAAGTTATCAGGTACATTCAACATACCAAAAGCGCCACAATGAATAACTCTAAAATATAGATATTTGCTATTCCTTCTCATGGCCCCAAACAGGAGAGGAAGCTGGAGGTTTCCTCTAAAGACAAACATTTAAGGTGACTGAAATATTGCTCCTTTATTTATTTAGTTATTGAGCTACTTATAGTTTGCTGTCTGCCCTCCTGATCTAGTCAGGGCCCAGCACATGAGGTAATGGCCCTGTGTGAAGTCAGTTCAGAGCTGTGCACTCTAGCAGAACCTCCCTTGCAGACAGTAAATCACTGTCCCCAGCAGGTTGAGGACAGCTTGGGGAGATAACATTCTCTGTGTTCCTGGGGACTCCAGGCCCTGCCTCCATGGAGCCTGGCTGCTGAGTAAACACTCTGGGATACATTTTTCTTGTCCTGCAGGGCTTGCAGTCTCAATAGACCAGGAGAAAAGGGAGAGTTTGAAGGAAAACAGAAGCTGCAGTTGCTCAGCAAACCAAAGCTCTGGTGGAGCTTGGACCCCAATGCAGTTTTCTGCCTTCTGTGAGGTGTGCTCATGTACAGGGACCCAGGGTCACTCTTACTGAATGTTCCTTCACTAGAGCAGCACTGGGGAGACCTGTAAGGTCACACAAGTGATGACCTTATAAAAGGTGGATCTGTCAGGGGAAATACGAGAAGGAACAGTTTTGCCCTGAGCAGTAAATGACCAGGAAAGCAGGAAGTAGCTGTTCCACATTACAGAACAAATCCACACTGGTCGTGGCAGTAGCTGGGCTGTTCTTGCAGCATTTCTCCTGCTCTGGAGACCTACAGCACCTTTGTGACTAATCTCATTCATTCCAAAATAATTCTGAAAGCTAGAAAGGTGCTTTTTTTGGTGTAGAACCATTTCCCTGAGTACACACAGTGGTCAGAAGGCTGATTAAGGCAATGTGAGCATCTCAGCCAGTTACACAGCCAGAGCTGCTTTCCTGCAACTGGAATTAAGAATCCAGATGATGTGTTCAAGATTTATGGTTTCCACTGGGGTGTGTGCTGCTGACATTTGTTCTGCTTCACACAACGTATTCCATCCCATAATGAACTCTGTCAGGAGAAGAGAAAATAAAGCCATTGTCTCCTGGCAAGCTCTGCCTGTGCAGTCACCCTTCAGTGCCAGGCATGAATATGTGAATGTTCCAGAGTGTGAGATATAGCTGGGGGCTGCTGAGGTTGGTTTTGGGGAAAGGAGAAGGCCTTAGGGTGTGTCAATAAAGGAAGGAGTAAAGGAGCTGGAGGTTACTCACAAAAACAAGTTTTGGCCTGTAGCTGAAGGAAGATTGTGAATGGTTCTTTTCCAGATTTCTTGACCCCTGGATTCTCTTCTGGCAGCCATGTTATCCAGAGAGTGATTCTGTGAGGTCAGAGATTGATTCTAGGTTTTTGTCTTCAAATACCTTAATTGGCACCAAAATGGGCAGAGGATTATGTTCACCCTCATGATCACAAGCATCAAGATGGGTTTTGGTCTTGCTGTCCTACTCCTCACAGTGGCATAGACACAATGTCACTCCTGTGACTGGACATGAGGAGCTGGAATGAACCTACATCAAGGGAAGCTCAGATAAGGCAGTAGGGAAAGGTCCTTCACCCAGGGGCTGATCAGGCACTGGAACAGGCTCCTGAGGGAAGTGATCACAGCACTAAGCCTCAAGGACTGTCTGGACAATGCTCTCAGCCAACTTTAGCTTTAGGTGGTCCTGTGAGGAGCAAGGAGCTGGACTTGGTGATGCTTATGGGTCTCTACCAACTTGAAATACTCTGTGATCCCTGAGTCACTGGGATTGTGTGGGAAATGGAGTGAGGGAGGGGAGAGATGCTTCCAGCTGCACTGTGCTCTCCAACAGAGGCATGGAATTTCACCTGCAGAGCGTGGGCACTTAGAAATGCATTGTCCTAAGTAGAGCTGAGGGAACTTGGAGATTGGAAACATTAAAATACCACAGCGAAGGTTGCTCTTGCAGTATTTATGATCAGAGTGAAAGCAGAATGTACCAGAAAGCTTCTGTTGGTGTCTCTTAACTCTTCTCACGAGGTTTCCCATCCTTCATCCTCAAGAGCCTGGGAGAATTTGGATAGACTTCAACTACACACCCAACTTTGTGTGATTATCTGTACTGAACATCTGACCCCTTTTGAGGTTTGGGCATCTTTGGGCAAATGGAATCTAGCAGAGATAAAATCAGGCTTTATTTTTCATGCCTGAACTTCAAAAGTGGCTGTTTTGGTTAATGAAGCTGTGGCATGCCCGAGGGGGTTGTGTGCCTCTGGGGGTCTCTGAGCAGGGCCAAATCTTTTGCTGAGAGTGGTGCTCCTTGCCAATGTACTGCCCACTGTTTTTCACAGCTCCATCACTTAACGACTGTTTTCTATTCAGATAGAAATGTTCTCCTTGCTTTTATTTCCTGGATATCTTATGGGAGTGAATTTTAGCCCATAGTGGTGTTTGCTCACTACTCATTCAGACCCTCTTTTCAGTTGCTGGTCTATTTGTGTTTGTTTTGTGAGGTTTATTATCTCTCACAAGAAAAGCGGTTTCTCAGCTGCTGTAAAATATTATCATTCCAAAGGCTATGAGAAATCAGAATGATTTCTGATTCCTAGCTGAGGATTTAGAGTCTCAGTTGGTTTTTAAAATTCCTCAATTTAAATTAAGTGAAACAGTTAAAGGAGAGTGTAAAATGAGCATTAGTGAGTAGTGAGAAATTGCTGTTATGAGTCTTTTTCATCCTTTGTCTGTTATACCAGAGGTCCTAAAATTTTCTGGATGTGCTTATAAATCATCATAGTACTTGCAAAATGTCTTTGCTTCTTGAATTACACCAAAGGAAACTTGCTGAGATTGATGGGCCTTTGACCTGCAAGTTGCATAGGTGTTTATGTCACAGTGAAGTGGAGGTGAAGTTGGACCTTTTTGATCTGGCAACATTTTTGTCTCCGCTTTAAACTGATTTTGTTTTAAGGAAATGACCAGACAAGGTATTGTCCATTATCTGGGATTCAGTGAGCCCTCACTCTGCCATGTCTCCTTCTGCAGTAACACAAACAGCCCCAAAGCCTCTGTACTCCAGGAGAAGAGTACAGATTCCCCACATGGAAATGTGGGGAAAAGAGACCACCGTGTGAGGGGCAGTGTTTTGTGCTTGCTTACACCCCTCTACCTCCCCTGAACCCCATGGAGCTGTTCTGGAGTGCAGAGGGCTGAGAGCAGCATCCTTCCTGCACTGCATAAACACATCAGGGATGGGACACGTGGCAGAGGAGAGGAGAGAAAAGGGCCTATTCTGACAGACAGACAGACAGGGCTCCATAGACAGCCAGACAACAATTATAAATAGCACCCTTTTGAGCTCTGTTTGATGTGTTGCCCAAGGCCAGGTGGAAAATCTTTCCGTTGCTGCCTCTTCAACTAATCGCTTTCCCCTCATTTTTCAATAAAGATTCCAAGTTTGGTCACTTCTTTGGCACATTTGTTTCCCATTAGAATACTTTGTGCTATTTCACTGTGTTATGCTAGATAATTGCTCTAATAACAAACCAAGGGAAAGCTTTTGAACATTTTAGGAAGTAATTTTTTCCCTTATGAAAATTCAGTGAACACTGACAGAGATCTGGGGAATAGCAAAGGAAAGGCAGAGAGAGAGAAAGGGGGAACAGAGTGTATTGACTTTTATTGATGGTATTTCTGCACTTACATGTAAACCACATGCCAAAAATTTAATTGCAGTCCAACTGAATATTTATATAGCACTTTATCATTTTCAAAGCTTTTTAGTGAGTATTGTTCAAGTGAACCTCACGGTATCCTGTGATTAGGGACACAAGGTTATTGTGTTCTGCTGCTGCTGGAGAAGTGAGACAATGTCTTTTTTGACTGGCAAAACGGTTGCAAAGCAAAGATAGGAATTGAAGAGGTCCTCGCTCTGCTAAACTTCCCCACTTCCCATATATCAAGGGCATGATTGCTTCAAGTGCCCCAGTCATTGTCCAACTCGGCTTCTGCTCACAGCAGAGTGAGTTTTAGCAGAGTAGTGCAGAAGAAAACAATTAGAACATGTTTAGTACTTTCAATAAACTCCCCTCTGTGTTTGTATACTGCCAAGATGCCTTTCAGAATTTAGTGTGGTCAAGGGGATAGGGAGATAAATAATACAAACTGAAGAAAGGAGGCTTGGGCTGATTTACTGAAGCCTCTTAGCTAAATTCTTTCCACTCAGACTCTGCTAGAGGTGGAGCTTTTGCTCTGCAATGCCTGTTCATTTCCCATCTTACATAAAAAGCTCCAAGTGCACTCAGGACTCAAAGTTTCTGGGATGGAGGTGTCAGAGGGCAGAGACAGATGTTGATGAGGGTGCAGGACACACAAGGTGTGTCCCCATCTGCCATTAGGCCTTGACTGGGTTTGTACTTTCCCATCATTTAAAGCTTCAGTCCCCTGTTTCACAAAGGTGGAAGGATGGCACTTCCCTCCTTTGCAGAGTGTTTTTAAATCTAGTCTTGAAAAACACATAATTAGAGCTGGGTTTGTATCTGTTGGCTCCTCCCAGAACTAACCTCTGCTCTTGTCTTCAAACAGGATTTTCACTTATTTGTCTTCCTTTTTTTTTTTCAAAGCATCCAGATATTTGTGAAGAGGAGAAAGGAAATAAGAAAATAATCTTCTGCTAAATTTCACTTATTTGACCTCTGGATTTGGTGCAGATGGCTCTGATAGCTCCCCTGCTGTGATTCCATGGCCTAGATTCTGGATTTCCCTGTGAGCCATGGTGTCATCCTTCCACTGAGCCAGTCCTGCTGAATCCCAAACACCAGCACAGCAATTGCTCCGGCTGGTCATCCCCCCTGCCTTCCCCAGGGCCTTGTTGGTGCCTGGTTTTGGTTTCTCTCTCTGTGGCATTGAGTTCTCCTCAGCACAGCAGCTGCTGGGTTGCACTGCCTTGATCCTGGTCTGGGAGAAGATGGAGAGGCAGTAAAAGTCATGTGTCTCTCCCTTTTTTTCCTTCTCTTTTCTGGGAAGCTGTTTGCATGTTGCAGTATCCCTGGCAGGAGATGCTGAGTCCATGGCTAAAAGGGGCACTGCAGCCTTCAGCCACTTCTCCAAATTCCTGAGCAGCTGACAATCCTTTGATGACAGCCCCAGAGAGTTAATGAACTAAAAGGGCTGCGGGTTATCTGTTCCCAGAGATTGGGGAGCATGAATTAAATGGTCTTTTGGAAGATGGGAAATAATTATTCTTCTGCTTCAAAGCCATGTCCAATTGAATGATGTCGCCAGCCCGAATCAGCAATCACAATCTCTGATGAAGACCCATTAAACAGATTGGGCTGAGTAATGCACAGGAAAAAATGTCAGGAGCATCTTTAATTCTGAGTCTCTCAACCCTACAATGGTATTTTTTTCTTTTCTTCTTTTTCTTTTCCTTTTTTTTTTTTTCCTTAAGAAACTCTTTAAGTGCCTCAAGCTTTTCTACCTCAGCACTTCCAAGCTGGAAATAGCTAGGAATGCATTTCTGCATCATCCCTGATGGAAAGGCAAGGACAGGAGGAGCCAAGTTTCCTGGGGTATCATCTGGTATATGTGAGGGGTATTGTTTAAGATATGTGAAGAAGAGAAACCTTTTGGGAAAAGGCTTGGGCAAGACCAGTTGGCAGCCCCTCCTCTGGAACATTGTTCTCTAGGTCACTTCCTTCTGGCAGGCGATGGGAAGGAGGGGTCTTCCCCAGGGCCGACACTTTCATACACTTTAAGAGGAGGGAGAGTGTTGAGTGATTTTTACTGAAAGAAAGACACATTCTTCTGTACTTTAGCTATTGCAAAAGTGACATAATGAAGTCAAACATTAGGGCATGATCATTAGGGGAATTCATTAGGAACGCTTGGCTGTACGGTGAAGTCAGTTGGAAGTTATGAACTATAACTCCTTAGTGTTATTGGAGAGAAGAAAATCTTATTGCAGTGATTTGCTTTTTCACCATGAGCTGCAACTTGAAGGATGTTGCAGCAAAGGTAAACTTTGCCATTTGGTGCATGTGCCAGAGAAGCAGCTCCTTAGGTTGGGCTGCAGATGAACTGACTGGATGAAGTCCAGCATCCCTTCCAGAGGACAGCAAGTTACAGAAGTAATGAAAGGAGACTGAGAAAGGCCCTTATTTTGGAATAAAGGAGTTGTCACTGGGGTATGCCTGGTTCCCTAGTGTGGCCATTACTACTTGTATAATCTGCTTCCCCATCATTCCTCATCTTAATCCCTCACAGATCAAACCTCTTACATCACAATATTCCCAAAAAAATCTGTTGGGAGGCAATGGCACATGTGTTTTGCAGAGATGGAGGAAAACCCCAAATGTTTTAGGGCTGTACTAAACAGCAGCCCTGGACTGTTTCTGAGGCTGTAGCTCTGGGGTTGTGTGAGGATGCTGAGAAGGAGCTGTAGCCCCAACTGGAGCATCATCACACCAAGGCACTCACACCTGGCTGGGTTTCAGCTTCCCAGCTTTGCTCAACAGCCTGTCATGTCTCATCTGGACCAACCTCACCAGCAACAGTGAAAAGACATTGCTGAGGCAATTTACCTTGAAGGAGACATCCAAAACGGGTCAGATGGTCTGGAAATGCCAGTTTCTTTCCATTTATGATAAAATAGGATGAAGTTTATTGTCTCACCTGTAGTGATCCAACAGCAATGGAGTATACTTAACCTCTAATCTCAGAGGTCAACCTCACTTTCCTTCTCTTCTCACAGACACCCCCAGATTTCCAACTGTCACAGATGTAAAGTTTGAAAATATGGCCTGAGTGGAGGGGATCTCCACACACACTGGTAAAACACCATGTTCTTAATGCCACATAAAACCTGGGGAAATGTCACTGGAGTAAAAATGAGTAGGAGTTGAGCTCAGGAGGGTTCACTCAGGTTTGGAACCCTGTTATGGGCAAATTGCTCACTGTGAACACCACAGTGCTCTCTGTCCTGGGTGTTGAGGAATTACGATTTGAGGCCAATTAGCCAAGATTTGTTTATTGAAGAACCAAAACCCACCGGAGCTGCACGTGTCTGTGGATCAGCCCTTCAGACATCCCACTCAGGGCACTTAGAGGCACTGCAGGTGGGCTCAGCAGTTGATGCAGCCTAGCAAGGAAGGGCTTCACAACAGAAATGTTTGTAACCTCTGAAAAATACCCTGGGAGAGCACGGAAATCATCTGGGGACTTGGAGTCTGCATTGGCTACTCTGGTGCTGGTGACTGATAGGGATCAGAGCCCGTTGTCCTCTCTGGGGTGTGATGTGTGTGGGGAAGTCCTGTGTCCACCCGGATGTGGGATGTGGGCAGTTCCAGTTCCAGAGCAAACAATGCCTGCTTGTTTTGCCCAGCAGGTTAAAACGCTGCTTTGGAGGCTGTGTCATGGGGTTGGAATGTGATTCGGTGTGAAAGACTCGGACGTGTTTTACAGGGGTGTCATGCAGGGCCCTGCTCGGGGTGGGAGGGGAAGGCTGCAGGGCACATATTCCATGTGCAGGAGCACTTTTCTTTCAACCTCTCTGTGTGTGGAAGGTTTGTTTTCTAAAGGTCTTCAGCATTTTTTAATCTCTGGTGGGATTTATCCACTCTTCTCTACTTTGCCCTTTGACATGCACTAGCTGAAAATTAGATCTGTAGTTAGTTGAGAAGTTACCTGTGCCAGAAAAAGTCATTCCATGCCCCCATTGAATATAATGCTCCTGGGAATACCCCCTGAGATTGTTTTGACTGAAATAATCAGAAAAAAAAAATGGGTAAAGTGGGAAAAACCCCCCAAATTCCTTGTAAAAACAGTTAAATCCAAAGGAACTTCTTCTACCTCTGAAACCTGAAAATACAATTGTTGCTTGTCCTGATAACAGGTCTTTCCTAGACATTGTCACAGTTGGGTACAGAACATGAGCTGAACCGTGGCCTCCCCTGAAATGACTTCATATGGTTTGAAAAATAAAGGAGACAGGGACACTGAGGAATGAGTGCTGTGTTCTGCTCTGGTGGGTTGGGCAGGATTTGGTCTCATGGCCTTCCTGAAAAGAGGAACAGTCGAGGGTTTGGACCAATTTGTCCACCAGTCATCCTGGCCAGCCCTGTGTAGCTGGGGTTAATGGGATGCATTCCTCAATGTGGTTGGATGGGAAATTTGGAGATGCTGGAAAACTGCCTTGTGCCAAGCTGGAGTGAAAAATCCTGAAAAATGTTATGTGCTGACAGGTTAAGAGGAAAAAATGTTAAGTTTTGCTTGGTTGAAATGTTTTGTTTTGTATCACTATGTAAAGCTGAGAAAAAGAGGAAGAATCAAAATGAAACATTTCAAAATTTAATTAAACAGCACAGAAAGCTCATTTGAACAGAAAGCAAATATTCAGTGACTGTTCAAGCAGCATGTTTTGCTTAGTTGAGATTTTTTTTTCCACACTTTTTTTTTTCTTTTTTTCCCTAGTGTCTGGAAATTTAGTGACACTAAACCATTCCTAGAAAAAAAGGTTTTGGTTTGGATGAACCTAAGTTTGTCAAGAGCAATGTATTTTGTGAGAAAATTCCCTGCTGCTTCTGCTCATCAATAAAGTTGATGAGTTTCACCAGTCTCATGGCTAACTAGGGGAAAAAAAAGATCCCCCAGTTAGTGAAGTGGATAAATAACTTGGCACAAAGTCCTTCTCTGTTGACTCAGTTTACTTTGTGGACCCGGGCACGATTGTCATAATAAATTAAAGCATGAACATTCCCATTTGTCACTTCACCGCTTCCTTTTGCTGCCTTCCAACATGTGGTAAAACCATTAGTTTTAACAGAGGGAAAAGAGCAGAGAGGGGAAAGAATAGTGCTGGAATTATGGGGAGAGAGGAGAGGATTTGCAGGGTGCAGTGGAGGCATTGCTGAAACAGCTCCAGTTGTGCATTTACAGGGCATAGTCTTATCAAAGTCATTGGGGTTTGTCATCTCCCTCTGCAGATATAAAGGATATTGTGGTTCTTCTGGGACTCACTATCAACACCTTCCAAGTGCTTAGTGTGGCCCAAATCTAAGGGCAGTGGACAACTCCTCTTGGTCATGCCATGTCCCAGGATTTTAATGAGCTGTGTCCTGCACTCTCTAGTGTTCCTTGCTGTCTCCTCAGCTCTGCACAGCTTCTCCTCATTTTCCTGTGCCATCCTCAGTGGGAATTTCCTAAAGCTAAAGGAGGATGTGTTCAGATCAGGCCCCTTGTTGACAAGGTGTGAACAGATTAATGGCCATCCCATCCCACCTGGCCTACTGGGCTTTCCGGGGAATCCCGCTCTGAACAGGAGCCTGCAGGAACAGAGGGTTTCAGCTCTAAAGAGGAGCAGAGGTCACATTCACAAAGGGAGGAGGGTACAGGGGGGGTGTTTATGTGTGCTGGGAAGCTCAGAAGAATGTGAGTCTGGGATTTGAAAGCATCCCACTCCTGAATTATGATTATTTATTGTCATTATAGTGCCTAAAGGCCCAGTCTCATTGTGCTGAGGACTCCAGACACAAAATGAAGGCACAGCCCCTGCCTTGAAGGTGAGTGAGGAAAACCTCCCTAAAGGGGGCTGGGAACAGGTGTGGCACGTATCCATCAACCTGATGAAGCTGTTTACAGGGTGTGTGTAAGTGTGGGCAAGTGTAGGAGAAACAGCAGCAGAAGGAGAAAGTTGGATGTCAGTTTTCATCTCCCTGGCTCCCCTTCCAAAGTGAAGAAGAGGCTTCACTTTTTTATATTAATTATTTTTATTGTCTCCTTTCTTCTCCGGTAATGATTATCCACAGGTAAGATAAGAATTAACAGAGCATTTTTAGTGGTTTTGCTAAAAATCTGGATACTGAAAGACATGATTCAAGAATTTATTTGCTATCTTTATGCAAGTCACTTCTACTTAGACTTTTCTGAAAAGTAATCCAGTACCTAGACCTCAATAGCACTTTAAAAATACAGTGCTTTTGATCTTTTAGTGCTTCAGTTTTACTTAGTCTGTGTGGATAGGAAAGCAAAGAGGTAAAGAAAGAAGTTTTTCCATGAGCAGCAGGTTTAATGAAGCCTGGTGTCCCTATGGACTTGTATCTTGTGTCTTACAACCCAGTTAGCTGATGACATTCCTGTCCTTGCTGTGCCTCCACTACCCAGGACAAGGCATGGAATGTTTTACTTGGAGCTTTTGGGTCCTGCTCCTGCTCCTGCCAGGGAAACTTCTGAGTTTTCAATGCCTCTCCTTCATTGGAAACTCATTTGAAACCTCTGCCCCTCGATTAGGTTTGTCCAAGACTGGACTGTGGGCCTCAAAGTTGTGACATCATCCCACAGAAGGTGGGATTTTTAGGGGCAGTTGCATTTGCATAGGGATTCACTTTGCTTCTGGAAACCTGGGGATAAAAATTGCAAGATACTGAGAAATGTTGTGCTTGTTATGGGTTAATGAAATAACGAAGCTCATAAAAGAGTGGTACAGACTATTTTGCACCTCAATGGGACATGGTGGTTCTTGAGTACTTCAGACAGAAAAAGGAGCACCAGAGAAATGTATGAATTTTTTCTTTTACTTCTTAGAACAATCACCAACAAAAAGAAACTTAGCTATTCTTAGTTACATCTCAGGGCTCTGCATAATCTTTCCTTCTGAATTATGGAATATGATAGCTTTTATTAAATCCATTACAATTACAGCCTCTCTGGTGCACAGATTTAGAATATGGAATAACTAGGGTGCATAATTTCAAATAAATATTTAAGATTTTGATGCGTGATACAGTTTTAGACTCTTAAGAGATTGAGCTATATTTCAGTAGGGCTGTTTTCTTCTAATTCACACAAACTTTCCTATCCAGCTATGTTATAGTGCTGGATACTATTGAGAAAAGAACTTAATTTGGGGGAAAAGATCAGAGCTTGTGCTGTTTTGCTCAAGATTTGGTCTGTGGTGGTGATTTGGATCTTCTATAAAGTAGCCGGACAAGAAAAGTCATAAAATTTTCTTTTAAAGTTTGCACTAATGCTAGGATGAACATGCAACTGGAAAAATTACAAATAAAAATTTTGTCAAAGATAGTAAGTACAACATTCAGACAAGGTGATATTATTGCAAAATTGGGATTGTGCCTCTTTGCAGGGGGCCCAGGAGTAACAAGAGAACAGGAACTCTGAACATGGCTCTTGCTCTGGATCTCCATCAAGTGGCTGGTGGTGGGTTCTCCCTCCCTGCTCTGCAGTGCCTTGGGTCGGGGTGGCTGCTTCCCAAACCCCACTAGTGGTAGGAATACCTGATCCCCACAGTAGCAAGGACAAGGACAGTCAGAAACTCCCAGAGAAGGCCGGCAGGGACAGCTGATCATGCAGGTGTCCAGGCATGTGGCAGAGGAGCTCCTGAAGAGCCACAGCCTCATCACCCCGTTGAGAAGCAAGGACAGCAATTCCTGAGTGTGAGGCCAAGAGGGAAAACCCCCTGTGGATGACTCCATAGTCCTCCTTTGTCTTCTCCACACCTGCTCCCTTTTCTCTTCTGCTCTCCCCACCCACCCTCCAAGAAGATGCTCTGGGTGTTGGCTTTGCTCCGTTGCCAGCGCTCTGCAGAGACGTGTTAATTATGACTGGCAGCTTTTAAAAGCCCTGTTTCAACACCTTGCTGTCACCACACCTCATACTTCAGCAGCTTAGCACATGTTCCAAGGTGTTTAAAGAGCTTCCCGTGAAGCCCTTTTGCAGGCACCAACCTCTTGCCAGGAGCAGTAGCGCTCCTGACCGCACTTTTCTGGCTGCGACCTTGTTGGTGTTTGCCTAAGACATGTAAATGAGCAGTGCGGTCGTTAGCGAGAGAAATGTGTAATGTTTTCCATTGTGTGGCAGGCTTAGAGCTGACAAGAGCCCAGCTCGTGTTCCAAAGTCTAAAGCAGTTGGCAGGTTTCTCAGTACCAGCTTTTTATGCCCCCGAGTGGGTCATGGAGCGGAAAAGGGGGTGGAGAGGGAAGGAGAGGGAGGAATGTGTGTGGATGCGTGGTGGGGGGAGAGTTAGCAGGAGAGAAGGGCCATTTGCAAGCCACCAGCTCCGAATGTCACTCGCTGGGCCTTGTGGTGGTGCTGAAGGGCCCGTTGGAGCATTTGATTGACTCGAGGCTTGATGCTGCTTGCCACTTACCAGCACTTGTCTTTGCTCATTAGCAGGGGGATTGTGGGCAAATATTTAGATATTCAAGAGAGGAAATGTTAATCTTTGCAGTGTTCACTGAATATTTAAATGAGGCAGCAGGCAGTTCTACTCTGTGTTTGACCTAGACTTCTAGTGCTGAGCAAATGCCTTAGTCTTGGGGTGAATTTAGTCCTGCACCTCCCTGTTCTTGGGGTTAGGGCTGTGGGGTGGAGTCCAGACCGTCTCAGAAAAGGCAGCACAGTTGGTCTGCACAAGCCCAGCCAAATGTAATTGGCCCAGGAGCCTTGATCTGGCCAGTTTTAGGCACAGAGAAGTGCAGCCCCCGTGGAGTCAGAGGGACATTGACTTGTTGCAGGCACTCTGCTCTAGGGAGGAGATGGCCTTGCACTGGAGGTTGAAGGTAACAATGTCTGGAGGACTGGGCTCTTGGGATGCTCTGTTTGATAGAAAATGAGGACAATAAGGACATTTCCTTGGGATTTGAACAGGCAGCTCTCCCAAATAACAGTGTTAATTAAGAACTTCAGGTATTTGGAGATGAGCATGGCATTAGGCCACCTGTGTTGTTGGAGTAGGGATTCAGGTGGATTAGTCTGCATTGACACAATTGAAGCAGGTAATTAAAGTGTCTTGCACCACATTAATACCCAGAACTTTTCTCTGTATTTGCTCTAAATTGGCTTAATTTCAGTTTTCTGTCTTCATTTTTCATTGCTACCTTCCAGCATTACTCTAGACAGCAAACATGAAGGCAGCAAAATCTAATTGCAGAATGTTGCAGCGTTATAGGAGATAAATGTTGAAGTAGCAATTCCTGATATCAGCACTTGAATCTTGATTATTTTATATCAGAATCAGATCAGGAATTTTCTGTGTAGGATGTATATCCTTTGGGATATTTAACATCTACTGTAGTTCCTTAGAGAAAACTCTAGACTAGGAGTGATGAGAATTATATTATTGTATGGGGTTAAATGACAAATATATCTGTATACAACTTAATAGAAGAAGAGCCAAGAGGATTAAATCTGGCAGCTGCTTATTTAACTGAAGCTTTAAAGGAATATAACCTAAAATGAGCATGGTTAAAAATCACCTTTAAGAGGAGTAGGTGAGTTCAGAACCTGCCAAGTGCTGAGCATCTACCCTGACCAGGCAGTATTTCTGTGTTTCACAGCCTCTATATTTAAGGCAATTCAATGGAATTATTTTCATTGAATTTTATTCAGTTACAGCAAAATTACCAAGGAAATTATTTACTTATTCCTAAATACAGTCACTGGCTACATCCTGACAGGATGAAGTGAAAAACATTTATATAGATTTTATTATTGATGGAGTTCCTAAACACAGTTTATGTTTTCTGACTCTCTTATTCCAGTAGCTGCTAGTCAATTAAATATTTCTCCAGTAAATTTGAGGCTTAGAGAATCACCTGGGATTTGTAGAACTCCTTTTAGTGGGAATTAAAAACCAGTTACTGTAGGTTTAGGCCCATCTGACAGTTCCAGCCCTCTGTTCACAGCTGTGCCTTCCTACCTGGGATCTCTCCCTGTTTTTTCCTTGGGCATTTTTTCTTTTTGTCTTTATTAGTCTTTTTCTTTCTGTCATAGCTTTGCTCTGGGGAGGACAGCCAGTCCTTGTTCCACTCTCCATTTGACCTTCACTCGAGGCAGGGTTCAGGATTGCAATCATGGTTTTATTCTGCACGGGCCGGTTATGCCCTGGGAATGAGAGGCAGCAGAGATCTCACTGGAGCCAGCAGACAGCAGTGATTTTAGTCACAGCCACAGTTTTTAATGACACCCTTGCACTCAGACTGTCAGGCTGGTAGTGAGAGGCGGAGATCCCATGTTTCTCCCATCTGCTTTCGCCGTTTTGGCTTTTTTAGGTTGGCAGAGCCGTTCCATGTGCTCAGGAAATGGCTGTGTGTGTCGGTTTGTGCAGTGCCCTCTCTGAGCTGCTTTCATTGTCAGACTTGTGTGTTGCTGCCCCTCCTGACTCAGGCTGGCACGGTGCTCTGGGAGCCCTGGCTGCGGCTCTGTGCACATATAGGGCACTCGCTGCTCTAGGGGGTGACAGAGCTGGGTGAGAGCAGCCCGGCCCTCCTGCGCCCGCAGTGTCAGCTGCACTCAGAGCATCACACCCAGCCACGAGCGCTCCTGGGACTGCTGCTTCCACTGATCCACTGCCAGCTTTCCCTCCTCCTCCCTCTCCTCTGCCTGCAGCCACTAGCACTGCAATGCTGGGACAACATGGGGGGCAACAGGAAAATAACCCTGGAAGAGTCCGACACCAAACAAATTGCCACCAGTGGAGTGCAGCTCCTGCACAGGAGCATCCTCATCTTTGCACTGCATGAGGGTTGTTCTCCAGTTGCTGGGACACCTTCCACTAGACCAGGCATTTGAATTTAGTCATTATAGTCTTTTCTGCATTCTTCCCTCCTGTTTAAGATCTGTTTCTCAGCTGCTAATGCCAGACTGGAAATCTTAATTCAGAAAGCAGCTGAGACTCTTCACAGCCACTGAAAGTTCAATCTCTGTCACTTCTTGAATTCTACCTTTGATGATTCAAATATAAAATTAATTCCCTAATACTTGTTAGAGGCTGGTGTGAAACAGATTTTTACTTGCTGCTATCTAGAGAAGTTTCTCTGATAAACATTGTCACCAGGCTGAGACAGTTGGTGCTGTCCAGCTTGGAGAAGGTTGTGTGGAGATCTCGCAGCACCTTCCAAGATCTGAAGGGGCTACAGGGAGGTCTGAGAGGGACTGTTCCTCAGGAACTGTAGTGACAGGACAAGAGGGAATGGCTTCAAAGTGAAAAAGGAGAAATTTAGGTCAGATATTAAGAAGAAATTATTCCCTGTGAAAGGGGCGAGGCCCTGGCACAGGGTGCCCAGAGAAGCTGTGGCTGTCCCTGGATCCCTGGAAGTGTCCAAGGCCAGGTTGGAAGGGCTTGGAGTGCTCTGGGATAGTGGAAGGTGTCCCTACCCATGGCAGAGGGTGGGATGAGATGGCTTTAATGTCCCTTCCAACCCAAACTATTCTGTGATTGATTTGGACAGGCAGTAATGTGCTAGGACAGATTCAATGTTGGTTTGAAGACCCATTTACAGAGGCAGGATTCTGGATTCTGTGCTGCTGGAAGAATTCTTCTTCCCAAAGGAATTTATATTTCCTTTAGCCCTCACTGCTGACTTCCCAACAGTAATTATTGCATGGACTTTTATATAGCAGTGAATGTCAGTCCATGTGGAGAGACTCTCTTGTCCTGAAAAACAGGAGAGGATTGCTCCTCTCCTGTTTTTCCCCTACATTATGCTGTTGTTGGCTCATTGATTTTGGGCTTTGTTGTTGTTGGTTTGGTTTTGTTATTTTACCAATAAGAAAAACAAAACAAAAACACAACAACAAAAAAACCCCTTCCCTTCATCCCCAACCAAACTCAGAAGCCAGAAACAAAGCAGGCAGTTTGTGATCCTTGATTGCATGTGGCAGGAAGAAAATATTGAATTGCGTTTCCAGTGTGAGCCATTGTGAACTTGAAAGGGACGTCGTCAAGTAATTTGATTTTCCCACAAAGTGTTGCAACCTTCCAAAAAGAGGAGAGTGTCTTTTTGGTGTGGTGTATGCCAGGCTCCAGGAAGGAAAATGCTGCTGAGGCAGTGCCAGCTGGCCGTGATCCCAACCTCCATTCCCAAAGCCCAGGCCATGGCATCAGCAAGGCTGGCATGGGAGTGCAAACAAAAGAAACTCGGTGTCTTGACTGCAGGCTCCCTTTGGAACAGCTCCCACGAGAGGGAGGGGATGGCAGACAAGGAGGTGGGTGAAAAAAATATTTTCCCAAGTAAAAAACATTGAAAAAGAAAAAGCCAGTGAAGCAAGTTGTTGACAAAATGTGGGGTTCTGTGGAAATCCAACACTCTGGGGAGCAGTCAGTCTCAGTGAGAGATTTCAGCAGGAAAGGTCTAAATGCTTAATTTTTACAAGTAGCAGAATGGTAAATGCTGGCAGTGTTGAAGCATATTGATAATAATTCTATTTCAGTTTTTTTATGGGATAGTGAATTTCTAATTCTAAGATGGAAATGTTCCATTTGTTTGTATTCTATTTATTATTATGTAAATATTAAATCCAGTAAAAACATAACTGTTGATATCAAAATTAAACCTTTGAGCTCTATTGGACAAGCTGTCCTTCCCTCAGGGTTTCTGGATTTGGGTAATTCTCAGTTTCAGGTTCTGGTTCAGTGCAGTTAAGGAGTTTATTTCTATGATTATGAAGATTCCTATGGAAACTGCTTCCAGACCAGTTTAACAAAAGTCTGCTTTGGAAGCATTTTAACTGTGGAGACACAATTTTATCTTCCCATGTATTTTAGAACAAGAAGAGGACCTTGATAAAATATATATAAAACACTTGGGTTGTCGTGTAAGGGTCATTTTACCTGGGATACAGCCCCATCCACCCTCTGTGGAAGGAAACAACATTGTGGGAGGGAAATGCTCCTGTTTTGTCTGGAATACTTATTAGGAATGCATAGGAAGGATGAAACAGGTCCCAGAACTCCTCGAGGTTCTCAGGAGCAGGAGGTACATCAAGGAGTTAAAGGTATATTTTGAATCACTGGATGAGGAAGGGAGGCAGTCAAAGGGAAGAGGAAAATTCCATAGCAGCTCAATATTCCTTTGCTCCATCTTTCTTCTTTTGCAGTAAATGCTTGCAGCAGTTCCTGCTGCAACTTTTTCAGGTAATAAAGGTGAGGCACTTGGGTGCCAAGAAGTGGGAGTATGGATGGATTACATGGATCATATCCAAGAGCTATGGAGAAATAAAAGGTCAAAGGTATGACTTAAATAAGCACCCTCTAGGAGGTTTACTAGTGGTTTACTAGAGACAGTTTTTTCTAGCTCTTCAAGTAATCAAAATCTTAATTTCTGAAAGTTTTTGTTTGGGTTTCTTGGGTTTTTTTTTAATTTTTGGCAGACTTTTTGCAGAAAGAGAAGGCAGGATTGGGCCAGACAGGATTGTACTGAGCTCTACGGTTGAGTGCTGTGTGTTGTCTTGGAAATTACTGATTCCTGGGCTATATTTCAGTACCTGGTAACTAAAAATGGCTTTGTGGTCAGAAAGCCATTGATATTTGCTTCAGAGGTAGTAGGTATTGGCAGATGCCCAATAAAAGGCAGAACAATTATATTATCTGTCAAGGAGACAGGATGGTGGGTTTTAGGACTGCTGCCCTGTTTTATGATGTAGATGCCCACATCTGTTAATTCTATTCTTAATTACCTGTATCAGTCTGGGTTTGCTGCTTTTGTTTGATGCTGTATTTTATCTGCAATTGCCTATTTACTTTTATTTTTTTGGAAAGCAAAAGATGTAAGAGCAGCTCTTGGAGTCAGTCTTTATTGACTGCCAGTGCAGTTCCTGGTGACCCTGACCTGCATCAAGAGATTGTGCCCAGGCAATAATTGGTGTGTCACAAGAACCCCCGTGTGGATCTGCTCAATCCAACATCCCACAGAGCTTCCTTTGCTTCCAGGGGAGCTGAGCAGAGAGGAGGAACCAACAGGCCTTTTCTACTCCCTTTGCCCTCTGCTCTGTTCTCAGGCCACTTAGATCTGTTAGTGAAATAGATCCTGGTGTTTCATTCCTGCTGGGTTTTGTTTAGTTTCAGGTGTGCCCTAAGCCCCCTGCTCAAGAAGGAGCACCTGCAGAGGGACTGACTTGTCCTTTCTCCTTGGTGGTCACAGGATGTTGGTCCTGCCCCACGTGGGGTTTGCGGTGAGGAAACCCCATCCCTTTTACCTTGGAAGGCAGAGGGAGCTCCCAGGCAGTGCTCATGCTGCTGCCCCTGTTCCTGCTGGGATCGAGGTGTGGTGTTTCTCCTGCTGTGTCACTGGGGTTTATGGCCCTGCAGTGACGCAAACCTGCAACGTGCAGGCTTGGGAGATATGATCAGGACAAACTGAGATCTTGGAGCTCAGGCCCCAACAGGCAGCTGGTGATCCTGATCACCTGAAGGGCAGGGAATGCTGTGCTTGCACACACCCTCTTAACGAGTGCACACTCTCTGAAATTTACATTTTCCTTGCAAATTGGCCCTGAAATGGCTCTGAACCCAGTTCAAAATGACCCTGGGTCTCTGGTTCATGAACTGCTGTTTGTAGCTGGGAGTGGATCCACCAGCAAATGTAGGTGTAAAAATGTCACATCTCCAAGAAATTACCCAGAAATATCTACAACTGTTACAGGAGACATTATCAGCTCTTTGTTTCTTTCCCTTGACTTCCTACTCTTCTTTCATTAATCTCTGAATCTGTTTTGGGAATCCTAATCCCCAGTAAATCCCAGAAAGGGAGAGGCAGCAGTGCTGGAGGGAGCTGGCAGTGAGTGGAGTGAGCACTTGCATGGCCTGAGGACCACTGGCCTCGCTGGCCTGTCCCATCCTGGCATCTGGTGCAGGACTTGGCTGCTGGAGGGGTCAGGACGTGTTTGGCCAGGCCTGTGACTGTCTGCCAGCCATCCCCCAGCCCTGTCTCCATGTATCCCTGCATTTCCACATTCCTTCCTCTTTTTCTGTGGACATTGTCCTGTGTCTGTGTCTTCCCTGTCCCTTCCCTCAGACATCACTGCAGTGTGTGCATTATTCTCAAAAGAATTATCTTATTCTGATAATTCCCTGTCAGAGAGAGAAACTTTTTTTTTCTGTTTTTCTCTCTTCCCACTTTTCCTCATACTTCCTTTTCTGCTTTCCTTTTCAGTCCTCTGCTCCTTTTCCCTGGCTCTTCTGATCTGAGCACATTACCCCTGTTAAAACCAACGTTTTTTTACCTGCCAATGGGAGAGCTGTTCTCTCCTGTTCTTTGCTCTTTGGCAGCCCCTGAACTTTGCTATTTCCTGTGGTGTTTGATAAATCTGGAAACTCCTTTGGCAAGCTCTGGTGTAGCACAGGACTCTCCTGCTCCATGTGTTTGAGTGGATACTCATAGCTCCTCTTGGATCATCACACGTACACACTGTCACAGTTCAGTCCTGAGAGCCCTGCAGAGCTTTCACTGAACATTCAGCTACAGAATTAATTTTATGAGCCATATTATGGGTACAAAGCAGCTTTTATTAGGGAGGGATGTGCCAGGGAAAACCATACAGTGAAGATTTCCCAGTAGGAATGCACACCGCATCCTATTTTCAGTGGATGTAAGAGATGGTTCTTCCCTTATTCCTACTTCTCATGAAAGCTGAATAAATTTTGCATTTTTAATCCCTTCTCTGGGTAGAAGTTGTGGTGAGGCAGGTGATTGAACCTTAGTGGTGTTTGCTCCAAAACACCAAATCAGCAGGTGCTGGATGATCCCTAAACACTGCCCATGTTCTTTGTGGAATAAAGACTCTGAAGAAAGGAGAAGGGAAAAAGCATTTCTGTTTCCTTATTGCCATTGAATTCAGAAGAAAACAAAAGGGTTTAGTTTGTTGGAGAATAGCAAGGCCAGCTTTAGCAATGTCTATGAATGCAAAAATATGTTTCTGTGTTGGTATTTTTGTATCGTGTATGTGATATATTTTTATAGAGTTTTGGACTTACTTTATTTACATATATTATAACCTCCCTACTGAGTAAACAAGAGATGCCCAGCTAAGCAAACAAGCCCCAGGGTGATGGGAGAGGGAGAGAGAAAGGAGAGCAATAGCAGGAGGGGAAGGAAAAGAGAGGTGGCAATAGGAAAAGGGTAAACAGACAAGCACTAATTAAGGCCTTCATCACAAGCAGGGAGATGTGCGAGGCTGACAGTCAGTCAAGCAGATAAGGGAAGATGAGTTAAAATCTAGCCCCAGGTTTTGAAGGCCTCAGGGCCCTGGCAGACAAGAGCACAGTGAAGCACAGGAAGCCACTGAAAGGTCATTTGCATGAAATGATGTTCAGGATCTTTGCTTTTGTTGTTGCCCTGATGGCTTTAACCCCTTCCTGGCACAGGAAACACACAGAGCTAAGACACTGCACATGGCTGGAAGGCTTCTTTTGGTGGCCTTTCAGGGACCACATCTCCAGGGAGTATGTGGGGAGGGACACAGGGCTTGCTTCCCACTGAGGATAAGGGGAGCTGAAATTCCTTGGCAAGGGATGGCCTCACTCTCCAGCAGAGCATGAAAGGGAGAAATCATCAGAACAGGAGACTCTGGGCATGAAATGAGCCACAAGCTTGACAGGCTGAGGGAAGGTGCAGTGACCTGCATTGGTCAAAAACATTCAGATATTTGAGACGTTGAGTTTTGTGCATCTTTCCAAGAGCTCTGGACACAAATCGAGGTTTCCATTCTGGAGCAATGTCAGAACCTATTGTCACTCGCTCTTGCTGTGGTGTCACAAACACATCATGGCTGTCAGGAGCACTGTGCAGGCGGCTCCTGTCTGCCCCTTCAGCTGCAATTGGAAATACATCCCAAATTTTTTGCTTAGCAAAGAATGGGCAAATTGTAGTTGCAATCTCTTCTCCCTGAGCTGCTCCAGGAAACAAGATCTCGCTCAGCTCTCGAAGGGAATTCTGACACTCTAATTATTGTTACATGTTCTCAATGTGCTTGGTCATTTAGGCAGGTTGTAATTCTTAGTGACACGGCAAGAGAAATGAGCACAGAAGTGCTCCCCACCTTGGAATAGTCAGGCAGCCTCACACGCTTCTTTACAACCCCCACTTGTGTTTAGATGTTTTGGAAGGCACAGTCGTTACTCTTCTGCTTTTCCTTCTGAAACAAAAGCTGGTTAGAGCCAAGTTGAGTAGATTAAATGGGGATCTGGGCTATTGGACTTCTGGGTTCTGCTCCAAACCACGGCCACTTCATTACTGCCTGACCTTCGCCAGCTCACGTCAGCTCCCTGAGTAATGTATCTCTCTGCCACAGCAGGGCAATAAGCTGGACTTGCCTCCAGGACTGAGGATGATTGGAATGATTGTCTCTGGGATTGCTGGGCTGCTCTGGGATCCTTGGGTGGAAGGGCTGGTGAAGGTATAGTGGTGGTTAACAGTGGAGCAGTCAGTTGTGAGGCTGGAAGTTCAAACTCCATGCTTAAGGCCAAACCATGTTGGGAAGCCAGTGAGGTCTTGAGAGATGTCAGCCTGTTAAAATGTCAGATCTCACAAGGGAAATCTCAGTAAGGATTTCCTGTGGGGTGAGCTCCATTCAGATAATTTTCAGGTACAAACCCCTTTCAGTTTCATGTCAGAGCTGGAAGATTCCAATCTGAAGTCCATTTTAGACTGAGGCTGAACAGACCAGGGGTCTTTTGGTTGGCAAGCTCCTGGGTTATCCTACTAGAACCAGTGCTGTCCAAACCAATGATTTCCAGTTCAGGTGTGAAGGTTCTGGCTCAAGCCCAACAGCAGCAGATAATCTTGTGCAGTGCTGTGGCTACAGCTTTCCCAGGATGGTGGTGTTTCTTTCCATTTCTCTGCTTCTAGGACACGAATCATCATGAAAACAGAAGCATTTTTTTTTTCCTTAAAAGATAACAAAAACCAAATTTCCAAACTTTCCATCTGTTTCATTTTGCTTACCGCTCACCCTGCATTCCAATGCAGTGTTAGGGCATGCTAGGATCCCATTTAGGGGAATATTTTTAAAAGCTCCTGTGTGGAATCAGTGGAGATGATGGCATGTAGGATTACAGGTAATTGTTCTGTGTTATGAATACAGTGTCATGATTGAGAATGGACTTGTCTAAAGCAGGAGCTATGAGCACATGGAGGAGTAGCAGGATATAGATAGCCTTTGGCTAACTGCTCATTGCTACTGCTCTCAGTAGCATTTTAAAAGGCCACTGTCATCAAGTAATTTTTCATCTTATTCACTGTATGTAATAGCTTCTTTAAGAGCCTGGAAATTATTTTATTTGCCCTTTTACTCTGGACAAACAACACTTTCTTTTTCTTGGCCTAACATTCCATTGGGAAGACAAACCCAAGCCCTGTTCAGAATGTTTTTGCTTCAAATTCCACATAATGCCAGTGCTAGCATCAGCCTGAGAGGAAGAGAGTTCTGAAAGTGTGATTAATCTGTTCAATGTATGACCTTGAAAGCTGAGCAAGTGGAAAGGAAATATTGATTATTAAAGGTGAGGTCTACGGTTTGGAAAGAAACCTTATGTTGGTGTAGTAAGAGAGATCAGTGAATTCATATGTTGAGGGAAGTAATTTGTATGAAAGAAGAGCCCTCATGCTCATTTAAGGAGGAAATATGTGTTGTTCCATTCTGTGTTTTATGGGAACGTGCTGCTGTTGAAAGACAACCCTGTAAAAGTCCTGCACTGTAATATTTTAAACTGATCCTGTACCTCAGGGCAAAACACAACGTGGAATTGCAGATTTCCCTTCATACCTATAGCAGAGATGGTCAGGGCTGAGGATGTGGAATGGACTCTATAAAGTAATTGGAGGAAATATTATTCTGCTGCTTTTCAGCCACTGGATTTGGCTGTCCAGAGTGAGTCTCCAAGAAGAGTCTTCACCCTCCTGGGTGGGGTAGTCTTGTTCTCCAGGGACCACACTGCCCTTATCAGGAAGAGCAGCCCAGGCATCCAGCACAGCTCGCTGAGTGAACCAGGGGGAACTCCTGGTTCCAGCAGGCTTTAAGTAACCTTGGGAGTAGAACTGAGCAAAACATTTGCCAATGGCAGCAGTAGAAGTTGGAAAAATACCGATGTATTTTTCTGTCCTCTCTTTGCTCTTCAGCTTTAATAGCAAATGTGCCTAAAACCCTGCCATTCTGGGTCAGGGAGGAGAATCAGCCCGAGATTTGTTATGGACCAGGAGTGTGTTAAAAACCACCGAGCTATTTCCAACTCTCCATTTTTCAGTTCTCATTTTAAGACAAGGCCAGCCTCTGCCACGCCAGCGTGGTGTGATCCGTGCCCAGCAGTGTGGCACAGGGTTGGAGAGGTTCACTCCCCGCAGGGAGTAGCTTGTGATTTCCCAAAGCCCAAGCAGGCGATTTTTCTCTCTTTCTCTCTCTCTTTTTTTCCCCTTTCCGCCTGGGAAGGATGCAGCATCACAGACCTTGTCACCCGGAGCTTAGAGGACAGCAACCATATGCCTTCCGACCTGCCCTTGCTTTTCTAGGAAAGCTTCAGCCTGCTGGGCATTTCCTATCAGAATCGTTAAGGGAGAAGGACTGGGATGTGGCCCAGGCTGGCGTTCCTCTGGTGCTGAGCAGGGGTGGAGGAAAGAGGGAGGGCGGCAGGGGAGCGTGGCAGGAGGAGGAGGGTGAGGAGACCGGGCTGCCAAAGAGGAGGAGGAGGCTGGAGGAGAGGCGAGATTGGCATCTTCATGTGCAGGGGGCTGGCCAGCGCCGGGACAGCCTGATGAGCCCGCGGGCCCCGGTCTCTCGCTTTGCGCTGATTGCAGTGATGGGCCTGTCTGGTGGCTCGGACACCAGCGCTCATTATCGCGCTCCGCAGCGTTCGCAGCGCAGCGGCGGGGGAAGAAGGGGTGGAGGAGGTAAAGAAGCCCTGGAGTCACACGCACACACAGATCAGAGACAGGAAAGGCAGAGAAACAGCTTTGGCTCCAGGCTATTGATTTTGTTCCGTGACACTTGCTCATTTCCCACTTAGTGATTCTCGCTGTAGTACCTTCCCGCTCCGGCTGCAGCGGCTCTCCGAGGAGGAGGAGGAGTGACCTGGAGTGGCAGGGGTTGAGCAGCTGATGGCTTCATCCAGTGATCTGGAGCCATTTTGGAAGCAATCCTGAGTGCTTGCAACAGCACACAAGCACTCCAGCACATCTCCACACTCACCAAGGAGACACTTCCACTGCTTTTCTCACTGATGTGCACGTACAGCCTCTCCGTGTCTGTACCTCGGCTCCTTAGGTGGTCTTCCAAAACCTCATTTGCTCCCTCAGCTTCTCCATCAGTCTTGTCCTGCTGTCAAGGTGGAAGAATCTGGAGGCAGAGCTATCCAAATAGTCTTCCTGGAGAAGTGATGCTTTTTAGCAGGTATGGCCCCAGCTTTGCACTGTCGTGATTAAAGCAGCAGCTTTATGTTAGTTGCACTTGTGGGCCAAAGCACTGGTACAACACTGCACAGGCAGCATCAGCCTGCTGTTTTTCCCTTGGTTGTAACTTTAGTCCCTTTGAACTGTTGTGGCAACAGCAGTTCTGATCTTTGCCCATATTATTTTTAATTTTTTTTAATACAACCAACTGCCTGAGCTGAAGGGAAGGAAAGAGAACTGCTTGTGGGTTAGGGGGGTGAAGGGACCAGGGCTGTCACTGAATAGTACCAGAACCAGACTTGGTGGTCAAAGTCTATGAACCTCTGCAGTAGCTGCCTGTATTTTCTGTCTTGTGAGAATATTGATGATAGCAGACATTTCTCATCACATCGGTACCAGAAATTTTAGGGGCACAGAGAAGAGGTGCTGGGTTGATGCTACTTTGCTGTTAGCATCATTTTCCTTTGTTTAGCTGCTTCTGATAGAGCTTCTTCACTCAGCTTGGAAGTTTAGCTCAGCTGGGAGAGTAGGAATGGGCTTTTGGGTTAATGTAATTTCTTGGTCACTCTCTTCCTTCCTGGCCTGAACACACACAGATGCACAAAGACACACGGACATAGGCAATTTTCCCCAGCTTTGTATCGGGGGATGTTGGAATGCCATGGCTGGCAGGAGCTACTAACTGGATTAGCTGGTAAATCCATCTGGAGCTCCCAGTGGGAGGGATGGACAGGTTCAAGATGAATAACAGCTTGTCTGAAGAAGCAAAATGAATTATTTTATTAAAAAGAAGGGGGGGAATATCCTCTTTCTTCTTGTAGACTTTTGCCTGACATGGGGGGAGTAGTTTCTAGAAGGTAAGGAAAGAAATTATTTTTGAAGAGGGAATTATTCTTGTTGACTTGTTAAATACAGTTGTCTGTCCTTTTTCAGTTTATTTATCTGCACCTTGTGTTCCCATTAAAGTGTTTTTTTACTTCCTAAAACTTCATTATGAATTTGAGGCTGTAAGGTGTGATGCAGCTTTTTTTAGTGGTTTCTTCTCATCTTTCTGTTGTTGTGCAAGATTTAAGCCACTTCCAGAACCATGACTTGGTGCTGCCCCTCAGGCCTCAGCCAGTGGGATTTTCACACTGGCTGATGGGAGGGCAACAGTGGCTTGTTTAATAAGGGCTGTGTTGAGCTCAGCCTTACTTGGGGCTCAGCAACGGCCTCACCTCAGATTTTCCTGTGCAAAGGGGGCAAACCAGCAGGATCTGAAATGTTGTAGAAGGAGGGGCCTCCTTCTGACTATTGATAATCTTGAGCAAAGCTGCATTTGCTGATACTTCCTAGATAAGTGGCTGAGGAAATAAAATTGGCTTTTCCTTCCCCTGCCCTCATCCTGTTGCATAATTTTTGCCACACAAAGCTGGAATGAGAAAGGAAGAACCTTTTCTTTTTGTTTGTCTGGTTGTTTTATCTATCCACAGTGGTGCCAGTTGTGTTGCAGGATTACAAAATGTGTGCAAGTGCAAGGTGCAGCTTCTGGAAGCATTTTGTCATCAGAGAATCAGAAAGCCTTGGGTTGGAAGGGACCCTGATGCTCTTCTAATTCCAGCCTCCCCACCATGGGCAGGGACACCTTCCACTGGACCAGGCAGCTCCAAGCCCTGTCCAAACTGGCCTTGAGCACTTCCAGTGTTTAGGCTGAGATTCCTGTGGTGGAGGGGTTGTAGGAGAGGCTGAGGAGAATGAGGTGCTGAGGGACCCTCCCCTCAGTGCTGGGCTGGGAGCGTGTTGTGCCCTGAAGTGTGTGTGCTCACATGCAACCCCTGCCATTAAGTGATCAGTGTTATTTAAAGGTTCTTAGGACCAGGGGTAAGGGCTATAGTTAATAACAACAATGATAATAGCAGTAACAATAATAAAAGTCATTGCAGTGCTGTTAAGCTGTGACCTAAAAAACCAGAATGGCCGATGAGGAGTCATGGGCCTGATCTCTCCCCCTCTTCCCTTTCCTCTCCACCCACATCTCTATGCTTATTTCTTTCTTTCTTATTTTTCCTTTCTTACTGATATGTTTTTTTTCTGCTCTGGACATATCCTTGAATCCTGGCCATTCCCCCAGCTTATGGGATTCCCATTATACACGCTTGATATTTAACAGCTTTGGCGTCTTCCATAGCTGGGAGTGAAAAGAGAAAAAACAGCTCAAAAACATAATGGAGCAAAATCTGCATACTGAGCCCTGGTTCCATGTCCCTTTACACTGTTTACTGAAATCTTAAAAGCTACGAGCTGTGGCATCTACTCAGACTTCATCAGCCCATCCTGCCCTGATGCTGGCCTTGGAGACACTGCCAGCTCTGCAGCCACCTCCTCACACCGGGAGCGCTCTGTGCTTGCCAGGCTCCTCCCTGCCATGGAGCAGGAGGGAGCCAGGGACCGCTCCTGCCTCTGTGGGGGCAGCATGGATTCCCTTTGCTGGAATCAGAAATGCTGGTAAAGAGCTAAATTCACGCCACTGGCTTTGTTCAATAAGGTGTGGGGCATGCAGTGCAGATGGGGTAAGGAGGTGATGAGTGTTTTAAAATTATTGGCATCCTTTTCCTATAAAAAAATGTTGTGCCACAAATGAATGGAAATACCTTCTGTGAAGTCCTGTTTCCTTACATGCCAACCTCTTTTGTGCATGTCTTGAAATTCCCTTTTTTTTGGTGAGCTTTCCTTGGTAAAAAAGGGTTGCTGCCAGGTGGACCTCAGTGTCACAAGCAGTCGCCATTCCCAGCCTCTCTCCCACTTGCCTTCTGATTCTCTTCTTTTTATATGACTTTCTTTCTTTCTTTCTTTCTTTCTTTCTTTCTTTCTTTCTTTCTTTCTTTCTTTCTTTCTTTCTTTCTTTCTTTCTTTCTTTCTTTCTTTCTTTCTTTCTTTCTTTCTTTCTTTCTTTCTTTCTTTCTTTCTTTCTTTCTTTCTTTCTTTCTTTCTTTCTTTCTTTCTTTCTTTCTTTCTTTCTTTCTTTCTTTCTTTCTTTCTTTCTCTTTTCTCTTTTCTCTTTTCTCTTTTCTCTTTTCTCTCTCTCTCTCTCTTTCAATTTTTCTTCCTTTCCCCAGTGGATGTGAGTTTTATGGACAGCTAAGGAGCAGCACAGCATTCACCTGTCTGTCATGTTAAAACTGGAAAAGTGTCTTAAGAGTATTTATATAATCTGTTTGCTGTCCTCCTTTACCTGATAAAATTCAAAGTCAGACTGAGCAGTTTTTATGGTATTTCTTTTGAGTCAGTGGGGACAACCTGACATGTCTAGAGGGCACTTCATGTGCCCAGTCTTAAATGTTTATTTTACAAGAAGGTAAATTGCTCATTTACCAAGGCCATGAGAAAATAGAAGGGAATTAGCTCTGAACCTTGGTTCAGACATCTGAGTTAGACCTGACTCATCCCATGCTTTAATTGCCAGTGTCCTTAGCAGCATTAAAAGTCTCCTGATGAAGCACCTTCTTTTCTGTCTTCCAGCATCTTTCTTTCCTGGTTCCCATCTTTTACACCTCAGATAGATCAGGCATTTCATTTTCAGTGCAAAAGCCAAAAGATTTTCATTAAAGTTAACAGTGACACATTTAAAGCTCATGAAGAATAAATGTGCTTATGGGCTAGTGCTTGCTTACTGAATGGGAACCACTGCTACCAGTCTCCAGTGAGACTTCAATTTTTGTAGTGTGAAAGATTTTATATGGTTTGTGGCAGCATCTGCAGTTTTATTAAACAGACTAAAAGTTCATCAGCATTAAGATGTAGGACAGCTGTTAACTGATGGATTTTAACAGTGAAATTCCCTTAGAGTCAGCTGTGATTAGCATGGGGAGGTATCCTTTGTGGGCCTTGCTGTTCATCCCCTTGTTTTTTTTCATTATCTCTGGCCCAGCAGCACAGAAGGAAATTATCCCCTCTATTACATCCTCTCTTGTGGGCCATTTTCCCAAAGGATTTTCCCTTTTCCTTAGGGGTGAAGCTCTGGGTGAAGCCATGTTCACCTGGGGAGAAATCTCACTGCAGTGCTGTCATCTTTGGGTCCTGCTGAGCTTCAGGGCTGCTGTTGGGGTTGGTTTCATGCCCTCCCCAAGAGCTGAGACTCATTTGGGACTCAGCTGTTTGGAAAGTCACTACAGACCAGAGCTATCCAGGCTGGAAGATCAGGATCTCAGGTTAACTCTCTCCTCTCCCAGTGCAGCTCAGAGCATCCTCAGGCAGCTCCTGCACTGCACTGGTGGAATCCCCTCTTTAGTGGCACCAGGAAACACAGAGTGAAGTTCTTCCACACAAGCTGCTGCCAGACCATTGTTCACTGGAGAATCCCTACATCCTCAGGTAAAATCCCTGATTTCCACACTGGAAGTGGGGTGGGTAAAACCCCTTTGCTCAGTTGCACCTTTGAGGCTGGTGGATGTTCACATCTCTCTAACTCTGCACAAGCAGGTCAGCATATTCTGCCAGGGCCATTATCCTGCTGCTCCCACAGCCTTAGGAACACAGCAGGGAGCTGCATCAAGGAAATGCATTAAAGACGAATCAGCAAGAGAGAAGGGACCTCTGGGCCAACTCCCTGCTTCTCAATTATTTATACTTCATAATTTCCAGCAAATCACTGGCTGTTTATTGGTGCTCATCTATAATTGAAGAGTTTCCTAGATCACTGGCCAGCTTTGCTTAAGTTGTAGCTGGCCGTGCCTGTGAAAGCTGTTAGGAAAACCCCAGAGGGAAAGGCAGGGCCTCAGGAGTGGCTGGTCATCCATTGAGGATACACACTTTTAATTTTTGGCTTTTGTGGGCACCTGGGACTGGGAGGTTTCCAGCATGTGGTTTACCATCTCCATTTGACCACATCACGCAGGGACTGCAGGCTGCACTACCAGGAGGACCTTGATCAGGAGGTGTTCCAAGGATTCTGCCTTTCCAAGCCCTTGCTCATAGAGTGTGCTGCCTGTTCTGCCAAAAAAATAAAAAACAAAAAAAAAAAACCCAACAAAACAACAAAACAAAAAAAAAAACCCACAAAAAACCAAAAAGTGGAAGGTTTTGATGTTTCTGAAATTCTTGAAGAGGCTGTGAAAAGGAGCTACTGTTCTGAATTGAGTTGAAAAGCCAAAGCCTTGAAAACTTTAGAGAGTTAGAATTTAAAGGAAGAAAAAATCAAGTGCATACTTGTGCAAGGAACAGAGTTGGCTTTGCATGCTTGGGATGGCTCCTTCATCAGGCCTGGCTCCAATAACATTTCAGCTTCATTTTCCTCTTTTAATGTCAAAATTAAATTATTTTGGCAGAAGCAGTTGAAAATTTATATTTCAAAACATCAAAATGGGCTATTTTGAAAAATTTTTATTATATTATTTTCAAATTAAAATATCTGGAACCAGCTACTTCAGAGTGAATAACTTCACACTGGAACAGCTAGGAAATTCTAATGAAAAAATGGTGAAATGTTCCCAACCAGCTCTATCCATCACTTCCTTTCACTACTACCCAATAAAAATAGCTCCCACATACCGCTGCAGTCAGGAGTGCCATGTTACAGAAGAAGAAATAACTAAGCCAACAAAATGACTCACATTCCAAAGATAATATACAAGGTAGGGCCTGGCCAACTGGTTCAATTCAAATTAGAACCAGCCTCAGCCCTCCTGCATGAGACAAACTGATCACAAAATATGATCTGTTGTTGTTGTTTGATGTCTGCTTGTTGTATTTTCACACACTTCTGTTCATGATCCCACTTCAGTGGAAGTGGACGTGCCTGTAATGCTGCAGAGACTGCAATTTCTCCTCATTTTTTAACTGGAAGCTTTTTGTAGTAGGGCTAAAGTGGGGCTGTGTGCAAGGGGATTTGTTCCTGGAAATAGGGATTTTAGTTCACTTCCAGCTTGCAGTTTGGTTAAAGTAGATCTAGAGCCTTGCACAACTGAAGTTTTGCTCTGCTGGATTTCTGGTTTTGAAGTGACAGAGGTGGAACCTCACAGAAACCAGGCAGTATAATTCTGTGAGAAGTGTCAGGCATGAGCATAAAGAGCTGGAGCAATGTGTTCCCACATGCCCTTAGAGCCTGAAATATCCCTCTTAATTTTAAACATATAAATCAAAGGCATAAAACTTTTAATTTTATTGTTGTTGTGAGGTACTGAACTAATACCCTGAAGTTTTTAGCTCGTTAATTCTGTCGATCTTCACAAAAGCTCTCGTTCCAGCAGAGTGAGTCCTTCATGTAAGTACAACTTCTCAGCCAGGTTGGTAGTGCTTTTCAGAGCAGATCATGGTTTAGGTTGAATGCATTTTAAAGCAATCTATAAATCTTTATGATCTTTGTTTTTCTTTCTCTTGCATGCATACTTGGCAAGCATTTCCAGTTTGCATCATTGAAAATTTGATTCACCAATGTACAATGGGTGAGATTTGTCCATGTTTGAAAAGGCAACATCAAGCCCTTTGCACCTTTTAAATCTTCAAAATAGGACTGAAGCAGGACATTATGGTTTGCCAGACCGTTGCACTGCCTTCCCCTGAAGCTGGACTGAGTTTCAGCCAGGCACAATGAAGGGGGTGAGGGTGGAGAATGAATTATTGTGACCTTGCAATGTGCTGTGAAAGAAAAAAGTGTTTTGGGGCTGCAGTGCTGATTATTACTTTCTTTCCTCTGTGGCTTTGGTGCTTTAGATTCTGCTTGGACAATTGCATCCCATTTGGGGCAGCCTGTTACCAAAAACTGGAAGCTTAGGAGAAAGTAAATTAATGTTAAAGGTCTACAGAGCCCAGCTTCTGGGGAAGAGTTTTGAATTCAGGAGATTTAGTTTAAATGAGCAGTGTGGACAGAGTAAGAGGCTGCAAGAACAGCTGAGAATGGTGACTTGATGTAGAAAGGGGAGGTTTTTCTGGGCTGGAGGGGTCTCTGTACTAGTGGAAGTTTTCAAAGGGAGGCTGAACAAAATCCTGGGTGGTGTGGAAAGCAGACCACAGTCAGACTTGCACTTGGACACTTCCAGGAATGGGACAGCCACAGCTTCTCTGGGAACCTGTGCCAGGGCCTCCCCACCCTCACAAAGAATGATTTTTCCCATATATCTAAACTAAATTTCCCCTTTTTCTGTTTGAAGCCATTTCCCCTTGTCCTGAGGATTTTTGTATTTCAGAGAGTGTTGGAGGTGCCCAGAGTCCCCAGGTGCTGCTGTGTGTGTGTGAGGAATGACAGGGACAGTGCAGATGGGACAGACTGAAACGGGGCTGGACCCTTTTCCTTGGATCTGAGTAAATAAATTAATCCAGCCAGGGCAGGGGCATGAGGCATTTCACAGGAGAGTTTCAAAAAGGCTTTTGTGCCATGTACCTTTGACTCCCCTGGCTTTGAACCAAGCCTAGAGTTGCCAGTGTTTATGGTGCTTGGTGGTGTTTAATGCTTGGCTGTTATTAAATATCTTTGTTGTGTGTTAACTTAGTGGTTTCTGGGGACACTTGGAGAAGTTAAGGAAAACAAGCTGGAAATTAAAGTGGGTGATGGGAGTGCTGCAAGGTTTGTTATAGCTGAGTCCCTCTTCCCAGCTCTGTGGTTGCACCAGTGACTCTCCAAGTCCTGGGAAAGTCCCTCAAGGATCAGGATGCTTTGGAAATGCATATCCCTGAAGTATCCAGTAGTATTTTCCTTTGCCTAAGTACAGGGGAACTTCTTTACACTGGTGTCAAACATCCTTGGTAAATGTAGTGATTATTGGACTGATCTTCACCAGGAAATAAATAAATAAGAGCCATAAGAACAGAAAATGCACCCTCCCAAGATAGCTTTTATGTAGCTAGAAAAGTGAGGTGGTTTCCTGTTCTAAATATTTAACATGATGTTTATGATATGTCCTCTGGGGGAAGAGATGCTTGAAAGCTAATGTTTATGAAGTAAGTCTAGAGGGATGGAAAGGGGAGGCAGGGCACACTAACTAGGAAAAAAAAAAAGGGAAAAAAAGAAAAAAAGAACCTCAGGAGATGTCCTGATTTATGGCTTTACTTGCTGGAGAAAAATCTCTGTTTTGTTAAAAAGGTTGCAACTGAAGGAAAGCAACTTCAACTCTGCTCCTTTTGAAACCAGAAACCTGTTCCCTCAGTCCAGACAGGATCTGAGCCTGGGCCAGCAGGAATCTTTTACTGGCTGCTGCCTTTGTGCTTTGGAGCCCTGCAGAAGGGTTTGTCTCCCCATCACGTGAGGCTGGAATGATGGGCTGATGGTTAAGAAGCTGAACTACGTTTCAGAAAGGAGGGGTGAGTTTGGTTTCCTACTCTGCCAAAGGCTTCTAGTGTGATATTTGGGTGTTTAATCTTCCTTTGTCTCTGTTCCCTGTCTGGGAATAGCAACAATTTCCTGATTCAACTGGGAGATTGGAAATAAATCACTTTATTGTTAAATAGTTAAAAAATAAAGGCCTGCATAGCCATTATTTCAGGAGGGGTGACTGAGCTCCTTGTGAAGCATACTTGGAATGGATGGTGTTTTTCAACCCAGTTTATTAAAACCAATTCTTGGCTTGTTTTACCTGACTAATTCTGTGTGTGAACTGCAGCCACCCAGGTCCAGGAAAGGTCTGGAGCACCTGGAGTGGCTGAGAGAGCTGGGAAAGGGGCTCAGCCTGGAGAAAAGGAGGCTCAGGGGAGCCCTTCTGGCTCTGTACAACTCCTGACAGGAGGGGGACAGCCGGGGGGGTCAGGCTCTGCTCCAGGGAACAGGGACAGGAGGAGAGGAAACAGCCTCAGGTGTGCCAGGGGAGGAGGCTAAGGAGGAATTTCTGCATGGAAAGGGTTAAACATTGGCTGGGGCTGCCCAGGGAGGTGGTGGAGTTCCCATCCCTGGAGGCATTTAACAGCCATGTGTGTGGATGTGGCACTTGGGGACATGGCTCAGTGATGGCCTTCCCAGCACTGGGGAACTGTTGATGTTCTTGGAGGGCTCTTCCAGCCTTGGTGACTCTGTGACTCCTGCCTGGCTTTGCCATCCCTGCCACAGGGACATGGATCCTTTGTGGAAAGTTGGAGCTCAGAGAGGTGGAACAACAAATGTTCCCAGTGCTCTGAGCTTCAGTAGGGTGAGTTCCTGCCATGTCCTTCCCCAGCTGGAGCTGATGTAGGGGGTGCAAAAGGGAGGCTCTGTCAAGGGGGTCAGTGCAGCTCCTGCCCCTGCTGCTGTGTCTGCTGGGCCCTCAGTGTTCCCTTGGTGTTCCCTTGGATCCCAGCACCAAGGAGCCTCGAGGGCAAATATGAGAAATTTTCAGCATAATCTTGTCTAAGATGAAACTCCTGTGGCTTTAGCACTGGACTTAGAAGGTCTCAAAGTCAGAGCCCAGGTAGAAAAATCCTGTGTCTGAATCAATATTTTTAAGTTTCTCCCCTGTGTTGTGCTCAGCCAGGCCGGGAGTCAGGCCGTTTGTTTCAATTATTAAATACAGATTTATGACCTGTTGTTTTTGTTGGAAATAGAACCAGGCTTGGGACCAGTTTTCTCCTTGCAAATAACTGTGGCTGCAGTTAGTTCATGCAGGTAGAAACATATCAGTTGTGTTTATAAATTCCCAGTTTCCTACTGGTTTTCTCTCTATCCTCATGGCTCTGACCTCTCTCATCAAAATGTAACAGTCCCACGTCCCTATTTCTGGGATTATTGTGTTTTACACAGGACTAATCTGCCTTTGATGGCTTTTCTTTGGCATGCTCTCAGCAAGCTCTTACAGAACTTCCCAGCAGAGAAAATTCTTGCACTGTGACAGTCCTGGGTAGTCCTGGTTTGATGACAGCCAGGTCTGGTGGCTCCAGAATGGGAACATTTTCACTGGTGTTGATAATAACAATGTGCTTCTCACTCCATTCCCTGGGCTGCTGTAACAACTGCTTTGCAGTACCAAACATGGAAAGTTTCCTTTTATGTAGATATTACTGTATGACTACATTTTGATAACAGTTAAAACAGGGATGGCTGAAAAGATACTTGAAGTGAAGGAGAGTTCAGGTGTTTTGGGTAAAATTTATCTAACAGAGAAAGCTGATAATGTGTGATGTAGTAAGACATTAAACAAAGAGGGAGACAAGTCTGCTACTCCTTCCCAGTAATCAGTGGAGCTGCAGTAGGGTGAGTTCTTTCTTTAAAGGTTCTTTTTCTTGTTGACAATACACAGAAAAGGCTGTTGTACCGACCTGGCATTTAATTTTTTTTTAATACTCCCCTTTGCCCTGAAGTTGTGAATCTCTTAAACTCCAGCATGAGAAATTACTGAACAGAAGAAAACCAGCAAACCCTTCCCCTCCCCATACTCCTGCCCATACCCACCCCTCCAAAACTTCATGTATTACCTGAGCATCTGGAGCATTGAGCTGAGGGAAACATGGTTTCTAAAGTTTTTTTTAAACAAAAAATCCCTAACTCTAATCTATAACCCCCATTCAGACCTGCCTCTAGGGAGAAACCCACCAATTACTATTTACTTTACCAACCCAGAGTGATTTGTGGGCGTATGGAAGAATTATTTACGGTTTCATGCAGGAAAAACTTTCAGCTCCCTATTTGCCCTTGTAAGTAATGAGTTGCCTCAGGGGATCAAAGGTCAGATTTTGGTTTTAATGCCCACCTCCTTTTAAAAAATAAATAAAGCAATCTATGTGAAAAAAAGAAGAAGGAAAAAAAAAGCCCTAACAGTCTGAAAAGGCTCTGACTCCTGCTCTGCTTTGATGTTTTAGGTCTGGAAGGGATCATAAATTTGCTGGTGTGAGATAGAGTGATAATAAATGTAGCTTTTAACTGCTGGGTTTTTAGCTCACACAGCATCCATTATCACTGGCAACTGCAAAGGGAATGCATTTTTTTTTTCTTGTTGCTCTTTAGCAAGATAAATATTCACCCTGTTATCCACTGATGTCCCAAAAGCTCACATGAAGTCTGTCCTTGTAATCATTCCCCAACAACTTCCATTCTTGGCCCAAACGATCCAGGGGTGTTGAGGTCAGGCTGCCACTTGGTTCAGCATTCCCAGCTCCTTATTGAATGGGTCCTTTTCCAGCAGTTTGAGGTGAGCAGGGGATAGCCAAGGAACAGCTGGAAACAGAAAATTGGTTTGAGGTTCCAAGCTGGAGAAATCTTGAGATTCCCAAAAGGGCTGGATGCAGAACAACTGGTTGGTTTTAGGACTTTTGCATCTCTGTTGTCCTGTTAGCCTTGTGTGAAACTCATCCCTTGGAGCTCTTCCTGCCTCCACTTCCTGACAAACCAAGGGACTCTGTGCCCTGTCAGCACGTTTGTGCCAGCCCCAGGGTGTGTAAAGCTCAGACAAGAGGCACTTCTGGAAATTCCTATAAAGTCTGATGGATACTTTGTGCCAGCATGGAGCAGAGCTTCCAACCCAGCAGCCTTAGTCATGTCATGAGATTCTGAAACAACCTTGTTAATAAATGATTTTAGCCACTTAGATGTCTATTAATGTCTTTTTGCTGAATGCCAGCTACCTCATATTTCAACAATTTCCACAAGCACTTATTGATCATGTATAGATTTGGAATGAATTTTGCCAAATCAGTTTATTATCCCTATATATCTCTTTCTCTCTGCTTTGCTGTGTGGAGTAAACAATTCAAGTATTGTTTCTGTTTTCCCTAGATCAGCAATTAGCTCATTTTTACCCAACTCACATCCATTATGGATCACTTCTGGTAGGAGTATCATTTATTATTACTTTTTGAAGTTCAAACATAGATTTCTTTCTTTGGTCTGCTGCAAAACTTAATGATTTCCCATATGTTCTTTGAGGCCTCCAATCTAAATGAGAATGTCATCCACTCAAAAATCAGAAACTGTTAGAAAACTCTGGGACTAGAACAGATGCTGGACAGCAGTTTTAAGTAAATAACATTCAGAGGGTGTATTAAAAAACATTGACTGGATCTTTACTAACAACTCAATGCAGGTAATACTGTTATTTATGGTGGCTCTTGCTCTGAGTTCCTTGTTTTATGCCTTTATTGAAATTGCATTTATTAGAGGATACCTTTTCTTACTTGGCCATTCTCTTCCAATCATGGAAATAGCCCTCTTCTCATAGATTAAAAAAATGTGAAGGAAATGTGCTGTGTAGTCCAAATTCATCTGCAAAGGCCCTTTGAATCCATTTCTTTGTAACTTCCAGAAAAGTGGTGGCAGTTAATTACCACGGCTTTGGAGCAATTAACTGCTAATTTGAGTATGTCTGGGCGTAGCTTCTGACAAAATTAATCCACTCAAGGTTTTCCTTTAAGGACCAGCTTTATTTCTGACTTTATCTTTGGAGCAGACCACACTTTTACTGAGTGCATCATCTTAGGTTTCTGTTCGTGTCCTTGAGTATATCCAAGAGTCAGTTTGGAATATTGTCTGACCTCATCACAGGGACTTTGGATGCTTGCCTTGGCCACACTTTTGCTCCTCTCTGGGTGCATGCAGGTGGCCATAGCTGGCACTCTGAGGTGGTGTTTAGTTTGAAAGGGTGAGTCGTTGCATCCCAAAGCTCTCTGGGACAGATGGGATGTATTACCTTGGGACGTGCCTGTGCCATTGGCTCAGCCAAGAGCCTGGAGGATTATCTAGGCTAGACCTCATTTCCTGACTGCTAAAATTAACTGAGATGTATGCTGCTCGTAGTTGCAAGTTTCTATAACCCTGGAAATGTTTTAATGGAAAAGTATGTCTTGGCCATCTGACTTTATTGAAAGAATCTTCATCAAATTGGCCATTATTGTCAGTTCTCTTTTTCAATTACCCCTTCTAAGATGGTCCCAGCTTTCTGGGATTCCATATAAGAAAGGGTACATGGTTGTCAAACAGAAAATGGATTGCTCATCTTGTGAGTAATCTCACAGTAAAAAGGAAAGCTGGATTTCAGTCACCACCTGGAACTGAGTCTGGGAAAATATCTCAGCACAATGTGAATTTGAGCTGGACTTCAGTGGTTATAAGGCTGGACTTTAGATAAGGTCAGTTCTGGGACTAAAAACATCTGCTTCCCTGGGCTGGATGTTGTCCATACTCCTTGGAATAGGACAACTACTGATGGGAGATGTTAGCTAAGTTCTGGAACCAGCTCTGCTTGTAAACCCTCTCAGGAAGCTCCTGCTGGTGTCTGGCAATGCTGAACGCTCACATGGGAGGAACTGAGGAGGGCTGTGTTGAAATGACACCTCAGTGACTGGGACTAGGCAGTAAAATACAGAGAACATGAGGAACTGGAACTGGGTATCCTCAGGTAACTTGCAGTTGCCTTTTGAGAGATGTTTGTATCCATATCTGTGCATCCCAGCTGGAAGTTGGAAAGCACTGCTCAGCTGAGTGAACACAGGGAATCATTATTGCTCTGGAGCCATGATGGTCTAAGGATGAGAGGGGCAGATTTTGTGAGAAGATGATTTTTTTTTCTGTTATTAATCCCAGTGGAATATTTAGAAAAGCAATCAAAGTTTTGGGTTCATCTTTCTTGAGTCGTTTCCTACTTCAGGCAGACTCACCAAAGCAGGATACCTGCATGGGTGTATGTGTGTTCCAAAAAGGTTTGGAAAAGAATTCTGAGGGTGAAATCCAAAGAATTCCTGACTGACCTTAGGAATGTCACATTAACACTCTGTTTCCTTTTGTTATCAGTGACTAATACCTATTCCCTCCATGAACAAAATAATCTCTGTGGTGTGTTGGATCATTTAAATGGGGGAGCAGGGATAAGGAGATCTGAACATCAAAGCAGTGGTGAAGGAGGGCTTATCTGTGGAGCAAAGGTGGAATGAACACACACCAATGCATTTGTTGTTATCCTCAAAGTCTGATAATCTGCACCACACTGAGATGCTGTTGGATTTCAGCAGTCAAATAGAGACAGATAGAAAAAAAATCTTCACCATTTAGCTAATCAGGATTACACCCAGCTAATGGAGAGAGGTTTGTTTTCCCCCCTTCCCTATCATCCTGGTCGATTCCAATTGATCTGGGTTCTGCTGAGCGAGAGCAGTCCTTCAAAGTTTATTCTGGTGTCAATTTTTATAGTTTCCCCCGCTGATCAATAGAATGCATAATCATTAAGGCAAAGTTTGTGAAAGCTAATCCTTCAATAGGAGTTTTATGAATGGCTCAGAGTGAGCTTGAAGCATTTGGATGTAAGTGGAACCTTTAATCAGGTGAGTGACAGGAGACAGTCAATAGGATTTGCTGAGATTGGATTCTGATTTTCTATACAGCTCTGCAGAGTGAGCAGGAGAGAGGGAAATGGGGATGGCCAGGGGAACAGACACAGGCTAAAATGGAAGTTTCTTCTCTTTTATTATTTATAAAATGTATTTCCAATATTTTTAAGAAAGACTTTGCACTTGCATATCATTTTTCACCTGGAGAGCTCAAATGGGGACATTTGCTGATTAAACACTGCATCATCTTCTTGTGAAGGTGAATAACAATTAGTGCTGCTTTATGCTGTGAGAGCTTCCTGCTTTCCTCCTTGTGCTTGGTTTTCCAAGTGCAACACTTTTGGAGCTTCTTGGCAAGGTGAGAAAAAGCAGAGGCTGATGGAGTAGGACACTGGCAGAGGAAAAGGGACTGTGGAAGCAGAATTGCTTTGGATTTGCCCACTTGGCATGTGGTTTAACTGTGGACTTGGTTTTTTTCTTTTTTCACACAACCTAGTCTCACTGGAAGGACTGATCTGAACTATGTAAACTAAGGAGAAGAGTAAGGAATTATCTAAAATAGGGAACTGGAAAATCAGAGGATGAGTGGGATGAGCTGTTGCACTGAGTTCATCACTGCCAAAAAGCCCTTGGTGTCTGCATTAGTATATCTCCTTTTCTCCTTCTCTGCCATTTCAAGTGCAGTGGAATGAGCGGAGCAAACCTGCCAGCAGGACACCTTTTCCAGCAGCAAGAAATATTTTTGCCTGGGCAAATAACTTCTTTTTGCTGAAGGATTTGCCTTGGTGTGCCAAGATGAGAAGAAAACAGCCAGGGGAGAATCTGTTTGCACTTGGTCTGTTGATGAATGAAGGGCTGGGTTTTGGTGTTAGCACAAAGACCTGTGTGCAGTTGGACACTCTGAGCATTCCTTAGCTGTCAGGTTGGGCAGTGCTTTGAGGCAGGAAACCAAAACTGCTGAAGAGCAAAGCTGGGCTTTTCATTTGCAGTTTCCAAGAAGAACAGAGCAACAGACATGAATCATGTAAATAGTGGTCAGTGAATTCCTTTGCATGTGGCAGATTGAGGGGTTGCTCAGAGTGTTTGAAAGGGAGTTTAAAGTTGCAGTGAGTTGCCTGCTCTAAACTGATCCAGCTCCATTGGCTTCCTGTGCTTTGCATCAGCTGAACATTGTCCTCAGGCTCATCATCTAGCTTTTCCCTCTGATGGTTAAACAAATGTTTCAAAAGCAGATTCTCATTTGGAGGGTTGAACAAAGTTGCCTTGAGCTCCTGGCACTGTACCTGCAGGTGGGCTCAGGGCTGAGGGACCAGCTCATGGTCCTCTGTACATGAAGTTTGAATGTATTGTTCTCCTCATCATCTGCTATTGTCCCATTGGGAACTTGGTAAAAGTAGGAGTTTTTTATTTTAGCTGAATTTTGTTTCTTTATTTATTGCTGATTCATAGTCCCTGGGGCATTTTGTCATCATGATTGCACAGCAGTATGAGTAGAGAGATAAGAAATAGAGAAATTCTGCTTATGGCAGCACCTTCAGGAGTTCAGAGGAGTCAGACCTATATGGGAAATTCACCACCACTTGCTAAGAAAATAGAACATGCCAGATAAACTCAAGATGCTGGCCCAGACCTGGAGAAATGGACTGAAATGCTGTTGGGTTTCCAGGCACAGACAGGACTATGAGAGCTGTGATGGGGCAGCACCTCCATTTGCCCTGGTAAGGTTTGGGGTAAGTGTGTGATGAGTGAAAGCTCTCCTACCTCACAGAGGAGTTACCACCCAGTGACTGTTGGTGGTTTCACACCTAGACCTGCATCTGAACGTTGTTTCTTGACCCCACTGCTAAAATTCTGGGGTTTGGCATTCAGTGTGAAATGCTTGCAAGCCTCTATCCTGAACTGCTTTTGAGTGACAAAGAGAGAGATGGGGGCAGCTCTGAACTTGGAAATTATTCATTGCTGAGATGTAGTTCAAAGCTTTTGGTCTGACAGGTGCTAACCTTTGATCTGGTAAATGAGAACTTTACCCAATGGAGGGGAGGGAAGGGGAGGAGAAGGGAGGATTAATAAATAGGGGAAGGGGAGGATGATTTAGGAAAGGTCAGTGGGACCTGAGTGCTGAGTTTGTTGCATCAAGCTCAGGTGGAAGGAGATGCTGAGGGGGCTCAGGAAAATACTGTAGATTGTGAGAGTGCTTCAACTTCCATTCCTCCCCCATGCCTCTGTCTACCTTCTCCTGGAAGTCCTGGTTTACTTTCCCAGGGGGCTGGGAAGGACACTGGCACTTGTTAGTCAGTGTGTCCCACTCAGCCTGGGCTGTCCCAGCCACCCAGCTGTGGAGCACAAATGTGTGTTATGGGCAGCTGTGGCTGGAGAGGTTGTGCTGCCAGGGCAGATGGTGGCTGTGGGAAGGTCACTGGACCTTTTCTTGTTAACCTTGAGTGTAGCTGTGCTGTCCTGCAGCCCACGGAGCCCCTGAGAGTCAGAGAGCAAAGGCAGCTGAGTTCAAACTGCCCTTGGCAGGACACAGCATCAAAGGTGCTTTCCCAGAGTTATTCCTCCAAGAAATCAGGGGAATTTTATGAGTCTCAGCTCACCCCAATGCTGCAATGCTGTGTTTATGACACATCAGTTTTTCCTTCTCTTTTGTCTTGCTTTCCTTCTGGCTGACCAAGTAGTTTTCCCGCTTCACCAAATGTTCTGCTGGGCTCCTCCAGAGGCTGACAGTGCTCCTCACCAGCACTGCTGGGATGCTTCCCATGAGTGATGACCCTGTTCCCAGCCTTCCCCACACCCCCTCCCTCTGCCTCCCACTATGCTAAATATTTTAGTACTCATTGAAATCAATTGAGCCTCATCAATTGGAAATAGAGTGTAAATCACTGGGACTTTTGCATTCACCCCAGAAATCAATTTTCACACATTAGGGCTATTAGCTTATTGAGAAGTGTGTGATAAATGGCTGTGGGCCATGGTGCAGCCACACCTGCCAGCTCTGCATTTTGCATCTCAAGTAGGCTCAGATCAGGGGGATGCCAAGGGGAGGCAGGTCTTGGTGTGGGGTAGGAGACATGAGGCTCATGAGCCAGGCAATCTGTGCCTGGGGATCAATAACACCACGAGCACTAACTCATCCTCGCAGGGGCTGGCGGCGGCTCGCAGCCAAAGCTGTGGTTAGGCAGCTAATTTTTATTCTTTCACAAAGATCAGTGTAATTTGGGGAGGAAAGGTGAAACATAGATTACAAACATTTAATAAAACTAATGCAGTAGTTTAAAAAAGAAGCTTTTGTGTAAGTCAATATCCTCCTTCCACACAGCAGCTGTAGGTAGGGTTTAGAAGTGCCACCTCCTCCTGTCATCCCAGTGCTCCAGGGAGGTAGGATGCACAGTTCATTTCCAGGTGTGATACAGGGATAACTGAGATTTCCAGTCTCTCTCTGTAATTCCTTCCTATCCCCTTGATTTCTTAGAGTGGCAGCTAATTAGCTTCTTGCTGAATGAGTCTGGGAGAGGTGAGGGACCTGGTGGCCTTGGCCAGTGCCCAGCAAGTCCTTCTGTGGCCATTTGGAAGAGCTTGGTCTGTATTTAAAACATAACTAATTCTTCTCAGTTACCAGTGCCAGTCCAAACCATGGGTGACTCCAGGGCCTTGGAGGCTCTCCAGGGCTGCACTCCATGTTCATGTGCTGTGTAGTTTGGCATTTTACACATGTGAGCCACCCCTGGAGCTGTGGCAGTCATGCATAAGTAGGGCAGTCTCTTTGGCTAGAGATCTCATCCCAGTTCTTATCCTAAAAACTTCTAAAAAAACCATATGTTTCCCAATATTGGATATTTGTCTGTAAAACAGGGAAAAAAGGGATCCTGGAGCACTTGGATGGGTTGTGCAATGTCAGGAGCAATTGATTTTCTTGCTGTGCAGTGGATGCTGGGCTCAGGAGGGGACTCAGGAGATCGATGTCATCAAAGATTCTTTCCCAAGATGAGCAATGTGGGCTTAGAGGCAAAGCTCCTTCCTGTGAACATCTGGAAGGGCGTGAGTGTGTGGTATGCTTCTAAGACTGTCCACTTTGGAAGCCCAGGCCAGTGGTGCAATAGGGGGTTTCCTTGCCCAGACACTACAGATGTGCTGTGGCCTGGCTTGTTTTAGTGAGGGCGCTGCTGGATGCACTTGAATTGCATCAGGAGCATCCCAAGGACAGGCAGCAGGAGAGCCAGCACAGGGAATAGAGATTTCCAGGAGGAAGTTCTTGGCAAACACTTGGAGGTAGCTTTGATCCACCCCTAGGATCCACTGTTTTGATGCTGATACTTTATCACTCCATGTGCCTCTTCCCTGCTTGCCTGTTTGCAAACTGAGGGACTGAGAGTCCTGACTCATTTTGGGATGATCTTTGCTGGCTAGCTGGGAGCAGGAAGCAATGACCTGCTCTCCAAAGAGTGCCAGCGAGGTTTGGCAGCTCTCACAGCAGCACAGACAGCTGGCTTTAAAATGTTCACACCTAAAAGCTCCTGGGTTTCATTCAGCCACATTGCTGGAACATTTTCCAGTTGCTCCATCCAAAATTTTGCCTTTCTTCTTCCTTACAAGTTTCATAAGGAGCAGCACCCCCCGTGCTGTGCAGACCTGCTGGGTAAGGTTATTCCCAGGATCTGGAGCTTGAGGCCAGCCGGCTGCCATCAGGACTCCCGGGCAGGGGCTGCATTGCTTCTCTGACAGTCCTGGGCTCTCACCCTCAGCTAATTACTTTGATCCTTTACACTTTGTAAAAATTCTTACGACACAAAATAAGTTCCCCCTGGCTTTAACCTTGTGACCTGACCGGCCCTTGTAAAAGGGAGGGAGAAAACGCAGCCGTGCACGCCCAAACACACCCACCCACCCCTGTGCCTGCATCCACATCCCCACAAACTGCCTAAAGCCTGGGGCTTTAATAGTTTCCTCCCAGGACTCCCACAAAAAGGCAAATAAAACTCCTTTTACAAGATAGCAGAGCAGCATGAAGGATCAACTTCACCAACAACAAGTTCTTTCTTCAGTTCATTTGTTTTAAACCTCCTTTTCTTGCAGATTTTGATCCTCTGAGTGCCTCTCTCCTTCCATCACCATCCCTCTTGCCTGCCCTGCTGCCAACAGTTTAATGGCTAAAACAAGCAGGGTATTTTTTCAGGATCTGCTTGTTCACAGGGGGTACCTGTGTGTGAACACATACTTTTAAATTCCCTTTTCACAAATAGGGAATGTTTCTTCTTTCTTCTTCACAGGACTCAGCTAAGAAAAGAAATGCAGAGGCAAGAGAGGGAAAACCATCATATTTATGAAGGGCAGTTAAATAGAGCAGGGATCTGTGAGGTAGCTGAGGAGAGATACAATACAGGTCTATAAAATCATAAGTGGTCTGGAAAAGTAAAGAGGTTGTTACTCTTTTACCTTGGTTAGTACAAAAAGCAGATTCAGTTCTTCACACAAAGTGTATGTCCTTTTCCCTGAGCTGGGGGAAGCATTTCAGAGCATGGCAACTTGGTGAACAGCAGAAAGAAATCTAATGTATGGTTTAGATTAAGGATGGGGAAACAAATTTGTATCTTGCTCCCTTCCTGGCTGACTTGTATTTATAAAACTTGCAGACACTTAATAATCTTGAGACTTCTTTCTCTCTGACATATTTGGTGAAGAATGCTCAACATTTTCTGAAGTTGCCATAAACCAGAATCTAGTGCAAGCTGCACACACATCAGGATTCAGGAGTCTTGCCTCTTTAGGAAAACAGAGTAAAAAATAAAACCCTTAATTTGCCAAGAAAACCCACATTTGGATGCCTTTATCATTTCCTCAGTTAAGCCAAAACCAAACTGTTTGAAAGCTTTTAGGCTTTCATTGATTTCTCCCTTCTTTCTAGTATTTTTTTATTTCCCATGTTTGAATTAGAACTGGTACAAGAAGGAGTCCAGGAATAAAATCCTGCAGAGTCTGTTCTTCCTAACACATCATCTGGATCTGGATAGGCAAAAAAATCTCTAGACTCAGATGGAACCAAGGGTGTCATTTCATGTTCTCTGGGAGCCAGAAAATAGATTCTGGAAACACTGAGGAGAAAAGCACCCCAGCCTTTTGGTGGAAGGTCTGCAGTGCCCGTGCTGTTCCATTTTGCTGGACATCAGAGTCTTGGATCCAAGGCTCAAGACAGGGAGTGAAACTTCCATGCCATGGGTGAGGATGGCTGTGGAAGCAGTACCTGCACAGAAACATGGTGTGTATGTTCTTTAATGAGAAAAAATCTTGCACTGTGATTGTGGGCTGTTCCTCCAAGTCTATTTGGCAGATCTAACCCTGAAATAAAAACAGAGGCTCCTTTTAGCTCCCCATATGAAGTTCCTGTGTGTCTTTTCTCCTCTTCCACCCCTCAGGGTGGGGCACAGCCACAGTGTCTGGTTAAGATCTGTGGAAGCCATTCAGCAGATAGTGGCATAATTAGGAAATGTATGTGTCTGAAGCCAAGGTGGATTTTGCTGATTACTTGGGCATTAAGGCTTTGAGATCAAAAGTGTGACTAAGAGATTATGAAGGATCCAGGAGGAATCTTGGTAGGATTTTCACACTCATCCCCCTGCCTTTATTTGAAGAGGATAATTATTTGTATGGGGAGCTCCCTGGACTGGGATCTCACTTGTTTGTCCATGTTTGTACAGCACCTACCACAGAGAGCCCTTGCTGCTTGCTTGGGAATCTTTGGGATTCTTGCACTGTGCTTTGCTGATGCTCAGGGAAGAATCTATTCCTGTAACAGAAAAAGAGGAATCGTCCCCAGCACCCCTTCCCCTGTGAGAGATTCTTTGTGAGGGTTTTCTCATTCCCTCCAGGCCTGTGAGCCTGATTTTATCCCATCAAGGGGATTTGAACTCCCCAGTGCTGAGTTTTTTCTGTTTTTGTCTGGGTCAGCATCCCACACACGAGAGCCTGAGTGGAGCCACTTCCAGACTCAGTCTCTGTAGGGTGCTGACCATGCCAGAGCTCTGACCACAGCCAAATTCTAGTCCAGGGCTCTGAGCTGGTCTCTCTTTCCCCAGGTTGCCTGCTTGTACTAAATACTGGGGCAGCTCTCTAAAATACTGAAGGAACAAAGCATGCAAGGCAGTAAAATGAGGCAATTAAACCTATAAAACCAGGGTTTACAAGGGAATTTATAGTGTCAGAGGTTTTTTATAGCTTTTTTAGATTAGTTTAAATAAAAAAGGGGGAGAGAGAAAGAGAGAAAGAGAGAGGGAGAAAAAGAGGACCTGAAACTTGAGGAGACTTAAAAGTTCAGAGAGAGGCTTTTAGGAAGAACAGAGGGGTAATAATTAGAGGCACATTTTCCATTTCACTGTCTTTGCAAATTGAAATTAAAGAAGGGGGGGTTGTGGGGGGAGCATGCACAGAACAACAGGCAGTTTACATTGCTCCCTCTTCCTCCTGGTAGCATTTGATTTTTCTATTTCTGTTCTTTTGCTTCTGGCTGGGTGAGAGCATCTCATCGCCTGGGCAAAGAGAGGCAAAGAGACTAAAGGGAAAGAGTAATCTCAGGCCAGGTGGAGTTCAGCTTTGGTTATTTCCCCTCCTGCAGTGCCTGCTCACTGGTTCAGTGTACCTTGCAGATCTGGGAGCTCATGTTCAAGAGGTGAAATGGAGCCAGGACCTGATTAAAGCAAATTTGGCCAGGGGAGACAATGGACCCTGTGTTTTTAAGGGCTTTTATTGCTTTAGTTCCTCCAGCTTCCCTTGGCATTCCACAAACACAACATGCACACATCAGGAGATGAGACTACCTTGGGAGTGTCTAATCAGAGCCTTTCTTGGCTTTTGTCTGCTTCTCTGTGAACTAAGGAAAAGGTGATTCACATCTCCCAAATCCTGCATCTTTCTCTGTGGAAGCACCCCAGCAACAGAACACACAGTGCTTTCAAAGGGGTGCAAATCAACCAGCATTTCTGGGCCTCTCTGTATCCCATGCAGTTCCTCAGAGTACATCCTTGAAGAGGCCAAAGACTGCTGTCCTGAGCTCCAGGTTGTGGCCATAGAGAAGGTTCAATACAGGAGGAGGAGTAAATTCAGATCTGAGATGGGCGCAAACAGCTCCAAAGTGCTTTTCTGACCAACTTGTAAAAGGCATGAACAGTTCTAAACTGCATCTCCACATGTTTTCCTGGCTGAAAGAAGGTTAAAAATGAAGCACAGTGAGGCAAAATTTCCCATTTCTGATCCCATGGACATGGGGGTAATTATCTTCGTTGGAGATGTTACCATTTTAGAGGGAGATTGGAGTCAAGCCCAGCGTTCTTGAAGCAGTGCTTGAGTTTTTAAAGTCTGTAAATGTGTGTTATTGCAGTCACATGATAAATAGTTCTGAAATCAATAGAGAAAGCTATTAAAAATATGGGTTTTGTCTCTGTCTAGTATGGTACATTAAGATACATGTATCATCCTACAGTCTCTTTTCCTCTCCATATATGTGTGTAGGGGTGGAAATTTTAGAGTACTCAACGTTGGTCAAACTGTCCCCAATGGAAAATACAACACTGACCTCAAATAGCATCACATTTTAGGGCAGTGATGAGTGATTTCTAAAATGCTACCATTAAGTATATATATTGAAAGAGAAATCACTCAAGGAAGAATGAGTCTGACTTGATCCTGAAGTTCTTTTTGGGAAATGGTGATGAGAGGGAGCTCTGGCTGGGCAGGGCTCTCTGTTTGGGTCATCCCAGTCTAACACTGGTTTGGCATTTCTATTGAAATTTCCCACCTGGGATTTATTTTTTGCAATCTGAAGAGCTCAAGGAAGAAAGTGAGCCTGGAATGACTTGTTTGCATCTTCTATGTTATCAAATGCATTGAGAAACAAAGAGCTGGCTGTGTGAAGCTCTCAGAAGAACAGGATAAAAAAAAGCCTCACGTTTGCTAGTTGCTAAATGCAACTTTGAGTAAGCACTGGAGTCAAACAAACAACTTTTATGAGTGAGAAATTCCATCTGCTATCACTAATCTTATAGATCTTTCTGTTCTCTGATACTTCAGTATTTTAAATGGCATCTAATGGGCCAGAATGTCCAAAGCAATCAATGTTATTCAAGCTCCATGGCCCTTGCTGCAGGCGTGGGCTGTCCCAGCACAGTGGGCTTGAAGCTAGAGCCCCAGCTCCCTTCAATCTATGTCAGCACTTCACAGCTTGCTCAGGACCTGGTCCCAGAGAAAAGCCAGCAAATTATCTTGCTCTGCACTAAAAAAAGCTCCTTGGTTGATCCCATTGGGATGCAGAGCCAGTGTGCTGCTTCAGTGCTTGGAGGAGAGACTGCTCCTAAACCTGAGCCTGCTCAGAGCTCAGGAGAGAGGTGATCACACTCCATGAGAACAAGAAGGAGCTAGCAGGGGAAATGAAGCCTGTTCTTTGTGCCTGTTTAGTCTTCCCTGCACAGATTGCAATGGCAGTGCTGCCAGGGCTCCTTGTTGGGAGCACAGCTCCTCCTGGCAGGAGCATCAGAGCCCAGCAGGCTGAGATCCCACGGGCGGCATCGATGCTGAGCAGCATCCCAGAGCCAGACAGGTGCTGGTTGTGCTGCTGCCTGGCTGTCTGTCTGTCTGTCCCGTTCTCAGTGTGTACCTGGTTGTGCTGCTGCCTGGCAGTCTGTCTGTCCCACTCTCAGTGTGTACCTGGCTGTGCTGCTGCCTGGCAGTCTGTCTGTCCCACTCTCAGTGTGTACTTGGCTGTGCTCATGTGTGGCTGTCTGTCTGTCCCCATTCTCAGTGTGTACTTGGCTGTGCTGCTGCCTGGCAGTCTGTCTGTCCCGATCTCAGTGTGTACCTGGCTGTGCTGCTGCCTGGCTGTCTGTCTGTCCCACTCTTGGCCAGGACAGTCCGTGGCTGGCCTGAGAGCCTCACGGTCTGTCTCTGCCTCTCTTCCTTTCGTTTTCTTGGCTCCATAAGTTAGATCAAATGTCTTTAAAGAGCTCAATGTGAATGATGGAGATTATAATTCCATCTCGGGAGCTGTGATGACTCGAGCTTGGTTCTTGTGGTTTATGATGTCACCGGGACCCATCGATGGAGTCGTAGCCCCATTATTCACCGTTGCCCTGTTATTTATTCTGTGCAATAAATGGCTGCAGTTTAATCACCAGAGTAAATTGCTGAAGCATCTTGGTGGAAATTGTGATGTTACTGTAGTAGTTTCTATGGCAACAGCCGTTCCATCAGGGAGGCTGATCCAGAGGGAACCAGCAACACTGAGCATCCAGAGGACAGAAGAGAGCACCAGCCTCGAGAGGGGGACCTGGGGGACAAGTCCAGACACACCCTCAGGGGGGAAAAATCCACAAACTGCTACTGGAAATCACATGTAGGCTCTGGAAAACTGGGATGCAGATCTCACCAGCCTTGACAGACTTGTGGCATTGATTTCATGCAGAGAGGTTTTTAGGAAAAACTCCCAACTACTCTGTAGAGATGGAAAGCAAAACTATCTTTCCTGCACAGTTTTATTTTGTTTAGGCCTTTTTGTTTGGTTTTTTTTTTCCCTTCTCCAGTTCAGGAAGAAAAAAAAGGACTGAGGACACTTGAACCAAATGGTTCAGAACTTTGTACAATTAAGGTGTGTGTTTAGTTTTAGTGTAGGCAGCAGAAAGAGGAGACTTATCTGCACTGTCTTAATTCTTTTTGCCTTGTGACCTTGTATCTCTTGCCTTAAAAGACCTGGTAAGATTCTGGGTTTTAGTGGTGGTGGGGCATAACGTTCCTTGATAGTACATAAAGTTCCTTCTTTTTGGCAAAATAGATTTGCCAACATATTTAATGCCTGATGGTTGTGGATATACAGTTGGCATTAGAATAAACATAGGGCTGGGATGTAGTATCATAATAGAACCTTATTATAACATATTTATTATTTATTGTTTCTTAGTGAAGGGATATTTATGACATAGTTTTGCTTTCCATATCTTAAGTTTCCATTCAAGCCCCAGATTTTCTGGATTTCTTTCTTTTTTTCTCTTTCTTCCACCTCAAAAAAGTAAAATCAAAGCTTTAACTAAAGCCTCTCTGTTTTTTTATTTTAAGAAAAAGGCAAGACACTTAAATTTCTCTCCTCTCCTTTCTCCTTTATTCCTTCCCACTTTATTAATTCATTCATTTTTCTCCATGGGAAAAATATAAGTAAAAGCCTTCTCTGTCCATCCTCTTTCAACACCTTGGGAATGCTTGCAGTGCTCAGCTCTTTTTTCTCATTTCCTCAGCTGAGCAGCCCTAGAGAAGTACCCCAGCACATGGTATCAGTGCCCTGACAGTCTGCTGCTTATGGGAAATGTCATTTTACTATGTAACTTTTTTCTTTTTTAACCTCAAACTTTATGATTTTCTACAAGGATTCATTGTTTTAAGCCATGGAACCAACATATGTTTCTTGAGATATCACTTACCTTTAGTAGCAGTTGAGTTTTGGTCACCAGGCTGGGCTGTCTCTGGATTGCTGCATTTATTCTGTTCTGGTAACCTGATACAGCCCAGCCAGGGAAGAACAGAAAGAAAAGCCTTTTAATTTATGGTAGGTCTCAGTTCTAATCATGTAGTTGTGTAGACTTTGGCTTTATCGTGAATAATTTTTAATGACAGTTGAGGAGAAAAGAATTGAAAAGCAAATCTTACCTTTCTCATCACTGACAGCTTTTCATAGCAGTTCAGACTTTTTTATGGCACAGCCTTGCAGTGAGGGTAGGATGCAAAGGAAGGGCTGGACCCAAGGGCTGCCCAGCAGGAGAGCACGGAGCCTTTTCCTGCCTAGCACAAGACAGGCCTTTACAGAAGCAATTTCAGAGCTCTTTGTAAATAAAGAGCAGTTTTTCACCATGTGGATTCCTAAACATTGTTGTGGAGTCTCCACAAGGAAACCTGTGTTTCCTTGTAGGAGACTTGATTTTATTGGTCACATTTCAGAAGGCCCTAAGAAGTTCTTTAGGGAAATCCCTGGACACAAGGGTAAAAAAGTTGATGGCAGAAGCCCTCATGGACTTGAATGTAGCCAGACAGTCACTGCTTCCCTGCAGTGAGCCTGGTGACATCTGTGTGTGATCAGTCAAGAGCCTGGGGATCACCAGGTACAGCCCCAAGGCTGCCAGAGCTCCAGGAGCATTTGGACAATGCCCTTGGCAGAGGGTGGGATTGTTTGGTATCTGTGCAGGGCCAGGGGCTGGACTGGGTGATCCCTGTGAGTCCCTTCCCACTCAGGATATTCTGTGATTCTCTACTACTGTATGATCCTATCTGCTTTGGAGTCTGTGCTATTGGACAGAAAAGAAAATTATCTGAGGAGATTGCTGGTTTGTCATCATCTTGCCAGGAGAGCTGATTTCAGGGGTCATGCTCCTTCAGCAGAGCCCATGGCAGTGCACTCAGGAATCACAAAGCAGGAGTTTAGTGCTGATCCCCTGAGCAGGGGCAGGAGGAGGCACTGCCAGGGCTGCTGAGGTGGTGCCCAGCAGAGTTAATAGGGAGATGCTCTCTCTGTAATTGGATACTGGCAGGATCCTGCAGTGCGTCTTCGTGGCCACTTCCCATCAGCACTAATGTGGCTTTCTGAAAGCTCATCCCTTTTCCTGGCATGGCCACTCTTCACTGGGGCACTTGTTAACTCCCCCACCTTCGTGTGCTTTGACCTGCCATGCTCTGGGTGTGCCAAGATCCTGTGCCAGGCTGGAGCTTTTCAGTGCTCCTGAAACAAACCCCAGACATTCCTTGGAGGCTGAGGGAGCAATGAGAAACCTGCATGGTATAAATCCCACATAACCATGGGCTTCAAATGGCTTCTGTCATCCTTGTGTTTCCTCCATGACCTCCAACTTTCTCCTGTATGGAAACATTTTCAACTTAGGTTGGCTACACACTGCGTTCTTTCTGACACATTTTGACAAATTCAGTTTGATTTTGCCCTTGAGGTCTTTCTAGGCTTAATTTTATGGTTGTGGAAGGTCATCAAAAGGGTAGTGCTATTTAAAGACCAAATTGTGTCACATTTACTCACGGGACTGGTAACTCTTCCTCTTGAAGATGTCCATTCATTTCAATGGAACTACACCCGGAGTAAATGGCACCCATTGTAAGCAGAGGCTCTGGGGCCTGTCTTACTCATCCAACTGGACTACTCAGAGAGTAAAAGTCAAGTCCTTGGCCTCAACATTGGTTTTCCAGCCCCTGTTGTTCTGAGGTGTATTTTTGGCCCCCTCTAGTGACTCCCCACATGGATTTATGAGTGAGATCCAACCTGGCTGTGATCAGAAACAGCCTTTTCCACCCCGACCATAAATGGCTTCAATTTTAGAAGTGGCATTTCAAATCCTGACATACCAGGTTTGTTCCCCTTTGCTCACAACATTCTCAGAAGCATCCCATTCCCAGCTTGGTGGGGCTTCTTGCGGTGTTGGAAGGTGTTCTCAGTGGTTGAAGGAGAGTCAAACCACACAGCTGTTGATGTGGTGGCATGGTCATGGTTACACTCCCACAGCCCAAAGGTTCACCTTCTTTAGGGGAAACAGGAGGGTTTTGGTGTTACAGCTGCACTACCAAAGAAACAGCCATGGGCTAAATCATAGAATCATCCAGGTTGGAAAAGCCCACTGAGATAATCAGGTCCAACCACTGCAGGCCTGCCACTAACCCATGTCCCCAAGTGCCAGATCCATGTGTTTTTGAACACTTCCAGGGATGGTGATTCCACCACTGCCTTGATCAGACTGCTCAGTCTCTGAACACCCTTTCAAGGAAGAAATTTTTCTCAATATCCAACCCAAACCTCCTCTGGAACAACTTGAGGCCATTCCCTCTCCTTCTGTCCCTGTTCCCTGGGAGGAGAGCCGGACCCCCCCTGGCTGTCCCCTCCTGTCAGGACCTGTGCAGAGCCAGAAGGGCCCCCCTGAGCCTCCTTTTCTCCAGGCAAAGCCCCTTTCCCAGCTCTCTCAGCTGCTCCTCCATGGTCTGGAATTTATGATCTTCTACTGAATTACAGTGAAACCTGGAGTGACACTTGGAGTTGATACTGAGAAGGAATTTTTCAAAGCCTTTCTTTTTCTTATTCTTTTCATACTACTGGAACCACAAAAGGGAATTTTATTTAAAATATGAGTTAGAAACTTTATACTTCTTATGGCTCTGTGTTCTGGAGAAGCAGATACTTATCACATGCCTGTGTCCTTGGGGGAGTGTGCAAGGAGCTTTTGGAATAGTTTTCTACTTTTTGGCTAATGGGGAGTGGGGCAATTACTTATTCCATGAAGCTGGAGCCAGGCTGACAGCCTGGGGGCAGACCTGAAAGCACTGTAACACTTTAGGCTTTAGATGCTCTGAGATCTTTTAGAAACAACTGCCTTGATCTTTTAGTGCCCTGGTAAATCATTTATTCTGATCACCTGCTTACAAATTCCTCCTCACCGATCCTGTGGGATAGAATGATCTCGGTATGCAGCTCCCAGAGCTCCAGCAGGTGAACTTCAGCCGGGCCCCCAGAGCACCTGGCAAAGCTCCTCACTTGGGAGCAGCCTCAGTCAAGGCAGAGCTGAAATTCGAATTCCTCTGACAAACGGTGTCTGGAACTGAAGGTTTTGGATGGGATTTTTTCCCTCTCAGGTTGCAGGCTGCAGTCAGGACACGCTTCCATCCCTCCTCCCACCGTGTGCCTTGCTGCTCCTTGACAATCTGTTTCAATTCCCCTTCACTCCAGCATGACCAGGTTCCCCCAGGTTACCCAGTGATTCATCTCTGTGGAATTTGGGAGTGCTGCTTCTCTGCTCCTACCCAGATTGGCAACAGGGTTATTAAAGCATCAGAGATTAACCAGAACCTCTTTGGGTGACTATTTAGGCTAAGAGCACTTGATGCCAAATGTTATTTTACATGTGCATTCTGACACCAGACTTCACTACTGCTCCTCCTATTCCTCTGTATGCATGGGTTTGAACACCTTTTCCAACTACAATCACATTAGAGGATCCCTGATGCTTTGGGAATGTACATGGGGAATGACTTCAAGTGGAAGTGTGTTTGGATTGTCCTATTTCTATTTCTGAAGCCCTCTCAAGGAAGCTCGCTCTCTCTTCTCACCCCATCGCTTCCGATGGGGCCGAGTCATTGCATTCTGTGTGCGCACAATGACACCTCAGAGAGACTTGAACTGTTCTCTTGTCTCACTTCCACTCTCTTCCAGGCTGGATGCACACCCTGGAGGTATGTGGTTTGTCTCAAGATATAAGACTTCCCCCCTCAGAAACTACATTACTTCAACAAGCCACAAAGGGCTGGCAAGAGGGAGAAGGATGCTCATGTTAGTGCAGCTTTCCCCTGGGATCTCTTCTGCGGACTCCATGCAGCTGGAAACAGACCCTGCTGCTCCTGAATCCCCTGTGTGCACAGGCACACATTCCCCCATGCAGCATTTCACTGATGTGTGGGTACAAACACTCACAGATGCACAAATACCTTCCCTTTGTTGTCCTCCTGCACAAATGTAGAGGCAGGAGTTCTCTGGGTGCATGCAAACATTGCTCCCTGCAGACACAAACCTGCTCTGGCACACGGCTGCAGCAGTGTCCCGGGTGCCTGGGCCTTCCCCCCTGGCATGTATGGACACAGGAACATATACACACCCTGCCAAGGTGTTGCAGAAGTTGGTGGGAGACTTGAGTAAATGGAGCCTGAAGGGACCTCTGGAGTATTAGTCCAACCACTGTCCCAGGCAGGCTCACCCTGAATTCAGAAAAGGTTGCTCAGGGCTGTGTCCAGTCAGATGTTTAAAACCTGAGGCAGAGATGTGATAGCCCAGTTTTTTTCCTTACGTTCAGACAGAACCTTCACTCTTTCAATGCTTATCCTCTCTTTTGACCTCTAATTTGTCTTTCACTCCCCTGCCACAACACCTGAGCAAAGAGCCTGGGTGTGTTTCCCTATACCTGCCATGGTATCAAGAAGGCTGCTGTAGCTGTCCCTAAAACTTGAACAGGGTGGACCAACTCCCTTCCCTCAGGGTATCTCCATGGATCTGTCCTCCAGGGCTCTGACCACTGTCTTGGTGGCTCCCTGTAGGATTTGTTCAGGTTTATCAGCACTTTCCTTGTACTTGTGACCTCACACTGGGTATGGACCAGCTGTGGTCTAACAACTCACAGAGGGATAATTGTGTCCATTGACCTGCTGTACAGGTGAGTTTGCTGTGAGCTTTCCTTGCTGCCAGGTGCCTGTCAGGTGCTCTTGGCTGGAATTGGACTGATAACAAATTCTCTTATCCAGGCTGAAAATACTGTCCATGTTCATGGCTAGGGTTGCAGGCTGTGTACACCTGTGTCAGGATATATCTCTGTCATTGTGCAGTTTGTCCAAACAGTCACACAAATGAATTTTGGAATGAGCACTCACTAATTTGGGGAGCAATGCATGCTTTACTTTCAATGGGCAAATCCAGATCTTCCTGCTGAAGCCAAAAGTGTAAGCAACACAATTCCCACTGAGCACTCTGCTTCTGAGTGACAGTTTGAGTGCAGGGGGGTGACTGGCTTTGGCTGAGCTCTCTGCTGCTCTGAAAAGAGCAGTCGATGCCCTTGACTAGCAAGTGCCACATGAGTGATAATGGCCAGAGGCCTGGTCACTTTTCTCAGCCAGCCCCTGTGGGTTTGGGCCTGGCCAGCAGAAACCAGACTGCTTTGGAGACAAGCATCCCTAGGAAATTTGTGTTGCTGCTCTATAGGAACTTAAATTGTAAGCCTCTCGTCTGTCTCAGATAGAGAGCATAGAATAAACTGTGGCCCTGGGGATGTCTGCAGGTTCCTGGGTGCTGTTTGTGCTGTGGATCCTGGTGTAGGGTGAGGATGGGTTATGCTGCTGTTGGCAGGGGGAAAATCTGGGAGAGCTGAGGCTGCTCACACGTCTGTGTGGGTGCAGCTGTTGGTGAATGCTCGTGTTCATGTCGGAGCTGTCTGGGGCAGAAAGGTGCGTGTGGCACTGCAGAGGTGTGTGTTATTCTCACATCCCTGCTGGCTGCAAACAATGTCATGTCCCTACCTGGACTGCAACATGACATACACCTTAAAAACAGCAGCAACATCAAGCTCCAGAGCCACGGGAGAAGGCAGAGCTGCTCTTTTTGCTCATCAGTTAGGAAACCCTGCCAGCCCAGGCAAAGCATGCCGGGACCTGAACTGGCTTTTGGACTGGGACTCAGAGAGTGAGAGAGAAGCAGTAATTTGTTTGCCATTGCCCTCAAGCCAGGAAATCCAAACCTCAAGCATTTCCCAGGCCACAGCACACTGGAGTGGAGAGAGAGTGTCAGGGAATGGCTCACACATCCCGACAGGAGCGCACGCACACGCGCACGCACACGCACGGAGACGGCACCGGGGAAGGGAGATTGTTCCAGCACCACTGCGGTTAAGATGCTGAGACAATCTCGAGTTTTCAGGCCATAGCTGTCAGGATGCTTTGGTATATTCATCACCCCCCACTCCATGGTGATAAAAATTTACACAGCCAACGAAACGAAGATTAATTTCATGTGAAAAGCTGACAGAATGGCCCATGTCATTGCTTTATTTGTGCCAGCACTCAGTAACTCGGCGCAAGTTCCATTGAGGTGGCAGACACCCCGTCCCCTTGAGCCATCTCGTCTCCTCTCTAATGATGCCACCGTTTTGACAAAACCAAGCAACACAGCCGGTATGTGCGAATTTGGAATTAATTTTCTTCAGAAAGGTCAAGTATGTTAATGAGCTTTTGGCTGCCTGTGTTTTCTCTCTTGGGTTTTTTCCCCTGTTAAGGGGAGAAGAAGGGGAAAAAAAAGAAAGGGGAGAAATAATTACAGAAATAAAAAGGAAGGAAGGAGGAAAAGAAGAAAAGAAGGAAGCTGTGAGGATTTGGAAGAGGCAGGATTCAGTGTAGCTTTTCATGGGTTCTCCTTTTCCAGGGTTGAGGCAGACTAATTGTATCAGCTCAAGCCTGTGCAGTTTGCTTGGAGCTGTTGAGGGAGGCCAGGGATGTCATGGATTGTGGAGTTGGTGTAACCTGGCACAGAGGAGGTGGATTGCACCTCCTTTGCACTCGAGGACTGATGGCAGCTCTGTGTGTTGGCAGCTGCCTTCATTTTCCATCCTGGAATGGCTGAGCTCGGCTCAGCACGGGGCTCTGTGTGCTGGGGGAGTGGAGAGCAAAGGGAGATGAAGGAGAGAAAGAGCTCATGGGCTGCAGCTCTTGTGGCTGTTATGAAAGGAAGCTGGAAGAGAGCTCAGTGACCTGGGAGAAAGCCAGGGCCCCCTCATTCATCCAGCTTAGAAACAGGACAAATAGGCAGTTTCCAGGGAGGTTGTCCCCCCATGTGACTGGCACAAGAAGTTTGAGCTAAGTGTGATGCCAATCACCTCTCATCAATGTATTCCCCAAATTCCTGCCTTTATTTGTGTCAGTTAGAATTTGCCACTTTGTGGCATCCTGGTGGCAGGAGCTGCTTGGATTTCTCCAGGGGTTGGGTGATGATCAATGGGAGAAAAGGTGGTGAAAACAGCAGATGCTGTGTCAGGGCATGAGGGAGGGAAGCTGGACTTTATCAGACATGAGTCACACTCACCTGGATAGGACATTTAGGGTAGAATTCATCTCACCTAATTTTACTCTTCTTAAACAAAGTATCCAGACTAAATTAATTGTCTAAATTTCCCTTCTTGTTAATGGAGAACAGTAAGGAGGAACACGTATCCCACCTAATTGAAGAAGAGAGAAATTCCATTCTGGCAAGGACTTTCTTTCTCATTGAATATAAAGTGAATTCAAACAATTAGTTTGGCCTGAATCCCTACCTTGAAGAGGCTTAAAATTATGGGGCGTGATTTCTTCCTCATTCTCCTCTCCCTGCTCCCATTCTGGCTCTTATTTCCCTATGCAGTCCAATCCAGCAGGCAGAGGAAATCCAGCAGGGCTCCCAGCGCTGTATTGGCAGGGCTGGATCAATGCTTTCACTCCAGCTTGCCCAGGCTGGCTCCAGGTTATCCACTGCTGTGGCAATCCAGCCTCTGGCTGTGATGTGGTCCTGCCTGCCTTGCTTTGCTGGAGATAGCCCAGCACACAGATCCTGGGCATTGTCCAAAAAGCCTGTGTTGACTTTGGAGGGTACGTTTTGCCGTCCTGGCTATGGTGCGAGGAGAAATGATGTGGGATGTAACAGTGCCAGTGCCATGTGTGACATATTTCAGGGTGACCTTAAGGAGGAATTTACCTCTCTCAGCTGTGTTGTGTGGGCCCCTGTGCATGTTGGATCCTTGTGTGTTCCCCACATGAGTCACTCCTGGAGGGACATGGATTTCAAAAGCACACAAGTCACCAAACTTAATGATTTTCAGCTGACTCCAAGCATTGTCCTAAACATGGAATTCCTACCCATAAATCAATGTGCGGCCCACACTCTTCCCCTCGTTCCCAGGCTCTGGGGTGTGTGTGGAGGCACGTCCTGCTCTGCTCACCCTGCTGCAAGGTAGAGGGGTGCTGGGGGCAGTGAGAGAAACTTGTGGACTATCTTTCTCATTTGCTTGCACGAATGGTCTCAGAACATTCATGGGCATCATCAGCACCTGTATATTTCTCTGTAGAAGTTGTTGTGTTGCTAAGTGGTTACTTTATTTCTCCTTGGAGGAAGTTTCTGTGATGGAAGGAAATTATTTGCTAAACCCTGCTAAAGTCTTTGTATAAATTTAACAATAAGTATTAATCTGTGCACAGGACAAAATGGGGACAAGAGATAGCTAAAATAACAGCGACAAGTTATATTTTGAGTTGTCGGTTCTAGCAACAGAACATTCAAAGGGCATGCACAGAGACTACCTCATTTGTGGCTGTGGTGAAGCGAGGAATCCCTGTCCTGTACTTGCCTGGGATGTCAGGATAAAATCTGTAAGAACTTGAATTCTTAGGGCAATTCTCACCCAGCAGCTCCCTGTGGCTTTAGCTGAACTGTGGGATATTCAGCATTTCCCAGCTCTCGTGTCAAGGACCTTCTCCTCTTTTCCCAGCTGTGAGATGTGGCTGTGCACCCCTTCTGTGTCCTCCCCTCCCACGCTCTGCTTTCCATAGGAAGGAATCCTGGGCATGTGAGTCAGAGAGCCATAGCACATTCTGGCCATGTCACCAGTGGGATGATTCAGGACTGAGACAGCCCAGCACACCTACCCCGTGATCTGTGTGGAGCCCTGGGACACTCAAAACCGCATTTTCTCAACATGCCAAGCTCTTGGAAAGCCCAACCACTTGTTTTGGAGCATAAAGAGAAACACAACCCCTAAGACCAGAAATGGAATCTAGGAGATGCTCAGGGCAGTGGGGCTGCTGTCCCCTCCTAGGATGGTGTCCCATCATCCCTGTGTTGCAGGGGTTGTTTGTGCCAACTTCTCTCAGCTTCTGTTTCTTCCTCTCCCACTGTTTCCCCCGTGTGAGAGCACTGGCGCCTACGATGGGAGGTCACCACTGAGGTTACTCAGCCAGCTCCAAGGATTAAGACTTCCTGCTCTGCTCTGCTCCAAAGAGCTGCCAAGTCCCCCCTCCCTGCTGCTCACCACAAACCCAGTGCCTGTTTGTCTCCCTCTCTCCCCTTCCCATCCCTCCTCCTACCAGGAAATCCAGATCTCTCTCCAGCAGACAGAGTGGGAGGTCAAGGCACCCCAGCAGCCTCCAGATGCATTTGCTGGAGCACCAAAAGCAGAGTGGCTCCAGGGTGATGCTCTTGATGCCACTTACCAGTGTTGCCAGAAGGTGAAATGAGCCTGTCTGTCCCTCTAGAGTCTGGGACAGGCTCCCACCAGAATCTGACCCAGTAGCTGGGCTCACAAAAGGCTTTTATTTCCACTGGAAAATGCCATCAAGTTTTTCTACCAGCAGACTGGGGGGGTCCATGGATAACAGGGAAGGTTTTCTTGAGAAGTAACTAAGGAGAATGTGATTTTTTCATTAGATGGGAATTGGCACAAGGACTTGCTTCCTTACAAAAATGGTGGATGGGTACAGAAATCTGTGCCCTGGGCAAGACCCTGTCCCAGAGGAAGCTGCTATTGTCCCAAGGACAGTGTGGTGATGGGGGAGCAGCCCAAGAGGACAGAGCTGCCTTTGGTGGGCAACTGAGAATGTGGGAGCTGGACACAAGGAGAACTTTATTCACAGGAGCAGAGCATAAACCAGAAGAGAGGAGCAGATAGAACAGGATCCTGTGAGAGGGAGATGAGATGAATATGGGAGGAATGGCAGGAAGGTGGGATAGCTGCTCACTGTTATTGTAAAGGGGGGATGCTGCTCCAAAATGCACCACAGAGATCAACCACATTCAAGTAAAAACATCATTTTCATTTAAAAAAATACAGAAGCCCTACATACTAGTGGTTCAACAGGATGAGGAAAAGCTGCCTGCTCCACCCTAGTATGTGCTGAGGTCAGGTGAAACCACCACCACCCTCAGGCAGGATTTGGACGCATGAGGGGGGTGCTTGAGTTGCCAAGGATTGTGCTCTTAAACTAGAAAAGAAACAGCTGCTTTTTTAGGATTTTAGCCATCTCCAGCCATGGCTCCTCTTTGCTCCTAACCCTTTTTCTTAAAGATCCCGCAGGAAGCTTGCCACTTTGTTCAGGCTGCTGGGGTTACCAGCCAGGAGCTTCTGTCTTTTCCCCAGGAACCATGAGGCTGCAGTAAACGTACCTTGAGGAGTTCTTTGTGAACATTACACCTGAATTTGGCCCACTGTCTGCCAGTTTATGCTAAATGGAGACCACAGAGACCTCATTTAATGACTGGGTTTGTGTAGGTGTAAAGCTCTTTGAGGTCTCCATAAACATGGGTGTTTATTCATTTAGATTTCATTTTGATTTTCTTTTCAGATGAATTCATTAGGAGGGAGAAAGCCAAAGCCTCAGTGTTAAAAGTCCGAGTCTGATTTTTGTTTTGTTTTAAGAAATGAAAGAAGTATATGGTCTTGGTGGTGGTCCTTCAGGGTGCCTCCAAGTGTGTTCTGTAGGTTCATTGGTAAGGAAAGCTGAGAAAAGTATTGAAAGAGGAGGACTGGGGGCAGCTCCTGCCTTGTTTGATGGCACCCTGTGTTAGCTGCTCCTTTGCTTGTTAGGGATATCACATTCCAGGGATGCATTGCTGTGGGTAAGGGGTGAAGTGAGACAAATGAGAGGACAGAGGTTACACACATGAGCTGCAAGGATGTCCCTGTTTAGGTGCTGGGTGGAAAATCAGATGGAGTGTGCTTGCTCCTGCCCTGGGGCTAAGAGCAACAAAGGGAGAGAGCAGGGGATTTATCTAGCTGGAGTCTAATATTCCTTTGGCTGCAGCAAAGGCTGCAGCACTTCCCGACTATCGGCTGGCGCTTTCACTCACACACATCTGTGATTGATGGGCAGAGAGTATAAACACCTCATTAGTGCCATAATTCACTGGTTAGGACTCAGGCTGGGCTGTGGGAGGGAGGGGGGGAAAAAGAGTTGAGAAAGTTTATTAAAGAAAAAAAAATGGAAGAAGGAGAAGAACGGATGTAGAGGCCACACAAATCATTCCAGGGAGTTATCTGACCTGCTTTGAAAACTTTAATTGCTGATAATGGACAACCTGTTGGGTGGTATTTTATTAACACTAATAGATTTTTACGGGATATTTCTCACATTGCTCTCCCAGAGCCTGAAGAATACATTAAATATTAAAAGTTAATGCTCTTGGTTGCTGTTTCAAGGATGCCCCACCAATAACGAGCTTTCCCGCAAGTTAGAAACCGGGAGCAAACATGAGCTGCCTCTGCCACTTACGGCCTCTGCAATAATAATGAGCAAAATACTTGCAGCCTGTGTGCACCTTGCAGCTGAGGTTCTCAAGCCTGGCCTAAATGCCCTGTAAAGGCAGTGCCCAGAGCTGGTGGTAGCAGTATCTGATCTCCAATCCTGGATTTACAAGACTTGGATTCCAGAGTCCCACGCTGAAAGCAAATGCTCATAAACTCCCATATGCTACTTTACATTTCAGTTATTCAAAGCAGAGGCTGAACCGACAACCCATTCCTGTTTCTCAGGAGAACTCAGGTCTGAAATGGATGATATTTGTCTTTAATATGCCAAATGGTTTTATAAAAGTGCTGCTTCCACACTAATTTGTTGCAGAAATGACCCAGCTACCTGGAACAGAAACGGAAGCATCTCTGAATGTTGGCAGCAAGAAGGTTTTGGAGGAAGCTCTTGACATCCCAAAGTCCTGCACACAGCACTGAATCCTGAAAGTAAAGGAAAAAATGTCACTTCTGTACTGTAAAGGTACAGAAGCTATACAGGTGCTCAGAGAAGCTGTGGCTGCCCCTGGATCCCTGGCAGTGTCCAAGGCCAGGCTGGATGGGGCTTGGAGCACCCTGGGATAGTGGAAGGTGTCCCTGCCCATGGAATGGGATGAGGTCACTCCATCCCTTGTCCCAAGTCCCTCTGCAGATCTCCTGGAGCCCCTTTAGCCACTGGAAAGGGCTCTGAGGTCTCCTCAGAGCCTTCTCTTTTCCAGGCTGAACAATCCCAATTCCCTCAGCGAGTTTGGGTCTTGGCTGGATTTGGGAGGAGGTTGCTTACAGGGCAAGGAGGAGGAAGGGCCAGGAGACTTGGTGCAGTATTTGTTTCCAAAGGGGTAAATTCTTTTGGCTCCCATGCTCCAGGATGTGCTTTGTTGCTGGACTGCTGCTGTTCAGCAATAAAATGGTCTCAGTTACTTAACGGGAATTGAGTGCTTGGTCACTTCTCCCCCTGGCAGCCCATCCGTTCTCCCGTCTCCCCTCCACCAACGACAGCTTTTCCTGATTGACCTCACAGGCTTACAAAAAACCTTTTTACTTAAACGTGTATTGACCTCAGTCTTGCTGCCCAGTGAATTATGTCACAGCTGGCTATCTGAAAGCCATCAATCAGGGCTCAGACCCCAGGAGCTGTCTCCTGGTGACACAGATCCGAGCCTTCATCGATGAAGGTTGTACCAGGTGCCTTCATGTCTCTGGCAACTGGGAGGACAACACCCTTTGTATGTTTTTTTTCTGTCATCATCCCATAGGCCCTGTGATTCTTTCCTTTCCTTTGATTTGTTTTTTATTTCCCTTCCCCATCTGTTTTTGCACTGTGTATAAAATCTCCTTCCTTGCCTCAACCTCCCCTTCAACGGGAAAGAAAAGGAAACTGTCAAATGTGACATCTTGAATGATCTTAATTCTTAGGTAGTGTTAATTTTACCAGTCTTTTCATTCCTCTTTGATTTTTGTGTTGATTCGTTATTGTTGTTGTTTTCCCTGATGTGATTTTATGATCTGGACAAATGCACTGGACAAATGAGAAATGTAATGATACTAGAAATATTTCTCCCATATTTTGTAATGCAAAGTAATTCCAGTAGATCTTTTGCCCCATGACTTGGGATGTGCTGGCTTGTTGTCACTTTGTGGATGAGGGATGGGGAATACTCCATGAAATGTGAAGCATCACCACAAATTCAATCACCCTCCTGTCTCTGAACAAGGATTGATCGAGCAGGAAGGAGGGGACTCAGTCCATGACAGACTTTGTAAAAGGAAGATCTGTGTTGTATTTGACTGAAACAGTAAAAATGCCATGAGTTTTCAGGATTCTCTGCTCTTTTGACAGAAGGGAGGCATAGCTTGATCTTCCTCTTCTAACAAACAAGAGCAAGGCTTGAGTATCTCACACCTTGCATAAGTGGCAGGGCCAGAAAAGGAGGGATGTTTGCTTGCTTTCCCACATCTCAAAATAGGGCTACATGAACAATTCTTGACTTTATTCCATCTACGCTGGAATATTCTGCTAACAAAGCTGGGAAAGAAAAAGAGCATATTTTTTAGTTCTTCTAGAATTAGTAGAAATACCACCTTGGTGACAGACCCATTTCTTGCTGGAGATTTTGTAAAGCTGATTTTATATCTGTGGCACATTCCTTTGATGTACCACGTGAATTCTTCAGCTCAGGAATGCCTTGAGTTGGGATATGTAACCTTTTTCTCCATGTCTTGACTTTAGGAAATGCAGGCAGATAAGGCTGGTGATAGCTCTGACAATGTGCCTGATGCTGTGGCCAGACCTGGCAAGGCTGAGGTGAGGCCAGGGCTGCTGTTGGCTCCCAATGTCCCCAGGGAGGCTGTGAGGGGCCTCGGCACCTCCAGAGCTCTGGATGGAGATCAGGCCCTGAGATAACAAGGTGATGACAAGCACTTTCAGAAATCCTGACACACAGACAGATAAAAGAAATGCAGTAATAGTGTGTAGAAATAAATCCTTCTCATTCTGCTTTTGATCTTCTGAATTTCTTAAATATAAGAATTTTCTCATATAAGTTTCTTACATCATCCATAAGCTTATGGTCTGCATTTTAACAACCTTACAAAATATTACTAAAAGAAATGAATTCAGACATTTGTTTTAAAGACACCAGATTAGGCACTATCTGTATTTAGATTAAAATCCTCCCCCACAAGGTTTGCAGTATAATATCTGTGGTACTGGCACTGCCCGAAGAATAGAACTAGCTGGAAATTCCCTCATCTGCATAAATGCAAATGACTAAAGAAGTTGGACTGGTGGGAGAAAAATGAGTAGATTGTGGATTTTATTCTTCCTTTATTGATGTAAATTGCAGGCATGTGTAATGATATTTGTGATTTTAAACTAGGCTGTGTTCCTTCAAAGAAAATGTGAGCTCATAAATCCTAGGAGATTAGAGATCCTGAGGCCCGATGTGGCAACGGCTCCAGGTTTATGGCATTCCTCAAGACAGCCAGGATAGGATGTTCTGTGACCTGGCTTTTATGAAGATCAAAAGGCTTCAAACTGTTGAGAATAAGATTTTCACATCATGCAGGGGGAGACACCAAGCTGTCAGATGGGAGGAGGCTCTTTGAAGTGTGGAGATAAGGACCCTTCTAACCTTCAGTAAGGTATGAAAGCCATTTCCAGCAGCACGGGAGCGTGTCCTTCCACTGGACTCTTCATGGAATAGCCCAGCTGAGTTCATTCAGGTAAACACCTGGCAGGGTCTCAGCCACAAGGAATGCTTGAAGAGAGCTAAAAGGACTGGGAAAATGCAAAAACCAATGTATTGGGGAGGTGGGGATTATATGTGTTAATATCTCTGGGACCAATGAGCCTGAGTCCAGCAAAGATCCCACTCTGTGAGCTGGAATCACAAGTGTGCTCCTGCATGGATTATCTGTGTCTGAGCATGGTGGGGCAGGTGGGAGTGCCACAGAGAGCTTCTGGCTGGGAGAAAGCTGGAGAGAGACACAAAGTACCTCACACCTCTGTGTTCTGGCCAGGAAGCTGAGCCAGTGCAGGGACAGCAATTCACTGCTGCTGTAGGCCAGGGAGAGCTTGTCACTGGCAGGGAAGGGCTGTGGGAGAAGCATTTGTGGAGCACAGCACCACTTTTCTGGCTGTCCCAGAGCTCCCCATCTAGCACAAACACTGACATGTTTGTTCATTCCCTTCTCAGATTCCTCAGAGGGGCTGGCATTGGCAGCTGCATCATCGTGGTGCCTTGAGAAAGCACTTCTGCACAGCATTTCTCATGTAAGCAAAAGCTCTCAGCACTGAAAATCTTCCCAAAAAAGTATTCCCCTGAGCTGGTAAGAATAATTTCTGGTCACATTTATAGAAGTTTAAATGGCATCTAGACAAGATAAATATCCTTGGTGTTTTGTGCTGATGAACTAAGGATATATTTTCTTTTGCATAATGACTTTCTAAGAGAAAACAGCTAAATAAGACAGAATAAAAAAAATTTCATGACAGATGCTGTTGATACATGTGTTTCCTCTGTAATAAGCTCAGTCCTTGGCTGACAATAAAATAGTAATTATCCTTGGCCAACATCTTGAAAGCTGAAGGTGAAAACAGAGTGGTGGGAATCACATGGCCTTATGATTCATGTCCAAGCATTGAATTCCCTCACAACAACATTATTTCTTTTTTAAACCTTGTCCTAGTTACCACAGCTCACATTGATACTCTAGGAACTGTTGTATGTATAATTGGTCATAAATAATTTCATAATCTGGTTCTCCTTGGAAAATGCCATTTCTTGTTGGAAATGGTTGAGGAAATAAATGACAATGATTTGGTTCTTTTATGTCTTCTTCAGAGAAGAAGAACTTGACTGAGTCATAGCCATGGGTTTTATAGAGGAGGTCTTTTTCTTTTCCAATGATTTTTTGTTTCTTTTTCTAGTCATATTTAGTTGTGTATTAGACTTTTCCAATGTATTTCAGTGAGTCCAGAAGGAAATTCTACAGGGAATATTGGGATTTTGAGGGCTCTCTTCCAAAGCAAAACACAATTAATGAAAGAATGAAGTTCCACCAAATGGAACTTCCATTCTTTCCCTCATCCCAACAGTGCTGTTACACTCAGAGGCTGACTCATGTGTGGGTTACAAATAATCCAGCAGTAGGATTGCAGAGGGAGCTCCTCATTTCTCTGAGCAGAGTTTGTTTCTTTTTTACTCCTGACTGTCCAGGTTTCCTTTTTTTATCCTTCTCAAAGCAGCAATTTCCCAAATACCAGAGCAGAGAAGAGTGTGTTGTCACCCTTGCACTCAGCAGTGTAATGAGTGGGATCCTGCTCTAACGGGCCCACAGGTCTGATTCACAAAGACATTCCTGTGTCCCTGTATCCTTTTAATTATGGGGTTTCAAACCAAAGGACAGAGACACATCAACTATTATATTGTCATTTAATCTGGAGTAAATCCAGTGTGAAGCCTGAGTGCCTGGAGCTGGTCCAGCTGAGTGGCAGGAACAGGGCTGAGAGTCCTGCTGAACACCACAGGATTCCTGGGATTTGCAGGGCATCTGTTCTGCTGCCCTTGCAGTCCCTTGGGCTGCTCTGGAGGAGCTCCTGGGTGACTGGTGATTTTATTAGGGTCTGGCACAAGAGAGGTAGGATCTTGTCAGTGTGCTCCCAGCAGAAAAGCTGCTGTGAAAAAACCTTGCTGTGGGCTTTGAAATCTGAACTGCAGCCAGTTCCAGCTGAGGGATGTGACAGTCACCTTTTGCTGTGAAGCTGCCATCTGAACAATGACAGTGTTGTGTGGTTTGAAGGGACAGGGAGCAGGGGGAAGGAGAAGTGTCTGTTGGGGCTGGGACTGGGCTCTGGGAGGGAGCAGCCCAGGCCCTCAGCCTTTCCTAAGCCTTCACCTCAATAGCCACAGTTGGACTTGTTTGCAGGGGACACATGTGCATCCCAAATTTTCTCCTTTGGCAAGCTCAGTTTGGCTGGGCCATCTGGCCACGCTTCTCGTCCTTTGAAAGCTTTGCCTGATTAAAGAGTCCTGGGAGCTCAAGAAGGAAAGTCGCAGGAGGGGAACAGGAAGGGGGCTTGCTAAGAGTTGTGCTGTTCCCTAATTAAATAACAGTTTAAGGGGAGCTCACAGCTTGTAACAACCAGGGAGATTCTGCTGCTAATATTCACTGCAAAGCTGCTCTTCCCAGGGCCATGCTTCCCATCCCCAAACCCAGCTGTGGCGTGCATGTGCTGCACAGCTCTCCCAAAGCCTGTCACGGAGGGTGAGAGTTGGAATATATTCATCCAAATTACAACATCTCATCTTTTGTTTTCAATTTGTTGGGATAAACAGCTCCTCTGTTACTATTTATGATTTGCCACTCTTGTAAGAGCCCAGCTGAAGTCATTGCACTGAGTCTGAGCTGGTTTGGTCTGAGAAATGCTTGAATTAAGAGCACAGTGAATGTGGAGAGGAGCAGAGGGGGAGAGAGAGGCTGGTACCTGTTGTGTCCCTTTTACAGCTAGGGAGCTGAGGCCTGGCAATGGAGCAATTTGCTGTCAGTCTAAAAGAGAGGTGATGGCAGGATCAAGAGAGCAACTCAGCTCTTCTCCATTCAAGACAGAAACACCTTTTTTGACCAGTAGTTTTGATGACAAATTAAATACCCAGCCTGAGGAACGGCTGGTTTAAAGTTCAGTGATATTTATGAACCAGGTCCTGCTCCTGCATAAGCATATTGGAGGTGAGGTCCGCTCTTTTCCCACCCAGGAACCCCAGTGGATCTCAGACATCTCAGATTTACTATTTGTGAGGGTTTTGCTTGGACTTTGCTTGGTCCAACCACTGCTCCACACTGCTCCAACGAGGTGAAATCCTGGTAGAGTGTCTGAAGCACTGAAATCCCATGAGGAGAAAACCATGGACAAAAAGGCATATCTAGGGAAGCCAAGCACAGGTACAGCTCCAACAGCATTAGAGGCTACACCACATTCCAAGAGGCTGTCCATACCCATCTCCCAAGGGTTAGGACTGTGTCATTGCAATTCTTCATGAGATCTTTCTTACACAAGTTACAAACCTTGTAGCATCTCTGATTCCTTTGGTCCAGACTAAGAGCAGATGTTGGGAGAGGATCCAGTCCTGTGTGTTACACTTAGAAGAGGCCATATGTATAAATCCCCCTTCTTTCTACAGCTGTAATACACAGTGTATGCACCTTATTATCAGAGAGAGATCCAGAGCACAGGATAGAGTATAACCAGGGTAAAGGAGAGTCTTGGGAGATTTCTCCCCATTCAGGAAAGCTGAAAGAATTTTGTTTGGAAAGCCAGACTTGGGAAGAAAAGAACAGGGGTGAGAAAGGAAGAACCACTTTAAGTGTAAAAATGTCTGAAGGGAGTAAGGAAGTGTGAGGTTTCAAGGCCATGTGAGCAAGTGTCATGTGCAGGGAGAAGAGAGCCTGGATTTAGGCTAGAGATGAGCCAACAGGCAAGGAATTTGCTCCAGACAGAGTTCTTCCTAAACCCTGTGTGCTACTACAGCTAACAATCATGTCAATAGGGTTTAAAAGGTGCTTCAGAGGAATTGGGAAGCAAAGACAAATAAAGTGGGTGGCTGAGGGAGGAATGGAAAGTCCAGTGGTTACTGAGTGAGGCTTGAGTGTGATGAGAATCCTGGATGTGCTCCAGTACAAGATTTCCTATCACATTAATTATGTTGCAAGGGGCTCCAGGGTTTTCTGTGATTCAGGCTTGGTGTATCAAAAATGTTACACAGACATCAGTAAGAGATAATCTTACTGTGTTTTCTCCCAGCCTTCCACAAAGATGCCCTCAAAGAAGAAGCCTGAGATTCCTTGGTGCTGTTCCCTCTGTGCAAGTGGGCAGGAAGTGAGTGATCTACAGGGAACAAGGAATGATCAGTTCTGGATAATGTCAGGTTCCTCTCAAAAATTAACTCCATCCCCTTCCCTTTCATTAAAATAGTTATACTCTTGGATGGCATTTTTGTAACACTGAAAGGTGTTACTTGAAAAGTGTTTTTTGCTTTGAAAATATGGAAATGTGGTTACTTAAACCTACATGAACACAATGGGAATGTTGTGCTACTGTCACTCTTGTGGGCAGAACTCCTGGCAGGTATCTCATGAAATTGTTCAAACCAGGAAAACTGAGGTGAAGACTTTCTCTCTCCCCTCCAACTCTCTCTTTTTCCCTCCATCTGGATGCACTGGCTGGCAAATGTCTTTGAGACCGTGGAAGGACAGAAAATCAATGTGGAAGTGAGGTCTGGGAAAGGGAAGTCATGGCAGAGGCAGCTCCACGCTGAACAGCAGTGAAACAAAAGCAAACCCCAGACAATATTGAGAAACAGAAGGAACAAGTGAGCTGCCTCAGCACAGTCTTGTAGTGAAGAAGGAGAGCAAGAAGAGTCTGATGCTGAGTTTTCCAGTCATGACTGTGCCACAGTTGCCTTCTGTCACCTGGATAGAGGTAGATGAGGTAGAGCATCTCCAAATAAGGCCTAAGTCACCTTGCTGGCTTCTGTAGAGGGGAAGTTATGGGTGTAACAAGCACCCTTCCCTGGAAGAGGTGTCCTGCAGTGTGTGGGGCCAGGACTGCTTTAGACCTGGGATGTGAAGACTGTAAGGCCTGGCTTTTATTGAGGCAGTTGGGGTAGGAATGAGGTTGACTTTAAAGTCTCTTTTATCACTAAAGTCTGGAGGTGTAACCTGAGAAGGACAGGAATCCTGGTCATTGTGACCACACCGCCATCATTCCCTTTTGTGCTAGAGGTGAAGACAAAAGCTTTGTGCTGGCCAAGGTTCCAGATGCTTTTTTTCTAACCAAAAGTAAATAGAAGAGAGGAGAATTGGGTCCTTTCTGGAGTACCCTCCTGTCCTCCCAGCCTGGTGATGCATTGGCTGGAAGACTTGGAGCATCCTCTACTTGTGCCTCCTCTCATGTGGCCAAAGCAGAGTTAAGCTCCTGTCCCCCTCTCCCCTCCATAAAAGTGCATTATGGGATTCTCTTTCCTGCCTCTCCCTCCTCTCTCCGGAGCTGTGTGTTTGAAATGATATCTATTTCTCTTTGTGACAGCACACCGTGACTGCTGCCTTGACATTGTGCCGAGCTGACATCCCAACCGGTCTGACACTGATGCCTTTGGGCAGAAATCAGAGCCGGTTTGCTCCACGGCTCCGTGCAGCCACGATGCCTGTAGCGCCTCCAGAGCCCCCAGTGCCCTGCTGGGGAAATGGAGCGAGCACGTGGGCCCCAATGAAGCCCGGCCAGAGCGCAGGCGTTCCCCGCGCCCTTCCTCCTGCCCGTTTTCAGCTCTAAGTGTTCACATTCACATGGGTTTATTTATTTTTATTTCCCCCCTCCCTTTCCTCTCCCTTTTTCCCTTGCCTGTGAGAGGGTTGGTTTCCTGTTTCTCTCCCCACTGCAGGGTCCTTGGGGAGCTGGGTTTCTGTGAGCTGGAAAAGGAGCGCACAAGCGTCTGATCAGCCCTTATTAGTGTTGGGAAAGATCTAATGGGTCCTGGCTTCTGGGACCATTACCTGTCATTTACTTTTATTAAGTCAGTGATGAGAAAGTTTAAAATTAAAGGCTTTGTAAATTGGATTCCAGTTCTAAAGAAAAGCACCGACCAGGAAATCAGAGCCTAAGCTTGCAGATGGACCACTGGGAATAGCACCAGACTGGGGAATTTCTCTTCAGCTGCTTTGACAAAGGTCCTGTGCCAGGGTGTGGAGGGGACAAAGCCTCAGGGTGTCCAGAAATCTTCAGCGATATGAACCATGTAATCCCTCCTTTGCCAGGCTACTCAGGTTCAGACCTCCTGCTCAGGAGGAAGGGTGGTCTTCTGCTTGAGCCATTACCCAGGCAGGGAGCTCTGTTCCAGCTGAAATGACCCCAGGCAGGTCATGTCATCTCCCCATGGTTCATTTCCTAGTTTATAAGGAGAAGAATCTTGTGCTAGTACTGATTTTGTTTCTTACCTGTTGCCTGGTTTGGGCACTCAGCTCTTTGAGGCTGGTACTCTCCTTGACTCTTGTGCTTACAAGAGAAGCTTCAACTCCTTTGAGTGCTCCAGGCAAAAATAAAGACTTTTGTTAAGTCTGTAGCAGAAAGCAAGTAAAAGAGATGAGCCCCTTAGTTAAGAGAAACATCTAATTCCTAGGGGTTGTAGCATTGTTGTATTCTCTGCTTTTGAGGACTTAATCTTTGAATTAAACATCCAAACACAGTTGTGAGTGAAACACCCCAATTGCACTAAAGCAGTGTAGCCAATTATGGTGTGACAAGGGAAGCTCAGGGGCCAACCCCAACCAAGAGCTGCTGTCACTTCTGTTTTCTCAGCTGAATAAAACTCTCATGGTGACACTGCTCTGATGAGAAGCAGCATGAACTAGTGGTTATAAGTACAGTCTGGGAATCAGAATTCTTGGTTATTGTGTCTCAGTTTGTCTTTGACTGGAGTGACATGGGAGAAGTCACCTGAGGTCAGGATTTTAAGTTGCCTTGTGCCCATCCTTGCATTGTTAAATACACAAGTTGTGCTTACACAGTTTTGCACAAAGATTGGAGGTCCACACGATGTCTGAGAGGTACAGAGCTCTACCAAAGCACAGGGCTTAGCCAGTTAGTAGGAATTTGCAGAATTAAGTGTTTGTCTCCTGAAGGGAGAATGAAACAGTGAGTCCCTTTAAACTCATGGTTTCTTGGAAAAGTTCACCTCAGGTTCTCCCTGCATGGCTTGGCAGTTTTCATCTCCCTGTGTTTTGCCTGTGTTGTTTATCATTACTGTTGTTCTTAGTGTTGTTATTACTATTATTACATCATACTATATTTACTTTTAACAAAAATCAGATTTCTGAATATTTGGAAGGGATACCCTGTGCCCATCCCCTCTAGCACCTCTATAGCCAAGCTCCAGGTGTGAGTCCCCACTTTTAGGAAGATTCCCCTGTTTCTAAAGAACCAGGATTGAGAGCAGAGGCTCACTCTGTACAAATCCAAACCTTTCACCTTCTTTCCCCAGAGAGATTCCAAACTACACCAGCAGGAGGTGAGAAATTAGACCCAGAGGAAAGTGTGACAGGGAGGGATGGCTAAGGAGGGGCAGGGAGTAAGCACTTGGACAACCCTGGACCCAGAATTCCTGCCAAGTGAGGCTAAGCATGTGTTAACTCCAGGCCATTCTTCCTGTCTGTCCACAGGCACAGCAGCTCCTTGACTTCAGCTAATTGCCAGGTTCCCTTGAAGGAGGAGTGATGCCTCTCCCAAGTTTCTCTGCTAGGGATGTGAGGAGCTGATCTCTGAGTTATTCAGTGGTTTCTTACATCATTCCTGCGTTCCCAGCCGTGCCATAAGGCTTTCAGAAGGTAATCTGGGGAGATTTTATCAAATGTAAAATGTTCCTAGACATTACTGGAGCCATGATGTAATGATCCAAGGTTTTTGTTCTTTAAATTCCACTGAAAAACCACAGGCCCCAAAAAATTGTTGCAGGGGAACTGATGAATTTTAAGAAGGAGGCTGAGATCTTGTGCTGGACTGAGCCATTCTGGGGGCAGTGGTGGGAGAAAAGGTTTTTATAGGTTCTGTTTTGATGACCTTGTAAGGTCTGAACTGAATCTCTGAGGTGGGCAGCAGCCTCTTCACAACACCTACTCCCTGGTTTCTGCTGCCTGGTGGGAAGTGTTGCCAAAGGAGAAGGCAGCAGGACCAGGCTGTACCTCACTGCTCCTGATTTCACAGAATCATGGAATAAGCTGGGTGGAATGTTGGGAGCTTTGTATTTGTTTTAATTGTGGCTGTTCCCATTTTTATGAAGACAATTCCAGCCCAAAATCTTGCTCAAAAAGACTAAACTCATGGTCCCCTCAAGTAACAGAGCTCTCTTAGGATCATCCATGCTGGGACTGATGACCTGGTTTACAGGATCTCAGTGCTCTGAGAGGCCATAACACCCTTTTCAGAGGGACAGTGATTCCTGAGTGACACAAAGTCTTCCTGGCACATTTATATCTGCCAGACGAGGATGAGACCATCCATGCTTTGATGCTTTGGATTTCAGTACCTGTTGAAATCCCCTGAACAAATGGGGCCATTAATTACAGGGTCTGGCTTTGATGAATGGTGCACAGGGGACAACATTTCATTTTGTCTGGGGGCAGTCAGCTGGATGGGGCGTTTTGGAGTGTTCAGTGATGCAGGAGAGGTCCTGGGTGTTGCCTGATCAAGGGGAAGTTGCTTCCTCTCTCTAGAGTGCTGTAAAGTCAGTGTCAAGTCACTGTGGCATCTGGGTTATGTCACCTGCTGAGGGGGCTACCCTTTATAGATCAGGGTTGCTCAGACAAAAGCTAATTCAGCCCTTTATCTAAAAAGCTTTTAGAATTTCTCTAAGGGTTGCAAATAATTTTGTCCTAAATGACTTCTGACTGCCCCTTCCCCAGGCTACTGAGCAGAGCAATGTGTTTGGAGCTCAGATGAGACACATGAGATGGAGGAAGACCATGGGGTGTTCTCAGGGAGAGCCCCAGGATCCTACCACATTGTTTTCCCTATATCCTTTTGAAACTCCCAAAACAAAAGTTGTTCATATGACAACATTGTAAGAAAGGCTTATTCCTGAAGTGGTGGGAAAATTTTTACAGCTTTGATTTAGTTTCTTATTTGTGAGGATTGTTATGTTTTGGTGCTGGGAGGTCACGTTCATGCCAAAAAAAAATGAATTCATTTTGGAGGCACCTGAAAGTTTTGTTGTGTGCAGACAACACACGACCAGTCATTTCAGTCTAATTAATTGCAGCCATCTGACAACATTTGTAATGGGTTTTCACAAAGGGTTTCTGGACAGGATAAAGCAGTGTTAGAGGACTCTCCTTCTGGGACAAGAGGACTACTGGGTGTTAGCTTTGTTAGCTGATGGGGTTTGTGGAAAATAAGACCATTCAAAAGAGAAAGGAAAAAGAAGAAAAGTCAAAGGCAGTGCCATCAAAACTAAGGATAATGGGAAGAGAGTATTCACTCCTTTAAAGCTCTCAAAATGAGAGGGAGCAAATGGGAGTGCGTGATGTTCCCTTGTGGTCAGGAAGAATCTCAGCAGAGACAGAAGGCGTGATTCCTTTTAAGTGAGTTTGGTTTACACTGGAGATATTTACATGATTCACTCATCCATGTTCCAGCTTAGTGATTCACTTCAGGATAAACTGAATCATGCCTTGGGAATTTCTCATTGCTGACTTTAAGGGTTTTTTGATGATACTGGATCAGGTGAAGAGATCTGTGCTGCATCCATCTACCTGGGTCGGAATTAGACACAGGAACATTCAGGTTTGTGCACACGGTTAAATGCTTGCATAGAGGGTGAAACTCCAGGTACCTGATACTCAGGTAACCCTAAAAACAAGGCATGGAGTGAAGAGGCAGAAGAAACCCTGTGCAAGTCCTGAGAACATACTGGTTCTTAAACTAAGAATTTTAATTCTTTTTTAAACTAAGAATAGAGTTCTTTTTGTAAGACATTTCAGTTTAATTTAATTGATCTTTCCCAATGAAATTGCACAGAAAAGTTTTCTGAATAGCCCATCCAAAGAGGCTTTGGAGTCAGGAGGCCAGGCAGAACACTTCGGGAAATGAGTCTGGAACAAGTAAATGGAAGTTGTGACCTGAGTGGCTGAACAGATTGCAGAAGGCACTGCCAGGGAATCCAGTGGCCAAAGGCACAAGTATGTTGAAGGTACATTTAGGAGGGTCACTGGAGGGTGGCTCCATGGTTGGCTGTGCTGTCCACCTGATGGAGGAAGTCATTAAGCAAATTACTGTAATGGAAGCCAGGCAGAGCAGGGGAAGGTCAGTCCTGGGAAGACCTCAGTGTTGTGTTCTCCTTCACACATGGCTTTTGGCAGAGATGGGTATTGAGCTGCACTGATTTTGGTCCAGTGGCATCTCTGATGCCTGTTCTAAGGAGTTTGCCTCTTGAGACAGTTTTGGAAGGTGGGACAGCTTTTGTCCAGGCTGCCCTTGAGCCCTGTGTGCACTCACTGTCCTGTGGGGCCTGTCTGGGATGTGGCTGTGCAGTGGTCAGACACTGTTCCTATATCCATATAGGATTTTGGGGATGCTACCCTTTTCTTGTTTTCCATGGGGCACACCATGGGCCAAACCAGGCAATCCTCCTTGTGTTGGTACTTCCCAGAAATATCAAGCAGGGGCTAAACTCCAGCACTGTGTTTTCCAAACAGACTGTGAAACCAAGAATGAGAGACAAGCGCGAGCCTTCCTCCAGCCCCTTGTGTCATCTGGGCATGCTCGTGCCACGTGTCACTACAAACAGTTGGGACATCTGGAACGGGTTCATGTGAGTCCATGGGGTTTGGATCCCTGTGCGTGGGAAATCCCTCATCCTCTGCTCATTCCCCTGACAGGCAGCTCCTGCCTCCGCATGACAACACAGACAGATCCTCTGCAGAGTTAATGGAGGAGGATGTTCTGATTGGGATCCAAAATTGTTCTCACAGTAACATCTTCTGATGTTTAGCCCTCCAGATGGGGCAGGATCTTACATCTAGCACAGAATTACTGTGTATAAACCACTGGAAACCACTTATTTTGTTAATTCAAGGCAAAACCTGCTCTCATCCTCCTTGGTTTTACACATGATTAAATCCATTGATCCAGTTTCTCCCTCTGACACTAGAGTCTTACCAGCTGAGGATCTATTTTTACATCTTCCTGCTGAAAGACACCCGGCCCAGATGAGCACACACCTGCAATCTAGCCTGGGCAAGGGATTTAAGCACATCCTGGCTGAAACTGGGCCTAAGAGTGGGTGAAAGCTGGTGCTGAGGGGGCATGTGAAGTGAAAACCACATAAAAAATAGGTAAGGCATAAACTTGGAGCCATTGTTTACTACATTTTTATCTGGTTATATGGCAGCTGTCTGACCTCCTCATCTAATTTGCAAATAATCTTGTCAGGACAAATTAGCCCATGCTAAGCCTGTGCTGTTGAGTCTAGATGGTTATCAGGACTTGCACTGGTGAGTTTTAAGGTAGTTCTGATGTCCCTGCAGTGTAGTGAAGTCCCTGTGGCAGTGACTGCAGTGTAGAGAGGCTTTTGTATTAACCAGAATGAATATGCACAAACCCTCTTCTAACAGAAACCTGGAATTAATGGTTTTCTGAGCTGGTTTCTTTCAGGCCATTTTCACTACAGAGATGAGTGTTGAAAATAAAGATTTAAACTCCATTTTAAAGTGCAACTCTGAACACTGTGAATTGCTTAATTCATCTTAATAGAGGTGTTCACTCTGAACCCGAAAAGCTTTTAGTTGAGATTTAGCCTGTGGTTTGATATTACAAATTGTTTGGTGGTAACATTGGTTTAAGACACTGCTGTCTCCTAGCCTCTTGTTCCTGCTGCTCTGCTGGCACAGCCACTCCTGTGGTTGGGAACCAGGTGGGAGGAGCCATCCAGCTTGGAAAAGGGGAAAAAAAAAAGGTTTCATGTGTTTGGTTTTTTGTTTGTTTGTTTGTTTAAAGCAGGAAAGTTCCTCTGTCTGGTTCAGTGCCTGGTCACAGCAAGTTTTCCTGGCACAAGTGAGTGGAAAGAGCACTTTGGCATGGAGAGGAAATGAGCAGCGGAGGGTGAAAGGTGAGCAGCAATTACTGGTGCTGGGAATGCCCCAGTGTACTTTAATATCAGCCCATGGTCTGCAGCTGAACTCAACATGTGAAAAATGTTCAAATACCTTTCAAATTGTTGGGTTTAATCTTTGCTTTTAGGTGTCCTGGCAGGCACTTCCCATTTGTGTCCTTATCTCCCAGCCTCCAGCTGTCTTCAAAGGCTTCCCAGCTACTGGGTCCTGCAAGTTCAAAACCCTGCAGCCCTCTGGGACTGGAGATGTGTGAAGGAGCACAAGGATTGGAGTTGAATGACAGTGTAAGTATCAGTTGTCACTGCAAGGAATGTTTCCTTCATTTCCAGAAGGAGTTCATTGAGAAAGAACCTGTTTTAATATAAGTGAAAGCTGCGTTTCCACGGTGACTTTCTCAAATTTAGAAGATCTTGTCCTTTAAATCCAGTTTGCCATGGGACATAAAGTTCATTTGCTATAGACCACATCAAACCAGCTGAGCCCAGAGAAGAATATGGTGAAGTGCCTGGAAAACAAAGTAAAATATCTGTAGAAAACAGATTTTTGTGGTACTAAAAAAGTGGGAGATTATTCTTACTGGAAATTTGTCACCCCACTCCCAGAAATGGAGTTGCCTGATAAATAAATTCTTTGCAAAGACTGAAGAAAACAAGCTAACCCAGAACAATGGAATATCCAAATGATTTGGTTAAAGAAATATTCATTTTGTTTAATAAATTATGACAGTTTTGATAAAATTTCCCTTTGAAAATTTGACTTGTACTTGGCAGGAGAAAATTGGAACCTCCAAAGCCTGTGAAAAAATGTGTGTCTGCCTTCAATCCACATCCACAGAGCAAAATTCAAATAGTTCCCATCAGTATCTGGCATACAAGTGGAAAGGGCATCTTAGCAGAGTTTCTTTGGTTATAAATAGTAATGTATATATATATGTATTATAGTGCAGTGACACAGCTGGAAATATCAGATCTCTCCCTTGATTAACATATCTCATTAGTGGGACTGCTGGGCCCTGAAGTGTGGAGTTTGCTCCGGAGCTCAGTGGGAAACTTGTGCTGGCAGTGGGAACCCCATTTCCCTCTCCATCCTTTCCCTGCAATGCCCAGTGCTGTGAGAAAAAACAGGAGATGGAGAGAGGAATCTCAGATTTCTTCCCAGTGACACAGACAGAGGCAGCTCAGGGGAATCCTGCCCAGCAGAGGTTAATGTGACCCACATATAATTGTGTGAAAAGATGCCACTCTGCGCCTTTGTCAAAGAGGCTTCTCGTTACAGCCCGAGCTCCCCAGTCCCCAGCCCCTTCAGCAAAGCACAGTTTTCTTGCATTAAATCACCACTGCCCTCTTGCCAGCTGCTTAGAGTTTGCACATTATACAGAGGAGATATCTAATATATATTTATATATTTTTAAAATGTGACAGATTGTCTTGTAACATATGTGGTACTGCCTTGAAATGAGCTCCGTGCATGTGATGGCCGAGCCAGCGGCCCCTGTCTCTGTGTCTGTGTGTGTGTGTGTGTGGTTTGTGTTTTATTCCTTCTGCTGGAAATCTGAGAGCCTGGGACACTGGAGCTTTTCATGTTGCTTTTTCTCTGAAATATTCATGATGAGTTGACGACCTTGATTCTTTGATACCTGCCATTTATTTCTGTGCCACTGCTGATAACTGCTGCTAAGTACATATGTCGGTGCCATGGTTGAGTGAGTGGGATGATAAGGAGAGGGAGGGCATCTCTGGGATTCATGTGCTGGAATAAGATTACTTTAGAAACTCTGAGGGCATTTTAGGAGCCTGCCATGCCATCTTATTCACCCCACTTTGGTTTTTCTGACTAAAGCCTGTTTTCTTTGCTTTTCCTCCAGCTTTTCCTTCTGACTTAGAAATCTGCTAGGTCGCTGCTGCTTTTCTCAGAGATGATCCTTGGCTCGCTGTCAAGTGAATTGCTAATGAATTAGTTACACTTACATTTTTAAAAAAGAGATGTGAGTCTGGGGACATTCAAGGAATTCTTCCTCAGCCAGAAACTGATCCTCATTGAAATGGACTCCAGGAAGTTGAATTAGATGATCAGGGCATTTTGGTGCCCTTAAAGACAAGGAAAGATGAGGGTAGAGCAGAGGAAGATTGAGAAGAAGAGTAGGCAAGCAGATAAGCACCAATATCACCTTGTAAGTGTGACATTTAAGCAGGCAAATCTCATTTATGTTTGTGAAACCATTCTTTGGAAGGAGTCTAACCTGCCAGTTACTAGGTTTTGAGGGTGGGGGGTAAAATCAGTGACAGAAAGGGTTACAGAATTGACAAAATGATTAAATATATGGGGAAAGAGTGCCTGAGTGAAAATTATATTAAGTCCAACCTGAACCAGCTTCACTGACATCAAGGGGCCAGCGTGGTTCCTTTTGACTGCACATTATTCTGTGGTCTTTCAGAGACATAACTGGTGCCAGGGCCTGGATTCATCCTGCTTAGTTCAATTGTTCAGCTGAAATATGGGACTGGGAGACCCTGGGCTGGCTGACCTGCTGTAGGTTCTGCAGTGGTGATCTGGGCAGTGAAGGCTGGTGCTTTCACTTTCATTCAAGCTGGGCTTTGGATGGAAATTGGAAGGTTCAGATGGAGGCAGCTGGTCCCCGTCTGTTGGATGCTGGGTATGGGACTCTGATGGGGAGATGTATTGACAGAGTTTTCCTTCACCTAAACTGTGAAGTGAGGGAAGCCAGAGCAAGAGAGACAATGAAGAAAAACCTCTGCCATGGACTCTCTTCTCACCATATTTCATACAGAAAATTGCAGCACTGTCTCTTTTCTGGGCTATCACTTTCCCCACTCAGAAGTCACAGCACATGGCTGTACTGCAGTGAACATTCTCCTGAAGATCACTTCCCTTCCCTGTGAGAAAATATGGGGAAAAGAAAAAGGACACAAGCATGGAAGTAAAATTAGCAAGGCCTAAGGGGCTTCTGCGTGTGCTTGTTGAACTGCAGCATCCTGGAGAGGCAGGAGATAAGGTGGCTCAGGGAATGCAGCCCAGGCATTTATTTAAGATTGATATCAAACTTTGGAATTGTGAGTGGGAGGATTTTTGAGGAAAGAACAGGATGTTGCCAGGAGGGAGGGAGGCTGGTTAGAATGATTTATTGTGAGGGTCAGTGGCAGGAAGTCACTGGAGATATGTGATGGTCTAAAACGCAGGCCAAGGAACCCGCGTGCGGACACCATTTTATACTGAGAGATTCTGGCTCCTCAAAACAGGGCCAGCAAAGTGACTGGGTGGTCTAATTTAGGGTCATCCTTGGTGGTCCTGCATGCATGTGTTTTGGTCAGCTTCCTTGTCTGTGTGTGTCTCTGTGCACAGTGACCCATCCTTCTCTGGGGTCTGTCACAGAGGCTTCTACCACTTAAAAACATTTCACTGTACTTGCAAGAGAGATTTCAGGCCTTTTTTAAGGCAAGCAGTCATTTGGTGCTTAGACAGATAATTGTGCACATGGGGGAATGAAGTAGTGATGTTTATTATTAGGCTTCCCTCCTCCCCATAGGAAAATTCCCTGTGACCAAAGAAAGAAGAGACTGGCAAGAGCAGAGGGGCTGTGATTGGGAATGACCTCAGGGGCCATAAACAGCTGGATAGAAAGCTTTAACTGTTTGTCAGTCTGAAATCTGCAGCTCCATGGCGTTGTACCAGGCCTGTTATCTCGAGCAGGACTCCTGCAGGCAGCCCTGCTTTTTGATACTGATGGCTATGAATAAATTATTGATCATTAAGCACAGCCACCTTCTGTCTAACGTACTTCTGAGAGCCACTTCTGCCTATTGTGCTGTCCTGTCTTCTGACCCAGTCGGACCTGGAGTCCTCTTGTGTCAGGGGCAGTTGTCCTTCCTGAGACGAGAAATGCTGTAACAGAGAGCCCTCAAGTTGAACAGGAGTGTGGAAGGATTTTGGCTCCCTGGGAAATGCAGTGTGGTGGAGAAGGCAGCAGTGCTTTGGAGTGAATGGGAGAGTGCCCTTTGACTTCAGGTGACCTTAAATGACTTGTCAGAGCTGACACAGAAAAGTTAGAGCTCAGGGACAGGACTAAGTTCATATCTCCTTTGTAGGGGTGAACATCCAGACAGCTCTCCCCTATCCCTGTTCAGCCTCTCATTACTGCAGACTGGCTGTGTTGTGGTTTCCCTCAGTGCATTCCTCCCCTGCTGCTCTGCCTTTGTTCCTTTCTGCAGCTCTTCAAGCTGTCCCTGCTGATAATGGCTCTGATTAGATCGACACGAGGGGGTGACATCTGAGCTTTTCATGCTGTCCTTTTATCTAATGTCCCCCAGCTCGTGGTCCTGTTGTCCCTGCACAGCTCGGTCTGTGGTGATGTTCACTCTCCTGCTTACACTCAGTGAATGATTTATCATCTGTTATCAGTAGGACTCTGTACAGTGTCCAGGGACAATGTTTTCTTCCATCTGGTTCCAAGCTGGTGGAACACCCTTCCATATGGTTTTCACATGTGGTTCTCCTAGTACCTCCTTTCTGCATTTCCCCCTCAGGATTCATCATTAGGCAGTTTGTCTAACAAGCACACTTCGTTTCACTTTATAAATTAACCACACACATTAATTGAAACTTCAGCAAATGTGGATATTTCCTAAATGACAGAGAAAACCTTCACAGCTGGGTGAATCTATCTTCTGGGAGAAGTATCCAGTCCCATGACATACTGGGAATTAATTGCTGCAGCATTTCACACCACTCTTCAGGCACACATCAGCCTGGGGTTGGTTCTGGAGTTAGAATGTGTGGAGAAGTCTTTGGTTCAGTTCTGTATTATGAAGATGCTGGTTCAGTTACAGGTTCATGGTGTGGGCAGGACAAAGACCATGAAAACATCTTTTAATGTGAATTTTCTTGAGCCACTGACAGTGATTCCCTGTGAGTTGATATTGGGCATTCCAGGAGCCAAACAGCTCTGTCTCACCAGTCCTCTGGGTGATCCAATATCCTCCATCAGGATCCCTTGCTGCTGCATTTGTTGGTCTTTCAGATAATTTTTGCTGTGGTCTTTGTTGATTTTGTGTTGTTAGACCTGGTAACACACTTTTATCTTATCTGCCTTTTTCCTCTTCTTTGCTCTCAGTGTTGTTTGCCATTCCAGGATAAATACAGAGCCGCCTGCCCCTGGGGGCCATGCACTGTGTTCCTCCCCCTAGAGTGTGCAAATATTTGCAGCAGAGCAGCCTCTGAGCTCTGAGACGTGAGCAGCGACACGAGGAGGTGCAGCCCAGGGCAGGGGCAAGGCCAGAGGGTGTGAAACCAGCACACAGCCCCCAGGGTAAGTGGCCTGCAGAGTTTAGGAAGCTCCTGCCTGGTCTCCAGAGCAACAGGGAAATGGGGACTTGACTTCAGGGTGTGCTCCCACTGCTGGGATATGCTCATGTGATTCAGGAGCTGCTTCTTGAGAAAATCTTGCTTCTGAAGTGACTGACACCTTAGAGCTGGCAGGCTTACCTGGATTATCAGCCCTCCTTTATGCCCTATTCAGAAGCAGAGGATCTCAAGTAGTTTGAGGTGTTTGGTGTGTCTGTCCAAGAGAAACAAGCCATTGCTAGTGCAGCTCTCACACCAGGGAGCACATAAAGCAGTAAATTTTTAAGCTGTTGTGGCCAATATAAGCCAGTATTCTCACCAGAAAAAAATATTTCCACTTTTCTTTCTTCCTTTAGCTGCTTTTCCATGCTTTCTGCTCTTTCAGAGCAGAAATTTTTACAGCTCCATGACATCTCAGAAAGAAACTGTGATTAGTGCTACCCATGACATCTCAGAATGGAATTGTGGTTGGTGCTACCCGTGACATCTCAGAAAGGAACCATGGTTGGTGCTACCTTAGACATGTGCCCTGATTCCTTCTGTTGTGGAAAGCACATTTGTGTCACTGTGCTGTGCTGTTGTGGTGCTGCCACTGTTCCCTGGGGGCTGCCCAGGACCTGTGCTCCTTCACCCTTCAAGGGCTCCTCCTCCTCGTTGCTCCCATGTCTCTCCCCTCCCTCACCTTGGCCTGGTGGGTTCACCAGGACAGTTCCTGTGTGTTGGTTTTGGGGGTTTTGCTGTTTGCTCACGGTTGCCTTTTCCCAGTTTGAAGTTTGCCGGCCCTGGGGCCAGTGACCCCTCAGGAGCTGCTGGGGTTATGGCCAGGGGGGTTATTCCATGTCCATCAGGGCTCTTGGTCCACCCTGGATCCATCCTGAGGGCATTGATTGATGGCCCTGTGCCAACCAGGGTGACCCTGGTCTGGAAGCTCCAAGCCCTCCTGCAGAGCCTGTGTGATGCCCATCAAAGAGGTGCTCAGGTCATCAGACAGCCAATTAAAACAATCAAGAGGGAGGAGTGGAAGAGGAGTCCTTAACTCTTTCCACCCCATCATAAACACCTTTGTGGAGCCATATTTTTCTGCCAAAAGGAGATGTGTCAGGGAGGTAAAAACAAAGATCCATCTCTATAAAATTCACTGGGGGGATCTCTTTAAAAATGGAGTATGCAGAGATCAGGAAACAATTAACTGTCTATGTAGCTGTCAGTTATTTAGAGCCTGGAATGAGGCTGGATCAAAGGCCTTCCTTTCCATTTTATATTTTATTTCTGAAACATACATCATAAAGCACCCATGAAATTCAGCATAGGGTAATGAATATATAATAATATATCTCAAACTCCAACACTGCTTGGAAGAATTGAATTTTCTATCATGGCTGTTGCTATCTGAAAAGGAGAAAGACACTCCCATTACAGCTACTGGTAGCTGACAGCAGGCAGAAGGCAATAAATTTAGGAGGTATTTAGCATCAGCTTCTGAATAATGGCATCAGAAGGACTTGCTCTTCACTTGAGGAACCTGAGGTAGAAGTGCTACAGCTGGGAATCAAGAGGACCACTGGGATCAGGGGTAATAAAAGATCTGTGATCAGCCAGGGCCTGAAGCTCCGACCAGTGCAGGGTCAATCCCAGTTGTATCACTGCTAATTTGGGGGCTGTGCTGTAAGATCATGCAGCTTTTCCAAATATGCCAGCAAAAATGCACAAGAACCCAGATTATTTTGCCTCTTGAGCTTTAATCCACAATTACTCTGAAGTTTTCAGGCACCAGTTTTTTAGAAATGCTGACAAAATTAAGATTGGTTGAGGGTTAAATGTAGAAAGGTTACTTTTTGAACAACTTATCACATCCACACTCAATTCCTGATCCAGACACAGAATTTCAGAGTGGCATTGTCCTGTACTTTCCAGCCTATAAAAGAGGGAACAACTCCTTTTTTTCCTTCAAGAACACTAAAATCCGTGCAACACAATAATGCTAAAAATTATCTTGGTGTCTGAAAAAGGGAAGACAAAAAAATCCCCTTCTCCCCTGCAGAAGATACCCTGTTATACTTGAGTGCAGCACACACTCCCCCCAGCTCTTCCTTCACCTGCTTGTACTTGTTCAATCTTTGCTCTAATATCATCATCTAACTAATGCAAAGGCATTGAATCCATTTTCTGACTGTTGGGTAAATGATGGTTAAGTGTCAGGAGATTTATTTAATTGTCTAGCTATTAAAAAAAAAGGTAGGTCTGCTGAGTGAAAGCTTTTATGCTTTTAAATGAGGTATTGTTGTGATTAGAGTTTAAACAGCAATGATTTCCTCAAAAATGCATTGTCAATAATCACTGGCTTGTTTGATTGTCCACATAACTGCACCACCCTCACTGCCAAGAAACTCATCTGACCCACCAAGGGTAAGAATAGCTATTTTTTTCCATTAAGTGTGCAGTAGATCTAATGCTCAGGGCCAGGAACATCTTCATTAGGCAGTACGGAAAGTGAACACATTGTTCACGAGCCAGCCTCCAGAATAATGGACTAGAGAGACTACAGAGGTGAGGGATGGAGGTTGTGGGAGTGGGAAAGGGGCTTAAAGCTTCACAAACCACATACAGAGAGGATTTGAGTGGGATATGGGCAATTGATTCCCTTAAGTGTCTTTGAAGAGGCTGGTCTAGAGGTGGAGAAGCTCCAGATGACTCATTGTGATCCTGCTCAGTCTCATCACAGCAGCTCAATGCTCTTTTTACTCTTTTCTATGTATTTAATTCAAAAAGCCAAGAATCTAAAGGTAATTTAGCTGGCATAACCCAAACCCACAGCAGCACCACAGCAGGTTCCTGAGGTGAGGTGAGGTGAGGACCTGCAGGTCAGGTGGCTGCTCCTCAGCTTACCTGGATGTTTCAGAGACTGATTTGGGAAATGCAAACAGGCCAAAGCTTTTCTTTATGTTTTTGGGGTTTTTTTCCCCCACAGGAAATCCATTTCCCAAGTGAATGCCGCTTCCCCGCTAGCTCTTGTCCCAAAATCTATGCCAAGAGTGCAGCTCAGGATGAGTTTTTGCCCAGAACATTTGCTGCCTGGGGAGTGTGAAGGGCCTATAGAAAACACCAGTTCCCAAGGGCAGAGGGAGGCATTTTTCCCTGTCCACCTTCCTGAATTTCCCATTCACTAATATATTTAGGCACTGAGAGCTGCTGGTTCCAGGTGTCAGGCCTGGGCAGGATCAAGGCTGACACTTGCCCTGAGACTTGAGCAGGACTATTAGATGCCCATTTCTCACTGCCACCCCCCCGCTTAGGGAATCCTGGGCAGAGCCAGCAAGGAAATCCCAGCTGTGTCCCTGGCAGCACCCCAGGCAGCAGAGCAGGGCTGCTGTGAGCAGGGCTGAGCTCCTGCCCTCCCTCCCCCTGCCCTCATCACTCCTAAGGGCCACTTAGCCACGTTTGCTGCCTGCTCTTCCTGGCTGGACAGGAATTGCTCCCTGTTGGAGAGCTGTCAGTGAGGGGAGAGCCATCCATCCCAGTGGGAAGTAATGTCACCCAGCAGGGGGGCACCACCTCCTCCCAGCCAAAACAACAGGGCTTTGACGGCCTTGATGTATTTCTTCTCTTCTGTGGGGCAGAAATGCTGCCACAGCAGGGAGGGGGAGGATGCTGCTGGGGAATTGGAAGAGAAAGCAAGGAAAAGCACAAAGTGCCAAGGAGCTGCCTGCAGGGAGCAGGGGGTTGGAAGTGGGTGGTCTTTTAAGGTCCATTCCAACCCAACCATTCTGTGATTGTATGGTAAAGGGAAAGGAGGAAAAAAAAGCTTATTGTAAAAAGGCCATTTCTTGTATTTATGTGTTTAACTCATCTCCTTGAGAGCTGAGAAAAGCAAAGAGCAAGTGCGAAAGCAGAGGTTGCAGCTCAGATGGGCTGTGGTGTCCCAGCCAGACTGGGGGTTCAGGGATGGGTTTGGAGAGCTGTCACCTTATGAGGAACACAAATCCCTGCCCCTTGTGCTCCTTGTCCTCAGGGCTTGGCTCCCCTCTGGCCTTACACCATCATCTGAGAGGGTTTCACACAAGTGCCTTTTGTCAGGTGCTTTTGCCAGGCCCAGTGTGGGTCCATTTTACCCCTGCAAAGTATCAAAGGACATATTGACTTTAAGGACAAGCTGACAGGTTATTTCAGGTGCACAATTATATCACATCCTCTGCAGCTATGCCAGTTCATAGGGCTCATCAAATTTAAACTCAGCCTCATTACCAGGTTTGAACTCCTGAGCAGCAGTGGGGGTTGATCAAGAGCCTGGGCTTTGGGAAGACAACAGCTAATGTGGCTTCTTCCTTTTACTCCAGTCTTCCAAGAGTTAAATCCCCTCACAAAAATGGAAAATTTCTCTAGTTAGAAGGTCCCTGATGATGTTCAGGTACTTTCTATTAGCAGGAATTAAGTACAAATTAATTCCTTAGTAACCCAGGTGAGGCTCGTTAGGGCAGGGCCTGGGTGCACCCATAGGGTCTTATTGCCCCAACAAGCCTCACCTGTGTTACTAAGGTTTTTCCAGAGGCTTTGGAACAGTTGTGTTACAGCATGTCATGGATTCTCACACTGGTTTTTCCCTCCTGCGTGACCCAGGTTAGTACACAAGGACAAAGGGGCTCCCCCAGCCACTGATTGTTCCAATTGCAGTGGCAAGCCTTGGCTACCTGAAGTGTGTTGGCCACAGCAGTTGGATGCATTTGTGGTATCAACTCTGCAACCCCTGCAAAATAGCTCCTCCTCTTCTTGGCTTCCAGCTCTATGGGGGAAACACTGTGCTGAGCTGGCCAGCTTAGCTCTTTAGATTATCTGCAGGAGTCACAGAATCATAGAAATTACAGAATGGGGTGGGTTGGATGGAACCTCAGAGATCATCCATGAGCAGGGGTGTCACCCACTAGATCAGCTTGCTCAAGGCCTCAGTATTGTCTGACAGAAGTTTGATTCCTCCTGGGAGTTATCCATTCAGCTCTTATTTTGGGGACTAAAGACTGTGGTAAGGGGAAAGTATGATACTGGTTTAGCTCATTGAAAATGCTTGTGTTTTTATTTTAATTCATGTTGAATATATGAAAGAAGGGGTTAAATGCAGTCCTTTGGGGTAGGAATATCTGTGTAAAGTGTTTGCTTGTGATGAAATAGTTTACAGGAGGAGGAAAGCTTTGCTGTGTGCCTTCAGGGGTGGATTGCTAGGCTAGTCTCCTCTGGAAGGCTGTTCCACAGCCAGATTGTTTTCTTTGGAAGTGCTTTGTTCCTGTTGTGATCCATACTGGGCTTCGTGACCTGTGAGTTGCTGGAAAAACATCTGCATTGGCAGGGGTGCTTCAGCCTCTGCCACTCCTGTGCCACCACCAGGTCTCCCCTCACCTTGGCTCTAGCAGAGAGGCACAAGTTCAAGTGGGGAACAGGCAGTGGTTTAGTCCTGTAGCAGTTGCGTGCCTGAACTCAGGGTTTGGTTTCCTCCTTCAGCCCTTCTGGCAACCCAGTCCCCCCATAACCCCTGAAGTCAGATGTGTAAACAGTGACTCCTTGCTAAGCACAGGTTTTCCTGTGCATGACCAGCCTCAGCCCAGGCTCTGGCTCTGTCCTGCTCTGATTTCATCCCTCTCTGAGCTGCTCAAGTGTCATTGCTCTCCCTCACCCACCCCATGGACCTGTGCTCCAGGCACTGTGTGCTGCTCCTAATGGCTTGTCCAGTCCTGGGCTCTGGTGCCTGTGCATGGAGCGCTCGCCAGGCCATGCTCTTGGTTTCCTGTCATATTTCATGGCTTTTGATGGCAGCTCAGCTGAGGAGTTATGAAATTCATATCCTCCCTGCCTAGGAGAAAATGGCAACTGGAAGATTTAATGTCCCAGAGGGTTGGTGTAGGAAGTTGTACCAGAGGGGAGGAGGAGGGGGCTAAAGCTTCAGGTCCTTCACAAATCTCTGTGAGTCAGGCTTTCCAAAGGTTGGAAAGCTGTGAATTACCCCAGCTGAATTACGTGCATGGCACAGTGTTACAGCACTTGTACTCAGCTCCCCTCCCCACCAGTAATTCCAGGATTTATGTTTGGAGGAAATGGCCTTATTTCATTTGGTGATGGATTTCACTCACCAGCACACAACACTTGGGGAGCAGGAAAGACAAACTCATGGTAAAATCTATCACCTCTTCCTCTGTGCTGCTTTGGCGTCACAGATTAGGATCAGGTCCTGGTATCCCCAAGAAACATTCTATTTTGGGGTTTCCAGGGGAGGCGGGAGCTGACCCTTCTATACAAGGCAGGGGATGGAAGCCTGTTTTGTGTGATGACTTGGTGGACACTGACCAGCTTCTGCAGGAATTCTGGGCTGGAAACACCAACCCTGGTCACTCAGGTGCATAGAGCATGTGGTGTGTGTTAATGACATGCTATGGTTGGACTCCAAACAGTGTCTCAGCTCTGGTCCTTCTCTAGAGCCAGGCCTTAAACGAGGAAAAACATTGGTTGTGGGATTTTTTTTTTCCCTTTCAATTGTATAATCCCTCTGAAACTAAAGCTTTACCATTGATATGGCCTAAGAGCTGCAGCCTGGCTTTGTGTGGCAGCAGTTGTGATGAAGCCAGATGTCAAGGACCAGCAAAGAGAAGTTGTTGGCTGGGCACATTTTACTGTTTACATGTTTACTTCTTTCTCTTAAAAAAAAAGGCATTCGGTTTTATATGAAGTTGTAATGAAACAGTAGCTAAAAAAAGATTCTTCTATTTTCTTCCTTTAAAAAGCAAAAGCTTCATCTCCCTCTGTAACTCACCACAAAGTGTTTCAGCACCAAATTATCTTGAAGTCCTCAAAAACAGGAAAAGAATTTAGAGGAGATGGAAAAAAATAATTGAAATACTTTTATAATGGAAGATTTTGTGAGAGTAATTTAGGGAGAGGCAACAAAACCAATAATAAAAAATGCTGATGATTGGATGGCAACTATTTTTGGACAAAGACACGGATTCAGTCCTAGAAGAATAGCAAGTGCTCTGTGGCTCTTGGAGGGGTTTTTTCCCCTCGTGGATGTGTTGGCTACAGAGCTGTCTGGTTGCTGTTACCAGAGTCATTTTAGTGAAGCTGTTCCTGCCACGTGGTCTGTTCTCATCTGCCTCTTCTGACAGGAGACATCAGAAGCCTGAGCAGGAACTATTCAATCATAGTGACAGAACCCCTTTTTTGGATGGTGAAATGTTCTGTTGGTTTCCTATCTATAACTCCATGTTTGTCTCTCTGCTCCCATCCAGTGCCCTTGATAAAATCCAGCATGAAGGACAGCCCTGGGAGATCCCTGCCCTGCAGGGCTCCAAGGGCAGGATCCCAGATCCTGTGTGCTTCTTCTGGCTGGTGAGCAAGCAAGGAATAGGATCATGGAATATCCTCAGTGGGAAGGGCCCCACAGGCATCATCCAGTCCAGCTCCTGGCCCTGCACAGACACCCCAACAACCCCATCCTGCCTCTGGGAGCATTGTCCGAGCAGTCTTGGAGCTCTGGCACCCTTGGGGCTGTGCCCATTCCCCAGGGAGCCTGGGCAGTGCCCAGCACCCTCTGGGGAAGAACCTTTCCTGATATCCAACCTAAACCTGTCCTGGCACAGCTCCAGTCGTTCCTTGGGTCCTGTCCCTGGTCACAGGGAGCAGAGATCAGAGCTGCCTCTCAAGAGGAGCTGCAGCCCCCAGTGAGCTTTGCCCTCAAGCTCCTCCAGCTGAACGTTCCAAGTCACCTCTGCCATTCCTCTAGACCCTTCACCATCCTTGTAGCTCTCCTTTGGAATAGGTAGCTTGGTGGGAGACCAGGGATTATCCTAAATTTTGGGTTGTTACTAGTGGGAATGCTGTAAGGTTGAGAAAATATAACTGGTGATGCCTACAGAATTTGTCAGCCTTTCACCAGGTGTATCTTCCCAAAAGCTTCACAATTACTCTTATGTACACAATGTCACCTGATTGGTGGTGTGGAGGACCTGGAGCTTTTTGTTAGGGCTTGATTCCCAAAGCAGGCAGGTCCCATCCCTGCTTTGTGCTGCATTTCTTGACTGCAGAACAGAGCTGATAACCAGCTCAACTGATGACAGGGGTGAAAGGAGAAAGAAGCCTTGTCCTTTGATGTTTGTCAGGATGCAGGGTGCTGACCCAGATCTGCACAATCAAAGTGCATGTAAGCTGCAGAGGGCAGTTCCACAGGACAGCATCTGGGCACATCTAGGCTGGCTGGCAAATCACTGCCTGCACCAAGATTACAAGCATCACTGTAAGGCATACAGACTGGCTGATGCTCCCTATTTGAAGCAAAGATGTGTGGGTTTTCAAGCTCAAATTCCCTGGGAGGATAAAAGGACAATTGTCAGGTCTGAATCTATGGGTGGCAGTATGTGGCTTCAGTGGTGTTCATTGCAGTGTTGCAGTGGATATGTAATATGTGGGTGTGGATATGTAATGTATGCTTTGTGTCCAATATACTTTCAGGTCCTGTGTCCTTAAAATCCTGTAAGATCCTGAGTAGCTGGATTCCTGCCTTGGCTCCCCTCAGAACAAATTTTGTGTCTGCTGTGGGGTGTTACAGACTTTTTACTCAATTGACTTCATCCCTGTGCTTTTCCTTTTCTTCCTTCTCTGTCCCAGTTTAAGAGGATTCCTCCCACTCCCCTGCCCAAGGACAGTGGGTTTTATAAGGGATTTTTAAGGGTCTTTGGTGTGCATCCTGTCACTCCAAGGGTGCTGGCAGCAGTGCTGCTGCTGTGTCTGCAGTGTGCTGGCCATTGCTGACATCCAACTTCTCCAGGAGCAGGATGAAATCCAAGTGGCAGGGCAGGCACCTCTGAGGAGATAGCTCCTAACTGTTCCCACAGAGCTTGAAGAAAAAGATTTGACGGATTTACAGAGGAAAATGGCTGAGAAGGGATTGATAAACACACAGAGAGATCTAACTAGTGTGTCCCATCACTCTGAATAGCTGATCATAGCGAAAGTGCTTCAGGGCAGTGTCGGGAAGGATTTGTTGATGTGAACTCGTGTCTCCCTGAGAGAATCATGCTGTTTCGGGGAAGGGACCATCCAGGGAAGGTTGTCGTGAGGAAAAATGCAACAACAATGGGGTGGGCATGTGTGTCAGGAGCAGTTGGTGAGATGCTCACCAGTGCTGTCTGAAGGCAGAGCTGTGAGGATGCCAGCCAGGACTTGAGAGCTGAGCTTCCTCCCAGCAGCAGCGCCGAGCCAAACCACACTCCCCAGTGCAGGCACTGGCCACAACAAAGCCTCTGTGCCAGCCAGGGTCCCAGGCATGAGGAATCCTGGGCTGCAGTTGGGAATCTCCTGTAGATCCCCTGATTAGGCTGCCCTGCAGCAGTCAGCAGTGTGAACTGGGCATCTCTGGTATAAATCACTTCCTACAGTGCTGCCAGTGCCAGGAAAGGCTCAGGACAGGAGAGAAACCATGGCTTTGTCAGTGACCTCCTCCAAGGTCAGTCTGGAAGTAGTCAGATTTGAGCAGCTCTTGCTTGAAGATCTGGGGAAGTGCCCATTGATACATATTAATAGTTTAAGGAGGACCCTGTGTCACAAACACCTGAGCTGAAGTGAGAACTCTGCAGTCAGAGTTTGAGCATTGGGAGGCAGTAGGGGGATGCAGAACTGGATTTGATCTGGATCTGGATTTGATGCACTAAACATTCCCCAAAATTCTGCTTTGCCTTTGTTAGAGCTCACATAAACCGTCAGATGCAGCGCTGGGCAAGCTTTACCTTATGTGAAGGTAAAATAAAATCTTACCTTGTGGATAACATCACTGTCAAGTGAACTGTGTCATTTTTTAATGTTGAGCTCCATTTCACCTGCACTGACATATTTTCTTGGACATTTAATGGACTGAACATATATATTCCCAGCAGGGCACAATGCTTCAAATATTTTATTAGCGTGTATCATATACTTATCAAGCCTTTAAAATATTTTAGCTTTGCACTCAATTATTCTGCTTGAGAGTAATCATCAGAGTTCATAATTTCTGGTTGTTAATAAGGAAAAAAATCCAAAGTTCCATACTAGTGGAAGCATCCAGCCAAATATGTGTACCACGCTTCGATGATCAAAACTAGGAAGTTCTAAGTACACAGGAAAATAAGAGATACTAAGGCTTTGAAACTTTCAGAAGTGTGAATATTTTATGTTTGCTTTAGTAGGAGAGAGGTGTCCAATTCTTGGAAAGCTTTCTCCTAAAACACAGGATTGCTGGGATATTTGTGTGCATCCAAGTAATTTCTAATTGTCTGACAGGCTCTAAGCTGGGATGGCAGGCAGGGTGATCACAGTGTCCCCTCACCTGGGCAGGCTGAGGTGAGGCAGCTCTTTGTAAGGATGTTTTCCAAAGCTTTTGTAAACAAGCTGTGTGTGTCTCTTACACTTCAGGCCAGGCTAACAAATTGAGATGAGCCGCAGCAGCTCTGTGAAGGCTGGCTCTGCACACACAGGGGCCTGAGCTGATTTATCTTGATGTTTGGTTGAATTCTTCGCATTTTGGGTCCCTTCTGTAACCTTTTCACCTCGTTCTTTTTTAAGGTGGCTGCCTGGCTGTTACAATTTATCATGAACGCATCTCACTTCACTTCTGGCTCCTCTGACGGAAGGAACAGCCGGTCTCCGGGAGGTCAAAGACATTATTTTCCCCCAGTCTTTCTCAGTTTCCAGCGCATATTTGTCACTTTGAAAAAGCATGAATTCTGGATTTGATACACTTTAATTGATTTCACCCTCAACAAGTCCAACTGTCCATCAACTTTTCCTTTTTCTTTCCTCTCCCCCTTCTTCATTTCTTTCCTCTGTCCCTTTGCTTTGAGAGTGATGCTTTAACCCTCCTGCATGTTGGAGCTGTTGCAAAGCCCATGACCCTATCAAGGCTTACTGTCACAAGCCATTGCTCTCATTTTCCCTATCCCCCAAGCTGAACTTTGGATGCTGAGTGAGAATGATGTAGGAGTACTAGTCTTGTAATATCTCGGTGATGTGCTCCTTGTCAAAGTAAAAGTGGTGGCTGATGGTCCACTTGTTTTGAGACAACTGTGTAGAGTTGGAGATGTGAAGGAATTCACTCACTGTGTGCTGGCATTGGTATTTAAAACAGTTTGCAGTGTTATGGCAGAGATGAATGTGCTGTTTCTTCTTTCCTCCTGGAAAGATGTGTGTCACTGGTGCTGTGCATATATCCAGGGTTGTGTGGTTGTAAATTCAGTGTGTAAAGTGGCATTGTCACTTCAGAAATGGAGATCATAGAATTGACAGGGGTCCGCAAAGACCATCCCAAAAATCCTATGAGGTGCCATCACACTCTTGTTTCGTGAATTCTTCTAGCATGGAATAAATGTGGGTGTGTAACAACTTGTTCTTTGCACAAAAATCCTTAGAGTGTGCCCTGGAAACCAGGGGCTGCTTATAGTGGAAGCTGAAAGAGTCACAGGTGTTTCTCTGGGTGCCATTACATCCTGGATACTGTCAGGCCATGGTGCAGGGAGCAGGTTTCTGTTTACAGCAGAGCAGAGATTCCAAGTTCTCTGCCCTCTTATGAGGTGTCTTCCTGAGCTCTGCAGGGACAAGGGTGTTCCTGGGGCTGTTGTGCGCTCACTGAGGAGCTCCAGCGCTCAAGGGGAGCACAACTGGCTCACGGCACGTTATGGGAGCGTTTTCAAGCTGCAGCCAAGGAATCCAAGCCCGCTCCCGCCGTGTGCCCGGCGCTGGGCTCGGAGCGCGCCGGGAGCCGGGAACTGCTGTCCATGGTCCTGGGTGAGCAGCCCGAGAGCTGGGGCTCGGCCGGGGCCTTGGGGACAGGGGGATCCCTCCCTCCCTCCCTCCCTCCCTCCCTCCCTCCCTCCCTCCCTCCCTCCCTCCCTCTGTCCCTCTCTCCATCCCTTTCTCCCTGTGCCACACCGTGTCAGGCACGTCTGCACATCAAGGTTTGCCGGCGTGCATGGGGAGGGAACATTGTTCTTCAAGGAGGTATCGAGGGCTTCCACTCGTGCTTGTGGACCTCATGCTGACCTTTCCTTCCTTCCCATTACCAGAGGGTGGGTTTAGGTGAGCTATTCGGGAAAAGCTTTTCCCTCTGAGGGTGCTGAGGTCCTGGCACAGGTTTCCCAGAGAAGCTGCAGCTGTCCCTGACCTTCTGGAAGTGTCCAAGGCCAGGTAGGGTGGAGGGTTTAAAAAGACGCATAGATGTGGCACTTGGGGACATTGGGTAGTGGTGGCCTTGGCAGTGCTGGGAGAATGGTTGGACTTGATCTTAAAGGTCTTTTCCAACTTTAATGATTCTGTATTCTACCAGGAATAGTACAAGCTGTACTTAATACAAAATACTGTATTAAGATAATTCAGCAGGACAATACTGGAGCTGGGAATGCCTCAAATCCAATCTTCCCATCCCTGGGATGTACATTAGGAAGGCAGCAAACACTAGCCCTGCATGTGACTGCTTATAATAAAATATCAGATAATCTCAGAGTTCTGGGAATGTTCAGCTGATTTTGGAATCATTTGAAGATGTTGGCTCAAGTCTGATACTTTGATTGGGATTTAAATGAAGATCAGCCTTACAACAGTCCAGTTCAAGTCTAGTGTTAAGAGTATCCAACTCTAGGAACCCCTTTGCTGGAGGTCTGGGGCTTTTAAGGAGTTTTTGTGTCTCCTGTGCTGTATCAGACAGCCCTGAAGAAGCCCTTGCTCCTGAGCAGTCTCACATCCTCAGACAGCCACATCTTCCTCTCCCAGCCCAACCCCAGGAGCCAGTGGGATGGAAATTTTCCCAGGTGGCTCCAGGGAGGCTGCACAAGCCATGGTTTGGCAAAGCTATGGAAGTATTAAGAGCACCAATTTTAATAGATAGGCAAATGAGGAGGAGGAGGCAGAGCTCGTGAGAAGGCAATGCAAAGCAATTGCATTACACAGTTGATGATTTCAGTCTGAAGAGCTCTGAATTCCCCTCTGAAATCTTCTCTTGGGAGTCTTAGTTTTTAAGTTAAATGACTAATTAGGGCCTGTTCACACCACAGATCAGCCAAGCAAGGAAAACTCCTAAGAGCTACAGCTGCTTACTCACTCCCAGAGGAACATGAAGGTCTCAGGATCTTGCAGTGGGATTTTCCCCCTGGAAATCTGTGCCTGCTACCAGGAGAACTTAGGAGGGAAGGGAAGCAAAGAAAAATCCTCCCCCATCAGACAGGGCCTGCATAATTCCTTTTCTCAGGCTAGTTTCGTTGCCTTGTTCTTCTTTTGCTTGAACATCTTGTTTAGTGGGAGAAAAAATGTGAAACTAAGTGCCCCAAGCTGAGAGATGCTGGGCACCCAGCGGGACCCTGACCTCCCTTGTAGGTGACAAATTGGATGGCATGTCAGCTGAGGAGGGAGGGAGGGGCCTGGCTCACGGGGTGGGGGTAAAGTTACAAAGCCAACATCTGTTCTGAGGGTCTGTATGGGCTGCTGGCCTTCCCATTCCCTTCAGGAAGGCACAAGGGAATGGCCTGGGGTCACTGGAGGACAAAGCTGGGGGTGTGCATAGGGTGGGTCTGAGGGGATATAGAATAGGTGCAAATATAGAAATAGGTGCTGAGGGGCTGCTTGTGGAGGACAGATAGTGGAGAATGAGTCTTCAGAAGGAGCAGTGATATGCTCATCTGTGAGGTACAAAAATCTGGGTTTGGTTTTCTTATCTCAGGGCCCCACAGGAATTAGTCATCCCTGAGTAATGGAGGGAAGAAAAGCTGTTATTCATCCCTCCCAAAGTCCCTCCTCTGATCATCTCCTACATCCATATCCTCTGTCTCTGACTTGTATCTTCCTTGCTATTTAGCCCCATGAGCCACTGCAAGGGAACAAAAAATATCAGTAGGACTGGCAGTCTGAAATCATCTGGAGAGATGGTGTGCCACAGCTTCCATGGAGGAGTAGGAGTCTGGGCAATTGCATCTCTCCTGCATTCAGCTGTGAGATTTTGCCCCAAATGCCTTCTGTCATCTCAGCAGACCCCATCCTTTTTACTTTAATTGATTCTGTCTGGCTTTAATCTGGTGTGAGAAGAGACCTCCCACAGTGAGCACTGAGAGCTGGTTTGTGCACGGTGAGAAGCACGAGGTTATTTTATTGAAAAAGGGAGACAAGGATGTTTTGGGAAGGACACTGCCTTCTGTAAACCCATTAACAATTTAAATGAGGCCTTTCACTTCCATACAGTGTTTTGGGGGAATGTTTGTACAACTGGAAAGCAAAGAGCTGTAATAATAATTCTGCATTATAGCCATGTGTAAGGTTTCCTGAAATCATCCACAGTTGGGTTGGCTCCATGCAGTGGGAGAAAGTCCTGGAGGCTTCTCCTTTCCCTGGGGATCTGGGGGAAAGGAGAAGAGAATGGATTTGGCTGTGCTCATCCCAGTTGCATAATGGCAGAGATGAGAATAAATAGGGAAGTTGAAAAGGAAACCTCCATTGTGAGTCTGCTCAGGCAAAGTCTAAACAGTTGAGGAGTTTGTTTTATCAAATCAAAATATTTTGGTTCAGCGGTGGTGTTGGCTTGAGTCAGTGTGTCTGGGCTGACACAGTGTTGGAGAAACACTCGGGTTTGAGGGGCTGGATGCCTGGCACTGGGGGGGTCAGGAGTTCTGAAGCCATAGGAGAGGGGGTGTTGCTCATTGTGGCCAGGGAAGGCTGGATGGGAGCAATCCCATTTCCCATGACTTGGGTTTAGCGTGTTCAGATGTTTTAAGGCCTCTCCGAAGCTGCTCTGTGGCCCTGTTGAGTCTGATCTGCTGCTTGGATCACAAATAAGGGTTTTAAATGGAATGGGAAGATTTTTGAGGGAAAACAGATGAATAAGTATGGAGAGTTAATTATCTGCAAACCCCTGAAATGGCATGAGTAATAAAATATAGATAGGTACACACTTAATTCTATCATGCCATTAGTGGTCTGTGTCTCTGTGTCAGGGAATGATGTGCAAGACAATACTCCAAAATACAAAATTACTGCCTGCAGCACTGAAGGTTCAGCTCTTTGGAAGTATGGTCTGGTTGAAGTGTTCTTCCAAAAGTATCTTGCCAAAAAACCTGGTGCTGAGGATCTAAGAACAAAACAAGTAAAGGAGTTGAGGTTAGGCTGGAATAGATCCTTGTGTAGCTCCCGACCTCTCCCACATCTCCCCTGGATACAATTCCTAGTGAGAGCTCACTGTTCTTCTAAAAAGAGATTTGTTCCTACCTGTTAGTTTTGCCTAGGATGTGATAGAAACTGTAGAAAATAATACCATATAGTTTTTGTTCAGATATTTCCTCCTTTCCTTCCCTATCCCAGAAATCTTCTATTTTTTAACTTGTTTTTAGCCATTCCACCTGACCCTTCAATATTTCCATATTTCAAGGAGATTTAGCCAAATGGTGTGTTTCCATGGCTGATATGCAGCAATAATGCAGGGTTAATACCTAATTAGTTCCCAGGGACATTGAGCTTTTCATGGATATTCAGTAACAAAAGCAACAACAAACAAGCTGAATTCCTAGGTCTTAATTCATCGGGGAGGAGGAAATAGGAACCTAAAAATGCAGGAATTATTCAGTGCAGTCTGAAAGCCCTGTTCTTTCTCTCATGAAGCCCAGAGGATGCTATAGTAGCTGACAGGGGAAATATAACCTCCTCCTCCTCCTTCCCTCCCTCCCTTCAGGGGGGCTGGAGATGTGTCTGCGTTTGCAGCCCTGACATCTCCAAACAGGAAAATTCCCAGTTCTGCAATGCACTTTAAACAGTTCCCTGCCCGTTCCCCTCCCTGCCTCAACCCCCAGCCAAGCTGACCCTGGGTTTTTTTGACATCCAGCCATACCTGATCAGTTGTATCCCCAGCAGCTGGATGTGATCAGAGCTGGCCTTCCACCTCGCAGGATGGCGAGCATATGGGCCTGCGGGCTGCAGCCATTATGTTCCTGAGCACTGAGCTTGTCTGCCCCTGGCTACAGAGGGTTCTTTCCCCTCTCAAGCAATTGCAAATAAACCTTTCTGATAAGTAACAGCAAAACAAACAGGCCCTTTGGCTCTGTAGGCAGTGAGAAGGAGGGAGGAATAAAAACCTGACCCAGTAACAAAATCTTTGCTGTGTTTAGGCAGTGCCTCCAGGAGGGAGAAACTGTCTGCCCTCAGCCAGACAGAGCTTTTCTGGGAGCAGGAATGGTTTCAGGATGATTAGCCCTCAGTGCTTTGCAGCCAGGCCCTGGTGTGGGAGCTCCAGGGGATGGAGAAGGTTTGGCTCAGGGAACAGCCCTGGAGATCATCTGGACCATCAAAGGGACACTTTGAGCTGACCCATGTGGGCATTCTCACCTCAGCCTGGAACTGAAGCAGTTGAAGGCTGAGAGTTGTGAGGGTCTTCAACCCTGAGCAGGAGGGTGGTGCACTGCAAGAGTTCAGGGCAGCTGTGGGAAGAGGCTGGGGACAATCCCAAACAGCCTCTCTACATCCCTCCCTATTTCCAAAAACTTTCCAAAAAGTGTCTCAGGTTCTGGAAGGGCTCGCAGGAGGCCTCTGGAACTTGGCATTCTGTGTTCCAAGTGAAGTGTAACCAAGTCCCCATGTCTTGGGGATTCACTGTGGTGCTTGGAGAGTTCAGGAGAAGTCCCTGAGTGTCCCCACCACCGTAGTGTGACCTGAGCCCTGATCACTGTGGAAATCTTGAGACAACAAAGAGATTTTTGCATGGAATGTATTATAGAAATGGTAGAGTTTATCTTCCTTTCTGGACTGCCAAGGAAATAGGGCTTCAGTCTTCCCAGACAATCCTGGCTTCCCAAAACTATGGCACTTAGAGAATGTGCATGCCAGGGCATCCAGATGGGACCTGACATAGTCTTTAAACTGTGGTCTAAGCCTAAGGATGGGAAGAACACCCTCATTTTGCTCTCTGAACCCTGCTAGTACAACACCCACTGTTGCTGCCCTGTGTGTCTGGTACTTGAATACCCAGGGCCACAGAAACCTGTGGATGAGCAGGCAGGGGAAAAGTTTGCTCCAAGATGTTAAAAAATGTGATGAAAGGTGGTGAACTAAACAGCTGCCTGCTAACACAGACACAACCCCTTTCAGGCCAGGAGTCTGTTCTGGGTAGATGTCCCATTTCTCCAGGGTTCCTGGAGGGGCTGAGCCTCTCCAGTGCACTCCCAGCTGGGGGTAACTGCAGTCAATAAATGATGAACTTTTTCCACTCGGAAGCCAGAGCTGTGAGGAGCCTTTGAGCCCTTTGCCTGGGCAGATATGGCCAAGGTTATCACCCTGGCAGGGCTGCAGTGAGCTTGGACTCTGCCTTGAAACGCTGCCAGAGTCTGCCCCAGGCTCGTGCTGAGAGGCTGGAAGCACATGAAGGGCCCGTGGCACTGTCACCTCGGGCTGACAGGGGCCAGAGCACTGATGTCACCACACAGTTACAACACATGGCACCAGGGACAAGCAGTGGTGCTGCCAATGCCTCTTCTCCTTCAGCAGGAATCACTCCTGTGGAGTTCTGCACCCCTAAACACTTGAACTGTGGAGAGGAGCTGGAAATCCATCTGGGAAATGCATTCAGAGAGGGGAAAATGAGAGCATAAGCCATGGGATCAGCACCAAGTGGGCCAAACATCGCTGTCAATTATGTCCCAAGCAGCTCCATTGAAGCAAACAGCATTAATTGTAGATTTATGCCAACATTTCTGAGAGTCACTCCTGGGACAGAGCCAATTCTGGTAGAGGACTAATCTTGTTGGAAAACTCCCTCTTGTTCTTTGCTTGGTGTCTGACACTCGCACATGCACAAAAACAAACCTTGGTGACCCTCTGCCAAGCCAGTTAACTAGCAGGGAATTTGGGGATGTGAAACCTTAGCTTCCTCTCCAGCACAGCTCTGCATCTGCCACAGCCCTTTTGGAAGGCAGGACAAGCCACCTGCTACTTGTTTTGCTCAAAGAGAAAATGTCTGTTGGGCACATAGGAAACAGCTAATCTGGTCCCACAGGAGGCAGCAGCCATTTGTCATTCCCACAGTTTCCAGCACAGGTACTCAGCACCTTCCAGGGCTGGGGATTTCTGTGGGTATTCTTCCCACCTGCCAGTAGTTTAGTGCTTGGCTTTATCTCATGGGGATGTTTCTCAGGCATTGGCATTTGGTCATTCACCTCAGGACACAGAAAAATACAGTGTGTTCTAGTCCCATACATGCATCCCTTCTCACCTTAAAAATTAACAGAGAAAGCCATGCATTGCATGTGCTGGGGTTGTGTCTCCTTTACATATGGACACATGTTTTATGATGGGACATTTGTGCAGTTCAAGATCTTTCAGAAACATGGATCTTCTCTAGTTCTGACTTATCTGTGCCTTAAGGATGGTCGGTGGCATCCTCTCACCATACTTCCATAGTGTCATTGCACTCCATGTGACACTGGAGTGTGATTTTTTTTTTAAATTTTTTTCAATCCAGATTTGCCAGTGGAAGTGCTCCAAATGCTTCCCTGAAGTCTCAGCAGCAGAAGGGATAGTTTAAATGTCTTGAGCAGCAGACTGGAAATGCCTCCATTCCTCAGGAACAGCAGGCTCAGCTCTGCAGGCTGCTCAGCCTTTCACCCTTCTGAGGGCAATAAATTGAATACCATTCAGTTTACTGCCTGCCCACAAGTTTCAAGTGGAAGAGGTAAAGCAGAGCCTGAGGCCAGCCACTCCATGGGCACAAATCAGTGTGGCTGTGCTGGTTTACCCCAGCTGTGGGGCTGGCCCTGAGGTTTTGTGTTCACATTATCCTGGGGCTCTTATTGCAGGAATGCAGGGTTGGCCAGATGTGCTGGTCACAGCATCCCCTCCCCTCCCGAAGTGACAAGGTACCATCTGCCACTCCCTGCCCTTGGAGCAGCCTGGTGTGGCCTGCCTGCAGCATGGAAGGTGCTCTGGGATCCTTGGGAATAGCCACCAGCACATCATCCCTGTTCCAAGACACAGCACTGAGAGAGTAAGAGCAGTCGAGGAACTTTTCCCCCTTGGAAGTGATGTTCATCTCCTCCCCCAACCCAGCATATGGAATTCTGGATCACATTTCTCTCTCTTGCCAATAAATATTGCAGATTTATTGCTCTCTACCTGGTGGGTAGTAAATTGCATTCCACCTCTGTTATAAGGCTCTTTGCTATGACACAGCCTTGCAGCTCCATTAAACCTTAATTACAGCAACACTTCATTGGGTTGCTGTGATGGCCCGAGTGCCATTGCAGTAGGGAGGAAGTATGGCCAAAACAGGCTGATGCAGAGGGGCTTTGTTTTGTTTTCTTTCCTCCCTTTTTAAGGATTATGGAGAGTTGAGCCCAGCAAGGGGAATAGAGGGAGCCTCAGCCTCCTGCTCTCTGCTCATTTTCCACAACAGCTGGCGTCACCTGCCGCAGCCCCGGCAGCTCCTCTGCGCCCTGATGAAGTGCTCAGCAAACAGCCTTGCAGGCTGCCTCTGGTAAAGGGCTGATTTGCATTTGTGCTGATGGGATGCATCCCAAAGCCAGAGTTATCCCTGGGTTTGGTTGGGTGAGGAGTGTGGGGTTTGGCCAAATGGAACACCAGGAGCAGCACGGCACTTGGATTTCTATAGGCTGCAGCAAGACAAATGTAAGAGCAGCTCTGCAAGTGTGCAGGCTTGTCCTGCAGCAGGCAGCCTGCTCTGTGTCAGCTCAGGGCACTGTTTCTGGTGCCATCTGTCCTTCCCTGCAGCCTGTGACAGGGACTGAGGCTTTGCTTCAGCAGCCTCTGGCTCTGAGGCAGCTCCTCGGAGGTCAGTGCTGCCTGATGTGCTCCCCAAGCTCCTCTGGCCCTGCTGCCTGAGGCCCCAGCAAAGGCTGGGAGAGGGTGGAGGGCTCAGTGCCTGTGGACATTGCATGTGTGGATAAATGGTTCTTGTCTCCCCTATCCAGACAGGCATGGAGGAAGCACAGCTTGGAGCTCCAGAAGAGGCTGCCCAGTGCCTGTGCTCCCTCCAGACTGAGGGGGTTCTGCTTGGCCTTGTGGTTTTTGTTTTGGAGATCCTTCCTGGTGTGGAAAGAGTCCCCCAGCCCCTGATGCAGGTTCAGTAGGAGTGTGCATTGTACAGACACCTCTCCTCATGTTGCTCAGGCCTCCTCAGGATGCTCAGGCCTCTCTGTGGGATGATGAGCTAACCAGAAGGCACTAATGGCTACACCAGCTACTTGGATTTGGTGCTGTTCCAGAGGTGAGGCTCTGTTGTCAGACCTGCCCATGACAAGGACTGTTTCATTCCCAGTTTGGAAATTATTTGCCTCCTTGGCCCTACTGGTGTGATACCAAGTGCCAGATGTGGAGTAGCTATGCCAGTAACCAAAATGCTGGGATGATCCTCAGGATTCCCTTTACCTTCAGTACTGATCTGGACTGGTGTGATCACTCTGTGTAATGCTCTTCACCCTTTTTTAAGTCCACTCATGGGAGCAAGGATGTTTGACAGAATTTTACCACACCTGTAGCTTTGGTCAAACATCCACCCAGGGTGTACTCAGGTATCCACAGGAAGCTGCAGATAGGCAGCACAGAAATCTTCTACACCACTACTAGTGCAGAAAGCAGCTACCAGGAATCAGCTAAAATCCTTCTGCAAATTGAGTTGCTGAACTCTTTAATGAACAACCAGCACATAGGGAATACTTTCCTATGGAGAGCCTGTGTTCAAGCCTTGTTTGTCCTTATTCTCCCCTCTTGCAGCAACCTTGAGATGTCAGACATAGGAAATGTGGCCACAGCTGTTTCTGCACTTAGAGGTTTTTTTCCAAGGCCACATCCTTCTATTCTCCCGTAGATTACTTGAAAAGATGCTGTGGGGACTTCAGCAAGCCAAGGTCTATGTGCCATGTGCAGGTGTTGCCAGGAGATTGACATTCTGAACAGTTGAAAACTATCAGAGAACTCATTTGGTGGTGGGTTTTCCCCCTCTCCTCCTTCCTTCCCTCTCGAGCTGTGTGCTGCAAGACTTTTTGCTGGAGATTGATATTTCTAGCAGAGCCACAATATTCAAGACATAGTCAAACAGGACAGCAGGTATTAGGAAGGAGATGGGCACCTCATCCTTTACAAAGTGTTCAACTTCTCTGGGATGAACTGTCCCTCACCAAAGCCCTGTCCAGCCCTTGACTTATCCTCCTCTATAGGGTAGTTAAGTCATGCTCACCCTAAGCGGCTCAGAAAATACCACTGCATCTTCTAGGAAAATGTCATCACCTTGATGAAAACTGATTATTTTTCTATGTGAAAGTGGATAAGTTTTGAAGAACCTTTGTTTTAAATAACATGAGGGAAATAGTATCAGAGGTCTGACTTTGGTAGGTGCAAACCAAAGGAGTTAGTTCTTTCTCCTTGGAGGGAAAACTTTTAATTTTTAAAATGCAGTTTATGTGTAGACAAATTAAAGATGTGTAAAATTAAATGGGAATGTTTTGAAGGGATTGAAAATATATATTTTGATTAACTCAAATGAATTTAAAAATAAATCATGGGGAAAATGAAATGTTGGTGGATGATTTTTTTGGTCCTCATTTGAAATGAAAAATAATTTGCAATCTTGACACTTTTCACAGAATGAAAAGTCCATTTGCTGATTAAGGTCCAGATTCATCCTGGCTAATTTCAGGCACTATTGAACTGCTTAGTGCCAAAGGGCACTTTAATCCACCTGAGGTTTAAATTGCCCTCTGGAGGTACCTATTTCTTCCATTGATAAGACAAGGGCAACGTGACTGGTCCTACGTGTGTCTGAGTTAACCACCTGAAGCTGGGTGCCATGGACAGGGTGCAGTGCTTGGCCTTGTGTTGGTGACCTCTCTGGTCCCTTCCAGCCCAAACTATTCCATGATTCTATGATTCTGGCTGCTCTGCATGCTGCTCTTGTGTTCATGTGCCCTTCCATCTCTCCCCTCAAAAGCTGAGGGACTTGGGCTTGGGTTGGATTCAGGAGTTGAACTCCATGGTCCTCCTGAGTCCCTTCTAACTCAGGGTATTTAATGATTCTATGATTCATATTTTTTTTTTCCCTGAAAGGGGAGGAGATTTCCACTAAAACACAGTTTATCTACTTGTTTCCTGTTGGTGGGGAAAAAAAAATCTGGAGAACTGGCAGGATCTCCTGATGAGAAGGAAAGGAACAAGATATGTGGTTAAGATTGAGGGAATCACTGGTCAGGTTCATTCTCTTTTAAGAACCACATCCCCCAACTGTCAGCTCCCACATCTGGTTGGCAGAAGGCAGGTCCTCTCCAACAGCTCCTCCACAATGTGCCAAACACTGCTCCATCTTTAGCACTCCTTGACCCAGAACAAAAGTGAAAATACTTGGCATGCCAGGAAAGGTTAACAAATAAATGATGCACAGCCTTCTCCTCCCCATGACATCACTTCCATGTGAGAGAACAATCTTTGTGCCACACCTGGCAGTCTGGTGACAGCAGAGGGACACATCTGCTGCAAGTCATTTCCCATGTTGGGATTACACAGTGCTGTCCTGCCTGGCTGGGTTCTCCACTCCCCTCTGGGTGGAGGAAGGAACCTCTGGGAGGTCAGGTCTGCCTCACTTTGTCACCAACCAATGTCAACTTGTCTTGTCCCATGGGGGCTTTGGTCACCTGTGCAGTCAGCCAGATGGCTTTGCTTTAGGTAGCTGGACATTTGGGAAGTAGTATTTCTTTTGAATATGTAGCCATGTAGCCTGTACTGTTCTTATTTTGGGCTCACAAAACATAATGAGATATGGGTCAACATTTAAGCTGTGTGGAAAATTACATCCTGGAAGACTTTGTGGAGCCGAAAGCTTATCTGGTATTAACTCTAATTATACCATTGAGCTGTGCAACAGCAACTGTGGCCTTTGGACTAAGACCTTATTCTCCTTTTAGAGAGCTCTCCATGGCTGTTACACCTGGTGACATGAGCAGTGTTCATCCTCCTCTGCATTTTGCTGGGAATCATTGAGTGCTTTAAGCTGGAAAGGACCTTAGAGATGATCTAGTTCCACCCCATGCCATGGGCAGGGACACCTTTCACTTGATGGAGCATCTCAGCACACTGAGATTGCCTCACTTCTTTGTCCACCATGGAGCATTTTATTCACCTTTCAGGTTTCCAGGAACTTTTTCAAACTTGTTGCAGCAGCAGCAGCTCCTTGGCAGAGCGCATAGGATGTGTCTGAGTGTTTCAGTCTGAGCATCGCAGGCGTGTGCTCTTGGAGGCGAGCAGGCAGCATAGGAGGCTGGGGGAAGGAGATTAAAATATAGTTGTTGGCTGATATGAAACAAAAAAAATGTTTAAATAAACCACAAATTACAAAAAAAAAAAAAAAAAAAAAAAAAAACCAAAAACAAAAAAAAACCCTGTGAGAAAGAAAGAAAGTAACAAGTCTGTGGAGGATGGATGTTTGGAACTGTTCAGCCTAATGCATGCCAGATTCCTTCTCTCCTCGCTCCCCCCACCCCCTCCCGCTGCCTTCCCCTTACCAAATGCTGTCTGCTAAACTTCTGAAACACCCTTTGCCTTTTTGACCCTTCAACTCATCTTGAACTTAGGAAAAATTGGGGAGGCGGGAAGGGCTCATTGCCTGCGCAGTGCATGTGGCTGTGCTGGGGCAGGGGGTGTGCGCCGGGGGTCTGCGAGCGGGGGGGCTGACATGGCTTTGTGTGCTTGATGCTCCCCTGAAAACAATTTGTATCCTGTTAATAAAATTAGTAAATATTTGTAGCTCCCTTTGAAGCCTGTGTCCCCAGGGGAAGTCTGGGGGTGGGGGGGTGCAGAGAAATTAGAGACAAGTTACTGATTTAGTCATCCTGGCCCCTTCCCCCCGCCTCTCTCTTTCATTTTCCCCTCCTTTATGAAGACACTAAACAGACAAATTGGAGGTTTGAAACGAGGCTTGTGCTGGTGCCTGCGGAAGTGACAGGGGTGGTACTCGGGGGCCTGAGAGCTGCTAATGCAAAAGCCATTCACATCTAATGACCCCATTTGGGAGCCAAGTTCCTGAGGGCTGGGAGGGCCCTGCCAGGCACCGAGCCCTGCAATGGGCAGGTGCCCGGGGGGCTGGCAGGGCTCTCTGGCAGGGCACTGCCCCATGGCATGTGGGGGTGGCTCCAGACAGCAGGACTTGCCTCGTGGGACTGTTTCCTGGGCTCTTTCAGCTCCATCACCCTAAGTAACCATATAGGAAGATGTGTGTGTATAATTTCACTTCCAATCACAGAACCACAGGATGCTTTGGGTTGGAAGGGACCTTAAAGACCATCTCATTCCTACCCCTTCCATGGGCAGGGACACTGTCCATGGACCAGGCTGCTCCCTCTCTCTTCTTCCTGGTATAGGATTATAAACCATGAAGGACAATGGAAGAAGAAAGTGATCTCGGATCGGAAAACTGAGTCATGTAGGGCTGACATTTCATTTCCCGTTATTATTCCTGATTTCTTTACAGAACTACACAGATGCACAGGCTGAGCTTAGATCACCTGCAAGTTTTTAGGGGGTGGCCGTGTTCCAGCTCTCTGCCTCCAACAGCTGGCAGTTGGAGTCCGTATGAGTGACAAGGGCCACCCAAAAGAAGGCTCAGGTTTGAACTGGGGGAAATTCAAAGAACTGTTAGCATCTCCTGATGGCAGCATGGCTTGGGAGTGATTTTGACAGGCTTTAGGGGGAAGTTTGTACTAGTTATGTTACTTTAAACCTGTGTTGTACCATTGCTTAGGGAAACTCTCACTGAGTTGACAAATCCACCCAACTTCATAGTTCTGCGATCATATGCAAAGCAGCTGAGCTCTTACAGGTGAAGTGACTTTTAAAAATGTACATCTGAAGTGAGATTTTGCCTTACCCACAGTCTGTAAACAAACTGCAGGGTGGGAGGAACCAAGGAGGGGACACCACATCTCCTGGAAACCACTGGGGTTGTGTTAGAAACATCTTGTGCAATAGAAGTTGCTGTGCTCCAGGTGTAGTGGAATCAGATAAATGTGCATCTTGCCTGTCAAAATTAAAGTGGTTGGACTCGAACGCCGGTGTTTTGAGGGTTCAGTGTATGTAATATCAATGCTTTCTATGTTTTTTCCATGTGAACCCAGGCTGGAAATTCCTGGAAAGGAAATGATGGGGGCAACACTTAGCTGGGAGAAAGTGTTGCTGTTGGAGGATCAGCCTGTGCTGGAGAGGAGAGGCAGCACTAGATGGGAGCCACCTAAAAAAAATCAACTAGCCATCACACAGTTTTCTTAAATGCTTTAGAGGATCCCCTTGTTCCTTGGAAACAGAACAAGCCATTCTAAGTGGTGGTGGGTCTGCCTGCTGGGTGAGGCCAGGCAGTGATGGCATCTCACACAGCTGAGAACACATGGGAGCTGAGGGAATGTCTCCCCAAGCCCATCTTGTGAGGTTGGAAACTTGCCTTGTGAATTTTGGGGGCTGTGGAAAGCAAGGAAGGAGCCTCAGGTGGATAATGTCTGTCTTGAGGGAAGGAGCGAGCGAGGCAGGCTCTGCAATGGTTGGAGATTGGGATTTCTGTGGGACAGGAATATCTAATAGGATTGACAGGCGTCAATTCTGTAGCAAGAGGCAGCCAATGTCACCCCAACAAGTCCTGGTGGAGAGAAGCCGGGGGTCAGGAGGGTGATCCCTCAGTGTCTGCTGAGTTGTCTGATCCTCTCTAGGAGCTACCAAGTCACCCAGGATTACTCACTGAAATATGTGCTTCAAGTTAGGATGGATAAATCCATTTCTCAGCTGGGAGCTTGGTGTCTTGGAAGAACCCAGATAAAATTATTTCCTTGGTTTATACATGGTTGAAGGTTGGCCTTCAAAGTTTGCCCACCTAAAGAATGAAAACCTTTTAAAAGTCCCAACCTTCAGCTGAAACATAAACTCTATGCAAGAAATTAAACCATAAATTGTCTGAAACTCATGAATTTTCCTTCCTTGGGAACAGGTTTAGAAAGAGAGAATTTTTGCAGTTGTTTCTCTCAAGTCTTGCTGGTTTTTTGTGCAAAGGCACCAACAGGAATGTTCACAAGTCTTTACTAAAGAAAGCTTTCTTAGGAAATAGTTGCAAAGCACATTCAGTATGCTTCAACCAGCTGGATTTTCTGGCAGCTCTAGTGAAATCTAAACAAGGAAAATGATTGTCTTTTTTTGTTGTGTTTTGCAATATTTTTCTGTCCGGACTGGACAGTACAAAGCACATCCTCTGTGGGAAGGTGTCACAGGCTGCAGATGAGATAAAGTTCCCTGTGATTATATGGGGTGTTTCCCAACTGAGAGTCAGCACATGTGGAGGTCCAGTCCTTTTAACGCTCACAAGCAGGGAAAAGGGAGGAAGTGGAGTCCATTAAGGAGAATAGTAAAACCAGGAGTCAAGTAATGAATGAGGGACTGCTCCAGCAATGTCATGTGAGCACCTCTCCCTCCCACTCGTTGCAGGAGGTATTGGCCAGTCCTGAGCCCCAGATCGTGTGAGCAAGGGCCTCTTTTGCAATCCTATATGTCTGCTCTACCTTTTCCAGACATGCATCTCTGGTTTTATTGAGCACACGGCTTGCTGGGGTCCTTAAGTTCCCAGCAGCTCTTTCCACTCCCCTTCCCACCCACAGCTGAGAGACCTATTACCAGGTAATGATGTGTCAAGCAATAGCAAGGTGGGGGAAATCACTGAAGGGAAAGGCTGATGTAGTGGTGGAAGCATCCACAGTTATTCTATTTTTCTTCATGACCTGCTTTTCTACACCCAGAGCCTTTAAGTTGCTGCTGTTTCTCTTTGGGTGAGTAGGTGGCTTTGGGCATGGAGAGAAAAGCAGCAGGTCTAAAAGTGTTGTACTGTTTGTCTTGTCCTAAGGTGAATTATGTTCTCAAATCCCCAGACTTGGAAAAAAATGCTTTGAAGTAGTGAGCTTTAACTTCTCTTGGGTCTGTACAATGACAAAAGAGTCTAATTAACTGTGGGTTTGTGTTTATCTGACTTCTTCCAAAACTGAGTCCAGTACAACTCCAAGCTCAGTCTAACTCTGTATGACCTGACCTTGCTGGGCTCCAGGCCAGCAATAGGTGACTTCTCCAAGTTCCCTCAGGGAGCTGCCTTCAGTCTAGCAGAGGTTGGAAGCATCCTAAATTGTGCTGTTGTAGAAAGCTCTGCAGAACCAAACCTGCTCCTGGATGAGCTCCCTGGCAAGTGTTGGCCATCTACAGCCTGGGCTCTGTCTGAGTAAAAGTGATCTGTCATCCAGGGCTGCACCCTCTCCTGGTTCTGATCTCAGCCTAAACCGAGGGAAAGGCTTGCCTGGCTTCTTGCTGCATCATGTCCCATTTTAATGGTTTCCCATATGTTAAATATTTTCTCAGTAAGTGGGAAATCCAGTGTTTCTAGTGAAGCTGATATTTAATAAAGCCATTTTGAAAGTATTCCTGGATAGCAGATCTGCAAATGTGCAGAAACTCTTTTTTTTTTAAACATCAAATGCTCAGAGTTGCATTCTGAGATTCCCTGCAAAGCCTCAAGCCTAGACTGTAAAATCTAGTTTGAAATTTAATTTCCACCAATATCAGTGTGGAAGAGATTAAATGGGGAAGTCCACAAGGAGAAAGATTTTTCTTGGTAACAAAACAAACTCCACTGTGAGCTGGTGACAGGTTTTATCAAAAATATTTTAAAAGCTGTCATTTCATATTGTTTCTGCTTTACAAATTTGAAAATGCTGTAGAAGCTGGAGCCATTTTTAATCTCTTTAGGGAACTAATTTTACACATCAGCCACTGTAGCTTTGATTACAACAAACTTCACTTTCTGAAAAAAGCATGTGTGGTGAGGAGGAAAAAACACATTCTCGTTTAGCAAACAATTTTGGTAAGTTCAATAAAAATATAGATAAATTATTCCAAAAGGACCCAATTGTCCTTCCAAGTGCCAAAAGTAAAGAAAAATTCTGGCTAAAAATTTTGTTTTTGAAAAAGAAAAAAAGACTGGTTTCAACATAAAACACTTCTGATGCCAAGAATTTAAGCCAGCTGTCATTGTCTTTTGTATCCATAAACAAATTCTTTGGTCTCCCTAACAAATCTCAAATGAGGAAAAGGAGAATGGGAGAAGCAAGGGCTGTCTGTCTGCAGTGCTTGGGGCAGCCAGAGGGTCTGACACGGATTTGGGGCTGTTTCCCGGAATCCTTGCTGTGGTCAGGGAGCTGCTGAAGTCAGCTGGGAGGAGAAGCTAAACCCTTCCATCAGATCCAGGGAGAGGAGATCCAGCTTGGCCATGGGTGTTGTAGAGAACCTGACCTGAGGAGGTGACCAACCTCAGGTCCAACCATTCCTGACCAGCCATTCCAGCTGTCCAAGGACGTTGGGTGGGGCTCTGACCAACCCAGTCAAGCAGAGGTCCCTGCACGTGGCAAGGATCAAGTTACCAGATAATCCTTAAGATCCCTTCCAACCCAAACCAATCCATGATTCTCTGATTCCTGTTTTCCATGGCTGTGCTGTGACATTCAGTGGGAGCAGACTGGGCAGAGCCATGTGTCAGCAGAATTTTTAACAGCTTGTTGGAACTTCTTAACAGCTGGAAACCAGGAGTGATTTGCTCCTCTATCTCTTTGGTCCTGAATCCTTTATTTTTTTATTTTTCCTCTTTAAATGTTAACTCTGCTTTAAAGCAGGAATTCCCTCTGGAATGTGGGGGACAGTATCCCCTATGTCCTATTTCCTGCAGTGCTGAAAGCAAAGCCCTGCAAATGTGGATGAGGATTTGGAGTGCATACACAGCTTGCAGGTCTTTGTTCTGTCCCATAGATTCTGAAGCCTCAACTGCTGTAATTTTCTACCTTATAGGATTGTCTGGTGCCTGCTAAGATTGGGGTTCCCCTCTTTCAGGCTGTTATGGGAAGTCTTTTCCACCTGGTTTCCTGGTAGTATGATACTTGTCAGAACAATGTAACCCTGAGATCTTTGTTGAAAAATGTGGTATTTCAACCAAATCAAGATCTGTGGCTCAAAGATGGTGAGGTAACTGTGGGTGAACAGGCTCTGATCACACCAGCCCTGTCTCCATAGGAATCCAGGGGGAAAAAAAAAGAAAAGCTGACATCATTTCTGAGTCTTTTGCCTGTTTAGCTTCAAGTTGTTGGTGAAGGTTAAACAGAGATGTTCCCCAGATGGTTCATCTTACCACTTCTCTCTCCTTTCATTAGTGATCTGTGTTGTTCTCTACTTCTCTGATCAGCTTTAGAGTGGTTAATTGATAGGGATTATTTGGTTTTGGTTTTTTACCTGCCTTTATCCCTGTGACTCCACCTGGATTTGGGGAATCACTGGCCATACCTGCTAGAATGTCACAGACCAAGTTTTTTTGAGGGCAGGGTCTGTTGGCTGTATACAACTTCCTCATGTTAAACATTGATATAAACAGGGTCTCCCCTTCTCTTTGGAGTGAAACCCAAGGTCAGGAGAACATGAGGTGCTCAGCTGCACTTCACTCACCACAGGAGAGATCTGGAAGTGATGCTGTCTCTAAGTTACTTGGGAAGGATCCTGGGTAAATGCCTGTCCTGCTCATCCCTGGGCACAGAAACCCTGGGCAGCTCTGCCCTGCCAAGCTTGGAGCTGATAAAACATCTGCCTTTGCACTGAGGAGACACTGCAGACACGGGTGACTGTCACCAGGCTTTGAGATCGAGGCTGGGCAGAGCATGGGGTGGAGTGAAAAACCTCCCAGGGTAATTAATCCACTCCTATTACTCCAGCTTTCGGCTTTGTTGTTTTTTTTCTAAAGCTGGCCTGCAAAACCCAGGTCTCAATTAATACTATTATCCTGGGGATGACATTTCCTCAGTCTGTCGTCGGTTATTTTTTAATTCTCTAATTTGTTCTAATCTGCACATTGCCTGCACATCAAGTCAGCCATGAAGATGCTGCATTTCCAGGTTCCTTCCTCTCCATCCTCCCAAAGAAATTAAAGCAAGGAGGCTGCGGGACCACAAGTGCAGGAAATAGAATTAGGGAACATATTAATTGGGGCATCAAGTAGGATTTTGTTCCAGGCGGTTTCCTTCCGTGAGCCACTTTGATGCTTCCCCTTCGCAGCTCTGTTTCTCATTAAAAGTATCCCTTAATGGCAAATGTTGTTTATGCATGTTGCAATTATGTCATGCTGTAACCCCTATGCTGGCAGGCCGGGCTGATTGGCGGTGAGGAGCGGGAGGAGGAGGAGGAGGTCAGTCGTGGGGAGGAAGAGGGGGAGGTAAACAACAGACAAATAGTTGCAGCTTTGTGGTTGAAGGATGGCTGCTCCAAGCCCCTTGGTGTGTCCAGCCAGGCTGGACCCTGTGTGAGAGTCAGGGCTCGAGGCTGCTCCTTCCAGGAGGGTTTTGGGCCTTCTGCGCTTTACTGGGCTTGGGGTTTGCAGCACTGCCAGCAGAAAGGGATGGGAAACAGTAAAGCTCTGCTTTGCAAAGTGAGACCTGGGCTCCCTTTTGCTTTTTTAGCTACTGTTTGATTTAAGAGATGTAGGATTTGGGGTTGCTTAGTAGGATTTTGTGGGGAAGGGAGCACAGGCCTTTGGAGTTTTCTCTGTTCTCTGTGGCTCTTGTGCCATGGCTACAAACCTTCCATGGGGATCTTCTTCAGGGCACTGAGATTTGCTCTGATCTCCTCAGACCCAGATCCTGGAGCGAGGCTGCTCCTGGGTGACTCTTGCCAGCACTAATTCAAGGCTGTGAGAATTGCTCATTTGTGGGAGGGTATTTGTTTTTCCATCCAGGCAGCCAAAACCTCCAGCTTCCCCTCTCCCTTTGCTCGTGCACCAGGAGTGCAGAGGGTTCATTCTGCCCTTGATCTCTGAGCTTGTGTGATCAGCTCAAGGCAAACCTGATGGTGAACTTCACTTTGTTCTCTCATTTTTTAATCACTCCCACTGCAAAATGGATTTGCCCCCATGTCTAGATCTCAACAGCAAACAATTAACAGCCATAATGAAAGAAAACAGCTTGTGTGTGTAGGGAGAGCAAGTCAAGCCATGTCCATGCCCAAGCAAGTTCAGGAGCCAATACAAATACCACTTCTGTGTTTTGGAAACTCTTGGCCTCTCTGGATTTTGGGAGCCAATACACAGCAACTGAAGCTGATGGCGAAAGCAGTGAGCAAAAACCTCAAAGCTGTAAAAACCAGAATGTGAAACAAATCTAAGCGAGGAAAGAAAAAAAACCCTCTCTCCTTCCTTCCTTACTAATATCCTACCTAAAGAGACTGGAGCCTGAGCAGGCAAAGAGGCCGAGAAAACCACAGGAGCTGGTGAATGAGGGGAAACAGACAAGTGTAGGAGTCACAGAGGAGAAGTCACTCGGTGCCTAGAGCCAGAGCTGCTGTGAAATGACTCATTTTCACTTTGCATGTATGATATTTGCATGCAAAACACATTCTGCGAACCGTCACATGGGGAATCTGCTCATGGGTTTTGATCCAGGATGAAATTTCACCCTTTCCTCCAGCAAAGTCGTTTATCTTTCTTTCAGGGAGGAGGGAGGAAGTGGGAGGGAACTGCAGGGAGAGAGAATGAAATTGTCCTTCAGGCATAAAATTCAGGGATTTATCCCTCACAAGGGTCACTCAGCTGCTTCCTAACATGGGGACAGAAGTGGGAAATGCTGGTGAGAGCACAAGGTCAGGGCAGAGGTGGTTCTTGACTCTGCTACCTCCGCCAACCTCTGGCCTGAGCTGGAGCAGTCCCAGTGCAGTCCTTGGCCAGGAACTGGGAGCCTTTGTACTGCTTTGACTTAAATCATTATTCAACTAAAAATCTTCTCTGGAATGAAGTAAAACTCCAGAATTAGACCCATGGCATGTTCTGGTAGTCTTGAGAGGTGCAGGGATATCCCCTGAACAGGGCAGAAGAGCTGCTTGGCCTTTGATCAATTCCCTGTGAGAGGTTTGTAGTGTTTTCAGGATGTTTTCTGGTGTATCTATCAGCAAAGGGACTGGGGTCCTCAGTGATGGACAGCCTATGGTGTAATAATAAATAAATAATAAAAAATACTGATCATGCCAGCATGTGTGCTGGGCTGGAGGGGTGTTGGCTCTTCGGATTGGGCTGACAAAACCAGGGAATGCTGGTTTGGGAATAACTGAAGAGGTTCATTGCCTGACAAATCATAAACCTAATCCTGCAATAAGTCTTGCTGCTGTTCCTGGGGGTTTCATTGCTTTGGGGCTTGGACTGATCTTGGTGTCCCTGTAGAAACAAGTTTGTGGGAAGATGTATCAGCCTTCTCTGCTTGCCTACCAAAGGGATGGAGTTTCCCAAGACCAGGATTGCATTCATGCAGTCTCTTAACATTCTCCTGTCACTTCTTCTGTGCCAGTGCCTGTTTCCAAAGCCTTACAATGCCCTGTGTGGCTTTACAGGAAAGGCAAACCTTTGGTGCCCTGCTGGTAGAAGCAAGTGAGCTGAGTCTGTTAGCAGCTGCTGTTTGCTCTCCCAGGGCTTCCTAAACCAAAGGATCAAACCCAGAGTTGGGAATCCTGATGGCAGAGGTGCCATTTCCACCAGCCCTCTATCTGGGAGTTGATAGCCTTTTAAATTTTTCTCCGGCAAAGCTCTGCTGTCTCTGGTGCTTATGAGTGAGATCTGCTGTTCTTGGCATGGCAGACAGGGAGAGGCATGGGCTGAATGCAGTTGGGTTATGGAGCTGTGCTCTTGGGAGTCTTTTCCCTCTGGATAGTGGCACAGTTTCTCCCCTTTGGAAACCTGAGGGCTGTGACAGTCATGGCAGTAACTGTGTCTTGCTCAGGTGGATGCATTTGGATACAGGGGCCATGCCAGGGCAGGTGGTACTGACAGGGGATTTTGGGGTTTGGTTTCCAAGGTAGTGATTGAAGTGGAAGGCTCACCCATGTGAGCACAGTCCAGCACATCAGGTGATGTGAGGGTGGGGAAAGATCTGCCTTGCATTTCCTGCCTGTGTTCAGACCCTCCATCTGCATGGAATAACATCTCTGTGGAGTTTATCCCAGAATTAAATCTGTCCAGTTGCTCTTAGCTCTACCTGGAATTTACGTTGTGTGCAGACCCAAACCTGAGCTCACATCAAACTCACCATGTTCTGAGCATGGGCTGCTCTCCAAAACTGAGGGTGGTGAGCTTTGGGGCACCCCAGCAAAAGAAAAAACTTTGGGATGAGCTTTCCCCTTTGCCTGAGCTCAGCTGTGTGGGTAGGGAAGGGGCTGTGCCTGGGTTGGGGGTCACCAGTCCATGTCCAGGCTGCAGCATTGGCATTAAGGTTGTTCTGTTTTCTAATGCCATAACCCAACCATCTGAAACAACATGGCAGCAGATCACTGCAATAGTCAAAAGTGCTTTGAAAGGACCTATTTTAGTGCCAAGGTGGAGGAAGGACATTCTAGAACAAGCACAGCTCATAAACAGAGGCAGAACATCTGCCTCTGGCATCATTCTCTGAGCCCGTGATTTTTACAAGGACTTCCAGCATTTCCCGACTGTTGGAAATGTTGGATGCTGAGTTTGGAGGGTTGTGTGGGCAAAGGAGTGAGGCTGCAGTGTATCAGTTCAGTTCTCCTCTAAGATGCAGTTTTCTCAGAAGTCTTAGCAAGGAAGAAGGAGACATCACCAGTTAAACAACCTTAAATGAGAGCTATTTTGCTGGAAATGTTTATACATCATTCCTGAAAAATACACAAAACATTGATAGTGTAGCACAGAGGTCAGTTTGTGCAATCAGGAGTGTGAGTAGGTGTCTGTGTTTGTTTGTGAGATATGTCCTTCTCTGAAAGTAAGTTTTGGAAAACAGTTGCTGACAGGTGAATTTTTGCTTTAGAATTTCCTAAAATATCCTGATCCGTCTGCACCAAGTGACTGGGAAGAGCAGTGATAAACCCCAGCCCTCGTGTCTGTCTGCCAGGGTTTCCTGACAGAATGACACAGGCAGATGTGTTGGGGTGTGTGGATAATAAATCCAACTAAGCAGCACTGGCTGCAGGCATGGGTTGGCACTGCAGCACGTTTTGGGTCTGCCATGTGCCAAAGGCTGGATCTGCTTGATGGCACTGTAGAATTTCCAGTCTCTGGGTGTCCAGTTAGAGCTGCTGCAGAAGCCAATGTCCTGGTACCTCTTTCTGTGCAGAGGTTGATTTTCATCTCTGGCCAAAAGAGGACAAGTGGGGACATCTGTGGTGTGGTGACCTTAATTCAACTCCTGACCCACAACTGGAGGAGTATCAGAAAGGCCGGGACAAAGTCTCTCATTTGGTAGTAGAAATTTAATCAGGTGACCCCAGAAACCCCTGATCAGAGATTTTTGGCTGGTCCATTTTGTTGTGTTGTAACACTGGGGAGAAAGGCTGAACGTGCTGCTGTTGGCTCATGCCACGGTGATGCTTGTGAGGAGATAACACCAACACTGTGACACTCTGCATCTGTGCCAGCTCTTTGGTCTTGGATGTAAAACTAATATGATTCAAAGAATTGGGAAAGTAAATTGGGCTGGAATTAACCTTGGTGTAATCCCACTATTCCCAGCATGCTGTGCAATTTTCTGCCTTTTTCTTGCCCTGAATCTCCATTGCCCCCGCTCAGATACACAGAGCAACACTGCTTGTTGTGTGTGCCCTTAGAATCACGTGTGTTCCTGTGTTCTGCTCACAGGCACCAAACCCCTCTGTCCCTGTAGAAATCTCTTCAAATGAAAGATTTTCATATGAAAATGCCTCTGTAATTTAGCCTGCTTATGGAAAAAGGAGTGGAAACACCTCAAGTCAACAACACAGCTCTCAACTTGGGTGGCCAAGGGGTAGCAGGTGGGGTGCTATGGCAAAACAAAGCCCAGCTCAGTTACAGGAACCTCTGTCAGAGAGGATTTCTTTTTTCTCACATGCACATACATACATGTGTGCATTTATCTCCTGCAGGCACAGCAGGTTTGCTTGAACACACAATTCACTCCTGTTGCCACAGACCCTTCTGCTGACTCAATCCTTGGAACCCTGGTGTGAGCAATGCCAAATTGCACTTGGGTGTTGCTTTTGATTTGCTTACTGCTGAGTATTGAAAAGAAATACATCTCTATTAAGGCACTTTTGTAGCAGAGAGCTGAGATCCTGAGCCTCAGCTTTGGATCTCCTGCTGACCTGGATGCACCTGCTCAGGCAGGGGAGGCACCTGGGTGAACATTCCCTGTGAGAGCCTCCTCAGCTGAGCAGGAGCAGCACAACTGAGTCAACAGCATCATCCAAATTCCAAAGTGTGGGCGGAAGGAAAGAATCACCCTTTGTTGCTGAACCCAAAATCCCGGAGCTTTCTTTGCTGCGTAATTTGCCAGCATCAGCAAATTCTGGGTGTTTTACTGCCAGCAGCCGGACTGAACTCCCTTGAAGTTGCAACATCAGGAGGGTTAATTATGTACAAAGTGCTGGCCAGTGCCGAGGTCTGGCACGCAGGGCTCCAGCTGTGCTGCAGAGATGATCCAGAGGTGATTGTCATGGCCGGGGTTTGCGTGCTCCTGGGGTGACTGAAGGCAGGGCAGGGCTCTGGAAGGAGCTTCCCTTTCTGTGAAGGATTCTGGTTCAAAGGGAATCACATTAGTCTGTGGAGGGTTAGCATTCCCAGGAATGGAGCTGCAGCCCTTTAATCTGGTTCTTTCTCAACACTTCTAGCATTGCAAATGCCATTTTCAGCCATTACAGAATTATACTTTACAAATATAAAAAAGGAGTTTTGGGGGGAAAAGTGAAATATGTTCATGTTGGTGCTTGTTTTATTGCTATGAGTACCTGGAGGCTTTACAGCTGAAGGAGTTGTTCAATGTTACTGAAGAACTGGTGAGTTGAGTTAAGCTGAGGTGTGTAGAGCTTTGTCCATAAGGCTTGGAGTGAACCTGATGTTGAGGAGATCCTCCCTCCACACGCCTCCATCCGTTTGATGAGCCCTTCAGAGAGGCAAAGCATTTATTCTGCTCTTCCCAAACACCCAGCAGCCCTGCCAAGCCTCCATCCTCCCCCTCCCAGAAACACTTCAAAAATGGTTTGTGGATTTCCCAATATTTGTAAGCTCGTCAGTCAGGGCTTATCTCCCTGTTGCACAAAAGGACAGAAGGCACACGTGGGCCTTATTGGGGAGCCAGCAGCGCCAGAGGCGAAGACATGGGAAGCGTTCTGTCAACAATTCAAACAGTGCAATTAAAACGTGGATCGATTCCTTTTTCACTTGCACTCGTGGTGTCTCATCTTTGGCTGCCAAAGCTGTGCTTGACACCAGGCTTAGCCAAGATCGTGGTGCAGGTTCTTAAAGCATTATACGTTCCACTTTTCACCTTTGTCTGGCATCTGGTACCCCCATCCCAGGTCAGCCATTTCATTTTTTGGTTGGGAGAAACTTTTAAACTCATCTCATCCCACCCCTCTGCCATGGCAGGGACACCTTCCACTATCCCAGGTTGCTCCAAGCCCTGTCCAGCCTGAGCTTTGAACACTTCCATGGATTCAGGGGAAGCCACAGCTTCTCTGGAAAACCCATCCCAGCCCCTTTCCACCCTCACAGGGAAAAAATTCTCCCCGGTATCTCATCTAACCCTGCCCTCAGCAATGTGCAAAGTGTCCTTGATACTTTCAGTTTAAGGTCCTTTGCCCTAATGGGAAAATGTTGTTCTCCTTTGCCCAGTGCTTGGCACTGCAATGTCCCCACTTTGTATTTTAATACAATTTTTAGTGAATTATGACACAATTCAGTTACAACAGCAGCAGAATGGAGATGCCTTAAATGCTTGGCTGTCATTTGTCTGCCCTAGGTCAGATGTCAGAGCTGCCAAATGTCAGTGTTGCCAAATGGGAGGGGAAGGGACTTAAATACAATTTAAAGTAACTTTTTTCCCCTTTTTTGGTAAATGGACCATTTTCCTTTATGGTACAACATTACCAGAGACCTCCAGCCCCCATTTTCCTGTTAGAAATACCTGACAAGGCAAAGCCCAGTTGTTTGCAGTGCTGTTGGGTGATTTTTTTAAACAGTAGTAGAGTTTGACTTGATTTTTGGCTTAGATGTGCAGTGCAACCATCTTGTGTCTTCCTCACTCCAAAGTGAATGGCTGTTTAATCTCCATCCCATGGGAAAAAAAAAAAAAAAAAAAAAAAAGAAAAAGCAGTCAGGACATGCAAGCTCCCTGAGATGGGCTTTATAATTGCTCTAGCTTGACACTCCAACTTAGTGTCCTCATGGCCACTGATTGATTTCAATTAACATTCCCATGCTCCAGGCACTATAAATAACCCTTGTCTGGCCGGCTGCTTCCCCACTGCCAGCTCAACCTTTCTCCTTTAGCTGCTGCTGCTGCTCATCTTGCTTCTTGGCTTGGCCTCAGGCTCAGTCTATAATTCTTTCCAAACTTCCCTGTATAAAATAATCATGTACATGAAGTAAAACAGGAGTCTCATATACACACTTAATAACTCTTGTGTACCGTATGAGTGGGAATTCCACTTCATAACCCCCAGAGCTTTCAAATGGTTCTCATTTTCGGCAGCATTCCTCCTGCGAGATCTAAAACTTCCCATTTTATCCCAAGCCGTTTCTTTCTCTTTCAACCCTTGGATTTCTCTGCTGGATTTTAGGGGACAGGCAGCTTTGTTGTCCCTTTAGGCTGTGGCTTCATCAGGGAGCTGATAGCCCTGCTCCTGAGCTCTCAGCCAAATGTCAAGGTTCTCTTCCCACTGCCACATTTTCCAAATTAAAGCTTGGGCTCGCTTGCAATCCAGAGCAAAAGGCTCTGAGATTTAGACTAAACTGATAAGATAAGCTTACAGGGACCCACAGCTAATGTTCTACACGTGTTCCTCTGTCTGCCTACCTGTTATCTTGCTCCCAGTGAAAAAGAGGAGAAAGAATATCGGGTGTTTTTAGACACCTGGTGGATGTGGCAGCTAGATAACATCTGTATATAGGTATGGATACATGGCTGTATGGATCCATGGATGCAGGAGCACCACTGACAGATAAGAGCCAGCAACCTGCACATTTCTGAGGCCAGCAAGGACAGTTGCATCCAAGAGTGCAGAGCTGGAGGGTTTCAATGTGGGGGTGTGTTGTTTAAATGACATTTCGAAAGCCAAAGCAAAATAGACACCTCTTTGATAAAATACACGTGTTCCTCTCTTTCCCTGCCAGCTGGAGATGGGGTTGGAGTTTCCCAATCTCAGAGTAAAAAAATAATAATTCATGATTTGTCTCTATTGCATCTGGCATTTTTTCTTCTTTTTTTTCCACCTGGCAACACATCCAATGGAAGATCTCCAAACACCCTAATCTATCAGTATTTTGAATTTGGAAGATTTGTGTTGATTTGGGGATTACTCCACAAATATGGGAGAAGTAAAATGGATGATAGGTGTTGTCCTCAGAACTTCTGGCTTCAAAAATTTGTGATCCCTGTAGATATATAGTGATAGAATAGAAATATAGTGATACAATAGTGATAGAATAGAAATATAGTGATATAATAAATCAAAGGCAGGCACTTCTCCAGGTTGAGAGAGTCAGAAGTGCAGGAATACGCGTGGTGGAGAAGCCCATGGAGTGGGGAAGGCTCATGCAGATGAGGGGTCACAGCCAGAGCCCTGTGGCCACTGGATGTGCCATTGTCCCCATCTCAGCACAGGTGACCTACCATGCTGGCAGCCCCCTGAGCCATGCTGGCAGCCCCCTGAGCCGTGCTGGCCAACCTCCTGAGCTGTTCTGTCAGCCCCCTGAGCCGTGCTGGCTGCTGGGACCCGACTCTTCCCTCCAGCGCCGCGGCTCCGGCTGCGTGCGGAGCCCATGTGCTCCGTGCGTGTCGTGCAGTGGCTGCTCACCCTGGTAATTAAAACAGTGTTTTCAGTGGTACATTCTTGGGCTTTTTTTCTTTTCCCCCCTCTCCTCCCCTTTTTCCACATTTGGAGCCTGGCCTCAGTCCCTCTGTTGTGCCCCTAGCTGTGTTTGCTGAGATCTGTCAGTGCTGTGTCTCCGTGATGGGCAGCTTTGGCCAAGGGAAAGGATCACACAACTGTAGGAGTGTTGAGGGGCTGGACGCAAAAAGTGGAACCTCTAGTTCAGATATGGTCTCACCAGTACCCAGCAGAGGTGGATAATGATGTTTCTTACTCTGCTCTCTGTGGTTTTGGAGCAATTTGCCCTGTGTGTGATGAGAGGATGCTGCCAGCTCAGCTCCATCCTAGTGCCCACTGCAGACCTGGTCCCAGGTGCTGAGCTTTGCCTGCTGCATTTTCATCTGAATCTCCAGCTCTCAGTGCTTAATTTCCCCCTTGCTGCTGGGACCACCTGCCTGCTGTGCCTGCTGTTGTGGTCCTTGTGCCAGTGCAACTCATTTATAAAGAGCAAGGTTCTGCTTCATGTTCTTAGTTGGTGTTCATTTTTCTACCCCTCCTTTGAGAAGGAGTTTGTGGCACTGCCTTCAGCTTTTGTTTTGTACCTGGTATTGGGCAGCAGCAATCAAAAAGTTTTAAAATCTGTATAAAATAATTCAATATATTGTCAATTGAAAAAACCTTTGAGCAATGATTAATTTAGAATGAACATTAAAAACAACAAAGATGACTAAATTTTCTTTTGTGCCTCCTACAGTGGTGATATTGCTAACTTTTAATGCTGTTTAAAGCTATTCAAGGGGGAAAAAATACAAGGAAGGAGTATTTTCAAATAGAAATTTTATTTCTGGAGGTGTTGAAATTTGCCAATTTGATGGGTTGGGATTTAGCAGAAAATAGGAATGACATTTCGACCTGCTAGGTCAGCAATATCAACGTGCATTTGTGATATATTGTCAAACTGAAAGATTTTTCTTTTTCCATAAAAAGCAGTGCAGGAAAAAAATCCACATAGGTCTAATCACACGATCTCCCAAAGCTATTAGTGGATATGCTTATAGATAAACAAGAAACAAAACATCCTGAGAGCAGTGGGAGAAATAAATAGATTTTCTGGAAGGGAGAGTGAGTGTGAGAGCAAGGGGAGTAATGGGACAGATGTGTGTGAGTTTGCAAACTGTTTTTTGCATTACAGGATGTCATTTATTTAGTTTGAAAAAACATGTTTTTACGGTGTTATTCTGTGCCTTTCAGAGTTCTCATGCATTGGAAGCCAGCTCTGACTTCTGTGTCAATGGGCACTTGGGGACTCCAAGCCCTGAGTTATTTGACTGTCAAATGCTGTTACTAAGTCACTGGAAATCACTTTTTTTTCTTCACAAAATTAATTTGTTTTACTCCAAGATGCCCAGGGCAATCATTTATCTTATAAAGCTGCAAGTGGCAGGAGGACATCTAAAAATAGCACGTTCTAAAAGCTCAATGCAGACACTGGAGGAGAGGTTTTTCCCTTATTCATATTCTGCATTGTTATTTAATCTAAAAAACCCCAAAAAGGTCAAATGTGGGAAGTCACGTGGTGTACAGCTGTACAGACCATGATCTTGTCATTTGTGTCAAGTTAATCGATCTCAAAGAGATACTGGGCCAGATCTTGCCAAGTTCTGTAAATTGCTGTGCTGGGCAAAAGTCTTACCAGGCAAACTGCTGTTAAATCCCAGACTGGTTTGGGTTGGAAGAGACTTCCAGTTCCACCTCCTGCCATGGGCAGGGACATCTTCCACTAGCCCAGGCTGTTCCAAGCCCCATCCAACCTGGCCTTGGACACTTCCAGAGGCAGCCACAGCTTCTCTGGGCACCTGTGCCTGGGCCTCACCACCCTCACAGGGAGAATTCCTTCCCAATATCCCATCTAAATTTCCCCTCTTTCAGTTTAAAACCATTTCCTCTTGTCTTGTCACTGCAGGCCCTTGTCCAAAGCCCCTCTCCAGCTCTCTTGGAGCCCATTTAAGTGGTGTAAGGGGCTCTAAAGCTGCTAAATTGGGATGTTGGTATTTTACCTGTGAAAATGCACACATTGCTCATGTGCCAGCTTGGGCTGATTTGTCTGGGCCCACAGAAACATCTGAGCTGTGGGAATCTCTGCATCTAGCAGATGACTCTGGGCTCCCTCTGTTCTCCAGGTGAGCTGGATGTGCTCAGGGTGCCATGGGCTACAGCCTCCCACAGGTGTCTGTCCCAGATCCTCTGGGCTGATCTGCCCTGGCCTTCTCACTCTGATTGCAAAAAGAAAACTGCCAGTCTATGCTGGTGGCATCTTCCAGGGCAGGAACACCCCTCGGTGGTTGTCCACAGCAGGCTGGGATGGGTTTGTTTCTAAAGGTTCAGAGTCCTTGCATTTCTGCTGAAGTTTGGAGGTGGGATGAGCTTTGGCCTTAAACTGAACCTTGGCCCTAGACCTCAGGTTTTGGCTGGCTTGAGGGCTTGTCCCCAGTTCACTGGGATCTCTTCCCAAGCTTTTGGGAAATGTAGCCCAAGCAGATTATGAGGAGGTGTGGAGATGTGTCGAATTCCTGACCCACCTGCCTTGGCTTTCCTTACATGAACGACTTCTGTTACAAAACTTACACAAATCCAATTAAATAGTTGAACCTCTTCTGCCACCTGGAAATCTCATTCATAAGGGAAAGAATTTGACCTTTTGTCTCTCGTTCTGGACTTCAGCATCCCATGTTCTCCTTGGCCAAGCTTTGTTATGGCCATATAAAGCAGTACCAAAAGGCTGGCCAGACATCACTCCCTTCATGCCACACTTTGTTTATAAGCCTGGATTATGCTTTTGTCCAGGACAGTTTGCCTTACCCTAAAATCCTGGCAGTCTAGAGGAGAGGAAAATCAGATAAGTGTTCCTGATAGCAGGGGAGCCAAGAGCCAGTGCGAGGAGCAGCTCCTGCTCGCAGCAGACACCGCTGCCAATCTGGCAGCTGGACACAAGCATCCCAAACTGGCCTGGCCTCGTGTGATCTCATCCCCTCTGACTGCTCCAGCACGAGTTCAGGAGGCTGGGCTGGCACCAAGAGCTGGGAACCCCTGCAAAAGCAGAGGTCATGGAGGAAATGTTTAACAAATGTTCAGCTGTAGCAGCGAGGCTGCTGTAAAAATCACTCAGTTGTGGTTTAGGGGCATCACTCACCTGCTTCCAGCTACGTGTGACTTTTGGGGACTTGAATGCTGTCTGTGGAGCAGGGGAGCTGGGAATATCCAGTGAATGGGGTCAAGTGCTTTCCCTACAGGATGCAAAGTGTGGAGTGCTGTGGCCTTGCCTGCAGTTGTAAATGAGCCACTGCTGTCAGCAGACCAGATTCACAAAATGTCCTGAGCTAGAAGGGATCACAAGGATCATCAAGTCCAACCCTGACAGGGCACCCCAACAATCCCACCCTGTGCCTGAGAGTTGTCCAGATTCTTCCTGAGCTCTGGCAGCCTTGGGGCTGTGACCACTTCCCCAGATCAAGCTGCTGAGGCTGCACTTGATGATCTCCAGTGGAGTCCCAGTGGTGGTGGAGGACAATTAGCCTGGTCAGGGTGGTGGAGCTGGAGACCCAGCTGCCAGGATCAGGTTGGGATCCTGGGGTCAGTTTGAGAGCAGTGAAGGGAACTTTATGAAATGCTGAGCATTTTAAAGAAATCCTCTTTTTGGATCTCTTGATGCCACCATGAGTCACATCCCTTGTTCCAAGCAAGGGATCTGCAGCAGAAGGAAGGAAAGGAGGGAACTTTGCAGTAGATAGAAAATAGAATAAGGGGAATAAGGACATGGAGTGTTGGAGTGTGAAGGGGAGACCATCCCACCACTGCCACCCTTTGGGTGGTGTCCACCCTCCAGCCCCAAAGGAAGGAAGGAACAATTCAGCCCGACTTCACTTTGCTGCCCAAGCTCTCTGGGCTCAGCACAGGGTGAACTACTTGGTTGCTAATGTCAGGGACTTTCCTCTGACTGAACCTTGGAGAAATGGTTTGTACAGGTTACTGGACCGTTCTGACCTTTTGTCTGCTTTATCAAAGACCAGAGAAAGGATCCTGTCATTTATTTTATGTGGGGCCAGAGGCTGACTGGCCATGCATGGTCATGGCTTTGATAAAAGCCGAAATCCCAGCTGAAACAATAAATTAATTTTGACAGCTCAGGTACATATTGCTCTTCTCATTCAATAGCCAGTTCAGTCATTTTTTCATTTCCATCAGTGGCAAAAGGAGGCTTTGAGTTTGGGAAATTCCTGATGCTGTGACTGAGCACAAGGCACTGGGGCATGGCACCTCCATCCTGCAGCAGGACAGGGCCAGGCTGTGGAGCAGATCTAGGAAGCCTTTGCATGGTTGGTTTTATTTTATAAATTTATTAAATTAAATTTAATTAATTAAATTTAAAATAAATTTAATAAAATTTATTCATAATTTAATGAATTCTAATATGTTGTTGTCGCTGGGGGTGGGGGGAATATGTCTCTTGTGAGCTTTGGATGCCTTGGTTGTACCTCTCATACACTCTGTTCTCCCACTGTTGAGACTTGGTGCAAAAACTCTACTGTGTCCCTTCTTCCTTTTTGGTTAATCTTCAAATGATATTTTTAACAGTACACAAAGTTTTCCTGTTTCCCTTTGTATTTCCCTGAAGTTTTATTACCACTGCAAGCATGTAAAACACTCAGCAGGCAGAGTCACTGCTGTGACTCACTGCCTGCTTCTTGCACAGTTCATTCTCTTCATTCCCAGCTTCTCCCCAGGTATTCATTAGTACCTGTGAGCTGTCTCATCAGTCCCAGTTGATGATAATTTAAAGTCTTTTTGCTGTATCTCGTCATCCTTCTGTGTTCCTGGAGGTGATCATCATACTTATCTGGCAGGTTTTTCCCTTTCTTCAGGGGTTTCCCCAACTCTGTCACCCATCTCTCCTCCAAATCCAAAGCCTGAAAACCAGGAGCATCTCTTCATTTACTGGCGGATGGGCCCCTAATTTCCCAGGCTGTCCAGGGACCATGACAAATCACATCAAGTGTTTTGCTATCACAGGCCATGTGTTTTCCCCTTTTTATGGGATAACAGTAGTAAATATCCCAAAGTTTCACTTTAATTCTTTTCTAGATGGGATGATTTCTTGTCTGATCATCTGAGATGAGTTACTGGCAATGTTCTGTACTGGGATGTGCTGCGAATGTGGCTGGCAGTGGCTTGATGTGTGTCTCAGTGATGGAGATTTAGACAGCACCATCATTTCTGCCTGTGATGTGTGGTGGTGGGTTTGTTCTTGTGCTTGTTGTGCCTTTGGCTGCTTGTTTGTTGTGGCCACTGTGTTTTCATGTTCTGATTTTGGGTTATCATGTAGCTGTGGAGACCCCCACTGCGCTCTGCCTGCCATTGTTGTGGCTTCCTGCTAACCAGTGTTTGTTGTGGGGGATAATATGTGGTGATGTTTTCTGGCATCTTCCTTTGCTCTGGCTGCTTGATGTTTGCATTGTAGTCATAGATTTCCATGGTAAAATGAAGAACAAACAAGCTTTCCCTTTCTAGTCATTTGTGAAACTCAAATATGATCTGGTTCAGCACAACCACGAAAACTTGGAGATCAAACCGAGTAAATTGAAAGTGTCCCACAACACAGAAATTCCCTCCTTCCATCTTTCCTTGTTGTCTCTCCACAACCAGATTCCTGCTGCCAATTCCAAGCAGAAGGGAGGTTTGCTAAGAGAGCTGCTTCTGATCCCACAGAGTGGGGTGGGACAGTGGTCATGGACTAGTACCTGAGCAGAACCTTATGTTCGGAAGTAGAAGTTTAGTAGGCTCTAAAATGTGGATTCACATCTTTGGTCAGCCTTATGACTCCATAAACCCATTATTTTTATCATAAAATAATAAGTTCTGTGTCCTTGGAAATGGAGAGAAGGGGTGGGGGCAGTGGTATATGTTTATATCAAACGTTTTCATGCAAAGAAAAAATGCAGTTTTGAACGGCTCTGTTTTGGTGATTTGCTTATGAGCTCCATTCCTCTCCTCTTGTTTCCCCCACGGCTCCAGTGCCAAACGTCTCCTTTTACCTGGACAGATGAAAGCAGGGGGGATCAGGGTTTTATGAACCCAGCATTTTTCCTTAAAGATAAACCAACTGGATAATCAGGGTGGGAAAACGTAGCTGTGAGGTACTTAAAATGAGACATTTGAAAGCTCCTTGTGAAACCTTTTCCCTGAGTCTTTTCTTCTTACAAGAGTCAGAAAGCCCCCCTTTCCCTGCGCCAGCCATGATCAACAACACTGAAACTCAGACAGTTGTAATCAGCCCTAATAGGAGCAGAAAAGCCAAGTGCCACGCGTTATTATGCCTCAGCCCCTGTAGTGCCGGTATCCGGAACCTCACTTGTGCTGGGATAACAGTAAACAGATGTCAGGGCAGTAGTTGCAATACTGAGTTACCCTTTCAAAATCCAGCTTGCCCCATGGATTTTTGCAGTTCTTGTTAAGGCCCCCTCTTACTGAATGCTTTTGCTTTCTCTCTCTTTCCTTCTCCGCAGGGTTATTTTATTTTTTGCAGGATCAGCTCCCTTGGCTGATTCACCGTGTGGCTCCATAAATAGTTGGATTGGCATAATTGAGGGGTGAACCGGATTTGGGAGTGAGTGGCTGGTGATTGAGGAAGGAGGGGGAGTGTGATGGGATAAGCTGGGCTTACCACCGAGAGAAATGTTTGTGGAACCACGGCTTTTCCACAAGGAGCCACAAGTCTACTGGAGAAGCAGAGAAATGCTCCGACCACTGGAGGAGTGAAACTGCTCTCTGGGCCAGATGCTGATATCATTGCTCTGAGAGCTTTGGCTCTGGCCCCAGCCTCGTGCAGACGCGTGTACCCATCCCTCAACACACTGAGCTCTTGAGTGGGATTGGACACGGGATTCTGTAGGGTGACACTGCTCTAAATGTCTTTGACACCAAGGAAAAGAACTCCATCAGCTGCTGTGGAGCTGAGTTGGTTCTAAAAGTCATGTTAAATAGCTGCCTAAAGTGTCATGGAATTGGAATGCTACACCAAACCCAAATCTGGTGATTTTGAGGAGAACCAACCATATTCTCTGCGGTGGGATCACGCAGATGTTTGCTCTTTCAGGTGCTACAACAGCAGAGGGAGGGAGGGGGAAAGAGAGGAGGAATCAGGAGTGGCAGCACAGATTTTTAGATTATTTTCAACTGGTTGTGAGGGAGCACTTCAAGGATTGGGTTTCCCATAACATCCAGCCCAGGGTGTCCTTAGGCAGCTGCCCTGGGCTTGTTCCTGGATTCCCACTGCTCCCTCATGCTATTCTTGCAGCCACAGAGTGAGCTGAGTAAACTGTAGACTCACAGAAGGGTTTGAGTTGGGATGGACCTCCAAAGATCTTCTTGTTCCAATCCCCCTGCTGTGAGCAGGACACTTTCCACTAAATTGGGTTGTTCAGAGCCCCATCCAACTTTGAATGCTTCCAGGGATGGGGCATCTGCCACCTCTCTGGGCAACCTGAATCAGCTTATGCTGGGAAAAATGAGCCCAGCAGGGAAGAAGAAATATTTTCCTTGCTGTTCTGATCCATTCTAGACTTTCATCACTGCCAAATCTTATCCTGAAGGGAGCAAGGGATTACAGTCAGAGCAGCGGGAAGGTGAGGAGGCAGTGGTGAGCTCCTCCCCACCAGGAAGAGGTTACATGAGTGTGCTGTGGATGAAGGAGGATGAGTGTGGTCCTTTGGAGTGACTTGTCCAGCAGCCAGCCTGCCAACACGTGGATTTTGGCAGTTTCAATTCAATGTTGTCATCAGCTCTGCCCACTTCTTTTCAGACAGCCCAAAATGCTGTAATTTGGAGGGGTAGCATTTTTAACCATGAAAGCGGTGTTTCTAGGAACATCACGACCACAGAGTGGCTTTCAACAGAGGGGTGTGGGCAAAGAGAAGGCATTTTGTTGGGTTCTGGGGCGTTGTTGAGGGGCCTTCTCTGGAGAGGGTGGGCCAGGGTTGCTGTACTAGAGCTCTCTCTCCTTTTCCCTTGCTGTGAGTCTGCAGGGAGAATTCAGAGAGCTGGGGATGTGCGTGTGGATGTGGGCAGTGACGCATTCCTGGGGCATGTGCAGAATTCCTGTGAGTGACCACAGCACTTTGGTGAACAACTATCAGAAGGTTTCTCACTCTTCCTCAAGGAAGGATGCTGTGTTCCCAAAAAAGCCTCCCAATGGATGTAACGCTGTTCATCCTGTTCTGTTGTGACCGTTGCTTTTCCTGTGGCTATTTTGCTCCTCATTTTCTTCCTGGGAGGAGGTTGTTCTCTTGAGCAGCAATATCCCAACCCCAGTTTGGTTCCTGCGGTGTCCATATTTCGTGGGACTGTTTCTTATTTAGCAGCTGCCTTTGCAGGGGTGTGAGGATGCTCCACGCCGTGCCAGTGATGTCAGACAGGCTTTGCCCCATGGTCTGGAGCTGCAGAAAATGTGTAAGAGATTTCACTGCTGCTTACAGGCATTGTGTTTGCCTTCCTTTTTGACAGGGGGAGAGATCTGGGGAAAGAAGTTAAAGAACCAAAAAAGGCCTTCCAGTGGGATATTGGGGCGGGAATGTTCCTGCCTGTGTTCCCACATTGTTCCCAGCCTTCTGCTGGAGTCCAACTGTATGACACAGGCCTCCAAAATGTGAGGGAGATCCCCTGATGAGTGACACATGCAATGGCAACTCACTGCCTGTGCCCACAAGGCCACAGCCATAGGGTGGGTGCTGGAGAAAAGGGGGTTGGCCTTACCCAGCAGCATGAGTTGCACCCTGGGCTGCTGCAGGGTGGGACCCAGACCCATCTGTGGCCCTGAGGGTTTGTAGAAAGGCTTTCACTTCTTGGCAGCCCTCTGAGAATCGTTTGCTGATGCAGAGATGGCTAAAAGTGTCATTGTGGCAGGCAGGTAGCCCGCTGTCCCCAGATTCTGGAGAGAAGACCAAGGGAATGCCAGGTTCCTGGGAGCAGAGGAGCTGCCTCCAGCAGCAGAATGCCTTTGCTGCTAATGCTTCCAGGGAGGGAGCTTGAAGAAATGCTCGGGTAGGAATAAGTAGAGCTGGCAACAAATGTGCATTTCATTTTATGAACATTTCATGGTGAAACTTAAAACTTCCACAAAATTTGGGGGACTGGATAGCTCAGGGGATTAGTAATGGGATACAGAGCCTTTCATCTCACCAGTGCCTTTTCAACTGCAGCTCAAGTCAATACCAGTGACTGAAAGTTGTTACCATCTGATGGCTTATGTGCAATGAGTTGATGGTCTCAGTGCATTTCCTGGCAGTCAGGTATCTGTGGCTGACGCACACAAACACCCCAGAGAGCCTGGCTGCTCGCCAGCCCTGTTGGCAGCCTCTGCCCACGGCTTGATGAGTCTAAGAGTGAAATATCCCATTTGCTTTTAGCTGGGAGCTCTATCAGGTACTGTCCTGGCACGTGCAGCGTGTGAGAAATGCCAGGTGGGGAAGCACTGGGTTTATGTAGGCATCTTCCGTTTGTACTGTGGTCCACCAGGAATACTGCTTTGTTGTAAGGACCTCCTCCTCGGATGCTCACCCCTCAGCAAAGCTGTGATGTACAGGAAATTTATGTTTTGCCAACAGAAGGAAGACATTATGACACAGAGCTTTGTGTTTAAAATAATGTCACTGCTTTTCTGCCCCTCCCCAAAGTGCTTCTAAGTGGAACACAGAGCACATTTTAACAAGCATTTGTTTATTAATGCATCTGGGATGTGAATCTAGCACAGGGTTGCACCATCATCATCTCCATTTCCAACTGGGAAAACTGAGGTAGGGAGAAACCAAGTGAAAAAGCAGCTCTTCCAAGATAAAAAATTCAGGAGTTTGTGGGTGCTGACCCTGATCCAGTAATGGATTTAGACCATTGGTGCACTCTGCTTCTCCCTCAAGACATCTGCCCTCGCTCCTTCCATTGTGGATCTAAAAGCAGCCCCTCAGAGGAAACCTTGCAAAAGGCTGTTGCTTCAGGGATGTGTCCTTTCCCATTTTATGCTCTAGGCAACTCATGGTTAGGACATAGTTTGGAACAAGGAGACTTCTAACAAAGGTGTTTAGGTGTAGATTTTGTTGCTTCTGTTCTAAGTTGTGGTGATGGGATGAAGAACCGGTGAAGATGTGGTTAATCCTCTGGTTAATAGCCCGTTACCAGCCCTGGGGCTGGTCGTGGTGAGACTCCCTCGACATTAGCATCAATCCATGGAGGAACCAGCCCCTGCTGGGACATGAGCATCCCTGAGTTACCCCCATGCTTTGGGGACTTCCAGCCCATGTCTAACAGGAGGATCCCTCTGCTTTGGGAGCAACCTGGTGTCAACTGTTCCCTGCAGGAATCTCTGCACCCAAGTGGGATGAGTGTCCTGTGCCCTTCTGGCCTTTCCACACTCACACCGAGCCAGGCACAAGCAGGCCAGCGGTAAACAAATGATGTCAGCTCCCAATGGCGTTATTTTTATGCACTTTGTATATATTACTTGTCCCTATGTATCTCTGGGCTGTTCTTTCTCCCCCTCCCACTGCCTCTCAATCACCCTCAGAGCTCTTTTTTTTTTCTTTTGGTTAAAACCAACATCTGTAGATTTGCTCTTGACAAAAATAAAGCCATCCATCTCCTTTGCCCTGCCACTGTGTCTTGTAAGCTCAGGAAAACAGGCTGGTCAAGGTTTACAGTAGCTGTGGCTGCCTGCAGTGGGAAAGGCACTTATCTGTGAGGAGGGTTCACAGCTCTCAGGAATGCATCCTTTCCTCAGACCGAGGGGGTGGCTTTTGTTTATCCTCTGGCACACAATGAAATGATGGGAAAACATGCTTGGATGCACTGCAGTAGTAAGGTGGGGCAGGGCAGTGGTTAAAAATGGAACAGAGCCTTTGATCCCCGGCCAGAGCAGATGACTCCCAGAGTTTGGGCTTTAGGCTGGACGTCATGTTCTTTCTCTCCATCTCTGCACAGATGGAAGAATTCCCCTCCTACCTTGTGAGGGGAATTAATTCTCTCAGGCAGGCTCGGGGAAGAGAGGAATTACAAGTGAGGCTGGAAGGAAGGAAGTGGTTTGGGATAAGCCATGCCTGGCTCAGGTGGGTGCTGGAGGAGCTGGTACAAGCCTGAGCCTTCCCAATAGCCTGTGGCTCCATGCAGCACATCCCAAGATCCCAAACTCCACGGCAAAGAGCAGCTGAGCCTCTGGGCTGCGGCCTTGGTGGGGGCTGCTGGGGCTGGCGGGGCCAAGCAGTGAGTCATGACAGCGGCTGGCATTTGGGACAATGTTTTTCCTGTTAATCTGCCCCACCATCTCCCCCAGAACACACAATGGAAACTCCATAATCCAGGAGATAGCCTGGGGCATACCACAACTCCAGAGGGTCCTCGCAGGAGGCTTTGAGTCCTCCCCAGATTTCCCAGCAGCCAGACCAGGTAGTAAATAACCACAGGAGTCCAAAAGATCGAAGGGGCGTGACAGAAGGATTACGTGCCTACGCTTAGTCCTGCTCTATCCCGGAGCTGGAGTGGGACGCTCAAAGGCTCTGGAGCACTGACTCCTTGGAGCCAAAGTATATCATCTGTTAAGTCTCTGGCACGCCAGACTCGCTTTAGAGTGAGCAAATTGAAGGTCATCTCTCAGAACCTGGTTAATGCCAGATGCCAAAGCAGACAGAGAGGGAAGCAGAGGGATGATGGATACTCAGATGTGCAGATCAATGTATGGCTCAAGGCGTGTTTGTTTCTGCCCTGGATTGGTTTCTGTAGCTGAGGTATATTGTTTTTATTATTTATAGTGTTGGGGGAGGAATCCCGTGTGTTTGAATTTATTTGCTGTGCTGTGTGGCTGATTTGGAACACGTCCTGTTGCAGGGTTTTTGTTATTCTTTTACTAAGGAGCTAGGCAATCATTTGGCACTGACAACAGAAAAAAAAAAAAAAAATAAAAACCTCCTCCAGATTCCATTTAACCATTTACCTTTTCAGCACTTGGCCACTGTGCACATTTTGGGAATGGCTGAGGGAACCTGTCTGGCCTTGATTCAAGAGGTGGAATTCTTGGGTGGAATTTTAGCACATGTCTGAGGGCGAAAGCGCCGTGCCAGCCACGGGCACGGTGAGGATGGCCCCGGCCGAGATGGAGCGCAGCAGCTGCTCCACGGCAGCACCGGAGCCTGAGCCAGGAGGGAAAGAGGATCCATTACATTGCAAGTCAGCTTTCAACTCGCTTCAGGGTTTGAACGTGAATCATTCACTCCACTGGGGAGATGACTGAGGACTCTAAGTTGTAAAAAAAAACTCAAACCAAATGGAAAGCTGCAAAGGAACATCCAAGGAATGTGAGTGGGGACTTGGGCACAAGGACTTGGGCAGCTTGGAGGCAGCCTTCAGGTGCTCAACCAGGAGTCTTGCTGTTCCCTTTTTCTTGAGCAACTCAGGGTTCTGGAATGGCTTTCTCCTTGTCTTAGTGTGTTTTTTCTGCCAGCATCTCTGGCTGGCAGAAGAGACCTGCAACAATACTCAGGGCTTTGCTTCTGAACTGAGGCACAGCTCCCCTGCATGGAGCCGGCTGCGTGTCTGCAGTGGAGTGGGAAATCCCAGGAGGATGGAGGGCAGTTCCCTGTTTGGGGTACCACATGCAGACAGAGCTGCTTTTGTAGGCCTCTGAACAGGGCTTGGGGATGTCCCAGTGCAGAAGCTGACATGTGTCCTTTTGGTCACAAGGCTGAGCCTGAGTCAAGAGATTGGAGCACAACACACGCAAGTGTATGGCTAGGGAAGGAAACTTGCCTCTTCTGCACAAGCCTTTCCAAAAAAATCAGGACTCTGGAGGCACTGAACACTGAGTCCCATGGTTCTGGGCAGAAGATAAAGGTCATCTTTAAGCCTCATGCCCCTCAGCAATTCAGTTTGCCAGTGAATTCTTCCTCCATGGTGCTCCCTGTCAGGGATTTCCCCAGTCACATCTTTCTGCAACTGGAACTAACAGCTCAGACTGTGCAGCCAAAAGCCAAATGGAACACATATCCTCAGAGCACAGGCGACAGTTCTGGCCTCTTACATGTGCAAAAGCAGTTTAAATGGATCACTGAGGCCAGGAAACCCAACCTGCATAGCCTGGAAGCTTTGCATTGTAAGTTGGCTGAGGCAGCATTAATTCAGCTGCTTTGCTCTCCCTTGGCATGAACTCCACTTGTTTTCCTTGTGATGTGCAAACCTTGACACTTGGCTACTCCTGACTTTTCATCTGTACTGAAATTGAGACCCAAACACAGACACTTTGGCTGAGTGGACACTTCAGGAGAAATCTGAGCTGGTGGAATTGCCCACCTTAGTGTCATTTCTAACTCTTCACTTGGACTCAGGGGATTTGTTTCTCACTGCTGTGCATTCAGGGAAGAGATACTGCTGCTGGTCCCTTCTTTGTGTCTTTTCTTGTCTCGTTTCCAAACTACTGGAGGCAGAGGAAGTGTACAAATGCTTGATTTTAAAAATGTGCAGCTTTGCCCTTCCTAATGAGTTTTAAGGTTTGTGACTGTCAGCATCAACATGTGTATTTAAATTATTTTCTCAATTTGACTGTTGGAATTACAGAAATTCCTACCAATTTCCATGCAGGCTGGTACCAGGTGACAAAAGGTGGCCCTGACTCACTCCAGACTCCTTGGATAGGAGCCAGCTTTGCACCCTGTATTGTTTTGGAGTGACCCTCCAAGGTGTATTCACATTTCTGTGGCCAAATTCAGCACAATATTGTGGGTTTGTTGAGCATGTTCCCAGTAAAAGTGGTCCAACCTTTCTTCTCCCTCTGCTCTGTGTAACAGGTTACACTGAAAAGGAAAACCAGATTTTGGCTAAAATCAAAACATCTTCCAAGAGTGTCAGCTTCAACTAATTTTCCCATCAGCTGACATTGGCATGGCTTCCTATGGTTTTCAGTGTTTTGTTTGCATAACATCAAAAGGCTCTTGTTTCAATGGACTGGGGTCTTGTCATTTCAGCAGCAGTGTTTCACTTCATCCTGGTTTCTGTGTTGCTGTAAGTTCTTTGGTGTTACACTGAGCAAGAGGGTTGGTGACCTCACCTTTAGAGGGAATGGATGATGCCTCTTCCAGAAGGAATTCAGAGACCATGGCTTTGGAGGGGTAGGATCGGGCTTCCCAAAGCCATGACTTAGAGAGAGAGCTTGGGGCAGGAACTTTATGGGCTTTGGTGTTCAGCACCAAACTGTGACTGAGTTGTTCTCGTCGTGGCAGGGCTTTGTTTTTACCAGAATGGCAAATATGTGGTTTTCTTCCTAATGAAAAGCTCTGGGACTTTCTACTTCATGGAAAACTTCACAATTTTGGCTGAGTTTTCCTCAAATCAGAATCTCAAGTGAGTTTAGTCACATTGGAGATTATGACAAGGGTGGGAAAACCCTGACCTGCTCATCAGGAAAGTCACCTTGGATTGAAGCCAATGGTGTTTTTTTGGGATTTGAACCCACAGAAGTGTTTGAAACAAAGATGTTCTCAAGGCTTTCAGGAGCACAGCTCCCCCAGCTTTGGGACTGTTGAGTGTCTCCCATTTTTTCATCCCATGAGTAAATTTCTATAGGTTTATTTAAATACTATTTGTTTAAATGCATGAAGTTTCCCTGGAAGGGTAAAAAGGGTCCTTCCTCAGTGTCCTTGATGGGAAAGAAAGGCATAGTGAGCTGTGATAAACAGGTGAAGATTCCTTACACTGACATGAGATGAGTTTTAGTTGCTCATTCTTTGGCTTCCAGGTCCATCGATGTTTCCAAACCAAACCCCAGAGGGTGATTTTCCCATTTACAAGGCTGAATTGCTTGTCTGTGTTCCTGAATTCACTGCATTTGTTTGCTTCTCAGCCAACACAATTTCTCAGCAGGTGCCTGTAGTAAAACCACAGACCTGTGAATGAAAGCACAGACAGTTCTTTGAAGACACTTTATCTCCCTTGGCTGGTGGGGAAGGTAAAGGGACATCTCCTGCTTTTTACCCTGGCTTTGGTTACAGTCTCTTCTCAGGGCTGTGGGCCATTAAGCAGGACATGCTCCTTCCTTTCTGCTGTGCTCAAGGCTTGGGTTTACCCAATCCAAAGATATATGATTGCATTTTGAATGAAAATTACATCTGAAACCAGTTTTATCAGTTTCCTGGAAGATGACAGGGAGAAAATATGTGAAAAATGTCTTTTCACCTCTGTTGGGATTTTTTTCTTTGTCCTTTGTTGTCCATTGCATCAAGCTTCCTTATCATTTCACCATGAGAAAATGTTTTCACCCAGTAAAAGAGAGGCCAAACCTTCATGGGTTCATTAAGGGGTGAGTGGTGTGACCAGAGATACCCGATCTGGATATGAGAGAATGTCAGCTCTGGGACCTGTGCTTTGGGCTGGCTTTTATTTGCTTGGTGGTGATGGTTTGGGGCAGGGAGACAAAGACACATTTCTCCTGCCTAACCCAGCTCTGCTTGCAGGTAACTGAGAGGAGCAGCTGGTGCCATTCCCAGCTCCCCATTTCCCCTCCACTTGGACAGGAGAGAGCAGCAGGACTCTCCTCAGCTGCACTGGGGCTCGCAGTGGGAAGGAATGAGGGAGCATTTGACTGCCCCTGACTCTCTCTCACAGAAACAGGGCAAGAAACCTTCTCACTTTCAGTGACATCCCCTCTAGGCAATATATTTTTCCCATTTCTCCCAGTGGATGCAGCTTTACTATCTGTGTAACAGCATATTAGTTAGGTCACTTCACAGCTATGAGGCTGCTGTGCGGATTCCCTCTCTTCTAGGAATTCTGCCGATGAATCATCAACACTTAGGGCTGGAGTTTGATGTCTTTATTCACACTTAATGCTCGTACTTGGCTGCAGAAGTAATCCTGTGGAATCCAATGGGACTAACTGTGGAGCTAGATACCATTGAATCTTCAGCCTTTTAACAGGAGTCATGGGTTACAGCCAGATTTGTGAATACAACTGAAATGCAGTCCTGGCTTTCTGAGGAGGGAGTACCGGGCTAAAATGTTCCTGGTGAAACCTAGACCCATGTGAAAATTCCCTGCTAGCTGGCTTTGTTGTAAAGCCTTGGATGTGATCCTCTGGGGAAGGGCAGTAAGACCCACCTGGCCTCACTTCTCAAAGGGACCAATGAAACTGGGAAAAAATTACAAGCCAGCGTTGGGTATTTTGTTAGTTTGTTCCATTTGTTCGCCTTGGGATGCCTTTTCAGCTGCAGTTTGCCTAGAGCTCTGGGCTTTGTGGTTTCAAAACCCTAACTCTAGGCATAACCCTAACCCTAACCAAAAGCAGCCTTGGCCTAAGTCTGGTTCCAAGGAAAAAACTGTGGAAGAAGCCATGTTGTGGCAGTTTTGTGTTCCCCTTGGGATGCCTTTTGCAGCTGCAGTGTGCCTGGAGCTCTGGGCTTTGTGGTTTCAAAACCCTAACTCTAGCTGTAACCCTAACCCTGACCCTAGGCAGCAAACGAAGCCCTGGGCTAAGGCTGGTTCCACGGAAAAAGCAGTGGAGGAAGCCATGTTGTGGCAGTTTTGCATCCCCCTTGTGTGGGGGGATAGAATATAAGAAAATAAAGATAGTGCAGAAGGTTATCTCACCCCTAAGGAGTTGCAGCTGCGCTAATTATCAAAGATTAGGAACAGGCCTGCCCTTAACAGGCCACAGTTGTGTCCAGTGAGGATGAGTGCTATAAAAGAGTGGGTTAGGTGATTGACAAGCAAGTTGGAGTTTGTTGGCTGTGCTGGGAGGAAGAAGGAGTCAGTGCTAAAAGGAGCTGCCCATGAGCCATCACAGAGAAGGTATGGGAGCTTTGATGTAAGATGGCAATAGCCATGAGGTGCTATTTGGAGCTGCAGTGTGCCTGGAACTCTGGACTTTGTGGTTTCAAAACCCTAACCCTAGGTGTAACTCTGGCAGACATGGTGGCTTGGGTCTGGAAGGCATCCTGCATAATGTGGAATTCCAGCAGGCAGCCGGCCACTGAGGGCCTCAGGCTCCTGAACAACTCTGCAGGCCTTTCCCCAGGAAACCAAACTCACCAGCCTGGGTTCCTGGTGTCAGTTTGCAGGAGGCACTTGGCACTGTCAAAGCAGTCTGAGTTGGCAGAAATGGCAGCTTGGGTCTGGGAGGCATCCTGCACCATTCGGAATTCCATCAGGTATCCGGTCGCTCCAGCATGATTAATTGTCTTTCTGAACCTTTAACTTTTTTATGCTGGACATGAAAGTTTTTTCTGTCTCATACACAGTACCACAGGCTGTGAAAGGTGCAATTATGGGATATGCAGTCCTGCTCTCTGGGAAGGATTTTGGGATCTGATGAAGGTGTTGTTTATTTTTAGGAAAGGTTTTCTCTGATCTCCACTCTAATTCTTGGTGGATTTGCTGGGGTTGTTTGAACCTGAATCGATGTGCAGTTTTTAGCTTGGCTTTCTTGGAGGTTGAGGGAAGTGAGTACCATTAACCTAATTTACTCATATGGAAAGGAAGAAGATGTATTTGTTTGAAAAAGCAGCAGTACTGTCATTGTTTAAATGCTATCTTGGTAATGTGGTGCTTGATGATCTTCATATGTAACACCAATAGATTTGCAGTGGATATTGGGAAGAAATTCCTCCCTGTGAGGGTGGTGAAGCGCCGGCACAGGGTGCCCAGAGAAGCTGTGGCTGCCCCTCGATCCTTGGAAGTGTCCAAGGCCAGATTGGATGGGGGTGGGAGCACCCTGGGATAGTGGAAAGTGTCCCTGACCATAGCAGGGGTTGGACTGCATGGGCTTTAAGGTCCATCCCAATCCAAGCCGTTCCATGATTCTATAAACTTTAAAAAAAGGAAAAGATATCCAGACCTGGTGAATCATAACATGCCTGTGCTTTAATGTTATTTAAGAAAAAAAAATCAGCAGAATTGTGAATCACAAATCTTCATTCAGTGAATTCTTGGGAGTCAACCTCAGCTGCAGGGCTGAGCCCCAGCCGTGCAGGGGCAGTGCCACTTCCTGTGCAGTGCCCTGGTGTGACAAAATCCAGCCAGGAGCAGGGGGCAGCTCCTGGAGTGTGGCCATGCCCTGGGCACCACCACAGCCCTTTGCCATGTGCCCAAGAGGAGAAACTCCAGCAAAGACACTCTGGTGCAGCTGTACAACATTACCCTGCAGGGGAGGAGGGTGGGGAAATGAGGAACAGCCACACGTTTGTCCCTCGGACAGGGCTTGGTTTACACTGCCCCACTGAGGGTTTGTTTTCTTTTAGACCAAATTGGGTGGTAGCCATGGGGGCTGGACATGAAAACACAACCAGGCTTGGTCCTGGCGCTGGTGGTCCCCTGGCCCAAGCTGCTGTGAAGACCCAACAAGGAAGGCTTGAAGTCTCTCTTTCTTCAGCCTCTGCCTCTCCCCCCTCCACTCCCTTACCCTCTCAAGGTGCTTTTAATCCCTTTGGTTAATGTGAAATTAAGATAATAAGTCAAAGAGAAGAGAGGACTGGGAAGGGGGTAGCAGAGGGAAGAGGGAAAGAAAAGAAAATAGAAAAAAAGAGATTCTTTTGACAGATAATTAGGGAGATTGGTTTACCAGCCAGGGACTAATGCTGGCCTCCCAGCTCAAACAGTCCCTTGTGACTCATTTTGTGACTTTAATTTCTATGGGGTTCCTTAAGCAGGTGCCCTCTGACAGGTAGTCAATAGGGGACTTCTGGCTGAGCACCAGCGCCTCTTTGGAGAGGTCAGAGCCAGAGGTCAGAGAGCGGGGCCTGCAAGGTTGGCAGGTCAGGAGCCATCATGGTGACAGATGAACCTCAACGTGTTCCCTCCTCTGGGGCTGTCCCTGCCAGTGGCAGCGCTGGTGTCCCTCGGGACCAGCCCCCTCTCTGCTCAGGGACATCCCTGTTCCCTCTGCTCACACCTCTCAACTGCTCTTCATTAGTCAGAGGGGCTGTTCACAGCCATGAGCCGATGGGGAGAGGGTGCTGTCTCCATACCTCTCAACTGGTCCTCATTAGGTAGAACAGTCCCCTTTTGTCCTGCATGAAGCCCCCTTTGTTTCTGAGCCGCAGCAGGCTGCAAGAGCAGAACCTGATACAAAACAATGCAGCATTATTTAGCCAGAGCCTAAAGTCAGGGAGGGAGCAGCGTTTTGGGAAGCTCTGGCTGCTGTAGTATGCGGGGGTGTGTGTGAACACTCTTGGATTCTTTCTGTGCATCCATCTGTCCTTCCTACTCTGAGCTTGGTTCCTCTTGGAGTTTCTAGCTGGTGCTCACACTATCTGCCACCAGCCCAGGTTGCAGGACTCCTTTAAGAATATATTTCTAAGGTGCTGTAGCTACAGGGAGCTGCTTCTACTCTGCTCCTCTGGGGGAATTCAGTGCCCCCCCCCTTTCCTGAACAGGTTGCCAGGGGGTCCCTGGCTCTGGCAGCATTTCCCTGCTTGGCAGAGGAATCTGGGATCATTCTGCTTTCTTCCACCCTTCCCAGGCTGCCTTCCTGCTGCCAGCAGCTGAGGTTGTGTTGGCTGGAGCCAGATTAGTCATTCTGTCTGAGATTTCTTTCATATTGAGGGTAATGATGACAAAAAAATAAATTAATTTTCTTCATAATTGGGTTCCCGCTTTTCCCCAAAGAGCTGATGCCTTTTTAAAAAGCAGTATCTCTCACCTCTGTGTTGGTGGCTGCAATCCTGCTGCAAAGTAGGATCACCACAGGAGTGTCTGGTAGGTTATAAATCGGGTGGCAGAATTAAATGCTTACATGCCTGGAGTGCCAAGGTCAGGTCCCTGATCCCATTAGGCACTTCTTTCACCTTGAAACAGCTGGAGCAGAGCTGAGCATCAGCTGCAGAATACCTCCTTCAAGTAGAAACTGCAGAGGCTAACTGGAAAGAAATGATCCCAAATGTTGTGCTTTTGGGTCCCATGCACTGCAAAAAAAGTGAGAGGGCTGGAATTAAACAGAGAAAGAAAACAAAGCCTGACTTGGGAGCAGTGGTGGAGCCAAAATGCTGTTTGCAATGAATAGTGTTTGCAAAATTAAGGTAATCTTTTAATTTTTTTTAATAAGAAAAGGAAACCCAATGTGCATCAAGCCCCAGCAGAGCTTCTAAGAGGCAGGTGTGAAGACAAGGAGCTCATTGTCCATGTGCCAGCAATCCAGAGAGAGGAACCTCTCTGTCCTATGCCAGAGTCTGAATATGAAAGTCCTCTATAAATCCAACCTGATTTCAGAGTTAATTGGAGTAGGAAAACCAGGACAGCAGGATGGAGAAATAGGGCTTTGTGGGTTTCCTGGTACACCTCTCCCAAAGAGATCCTCCTGAATTAGCAGAAGGTTTTTGTGGCCTGTGGGGCCAGCATTTACACTGACATCTCTGCCAAGGCTGTTGCGTCACGTCGGTCAAGGTTTATTTTGATACAACCACAGGCGGCCTCATGGGCTGCACACCAGTCAGACCAGCATTTTGGCCACCTTGGGAAGCCCTTGCCTGGTGACCACTGGGTCCAAAGGGTGCTGTGGGAACTGGAGCCATGGCTGTGGTTCTGCAACCTGGGCCTGTTGGGTGTCAGATGTTCACACCCTGTTGTACGCTTGAATCCTGTGCAACCCAAGGAGAGCAGCTGGTACCAACCTTCCGTGTGACTCAGGCAGCAGTGACACACAGGCCTGGGTGTCTCTGGCAAGCAGATGTTTCAGTGGCCAGCTAAGAATTTTCAGGGGGGATGGTGTTTTTGCTGTGGAAACCTCCAGCACCATTTGCTGGAGGGCTGGAAATTGTGCCAAGGGGCTGAGCAAGGGCTCTATGCAGCAGTTTGGATGAGGCTGGTGCCTGCCTTTCATTTCATACTCCCACCTTGCTGGTGGATGGGATTTTTGGCTCACTGCACCTGCAGCAAGGTGGTCACCTGAGAGAACCAGTCCATGTAGCAGACTGGGAGCTGTTTGCTCCTGAAGGGTGGATTTGCTCTATGGATGCTGGGATGGGGCCAGGAACAGCACTGGGCTCCAGGGCTGCTCCCTGTTTACAGTTCTTCCAGCAAGCACAGGCCGTGGCTGGGTGGGACTTGGAGTCCTGCAGTTGAGGGTTTTGTGTTTTGTTTCAAACCGTAAATATAACACAATTGTGTTTATGTAATGCAGTTCTGCGAGATGCTGCACATGGGTTTTAAATAGAATAAGGGTTAAATTTAGCCTCTCTTTTTTTTCCTCCCATTGATTTTGCAGAGATAGATTTGTGTTTAAAAGACTTCTCACCCTGGACTCTGTGCTGAATGATCTCATTGCTAGGATCTCACTCTTTCTCCACCCTTCCCTCCCGTCATTTGCTATTCTGACTAAAGATGAGACAGAAAAAGTTAAACAAACTTTTTTTTAAGATGGGGAACGCATCATCCTATGTGTTTATGCAGTATTAAACACAACAAGATCATTATCTGGAGACACTGGAGACCGGATTCCCTTTGGATATAAATGACTAAAGTTCCCATCAAGTACGTGATTTACACCAGCACGGGCTTTGGCGCCAGGGTGTATAAAGATGAGCAAGGGAAAAAAAATTCAGCTATGCAGAGTTGGACTTTTTAAACCTTTCTTATTAGCCTCCAATTAGCAACTGGAAAAAATTATTGGAAGAAGGAAAAGAAATAAGCTGAACATCATCAGAAGAGCAGACTGAAACTATGAACGTATTTTGTGTTTTTAAACCTCACTTGGTTCTTTTCCAGTCATCAGCAAAGGATCAGGCCAACGACTGGGTCTGAATTTCCCCACTTCTCAGAAGTCAACATTTGTTATTTATGCCCCTAATATGAGCAAAATTATATCTGGGACTCAGAGCCAAGAGCCATTGATGCGGAGGGGTTTGCAGATTGGGCTAGCTTTGCCATATGGGATGTTAGGAGCAGTTTTTCTCCAGCTCCAGCCTCTCCCAAGGTTATTTTGAAGTTTCTCTTGTGATTCACACGTCCTGGGATCTCTGCAGTAAAGGATTGGAATGTTGTGCTTGAAGGCAAATCTTTGGGTCAGCTAAGCTAAGTAGTAAACAACACTTCATGTTTCCAGGGCTCTCAAATAGCAGCGTTCCCTCAAAAGCCTTTGATACCAAGTGATTTTAGGTTTACTGACCACATTTCTGAGGAAGAAACTTGTAATCCACCCAAGCTAGAGCAGGATCCTGACTCAGGGCTGTTACTGTCCAGCTGCTTCCATCCTGCTGGGACACCAGAAATACTGGGTTTTATTCTCTCAGGAAAGAAAAATATTACCTGACTTTTGGAGGAAAAAAATGACTGGTGAGCCAAATTCTTTGGTCACATCTTATTCATGGTCTTTATGCAGCCTGGAAGAGTCTTCCAGTTTGTCACGGGTTCTTCACTCATGTTTGTGAACTAAGCACAAGTTTGAATTTCTTCCAGCTCTAACAAGGATGGCATCTGTCTGGGAAGCTGGAATAGGCAACAGGAAAAAGTAGGTTTGGGTTTTTCTCTAATATGGGTCCAGGATTTAAAATAATCTGTGCATCCTGAGGACCACTCTGTTACCTCACTGGTCCTTCAAGAGCGAATTGCCGAGGCTTCCTGGCAGCAGGGATTTGATGCATGAAGGAAATTATCCAATTTCCCAGACTGGGAGATCTGGATGGAGCAGTTGTCTCCCAGTTGGTTGGGTTTAAACTGGTGAATGGAATGGCACTAGGAACATTGTCCTGGCTGACTGGGGGCATAGCACATGTATGTGATGTTTGTTGGTTCCAAGCTTGGCCCATGCTGGGTTTGAAGCCTGGGTTTGTTTAGAAGGTGGGACGATGCTGTGGTTGAATGACATGTAATTCAATGCCCATTTTTGCCAGTTGGACTGTCTGTGGTCTCTTCCGTTGCTCCTTTCCAGGGCTCCCTAACTCCAAGATAATTGGGTGCTGGCTCCAGGCTTTCTATTTTAATGCTGTTTGATGATAATCATCATTCCCGCAGGGTGAATGGTTGAGAACAAAGACAGGAAACGTCCCCCTGATTAGATAGAGGCAGGAGAGCCATTGGAGGAAAAAAACAAATGACAAAAGTGACAAATGAGGGTCCTGTGACTTCTGCCATCCTCCTGGGGCATGTGGAAGGGCCTGGAAGGAGACATGAATAAGACTTATTTACTGGTTTGGAAAACCATGCCTTGGAAGTCTTCAGGTTTCATCTCCATCTTCAAACAAAGGCCAGAGGAGAGATAAGGCCAGGCAGCTCCCAGGGCTGGGCTGTTCTGGGGACAGTTACACAATCCCTCCTTCGTTCCAGTCAGATGAAAACTAATCATTGATGCTGTGTAAGAGGGAAAGAAGCAACATTCAGATGTGGGTTTAGGTGATGAGCAGGGTACAAACTACACCTGCAGTGTATTCAGAGCACATGCCTGAGCCCAGCTGGAGTCTCACCTTGTTTCATGTTGACTTGTGTTGATGCCATGGCCAGCTTGGTGTGTTCCTTGGGAACCACTGGAAAGGCAAAATGGGCCTCAGCAACAGCCCAAATGTGTGCAGTGCTGCAGAGCAGAAGGGTGTGGTCTATCTGGTGCTCCATTTATGGGTAAATGTGTCTTTTACAGAATTATCAAACAGTTTCAGAATCCTAAAAGGGCTTGCAAGTGTCTTGCTGCAAGGACAGGAAGGTTCTGCAGGAGTTGGGCTTTAGGTGTCAATCCTGAGAAAGGTGAGCCCATGGAGTTTGGAGCAGGTCATGTTCAACCCTGGATCCTGTCCAGGTCCCAGAGATGCCATGAGAGTCTGATTTTACCTTTTTCTTCAAGTATAGAGGACTTATGTCTTGGGGGGAAAGATCAACAAAACTACGCTTTGACTTCAGACAAATGGTCATCAGAATATTGTAACTTCTTAAAAGTGGAGAGGTTTTCATTTTCAGTGGTTGAAAACTGAGTGGGAGCTGGAAGTACAGGGGAGCTGGTTCTGATTAGCCCCAAATTCCCACATGCTGTCGTGCATTTTGGGTTTATTTTTGTTTGTTAAACTTTGTTTCAATTAATTCTGTTTAGTGCTCATGTTTAGAGCATGGCCTTGGGTTTGTTTATGATCATTGTGCACTGGGGGGATGAGCAGAGTCTGGGCAGCCCTGAGAAACCCCCAAACTGAGGGGTTGGACTAGAGGGGGCTCTGAGATGCCCAAGGAGTTTGACATTCCCATGGCTTGGAGAAAACCTTTAAAAAGTTTTCTGAGGCTGAATGAAACATAAAGCTCCAAATCTTTCCTTCTCTGTTTTGACTGTAGAAGAGGCAAAAACCTGATCTGGAGAACAGCTCTAGGGCTGGTATTTTTGGTGGTTCTTCCCCAAACCTTGGCAACTTGTCCTGCTCCTTACCAGACCCTTTGAATTAAAGGTTACTGTGGTTCTCAGTGCTGTCTAGGTTTGAAGCCAATAGAAATCTCCTGAAAGGAAATGGAAATAGAAATATTCTGATTTAAATACCTTTAACTTAAGGTCTGGAATGAAGCATATTTTCTAAAGCTACAAGATTTTTGTTGATGGTGTTTCTGAAGGTAAGGGTGACTTTCTAGGTGTGCTCATATAAACCAAATCTTCCCTCTGTGTTTAGGGATAATTTATAACTACTCTTTAAGATCTCTGCTGTGAAATAAATTAGGGACATGTCTGGAAAATACTGGATTGGCTTAAATGTGCTGCAGAGTTATTTTTGTTTCTTTTATCCTGCATTTTTAAATTAAAGAAATGTGATGATTTAAGGCGTTTGATCTCTGAATGTTGCAATTTTTATTAGCATTTGTTTCCAGTTGTGTGTTTTCCTGGTAATCGGTTTATGGAACCTTTCACCCCCGGTCTCCTCCTCCAGGGTCGCGTGCCTTGCTCAGGTCCAGCCATCTGGCTCTTCTCTCCCACCACTGAGCAAATGGGGGTCACTTTTTTTTTCTGGAAAGAAAGAAGAACAAATGCTGCTGCAGCCATTGCTCCTTGGCAGCTCTGTTGGGTGGCCTCAAGCATGGTCAAGGACTTAAAAACTGCAGAGTGACCTCCTGGTCCCTTTCTAGGTAGGATATTCCAGCCTGGGAATGAGATGTACAATGTTGCTGGAAGTTCTGCCAAGCCACCCAACCTAATGCATGATTTCACTTCCGAATCAGATATGCTTCCCCCTCCTTTGGAGAGTCTAGTGAATCAAGATGTTACTTGAAAACCACTCATTTCAAAATCACACAGATCTGTCTTTTCCCTTCTTGGGACCAGTTTAGGATCTGTTTGGAGTCACTCATATTCACAGGCAATAGCCCAACAGTTGGCCTAGAGCAACACTGAAGGAGCAGAGCTGGTCTGAAGGGAGGTTTTGCAAAGATCACTGAAGTTCAGAAATCCCTAAGAATTTATTCTTATCCTTTATTTCTGGTAGAAACACTTCCAAAAGTGCTTCTATATCAGTTGCATTCCTTGTACCTTTGTCTGTGCATTATCTGTGGGTTCCACTAGCCCACACTCCTTCAGCTGCTCTACTGTGCCAATGCTGTGAGGATTCTGCTCTCCCCAGAGCGCTGTCCAGTCAGCTTTGGTGCATCCCACAGGAGCTCCCACTTCAGCAAAGTGCCATTCCCTCTGTCAGAAGAGAAAAGCTGAAATTTGGTTTAACCAGCCACAGCTCTGGGGCTTGGGTTGCTCTCCCAAAGCTCAGCCTATGGCTCTGACCTGAAATAAGCTCCCTAACAAGTCGTTCCAGCCTCTGTGTGTGTTGTTAACTGTTTCCATGTTTTTGACAGATGGCTTGGTGTACCTCACAGCAAAGCCAACTTCCTGTTGAACAAACAATGAGGAAAGAGGAGGGAGGAAGAATGGGGTGTGGGAGAGAACACAGGATGCCATTTATATTTTATTTATGCAAGTGTTGGGTTTATTTTTTTTATTATTTTTAAATCTTGGGTATGCAGAGGACTGAGAATTTGGGGAGAAATTGGAATTTTGAGGCTTCATTTAGGAGGAGTCTTCAAAGTTTCCAAACCTCCCTCCAGAGACTGAGACCTGTCATTGCTCCTGTTTTACTGATATAATGGGGAGTTGTGGTTCAAAGAATGGAGTTACTGTCTTGTAAGTCTTCTGTAAGGAACTGTCTGTCCCTTCCTGGCAGTGATATTCCTTTTGGAGAAGCTTTCAGGATTCAGGCTGCACAAGGCTTTGCTTTCAAGGTTTTATGCTTGTTTGAAATGCCAGAAGCTATCACCAGGCTTCATCTCCCAGTGAATTACTTTGCTAAGTGACCCCTTATTTTGTGACCTCATGGTCCAGCACATTCTTTTACTGTCCTACAGAAGATTTTGGTGGAATTTATTTTTGGTCAGAACACAGGACTGTGACTTGGACTTAGGTCTGACAGGGTGAACTTGGAGAAGCCAGGGCAGAGTCTTGTCAATCTGTAATATAAACAGGAATATTTGACTGTTTTTGCCAAGTATTTTTAAGATCTAGTGGTAGAGAAAGCTTGGAGGCCTCTCCAGCTAGCAGAGGTTATTTATGTTACTGTGGTGACCAGCACAAGATTTTCTCAGTCCGGTAGAGAAGAACTGGTGGCACTGACAGAGCAAGAATTCCACATCAGCACAGAGTGGGACCCAAGTGCTGGTAACTTGCTTGATGAGTGTCTTGAGAAGCAGCACAGCTTCTTGTCTGTTATTGTTCAAGTCCTCATTGGCCACAACTCCTGTCCAGCCCCTCCCTGGCAGCACACAGTGAGTGATTCCCAGGGTTTCTGATGGCTGGGTTTGGAGCTGTCTCTGCTGTCCCCTCTGAACAAGGGCTGCTCTTGCAGGATTTCAGCCCTGGCTGGTGCTTGCTCTGCCTGGTCAGTGTGATCAATTTTGATGGACACAGAATTCAGCTGACCCCAGCTCCTTGGAAAACAGCTGACTCTGCTCTGTGCCTCGCTCTATGCCTTGCTCTGCTTTCTGTTTACTGTGACCCAGCCCTTCTGGTTACCTCTGAATCTTTTTTCTTCCCTCTTGAAACCATATGCAAATTTGTTTCTCTCCTTCTTCTACATTTCTGCATCCCTCCCTGTGGTGATCTCATCCTTGTTTACAATGGAATTCTCCCTGGACACTGTGCAAGGTGTGGGTGATGGGAGTGAATTCCTCCCACTTGGGATTTTGCCCTCATAGAACAAAACAGATTTTGCCCCCGAATCTGCATAGGTCCTTGTCAGCTCCTCAGCACAGTCAGATGACACCAGGAAAGCAGAGCTGGTGATAGTTCCTATTCCAAAACCCCTCTGCTTCCTTGTTTGCTCTCTAGTAACCCCAGGGAACTGCACCTGGATGATCCCTTCTGACATGTGGTGAGGGTCTGCTGGACCAGGCCACCCAGCTCTGGCCAGAGGCTCTTGGACAGTAATGTCCTGCCAGAATATCAAACACCCATCCTGAAATGCTGCTGGCTGCCTTACCCCAAGGCTGTACCCCAAACCAGGGTACGTCAGTATATCTTGGGGTCTTTCCCCCAAAAAGTCTGGCAGCTCCAAGCCTGAGAAGCATCCATGCAACTCTCCAGTTCTGCAGAGGCATTTGCAGGGATCCCAAGTGGTTCTCTGTCCCTGAAATAGCACAGCCTGTTAAACACTCCCAGCTGAAGGAAACCCACACTCAGTGGCAGGAGGTTTGGGAGGCACCACCATGCCAAGTCCCCTTTGCAATCCATCATTCCCCTTTCCACAAGTTTCCCAGGCAATGGGAGTGTTTTTCCATCCTTCCCTGCTAGTAATGAAGTAAAGTATAAAGTGAGTTATAAAGATGTTTAAAGGAGCTTTTGCCCTGGCCTGGCCTGGAAGAGCTGAGGTCATTCCCAGTGCACATTAGAGAATATGTGGAGGGTCTTTGGAGCTTTCTTCCAGGGAAACAGCTAATAAAGCTGCCTGTGTTTGTTGTTCATGCCAAGACACATTCCAGCATCTGATTATTTTATGTCATTACTTTAATGTGGAAAGAAAGAGCGAAGCATGGATTTTTCCAGGTGGATTGGCCTGTTTGGGGGAGGTCACAGCTTAGGGTGGGTGTGTTGGATTAAAACTGACCCAAACTACTCTGTCAGAAATAAACTTTGTGCAACTAAACTTCAAATTTTAATGTCGCTAAAGTTGAATGAGGGTAGGGTACGGCAGCAGAACCAACAGCTTCCATTTGGAGGCGTTTGCAGATTTGATGTGGAATTGAAAAAAGAAAGAAAAAGAGACAATAGCATTGTAATTGCTTAAGTGGCTCAAACTGCAGAGGAAATGCTGGAAACTCATGTAAAAGACCTCCCTGTAGCCAAATGTAGTACAGAAGGTACCAAAGAGGAATTTTGCTCCCTCAGAAATTCTGTAGTTTGAGGAAGGGATTGTTCCCAATTGGAATAAAATGCTGAACTTCCCATGTCCCACAGGCCTACTTACAAGATGGATTTAATATTACCAAGACACTTTGTCAAGGGGATTAGCTGCTTGAACTTTTTTACTGTGGTAAATAATGCAGAAATCTAACAAACATTCTGACATTTCTAGGAAAAAAAGTCATCAAAATCAATATTTCTCTTTAGATCTCTGCTTTTTAAAGGTAATTACCCTGTTTCAACTCTTTTAAACCAGCTGTGCTCTGTCTGAGGTCTTGGTCTTTGGATATGTGACCAGTCTCTACTCGTGGGAATAGGGAATAATGATTTTGTGAAACTGGATACATGAGCATGGACTCTCTATAATCAGAAAAAGTCATAGATTCATGTTCTGTAGGTCTGGTTTAATTTTTCACTTTTGTGTCACTTCATTGGCATTTCTCTTAATTCTCCCCAACACAGCCAGAATTGGAAACAGGACATCTAAGTCTGGGAATTTGTGGCCAGCTTCTTATCTCCCATTGGTTTTCCACCACTATAACTTCAATGATGGATCATCTTTTTTTGTTTAAATATTCTGGTGTGAGAGAAATGAAGACCAAAGGACTTGGGATAGTTTATGATGGGTTACTGGATATATGTGGAAAATTAGAAGTGATCCATATCCGGTCTATTTAACTCTGTTATCCATTTAATCACCACAATTCCAGGCACTGTAAATTTCTAAATGTTATTTGGAAATGAAGTGGCTCATTACAACTGATGTTGCTAATCCTTCTGCTGGCAGTAGCTCCCCTGCTGAAATGACATAATTTGTGACTTGCAGTGATCAGTGGTGTTGTAGGCAGGTTAAATCTAAAGCCCAGTTTGCAATGGTTTTTCTCATTATCTTACAACACAGTTGTTAACTGCTACACGTGGCTGTTATGTTTGACATTAGATGGCGAAGGGAAAATAAATATTTAAATCCTGTTTATGTGTGGTCCTGCCAAGCAGCACAGAGACAGGACTGGTGTCCCATCCTCCCAACTGGAACTCCATGGCTTTGGGTTCTAAGTAAGATGGGAATTCCTGGGTTCTGCTGTGCACTGTGGGGGCCTTCCTGCTTGTAAAGAGGATTCTAAAGAGAAGATTAATTTTCCATTCTGAGGACAGACAAGAATGAATAGGTCTCATTTTCAAGATACTAAGGAAAGCTGGCAGAAGAAGATTGGCTGTTGCCAACAGCTGTCTATGTCTGGCCTAAATTGTAATACAGGATTCCTGTCCACAAGTGGTCTGTAAGTTTTCATTGAAAATTCTTTGAGATCCTATAGTTCCTAAATTTCTGCTGGAGATACATTGCATGCTGCAGCAACTGCAGCTGTGAAGATTGTGGACAGTGCTTGATGAGCTGGGTAAAATGGTCTCATGAGTAGGCAATATGTTCATGCAGATCAGCACGTTTTCTGACTGGGTGTCTAAAAGGTGGATTAATTGAAATCTAAATCGGAATATATTGACCTCAGTGTTTGGTGGAATGTTGCAGGGATGAGCCCAAGGAGATATGGATGTTTTGGATCCAGATGAAAACTTTAAAAATTAAAATATCAGATTTGTTTCCATCCTGAAAAACTGGGTCTGGTGTGGAAGGTAGATAATTACTGATCTGTGGTGAGGCTCAGATGATTTAATCCCACTGCTTTAGTACCTTCCTCTGAAACAGTGTTTAGTACAGCTCTCATCCCTTATCCACATTTTTGTTCCGCTTGGATTTGTGGAAGTTTCTTATCAAAAGAAAACATTCAAGGACTGAACACGGATTTGAGAGGGGAAATGAAAAGCACTGGCAAGCCAGAAGGGAGGTATTGGGTTGATTGCTCAGCTTTCTTAATAAACTGCTCAAGTTTAAACATGGCCTTGGTCCTTTAGCCCAGCTTCTCCTTCCTGGCTTCAGCTGTAGAAAAAATAACAACAAAACTTTGTATTGTGATGGAGAATGTTGCTCACAATGCCATAGAATCACTGCATTCACCCATCACAAGAACAGCGTGACATTGGTCTGAATCTTGGGTGGGCTCCAGGGGTTGAACATCAGCAAATTCTATGGATCTGTTTGGGAGTTTTTAGTTGGTCTGAAGTCTCCAAAAAAGAATTCCCAGCACCTCAGGAACAGCTCCACACCTATCCTCAAGCTCTAAGGACTGTAGGGAATGTGCAGAGTAGACGCAATAATGTGGGGCAGACATGAAGATCATGGATGGCCTGCAGTGATTTCTCTGCTGGGCAGGTAAGGATACACAACACGCCATGGATCTTGGAAACCCTTCCAAAGCTCCAGGCTTGGATGTGCTTCAAGGTGTTCATGAAATATGTGGTACTATGAATGTGCTGGAAAACACAGGGCTTTTGTTTTCCTTCAAATTATTTCACTGGTGTTTTACTTGAATTGCCCTGAATATCTTAGAGATGAGTGGAGAAGGAGAAAATTTGCAAAATTTAACACTTCAGGACTATTTAGCTTTTTGATAATGATATTGGTAAAATAATGAGATTATTCAAAGCAATCACCTGCTCTTTTGTAACCTTGAGTCACTTTTGAAGAACTTGTGGAACAGCAACAGTGGATTTTGCATCTTTCATGTTTTTCCCAGAGCTCAGAATTTCTCTGCAGTGGCCTTTCTGCACTTACCCTGGGGACACAGGATGCTCTGCTTGCAGATCAATCTTTCACACAGTCCTAAAGCCTTCTGGGACGCGGGAACCTAAATCCCAGGCTTCCTAGAAGCTGGGAGATTGAGGTGATTGATAATGCAGCAGATTTTCCACTGAAAGCCAAATGGTTTATGCCAGGATTTTGTTGAGACCAGCATGCAACTGAGAAATATGCAACTGAGAAATATCCCAGGATTTGTCCCATTTGGACTCTAAAGTTTTCTGCTGCAGTTTCTGAGCAGTTTGGGTCATGGTCCCATGCCTGTGGTGAAGCTGCAGCAATGAGTGTGTCATGAAAAGAAAGCTCTTCCATCCATCCAGATCTGACCCACTTAAGTGTGTCCAGATGGACAGATGACCTCCAGAGGTTCCTTTCAGCCTAAATTATTCAGTGACTCCGTTTCCAGCATTCCAGAGGGAGTGTTAGGTGAAGCTGGGACCATCCCATCTGGGGAGGAGGATAGAGTTATATCTGCAAGTCCTGTATCTTGACCCCATCCTCTGCCCTGGCCATCCATCACTGGGCACTGGTATTTTATTCTACCAGGATGTCAATCACCTTTTCAATTAGTGAGTGGGAGGGGAGAGTGTGGCTGATAGCACCCAATCTTCCATTTGATTTAGGATGAATCACACTTAAGAGGGCATCTGGGGTTAAAGAACACAGGATTCTGGACACACATATAAATCAACAGGCTTGAGGTTTGCATTATTCACCTTCTGGAGTATGAAGTGATATGACTCATTGGATCATAAAAGAGATCAAATAGCTTTGTTGCTAATAATTCTTTCCTTGACCCATTCCCTGGCACATTAGGTTTGTAAACAGAGTTTTAATGGCATCCCTTGGAAGTAATAACATCACGCCTTTATAGCACCTTGGCTGACTGTATCCTCCTGGCTGTAACTGTGCTTGGGTTTAAGCCTCAGCCGTTTGTGGGAACTAATGTGCTTTCATATTTTAAGTTTGCAGTTATTGCCTTTTTGAGATTGATCATCTCCAGTTACTCTGCCTCCCACCTCTCCTCTTCCACACACGACATTTGAACCCTCCCAAGAGCTCACAACTCAGCTTCTCCCAAATGATAAGCACACCCTGTAATATTCTGGTGCAGATAACATGCTTGAACTTCAGGGTGTTGTCAATGTCTAATGAGCTCATGGCACCATTTACTGTTTTATGCCTAAATCATGATTGTTCATTAACAAAAACAGCACTAGACCATGTGCCAAATTTGGATGGAGGAAAAGGTAAAGCAGAGTCGTGTGATAAGGATGTGGCAGCTGTGGCAGGACAGGCGGCACATTTCCTGCTGGCTCCTGTGCCCATTCCATGCAGTGGCTCCTGTGGAGAAGCCTGGAGCGGAGGGAGAGCAGTACAGGGCTCTGGTGTTGTGGCTTTCCAGGAACTCCTGAGTTGTGCTCTGATGTGATGGTGCTCTTTGTCTTTCTGGGCGTCACCTGTGGCAGCCTGCTTTGAGTTGTTTCATGGAATTATCAATGTTGGGAAGGGCCTCTGAGATCATTGAGTCCAACTGCTAACCCAGCACCACCATGTGCACCACTGAAACAATGTCCCCAAGTGCCACATCCATGTGCTTTTTGAACACAGAATCAAAAAATGGTTTGGGGACCTTAAAGCCCATCCAATTCCACCCCTTGCCGTGGGCTATACCTTCCACTATCCCAGGTTGCTCCAAGCCCCATTCAGGGATGGTTATTCCAGCACTTCCTTGGGCAGCTTCACTTGCCCCTGCCTGTGTCTGTCTCATGTGCTGCCTGTCAAGTGGTGCCCCCTTGCACCCCACCAGCTTTGCTCTGCCTGCCCAGGCTTCAGGACTTGCACACAGGGCTGATGGTTCTCAGGACAGGAAATCACATTTTCAAGCAGTACAAATGGGAGAATAAGGTCCAAGTCTCCATTAGAAGGTCTGTCCTGTTGGAAGAGATGGAGATATCTGGTGCAGGGAGAGGAGGAAGGGGGTAAAGGAAAGGAAAGAAGGTTGGGAGCTGTCAGTGTAGAACTGTGCTGCTTCGTCACAGTCTCAGGTTCATCACGCAGTCTTGGGTTGCTGCTGAGCCTAAGAGACCTTTGTAGAGATAAAAACTGGAACAAAGTCTCAAAAGTTATCTAAGAACTTGGAGTTTTTTGGTGGCTAATTTAATCACGGGCTGGTGGACACAAAAGCAGCAAGCTGTAGCTGATGGTCACTAAAGAGGGCTTTGGGTGCAATAGAGTTGAAAATCTCTAATTATAGCATGAAATCTTGCAGATACACAGACCAAGGAGCTTAAGGAGAATGTTGAAGAAGGAAAACAATGTGAAGGATGAGGAGTGGGTGGGAGTCTGGGAATATCAGGATTGTTCTACCTCATCTGAAGGACATTCTGTATCAGTTTTCATGTTATCACTATTTTGGTCAGTTCCTATAGTTAATACATAAATTCTTCCATTGAGACCTAACAAAAGACTGCTCAGGGACAGCATATAAATAGCTTTTGGGCTGCCTTATATTTATATATGTTGGTTAAGCAAACTTACATGGATAAACAATAGCAATATAATGACCTTTTTATAGATATGGCTCCGTGCATGTACCAGAGCAGTCTGGTGTATTTATTTCAGCTCGTAAACCATGCATGGTTAGTACAGGATGTGTACTCTTCAGCATTTACAGTTGTTTAAAGGGAAGCTTTCGTGGTGGTACTGTCGTACCAGGAAGCACCACCAACCTAGGGCACACAAAGTATTAAATGTCAAGGGGTGGATGTATTAGGCAAGAGATTTAATTAAAATGATATCTTGTAGCTGAAGAGTATCTTCAGTTAAAAACTGAATATAGGAGCTGAATAACCCTATGAGATACCTGAAATGCTTTGGAGGGGAGTTAGATACCCAGTAACTATGGGATTTTGGAGAATGGGGTATTTAACTCCTCTTAAGGTCTCTGGAGTGGTTAGTAGTGACCTGAAGGCTGAATTCATCCCTGGTCTTGTAAAATCACTGCTTTTGACTGGGAGTGGTCTTGGCTCAGGGAAGAAAAACTGCTCTCTGATGTGTCCTGGAAAGCAAACAGTAGGTTTGGGATGCACATTGTGCTCCTGCCAGCTGTGCTCTGGAGGAGTGTGGCTCACAGAGCAGCAATGAACAGCCCTCACAGCACTTAGATGGGGAATTTTGCTGTAAATCTTCTAAAACTCTTGGAAAGATGGAATGTTTCCCCTTCTCTTCTCTCTGCCTTTCTTTGTGAATATAAATCCCCAGCGTTTAGGAACACGCAACCTTCGTGTCTGAGGACAGATGGTCAACTTGTTTTTGCTGAGGGATTTTCCCCCATGGGTGGTTTGTTCTGGAAGTAATGCCCAGCTCTTTCCAACTGCTGGACTCAAGCTCTTTCCAGAGGAAATTGCACATGGGGAAAACCATGGCAGAGCAAAGTAGTTGAATTACCCAGACCAGAAGTTGAACATCAGGCTCTAGAGCCCATCTGGGTATTAGGGGATGGTGATGTTCCCCCAGGCAGCTTCTAGCTTGGCTGAACCTGCTCTGGTAAGGTTTTTTTCTGGACCTTCCAAGTAGGTGGACACCCTGAAGCTGCTCAGCTTTGCTCAGCCATCAGCACCTTGGTATCTCAGCAGGACAATTCCTGCTGAGAACATGCAGTCTTCATTTTATGAGTGTCCATCCTGCTCCATGATGTTTCTCCCTGGCAGCTGTTTGTGCCTTCCCTTCTCTTCAGCTCCTTGTGTGCTGCTCCACAGCCAAGAGCAGGAAGGCCTATTCCAGTGTTATCAGCCTCTTCTTTTGTATCCTAGGGAATGGGAGCAACTGCCAAGCCCACTTTGCCTCCCAAAGTTTAACAGATTGGCCCACATCTAATTTCTGCCTCTGTGTTTACAGAAGGTGGAGGACAGAGGGGAAGGGGGGCTGCTGAGCAAGGGAAGAGGGCACAGAGAAAAAAGAAATTACTAACCCTCCATCAAAGAGCTGCTTTCCTACTTGTGGTTTCAAAATGCTTCCTCCTTCCCCAGCTATCCTGTAATCACTCTCCAACATTCACCAGAGCAGTGTTTACATCCAGCCCTATTACCGGCAGGGGAGACAGGAGAAATTAAGGGCTCCCATGCCCCATTATCTCCCCCTCTTCCCCCTCCTCTCCCCCTCCCACAAGCAGACACACTTCTCTCCCCTTACCCCTTTTCATCAAACGCCTCCAATTCATGAAGGAGTAAAAGCCCTTTAATGGGATTCTGGAGATCTTAAAATCCAGGTGGTTTGTTTAAAAAAAAAAAAAAAAAAAAAGAGAGGGAAATAAAATAAAGGAAAAACTTGGAGGAAAAAATACCACCAGCTCACTCTTTTTGGCTTCTTTGTTCCTTTTCCACGTTGTCTTGAACCTTTTTCTCTTCCACAACTCTGCTTGGCAGCTGGGGTGAGCTGAAGTTTGACTTGGATGGCTGGTGAGACCACACAGAGCTCACCCTGGCTGGAATTAATTTCCGATGTACGGCTGAAGAATCCCATGCACACACACAAACACAGCGAGCCCTTGCATTTCCTTTTGATTTCCTTCTGGTGCTTCCTTCCCCAGATACCCTTTTTATCAGAAGCAGAACGAGCTGCAGTGCCAGCGCCGGGGCTGCCAGGGCGAGAGGCTCTGCCCCAGCATGGCAGCAGAGCCAGGGGAAGGCGGAGGCTCTTTAGATGTTGGGCAGGCAGAGAGACGTGTGAAAAATGGTCAATGTTGGACAACAATAAATGGGGATTATGACTTTTTTTAACGAAGGGTAAAAAAAGGATACTCATCTGGTACTGGCACTTGATGGGGACTTGAGGTCTGATTCCAATTCCTTGTTTAACCACAGATTTCCTCTAAATAATTCTCGTAATCTCTTGATTCCCTAGCTGAGGTCAGGGGCCCATTGTTCTACACCCTGTAACAACACAATGGGACACAGTTCCTGCCCCAAAGAGCTTACAGTGAAAACAATCAAAGAATGAAAAAGAAACCCAGGCTTGCCTGGAGTTACACCCTGGTGTTAAATTGAAGATTAGAACCAGACCTCCTGACTCTCTAGGTTTTGAGTCTTCTGCAATTGTAACGTTTTTCTGGCTTCTATCTTGAGATTCACACTGCAGTGTTAAAGACCATCAAAATAGAAAATACTGAACCTCTTACCCATCGGAGCAGAGGAGAAGGAGCTGTTTATGATGGACAGCTCTGCTTCTATAGCAAGGACAGCCTTGTTGATTCTTACCCAGTGTTACCAGCACACAGAGGGAGGTTGTGAAGTTTGGGAAGCTGGTTGACCTTTGAGGATCCCGGGTTTCCTATGAACCAGAGTGATGGACCAGTGCTCAAATGGGCTGGGTGGCTGGGAAGGGATTGCAACAGGGCTGCATTGAAGTCCCTTCCTCAACAGGAAGGCAAATGGCCGTGGGCGTCAGGGGACATTTAAGCGGAGAATGTTCACTCCCACATGGAGCAGTTGTTGGAACAGCTCTGTGCCCAGAACTCCTTCCCCTCCCAGGGCAGGGCTGTGCTGAATGCGTGGGGCGGCGCACGCGCGAGTGAACTCGGCCCAAGTGCTCCGAGTGCTGGCACAGCCGTGCTTCGCTGTGGGAGTACTCGTGGCACCACTCGTGGTCCTGGGGAAAGGGACGGGCTGGAATGGGCTTCTGGTTATACTGGCAGTGCTCTAAAGCATCAGAGCACGATGTGGTCTCTGTGACTGGAGGAGTAAAACTGAAGCAGGCTCAGCTAATACCACCCTTGGTATCATTCGGCAAAGAGAAGATCTGGCTCTACGTGCTGCTGGAAATCTCATGCTGTTATGGCTTTCTTAAGCATCTGGAATGACCTGGTTGTATGGAAAGTGATGATTTGTGTATGCTCAGCCATAAATATACAGCCATATATGCATTCCCCGTTTTCCTTGATTTCCCAGACCCTTATTCTTACCTCCAGCGTATTCCGGTGGCACTACTTGGGCTTTGGATACTGAGTTTTATTAGTGGGGGAAATGTGAGTGCTCATATCCTGTTTTCCTTCTCCTATTTGACAGTTTATATGAAACTTTTAGTCGCTCTGGGATCTTTGATTTCATCCAGATTCAGTTTTTAGGCTTGTCAGAGAGATGGACATACTCACATCTGGATAAACACAGTGTGCAGGATTCCTCACCCCTAACTTTGGGCATCAGAGGAGATTTCCTCTCCATGTACAGAGAGTACACCTTAAATGTGCTTTACATCTGCTCAAAGATCTACATTTTTGCCTGTATTTTATGGTCGAGGGAAGTGGCTATTTCTAAGGCCAGGTTCAACAACTTTATTCCAGTGTTTCACTGGGGTGAGAAGTTTCATCTGATTGCAAAGTGAGTCGGTTGCTGCATTAAAAAAATACCTTCAGCCTGCTGGGGCACTTGGGTGAATCACCAGAGCTGTGTGGGTCTGTTTGAGGGCACTCAGTGGTCCCATGTGGGCCATGCTGGCTTTGGCTTCAAATCCTGATCCTGGAGAAGGCTTGTGCTCAAGAGCTTTATTAGGCACAGAGTTGCCACTGGCAGATTTGTTCCTTGGCACTGGGGCTGAGCTGTTGAATAAGACTTTATTCTTCAGACTTAGGGATGACAGGTTTGACGGTACAATGAAATCAGCTTCGTCCTCCTGATACTCTTAAATTTATTTTCTTTGTTTCAGAAAAATGTGGGGAAATTACTGGATTTCCAAACATCTCTTCCAAAGGGAACTGCACTTTAGACCTCTATTTCTGTAGAAGTATTGGGAAAGGGTAGGAGGAGAAGCAGGAAAATTATTCTGGTAACATAAAATGCTTCAGAATCAAGAGATAAGCATCAAAAACTGGTAAGATTTAATACACAAGAAGTCTATTTGGCTTCTGAATTTGGGGATTTGGGATGAACTTGGGTCACACTTTCAAGATTTTCCTTGTACAACAGCAAGGAAATTTGCTTCTTTTAACTTTGTTCTTCTGTTGAAGAGAGCTGAGACTCTCATGCAATTACTTGTTTCCTGGAGTTGAGGCCTTTAAGTAAATATCCAATATCCAGAGTTTTGTGTTAAAGTCAGGAATTGGCCATTCTGTTTTATTTTATTTTAGAAAAGCCTCTATTCATGTACAAAACCTAGATAGATTTGAAATAGCCATGGAAAGAGAATTATCATTGGTGGTTTTAGTCCTACTAATAGCTACTCTAAGAGCAGTTGAATTTTTTTTTCCTGTGAGAATTTATTCTACTGGAAAAAAATTTGGAATATAGCAAAATGTTTCTTTTTGGAGAAGTTGAAAAGCTTCCTCTTCACTTAATTCTGCCTCCCATTATAGTACACACTGTATATTGTATAAGGGATGACAGAGCTGAGCTCCTTTTGAAATACTGAAGTGGAAATTAGATAGTTCTTAATAAGAAGAAGGATTTGGGGGAGGGGGTCACAACAAACTAGTTTCATTAGTTTTTCATCTCCCCAAAATCTGAGGGTTTGGGGTTTTCATGCCAATTACTTGAAATGTGGATGTCTCAGAAATTTTTGCTGTACATTCAACTTTTGACCAGCCTTTTCTATTATTTTAGATGCAGATTATAATAGAAATACAATGATACAATTTGTTTAGTTATAAATATTTTCCTTATTTTCTTGTCCTCTGCTTTCCAATTTTATTGGCGACCCATTCCAAAAGCAATTGTTGCAGGCCAATACCTTGATGCAACATTAATAAGAACAAAGAGGCTTAAATTATGGAAATAGCTGTCTATGTGACACATTAGTAGTTTTACTCTCCATTTGGCAGATCTATTGTGGATAAAATTGTGTGTGAAGGGATGAAAGGGAAGAAACTTGGATAAGAGTGGTAGGATCTGCTCCAGGATAATGAAGAAGACAGACCCACACAGAGATTTATTTTATATACTTTTGGCAATTAGCATTAGCAATACTGTCCCTGAGAAGCTGAAACTGCCACAGATAATAATGGGATTGCTTTTGAGATGATTCACCCAGTTCTTATAACCTGATTATGAGATTGAATTGTGAGGGCTGTGGGGACTCAGCACCACCTCTGGAGGTGCTCTCATATGTGCTGCTACTCACACAAACTTTTAGGCATCCAGCATAAGGAGTCCAGGATAAGAAAGGTTGGTTTTAGAGCTGTCAGGTGAAAGCAGCCCTGCCCTGAGTGTTCCATCCCTGCTGCTCAATCTCACCACCATAACAGGGAAGGATTCCTTCCCAATATCTCATCTATCCCTGTCCTCTGGCAGTGAAAGGCCAATCCCCCTTGTGCTGTCCCTCCATCCCTTGTCCCCAGTCCCTCTCCAGTTCTCCTGGAGCCCCTTTAGGCCCTGCAAGAGGCTCTGAGCTCTCCCTGGAGCCTTCTCCTCTCCAGGTGAGCACCCCCAGCTCTCCCAGAGCAGAGCAGAGGGCTCCAGCCCTCGGGGCATCTCTGTGGCCTCCTCTGGACTCACTCCAGCAGCTCCAGATGGTTTGTCCTGCATTTGTCCTGAATACCTGTGGCTGTGTATGGTAGACTGTGTATTTACACCAGGCTTTCACATAAACTTCAAGGCTTTGGTGTTTTTGTTACCAGGGACCAGCTGAGATGTCGCATCCATTTTGGGCTGTGCTGCTCCATCTTCTTCACCCAGCTTCATGATTCCCTCTGGTTCTGGCTTTGATCTGGGATGGAGAACTGCTTCTGGTCTTGCTGAATGTCAGAAAAGTTCTTCTCTGATGTAAATCTGGCTGTCCTGACTTGACATAATGCAAATGATACGAGATGGGTCTGAGAGGTAGAAGTAGTCCAGTGGCTGGTGTTTGACCAGTGTGGCTGCTGTGAGCTGGCCTTGGCTCAGCCTGTGGCAGCTGTGGTGAAAACTCTCAACTCTCAACTCTCATCCCCCAGGATGCTCACAAGGCATCTCATGCATTCCCAAGGCCTTGCCAGCTGTCCCACTCCTGGTGACAATGTCAGCAAGTATTTCTCAGTGCTTTTTCAGGTGCAGGCAGTGAGAGGCAGGAGGTCAGTGGTGCCCTGAGCCACAGGACAGGTTGGGGAGGAGCCAGAGCCGTGGGTTTCCCATCCCTGTAGCAGCTCCTAAAAACACTGCCCTGAAATGCTGCTAAGGCAGCAGAGCCAGGAGGTGTCTCGATCCCCTGGGCCAAAACACAAGCTGTTGGCTGACTTCAGAGCAGGAAACTCAGGGAGCAGGAAACTCGGGGTGCAGGTTTGAGCTGGCTCAGTGGTGGAGTGCCACCAGCCAGCTGCTCATGGCACTGGTGATAGAGACCCCCCGGGCCATCGCATCATCACCGAGGGCTCTTGGCGGCGGCGCATGCAGCAGAAGCTGTGTCACCCATGCCTGGGAAGGTGCCTGTGTGGGAGTGTTGAGCAAGATCCTTAGGCTCAAGGGAACGTGAAATCCTTCCCCTTCCTGTCTGTACTCTTTCTATGTGTCTGGAAAGGAGAAGGGAGCTCGTGCTGTCTCCGTCCGCTCCCTCCTCAGGAAGGTTCGGGGAGCTGGGAGCAGGGACGTGCGCGCCCCATTCTGTCGCAACGTCCCAACATCAACACCCTCTGATCTATGGGATCCTGAGAGTTTGCAGCTCTTGTGTGGAGATGGAGTATGAATAAGGGCCCCCCAGTGTATTGGGAATTGGGCCTGTGGGTCTCCCGTGTCAAGTGAGTCATAATGTATTAGATCCGAGGACTTCCCCCACGGGTGTTTAGTCTCAACAAACCCAGCTAATTCAGATTTAACTTAGCTCTTAATATGCTACATTGCTGAGTCTTCTAATTAATGCCACATGTTGCAGTCAGCTGTCATACTGAATAAATGTTTACAAAGCTATTAATGTACTGTATTTGTAAACCAGACCAGCTCCTTTTTGGAAATCATGTGGTATGTGTTTTCCCCTCAAAGATGAAAAAAGTTTTTTAGCAATAACGGATACTTTATTTTTGCAGCAACAGCCACTTCCCAGGAATTCCTTACTAACTTCCTTGGGCTGCAGCCATTATCCCAGGGATGAGGTGGGGAAAAGCACCGTCCTTTAAACAGAGATGCTGAACTGAGCCCATGGTGGGGCGAGGGGCTGGTAGGGATCTGAGATCCTGATGCTGGGGGACACAGAGTCCATGTGTGTGTGTGTGTGTTGGTGGCCCTCCTGTCCCCAGCTGCTGCAATCCCTCCCCTCCGCTGCCACGTGAGCGGGGACACCCGGCCACAGCCGAGGGAACAGGGACACAACCGTGCCATCAAGCAGTCTGCAGGCCAGCTGCCTGCTGCTCAGGGGCCCTTGTGGGGCTGGGGACACGGGCTGGCCACCACCATCCCCACACGGCCAGCACTTGCCTGGCACAGGGACTGGGTGACTGGAGCAGTGGGATCGTGAGGGTGGGAGCTCCAACCTTATCTATCCTCAGAGCCACTCCCCAACAGCTTGCTCTGCACAAATTCATGTTTTCTGTTTTCTGAGTTTGTTTGGTTGTGCCTTTAATTCCCTCCTGGGGTTCCAGGGAAACAGCTTTCTTCTGCTGGGATTCCTGCACTCCTGTTTCATCTCTAATCAGCTGCAGAAACCATAGGAGATGCCAAAGGACTTGAAAGCTTAGGGAGGGTGAGGCTGGGATCTGTGTACTGCCACCAGGTCCTGTGTCCCACTAGCCAAGGCATCTAGCTAAGGGATTTGGGGATGTTCTCCTGGTGAAGTCCATGACTCTCACAGAGCCTATTGAGAAAGGTTTCACTCCAGCAATAATTAAGTAAATGAAAATGGTGTTTTCTCTGCTTTTAATCAGGTGAAATTTAGGCCTAACACTGTATTGGAAGAATTCACAGTGAAGCCTGTACAGGTAAAGAGAAGCAAAGTAGTTAAGTGATTTCTCTGGTGGGGCTCAGCCCTTTGCCCTCTTGCTCCACTGGCTCTGACTGACTTCCCCAACACAGGGATTAGCCCCAGACCTGCACATCTAAGCAGGGCAAATCCAACCTCCTCCTAATCATTGTGCCTTGGTGAGAAGCTCAGTGCACTCTCAGTGGAATGAGTCTAGAAAAGGAAAAACTATTATTACTTAGGTACTTTATTCATTCTTTTCTCTCTGTATGTCCTGCAACCCTCTAATGGTACTGTGCCTGCATGTGGATTGTATTTTCCACTCAAAAGGGAAGAGAGGGTAATTTCATCTGGAAAACGTTTGAGTACTTTATCAAGGAATGATGCTGCATAAGTTAAGGACTGCCTCCCTGTTTTATTTAGTGCTTTTTTAATGGTTAAATATGGCTGAGGGAATGGGAGATCTTGGGTTCCCTGGTGCTGGCAGCAGGTGGAAGGTCCTACTGCACCACAGAGCCATGTGCTCCACAAGGCACTGAAGGTGCCATCAGAAATCACCAAACAGCAGGACTAAGTGTCCCTTTCTATAAGAACTATTTTAGGAAATGGCTTTTACACTTTGCATGAGAGCCTACAGGCATCTCTGTGGAGGTGGCTTTCATCCTCTCACATGCCCTTGGATAGTATCTCCAGTCTCTGAGGTTTTTGTCCTTACCTGATGCTTGTCTCTCCCCTGCAGTGTGATTTCTGTTCTGTTTGCCCACAAGATCTCCCTGTCTCCCTCCTCAGCTGCTGCAGCTCAGAGCTGAGGGCTGTGTCTGCAGAGGAGTGCAGGCAATGTGTCACTTTCCCAGTGCCTCGGCCACTTCAGATGGGGGGACCTGCTGCTTCCCTCCCTGCCTGGGCTGGAAAGGGAAGAGCATTTGGGGTGAGAGATGGAGCATCCCCATGGCTGGGGCCATGGCCAGGCTGTGGGTCATTCCTGCCTGGAGTGACCAGTCCCTTCCAGTACCCTCCGGCCAGTTCAGACTCAGCTCCATATGCTCCAGTTTGTGCGCAGTGGATAAAGAACTGAGATGGTTTTGGTGTTGCTTCTCCCTGGGAGTAATACCCCTGCTAGTGGAGTTAACACTGTGTGCCTGGGTGTTTCCTGTTATCTCCCAGCTTAGTGAACCCCCAATAGAGGCCTTGAGGGGCTGCTGTGACTGGTGGGGCACAGCCACCTCTCAGAGCCCCACACTTGCAGGGTGGGAAGGAAGCAAGGCAAGCTAAGCTGGCTTTTCATTTAGGATCATGGTTTCAATGCAGGATCCCTTCAGGAGCATGCTTTGAGGGGCTGCCTCAAGCTGCAAACCTTAAAACATCCTGCCCTCCCTGCTGAAGCCAAGCACACACCTGCTCTTTCTGTGGAGCTGCCTTTTCCATGTCTTTAATCCTTTTTTTTCCAGCCTGCCTTGCCAGTGCAAAGTGTGCTCGTGATGTTAAACTTCCCTCATTAGGCTGAACATTCCTCTTTTTAACCTCTTTAACCTGCAGCATTCCCATTGGGAGCACCCTGTCTCCATACTTCTCAACTGCTCTTAATTAGATTGGGCATTTCTTGCCTCCACTGTATATTTACAATTTAGGAACAGGAAAAAATACAGCCTGCACTTAAGGGCTTTCTTCCCTTCATTCGCTTCCCGTGCTTGATATGTTGGACAGCAAGAGGTGGAAATTTTAAAACCCAGAGGAGCAGAACTTGTCTGGGAGGACAATCTGAGGCAGTTTAGGTCGTTCTTTAGGCAGGGCTGATTTCATATCTTGATGGATTTTTACATCAGCTCTCACTTTTTTTATTTCCATCACCCTGTGTGCGCATGTCCCTGTGCACACTCACACACAACCCTATTGTCTGTCTTCTGCTCTTCTCCTGCCATCAGCCTTTTATTATTGTTGATGTCTTTTCATTCCTGATGCCAAACTTGATTTGGAGATCACAGTACTGAGGGTTTCATTTGAAGCACTGTAGATGGAAAACTGAAGTCCTAAGTGACTGGAGCCCTCAGCCAATCTAATTGTTATTGACATTTGTGTCTGATTGTTCATCAAGGGGGATTTGACTTGCAGGCCAAATCATTCTATTACCAGGGTTCCTTTCAACCTTTTCTCTAACATAAAAAACACCCCCACCCCAGTCAGCAGCAGCAGCAGAATCAATGGCAATATCTGGAGATGTGGGAGGGGGGAGTGAAGCTGGAGGAGATCATGTACGTCCCGTTTGAAATGTGCGAGCAAAAGATCCAAGAGTCGGCGGTGTTGCCTTACAGGGGAAAAAAGGATCTCATTAACAGACTACCGTTTTCATGGCAAGGTGAAGGAGGCAGAGGAAGGAGGGGCTGGCAGGGCTAATTATATTAAGGTCATTTCACCTGTCAAAACTTTCCCTTTAGTGGTGTCCCTGGTGCCCTGGGATAACATCCAGATTTGTCCTGAATGGTGTCTCTGTTCCTGCTTAGGAGCCTTGACTGGTGGGTCGTGAAGCGAGCTGCATGAAAGGAGCCCTGAAGGCACCCTTTTGCCTTCTTTTCACCTCCTGCTCTCCTTTGATTTTGCTTTTCCCCCCTCTTGAGTTTCAGGGTGGGTAATGATGAAGCCCTGCTGTGCCTCTCACCCGGAGTCGCGCTTTCCCCGAGAAGCACCGAGGCAGCTGGCACAGCAAACACCCCGTGTGCAGCCAGGTTCCTGTCTCCCTGCATTTCCAACCCACTTACACCCTGCTGCAATGCCAATTTATACCCCTTGAAAGCTCTCCTCTGGAGCAGAGAGGGATGGAGTGAGGCTGATTTTGCTCATTAGACTAATGGTGGAAACCGGAACAATGCAGATGCAGGGATCAAAACAGAACCAAAGGAAATATTCTGTTTATTCATTTGGAAGAGGCAGGGGTGAGGGGGTGGCTGGTAAACCAGAGCATCCTCATCCTGGTGATGAACCCTAGGATTACCTACCTCCTTCAGGGGATTGTTCTGAGCCATTAAGTTATTTCATTTTCCAAGAGTTTGGCGGGTGGATAATTTCTGCAGGTAATCTTTCTCTCAAGGCAGGTGGAGATGGCCTCACTTTGCTAACATTAGCAGGTAGAAGTAATTTGGGGAAGGAGGCAATGGGAGGAACACAATAGGGTTCATTTAGGATCGCGCAGGTTTTACATGTCGCCATGGAAACAGCAGAAATTTCAGAGATCAAAGACTTCTTCACCAAAAGTTGCTACCTCAATGTGTTGGGTAGCTTGAGAGAGAACTGAGGACAAGGAGGAAGTGAACCTAATTCCCCTGGCCTTGGGCAAACAGCTCAGTGAGTCAGATTTATCCTGCTGAAGTTGCATTGCTGGGGTTTGAGAGATGGATTTGGCTTAACTTGCCCTGCCTTTGAGAGATGCTCAGGAGCAGTGGTGAGTCATGAACAGTTGTTACATGCAGTAGGATTTGATGAGTTTCCTTAAATCAGGACATATTTGGATCCTGGGATTGTCTTTCAAGTAGGAAAATAAGCAGAACCACATAGTTGCTAATAGTACATAGTCACTGCTACTTTTTAATTAATTATTTCCTTTGAGAGGCAAGCGAGAGGTGTTGAGCTATGGATGCAGAGTGGAAGTGCCTGGTGAGTGGTGCCATTAAGGTTGAACTGTTGGACATCTGCATTTTGCCCCATTTAAAGAGTTAAATGGCTCCTAGTGTTAAAAATTATTCTTGGGGGCAAAACCCTGCTGTCTGTGGTTCTGATAGTGCCAGGGGCATTGTTCAAACTGAGATGTGTGTAACTGTCACACCAACCTCTGCCACTCCAGACTCATCCCATCATATCTAACATATGAACAGCCATGATAGCAGCCTGTCCTCTCTTTCTGTCTGACTGTCTGGCCCAGTGCTGCTCTTCTAGCCTCCTGTCTCCCAAGCCAGCTTAATTCAGCAGCAACATACTTGGCCAGACTCATCTCTGACTCTCTAATTGCTTTATTTGCTTTTGATGAAGTCTTTTGGAGAGGTAATTCTCAATAAATGCCACTTTCTCCTTTCTGGAGGCGGCAGGGGTGTAAAGGTACCATACAATGCTTTGGCCCTAAATAAGGAGGAAAAATCCCCAAATGATGAGAGTGCATCCTCACTCCTTGAGGATGTGAATCCACCCTTGGGACCAGACCAAGTTGCTATGTCAAAAGTCTTCCAGACCTGTAAAAAGCTGGTTCCATCGTAGCACGGTTTGTAACTTGGGCCTTGAGGAGGATGAATGAACGAGTGTAAATGCTGTTGCTCTTTCAGGAAAGGACAAGCCAGAGTTTTGATCATATCAAGGGCAATGGGAAGCAAAAATATGTGCTGGGGCTGGCACTTGAGTATCCACCTTAAGTCTCATTCCTGCCAGGTGTTCCTGCCTGGCTCCCAAGGCAGCGATGCTTCCAGTGCAGTAACCTGAATCATTTTAAAGAGCAGAGCAGAGACAAAGCACAGCATTGTCGGCAGCAAAGGTTGAATAAGAAGACCTTTGGGAGCCCCGCCACTTCTCCCTTTTAATCTGATCAGCAAGCAGCATTCTTGTAATTCCCTCCAGGTCACTCTGAATTCCTGCAGTTTCTCAGCCAGGTTGCAGCCTTCCCCTCTGATATTAAATAATATGCAGGCTTGGAGAAAACAACAGAGCAGGAGCAAGGCAACGCTCAGTTTATATCAGAAACCAACAGGAAGCTGCTGCCACCTTCTCCCAGCATCTCTGAGGCTCAGGAATTTAAGCCTTACCTTGCACTGTGAGCTCTGCTTTTAAAATACTTTGCAATGTCATTCTGAGAGGATGTGTTTGGTTTTTATCATAAAGCAGTGCCCTTACAATGTATCTGTAAACTTCACTTGTTCTGGCTTAATTCAGGTGAAGCAGCAGCTTCAGTGGTAACCCAGAGCCATGGGACTGCTCCTAAAGCTCATGAAAACAAAGCTGGCTTGCTTCAAATCTCACCTCTGTTACATTTTGGGTGCACAGTGGAGCCCACAGACACAGAACAAGGCAGGAAGATGAACCAAAAGAATTAAAACTACTTTGGTCCCTCTATGGGAAATAGTGATGTAGCCAGAATTCCTTATTCCAGCTGCCCTAGAAAAGCAATTCATTCACTTCAGTGACTGCTAACTCCAGCTTACTGTTGAACTCTAAAGATTTTAAGTGATGCTGGAGAGATGAGACTATTTTGAGAAGTGAAGTGTTACTGTTTTTCTGAGGACTTGATTTAGAAAAGGCACAAATTTTCTTTCAAAATATACAAAAGAAATATTCCTACCATGGAAATGCATAGCCTGAAGACTCAAATGACATTGGGTCACTGCTTTCTTTTATCGATAACTTTGAAGTCTTGTCCCAGTTTTCTAATTTAGATTCTTGTGATAAGGGGTTCTCAGCGAGCCTGGGCAAAAGCCAAGGCCCTCTCCTGCTAATAATGTGCTGGGAACACAAGTACCAGTAGCAGTTTCAGTTCTGAGGATGAGACAAGTCTTAAAAGTGGCTGAGGGGGCTCTGCAGAGACAAACCCTGAGACTTAGGACTGTTTTACATTTCAGCCAGCTCTGGGACCCAAGGGCAGGAGCCATGTGCTGCGTTTGATCTTTAAAAGCATCGTGCTCATGCTCCATTCCTGGGCTCTGCCGTGCTGGACTGATGCACGTCCCTCCTGGTCTCATCTGTTCACAAGAACTTTTGAAAATTTCAAATAGTGAGGTGGAGAATTAAATGAGCAGCTTGTAGCTAAGCTTATTTTTGAGCAGGTGCTCTTGGGGATGAGCCAGCCCTGGGCAGAGCCCATCCTGGTCTGAATGACATGGAGATGTGTGGAAGGAATGGGGAATGATGCATTGCTAGAGTGGACAGTGACTGAGTCCAGTTATTCCTACAACCTGAGAGCAGGCAGTCCTGGAGAAGGTGGGAAGGTATAAAGGCTACCTGAACCCAGGAGTTACTTTCTCCTCTGTGTAGTGTTGGGGGATATTCATGAACTCTAAAGAAGAGCTTGAAAAAGCTTTCCTTACTCCAAGACCTAAGGCAGACCAGCTGGGCACAGCACATCTACAGTTTGCTGGGTGTTTCAGCAAGAAGGAAAAATGGGATTCTTGTGTCCAGGGGAGCACCCTGGCTGTCTCAACCACCCCAGCTCCAGGACTGGTCACTGCAGGGGCACTGAGCACTAGGGCCTGCCCTGAGGAATGCCAGTACTGGGACATTTGTGCTGGAGCCGTGGCTCTGGGAGCAGGGGGACCATTGTGCTGCACCATTGTGCCTGCACCAGCTGTGTGTGCAGGACCTGAGCCCCAAGAGCTACAGCTCATTCTGTAATTAATTAGTGATTCCTGACCCCAGGCAGCTCCAGCCCACTGACAATAACAAGATTGCAGGAGCTGCCTCCGTGCCCTCACCACTCTCATTACGTTCGCTGAAATCCCCTGCAACAGAGACAGGAGCTGCTGGCAGGGCAGGGATAAACCTCCTGCTCTCCTTGCTTTGGCTCTGTTTCCCTGTGGAATGAGACCTTGGGTGTTCCCCCCACCCTCAGTGGCTCCTTGCCCCAGGGCACTGCCCCAAAGGCCTCGGCAGTGCCAACAGCACAGCTCACCCCCATTGCCCATCCAACCCACTCACCAGCTGGGACAGGAATTCTTTGGGAATTCTCCACAATGCCCTCTGTAGGCTCTAGATGAACAGAGCACACCCTGCCCAGTGCCGAGGGAAGCGAGAATGGGCTGGGGCTGCAGCAGGACATGGCTGCCTGGGAGCTGGAGTAGCCCTGGGGAGGACTGGCTGTGGTTCCCTGGGTGTATCCCGGTGCATCCCGGCTGTGCCAGCTGTCCGGGAGAGCTCTGCAGCAAGGAGGTAAATTGGGAGCTGTGCTAGCGTGTTTGCTGTCTCACACGGGGGTGCTTTCACACTCAGAATGGTTTTAATTATTTGTTGGAAGATTTTGAGAGCTCCCAGGGTAATGGAGAGGCCTCAGTCAGTGTTTCCTAGCTGAAGGCATCTATGGATGTGCATTCCTCGCCTTACTCACAGCCCAACCTTGCATCAAGAGTGGGGCCTGTGCCAAGTGCCTGGGTGGTTCCTTGGTGGCTCTGGTCATGGGTCTCAATAGTTGGCAGCTCCAGACATGTTGGAGTTTGCACCAGGCTCTACGGAATTTGTAGAGCAGTGTCTGTTTCTCCTAAATTATCACTTATTATTTTCCCTTACAACAGTGCAGTAAACATAATCTTGCAGGGGTAAAACTTTGTTTGTGGGAATAGCAAAGTGGCTCAGAAAGACAGGGCTTCAGCTGCAGAGGTCAGTTGTGGCTGTAACTTCATCCCTGTACTCCTGTCCCTTGTTACACTGTGCAATTCCTAAAGTTCAGGATTCCCTTTAGTGTCAATTTTTGAGCAAGAAAAAACACTCTCCTATTTTTTTCCTGCAAGAAAGTATCAGCAGTTGCTGCTGACTAACTGAACTCACACTTCCAAGCAGGAAAAATCAAAGGAACAGGTTCCCTTCCCTGCTTGGCCTCAGACTTCATCTCTTCTGGGTGAATTCTGTAAGGAGCTAGTCCAGAATTTTTTATGTAGGTTTTATAAAGTCATGTTTGTGGTGGAGGTGGGAGAAAGGATCCCAAATGGGAGGTGATGGCTCCTGCTGAGGGTATGTCAGCTCCAGTGTGATCCATGCATTCCCACAGTGCTGAGTTGCCCAGCATCACTGCTCATCACCTGGGGATCTCCCTGCAAGGCTTTGGAGCTCAGCTCTGGCCCACAGCTCCGTCCCTGTGACCCTACACACCTTCCCCTGCAGGCTGGGCACGGAGGGGCGAGCGTGGGCAGCCGGGTACAGCGTGAAGGGAGAGCACAATAGAGCAGGGCCAGATGTTGGCACATCAGTGGGGAAGCAGAGTGGCCAAGAGCTGTCACCAGGACAACCAGAACACTGATGGATCAGTCCAGCCCTGTCCCCTGCACTCTGCAGCTGCCTTCCCACCCTCAAACCATCCCTCCCATGGGCTCTTCCACCCATTCCTTAGATCCTCTGCAAGGCATTGGCAGAGTTGTAACAGGGCTAACATTTCTCCAGACACTGCTGATCTGCAGGGGGCTGTTTCCATTTCTCTCCGGTACCAGAGGATATTTTATGGGGATGAGGTGAAGAGGCTCATGGTGTTGGGTGGCTTGGAGTGCACATGGGCACAGCTGATGGGTTCCACTTCTCTTTCTTTGCACTCACCCCAAAAATCCCACCCCAGTGTGTTGGTTCATCAAAGCTCACATGTTGTGATCTGATACTTGCCTGTCCTTGGGGAGAGAAAAAGCACTGAGTGATTCCTTTTGTTTTAAGCTGTGTAATTGGTAAGGAAAACATATCCTCTTCTAGTGGCTTTTCTTTTATTGTCATGTTTAGGAAGTTTTCTCGCATGTCATAACATTTTGTCTGTTTTTACTGAAATCCTTCCATGAAGGAATGATTGTTTGCACAAACAGACTGACATGTTGATACAGGCTGACAACTGCATGGCTAAGACCAAAATAAAATGTAAAGTAAACACATTTGCATAAGTTTATAATACGACCCAGTTCTTATGAAGCAGAGGAAATGGGGAGATGTGAATCTAAGCAGCTTATCTTGCATCTCCCCTTTCTGCTGTGCCCCTCATTCTTAACCTCTGCTCCGTGAGTGCCATGGGAGAGTTGTCTGATTTTTCCATTCAGATTTGAAACAACAGGTCGCTCTTGTAGTTCACTTGTGGTTTTGTTTTGCTTAGGAGGGAGGGCATGGAGGAGGGAGCATTCCTGGTTTTCCCCTCATGTGAAACTGGTTGGTCTTTTCTTCCTTTCTCTTCTCAGTTACACTTTAAAAGGCTTCTGTCAGTGTATTTTCCATCACTTTGAAATTGCATTGACATGCTGCTCTTTTGTCATAACTGTAGCATCACAAAATGCTGATTTGGTACTATCTATTTTTGATCTGCTTGTGGCATGATTTCCTTAAGGATTGTGAGATCAATGCCTCTTTTTCCAGATGAGAAAACCAGAGCGTAGGGCAGTGATTTCCTTTTGGACTCAGATCACTGCTGTCCTGGCTGAGTGAAGTGAGATTTGTTAGTTCTCAGCTGCCTGGAAATGATGCAGCTCCCTTGTTGATGTGTGTGACTGGAAACAAGCCCTTGCCCAGACGCCCAGGAGTTCATCCAGCAGTTTGTGGCATCAGTCAGGTCTAAGTTGTTTGTTGGCTTTCATAAAAATGCTCCTAAAAACTATGAATCCTAAAAATACCTTTTGAAGGGCCTTCTCTTAATCAGGCTGTCCCAGAGGGAGCCAAAGGGCCCTTATTCCTAAAACTGCAGTTAATCCATGCTGCACAGTTGGAGAGAAGGAATGAGGTTGGAAAAGTAACGTGATGTCCTTGGAGTAGAAAGATGCTTAAACCCGACTGCCACAATGGTTAAGATGGACTCCAGCTTCATCAAAGGACATTTCTTTGACTTGCCCAATTTCTGCCTGCACTTAAACATCTCTGTTGGATTTCCTACAGTAACTGAAGACAGAGGAACTTCTAAACTCAACTCTCAATCTCAGAACCTTAGAGGTCCCTTAGTCCCCTGCCAGCCATGGCCCCAATCATTGTTGTTGGTAGTAGAGGGGCAGAGTTAACTTTTCTATCAGCTTTGAATAGAGCCATTTTGGTTTTGATTAGGAGGAGCCCATTGGTGCCAAACGATCTGACTAACAGAGCCTCATGTGAGCAATCCTTGCTGCAGAGAGAACACAATAATACTTACCAAAATTTTTGAAGGGAGCTCAAAGCCCTGGTCTCCTAGGGCATGAGCAATTCAGATGCACCATCATTCCATATGCGAGTTTCAGGAAGAGAGTGGGATTTAAGGGAATATTTATTTCTGGCTTTCCTTTTGCCTCTTTTGGGCCATTTCTAGGTTGGTGAGTTGTTGTCCATGCCTTGATTGGATGGTTGTTATTTTAGGAACTGACATTCAGTCCTTGGAGCTGTGAGATCTCACAGTGACCCTCGTGTCACTGTCCTTAGGAGGGTCCCAGCTCTCTATCCCCATGGCTTGCTCAGCTGAGCTCCCTCTGGAGCTCCAGAGCTGATAGGGAATGCAGCTGTTTTCCTGCTGGCCCCTCTGGCTCTGAGATCCAAAGGGAGATGGAGGGTCAGAGCTGAGGTTTGTCACCATCTGACCCCGTTGTCATCTGGGGGGACTTTGCCAATGACATTGCAAATGAGGAGAGTGGCACAAGAGTGCTCTGTCATGGCAACATCACCCTGGAATAACAGTGGGGAACATTATTTAGGGTTTTTTTCCCTATGTTGTTGCACATGCTAGTAAAAGTCTAACAAGAAAAATACGTGTTTATGAAAATTCTAGACGTGATGTCCCTTCAGCCAGACCCTTCACATGTCTTTATTTTGTTGGCTTTTGGATGTGCCTCTCCCTTGACAGGAATTGCATGCCCAACCTTAAAAAGTGGCAAAATATTCAAGACTTATAAGCCATAATTTTGCTTTCCGAGAGGCAGCAATGGGACTGTGATATCCAAATTATCCATGAAATACTGGTGCCATGGCTAGTGCTGTATCCTTTAAAGGGTGGGGTTTGGGTAAATGTTCTAAAAGAGTTAGAGAAAAAATACTGTTTGCAGGAGAAAGAAGACCTGGGAAGGGGTTGATTGATGCTTGTATTTTGTCATTCTGGGTATTTTTCTGTGACACACATCTGCTTTAGGATGCTGGTATTAAGCTCTGATGTCATGTTGCAGGTTTTGTGGCTTTTCCAGTTTTCTTAGAAGAGCTGGGAAGAGTTTTGGTGTCTGTGGGAAAAATGTGGCAGGGATGACTGGAACTGAGTCTGTGAGCACACAGGTCCCAGCAGATGTTCCTATGGCCAGGATACCCCAGGAGAGGCAGAGCTGAATGTGACTCATGGGATTTTTAACTGTGCCCTCCCAGACTGACAGTGAAGCTTCATCTTAACTGAGGGAACTGGGCTGAGAGCTGGGGGTGTTCGCTGGAGAAGGTTCCAGGGAGACCTCAGAGCCCCTTCCAGAGCCTAAAGGGGCTCCAGGAGAGCTGGAAGGGGGACTTGGGACAAGGGATGGAGGGACAGGACACAGGGAATGGCTTCCCAGTGCCAGAGGGCAGGGATGGATGGGACATTGGGAAGGAATTGTTCCCTGGGAGGGTGGTGAGGCCCTGGCACAGGTGCCCAGAGCAGCTGTGGCTGTCCCTGGATCCCTGGCAGTGCCCAAGGCCAGGCTGGATGGAGCTTGAGGCACCCTGGGATAGTGGAAGGGTGTCCCTGCCCATGGCAGGGGGTGGCACTGGATGGGCTTTAAGGTCCCTCCCAACCCAAACCATTCCATGATTCTCAGAATTTGGGAGGCCTATTTGTGTCTATTTGTGTCTATTTGTGTCTCTATTTGTGTGTTTTGAAGGTGATCTGAAAAGAAAGGGGGAAATGTCATGGCCAGAGCTGAACCAGTTTATGTAACCACCACATTCTCTCCCTGGCCTTGCTACAAGCTTTCTGAGAAACTATAGACCAGTCACATATTTCCCTCCACTGCCCTGGTATTATTATTTGAGAATTTGAAATAATTAGCTGTTTTTTGCCTGTTGCATCTGTTCAGACCACAACTAACTGGAACTTGACTTTCCACTCTGTGGCCAGACACAAGAGCAAGACGTTAGTCTGAACGTTTGGCTTGTCTGATCATTTTCATAGCTAATGTATCAGATAAAACCAAGCACAGCAAGAACGTGTCTTGTTCCTGACTCTGCTCTAAAGGTTGGCTTGACAGTCATGTATTTCTGCACCAGTGGAGCTGCTTAAGCCAGTGTAATTGTGCTGCTGCATATGTGGGTGGGACTGATTTTGGACTGGAGATGTTAATGGCTCGAGCGTGGTGTAGGACTCCAAGAACAAAGGACGTGGAAGTTTGACTCCCAGATCAGAAGTGGGAGATGATAAGGGCATTATTTGAGTCTTCTGGATATCATCTGGTACATATCAGGTCATCTGAGTCCCGTGATGAAGGAGGTGGTTAATAAACCCAGCCTTGTGGCAATTCTACCACCCCAGCTTTCAGAGCTCACTGGTTCATGCTGGCAGGTAAAAAGATATTAAAGAGATGTGTACCTCTTATTCCTTAAAAGTTCTTTTTTCTACTACCCTGTGTCTCCCAGGTCATCTGCACTAGTTTTTCATGTCATTCTGCTGGGGAGGAACACAGGGTTTGAGCTGGCATCTGTGGGGAATTGCTGGGAAGCTTTGCCCTGCTTGTGCTCACGCTCCAGATCGTTTACACAAGCTTTGCAAATCAGTGCTTTGGGAATATGGCTGGGGTATGCTAGAATAAACTAAGCATGCTGCTTCCATGAAGTGTGGGAGCAATGAGTCACATTACACAGAGGGACTTACGTAGAAAAACTCCCTGCTAGGTGTCAGAAGAAAATGTGTTTTGTGCCTGCAGCCTCTGCGGTTGGGCGACACATGCTACAAAAATGTTCTGGATGTGCAGGAAACCAGCTAGAGCTGGGAGCTCTGACCAGATCCCAGGAACACAGAAATCCTACGCAAATGTCCAGAAACTTCTCAGTGGGAAAAGAGAACACGAAATAGACTCCTGACTGTTTTATAGGGCTATGGTTTGCCCCTTTCAAAGGGGATTTGTTGGATACACCCTGATGCAAGTTTGGATGGAGCTGCTGCTGCTCATGGCAGAACATCTGAGATCACAAACTCCCTCCTTCCCCATTCCCATCCCAGAAGCCCTTGAGGAAGGGAATAGCCTGATATTGAAATTGTCTGTAAGCTAGTTAGATCAGCATCCCTAGACTGCTGCAAGGGCTCTTGGATAATGTATGTATAAATTTTTTTTATGGCTTTTTATGGAAAAGGAAGTCAGGGCTGGGTTGGTGAGACTGGAAGAGCAGGGAGTGGATTGGCTCAAGGGTCAGCCTCCCAATAGTCTGTGATCAAAGGCTGCTCTCAGCAGCATGAGTTTATAGGCAGCCAAGACAAACAATGAACGACTTTATCTACTTTCAGAAAAGAGAAAAAAAAAAAAAAAAAAAAAAGCCAACACTTAAGTTCCAGGAAACCATTCCTGGACTAGACAAATTTTGGTTGGTATTCCCCTTCTCTCTCCTAGTGCAGCTATTTGTAGATGTAGGATGATAACAGGGAAGCAGCAGAGAGAAGCCCAAACGTGAACCAGGTTGTGCCATGTTCTCAGGTGGTGAAAATTGGTGCAGAGCTGGGGAACTCCAAGCAGCAGGACCAGTTTGCTCCTGCTGAGAATCTGGCCTTCACCAGCAGCTGTCCCTGGAAAAGCAACAGGAAGCTGTGAATTGAACTGTGGCCATTTCCCCTGGTTCGATCCCTTCTCCGAAGGTGTTGCCTCATTTGTTTGCAGTTGGAATATTGCCTGTTTGGCTGTCCCAGCTGGGCCTCCAAAGTCAGCTGGTCAGAGCACAGCTGGCCAGTTTTAAACATGCTGGCTGCAGTCTCAGCTCGCTGGATAAAGTGAGCAGAGGGGAAAAACATTTTGGGCTCCTGTGTACTTGATTATTTGTTTGGGAGGGAGAGGAAGATATGAGAAGAAAGACTCTCATTCCTAAAATGGAAAAAGTTGCAAAACATTTAGTTGGGTTTGGATGTGAGGGAGAGGAATCTTCTCAAACTGCAGAGTGTTCTTGATTTAGGATTTCCTGTTGGATATGTTTCAGAAAGCTATTCCAGTCATAAGTGGCCAGATTCTCAGCTAGAATAGATGTGTAAAGCTCTGCTGATATGAATCCATGTAGCACTTTGACCCCAGCCTAAGATCTTAGGCCATGGTCTGGTCATGGACTGCAAAGATCTATCCCTGTTTATGGGCTCAGGGCAGGACTAAATCCAAACAGAAGTTGCAGTTCTGAGGTTCAGAGCTGCATGTGGGTGTTTAATCCCCTCCAGTGCTGGCACCCTCCGTATTTGAGGGTTGGACTGTCCTTGGAAAATGTCTTAATTCGGGACTGTAAGGTTTGTTTGGTGTTATGCTAAATGGGCCTGGTCACATCAGTCTGGGGAGAGCCAGGAAGCCCCCAACCTTCCAACCAACCAGCCTTGGGGTTTTATACACATTACGTGTTTCTACCCTTCTACACACTGAACATGGAAAATGTTGTGAGAAAATCTTTCCAAGCCAGGATTTAGTGCTGAGAATAGAGGCAAAAAAGCCCTGGGGGCTCAAGAGAACATATTTCCATAGTCTTTCCAGATGTCCACACAACAAAGTAGTGGAGAGTTGGGAGGGCATTGCTCTTTCCATTCATGGGTGCTCCTGAGACAATTATGGGGACTGTGGCCGGGATGTGTAGGAACAGGACCATGGGAATGGAGCTGCTGCCCAATGAGGGATGAAGCACCAAGAGAACTTCACCTTCTCTTCTGCTCATCCACCCTGGTGAACTTAAAGGGATACATCTAATCTCCTGTTCTGGATTTTGGGATAGAAGGGAGAATTGGGTCCAGGCCTGCATATTGAGGCCAGCAGCACTATCAATATCAGGACAAGTTGTGTGGTTCTCTGTCCTGGCTCTTACTACATGAAGTTGATCAGGTTTTGCCAATGGCTGCAGCCTAGGGTGGAACTGCTTTCTCCAGGGTGTTACTGAGCTCTAGCTGGAAGGTCTGACCTGAAGCAGAGAAAGATTTGTCAATGTTTGCAGGTTTTTGATTTTTTTTTTTTTTTTTTTTTTTTTTTTTTTTTTTTTTTTTTTTTTTGTCTCTTACCCTCCCTCCCACCATGGGAAGGAGCAGCTGCTGGAGACCTCCATATGAGGGGAGGATTTCCAGGGCTGGGACAGGAGGGCCCTAGATTTTCTTTCCTTGGCTGGCACCACTGCTCCAGGATATATTCCCAAATCCCTGACTTTGTTTCCACACCTGTCAGCAAGGGCTGGGCTGTGTCCACTGCTGTGCTCTCCCCTTGATGTCTCATTCTCTCTGCTCACGTTCTGTGTGTTCCTCTGCCTTTCTCCCACCCTTCAGAGTCAACACTGCAGCAGCCTGTGAGTGACAGCAAAAAATGAGTGACTTTATTTTGTTGAACTTTATTGACTTACAGGCCTTTGTTTTAAGCCTTTAACACTCAGTCTGCTGCCTGCTGCTTCTGCCTCGTAGGAGTTGTTGAACTCCAGAGGCACCAGAGCTCACAGGTTGGTGCTAACACACCTGGTACCTTCAGAAGGTCTAAGAAAATTAGGTACCCACTTGCCCAGGGATTTTAACAAAGTTCAAATCTCCCATTCCTAGAAGGTGCCTGTGACTCTCACAGTGAAGACATGCTGCATTTCCCCAGCATGGTTCATTATTTATACAGTATTTCTGCATAATTACTGGGCTCGTGTGAAGGTCTCAAGGTGCCCTGCAGATGCCAAGGTGTGACCTCACCTGCAGTTAATGAAACTGGTGACCGATAGACCTGTGACTTGCCCAGGGCACAAAGCACTGGGCAACGTGAGCCGGCTCCCTACCTCCACCCTGATGAGTTACCCCCATTCTGCTGCTCCAGAGAAGCTGGAAATCCAGTTTAACCATCTGCTTGGGAATTCCCCAGTAGCTGGAGGGGATGGAGCATTCTCACACCCCAGCACCGAGGGTGCGGTTGAGGTGAAGGACGCATGCGTGGGATCGGTGCGCGCTGCCTGAGCCTGGCTGACCCCCAAACTGTCCCTTGGGAACTGGGACAATTGCTCAGCACTCAGCCTGGCACTTTGGGCTGCCAGCTGTTTGCCAAGGCTGGACAGCGTGTCCTGAGCATCCTGCAAGCTCAGTGACTGTGTTTGTGCTGGGATGTAGCTGGAAGAAGAGTGTCTGACGTGCAGGTGTTGGGAATCTGCCCCATCTCTCTGGTTAGAGGGCCTGTGGAAACCTGGGGACAGAGCTGCATTGCTCTTGAGCAGAACAGACTTTATGAGGGGGGAATATTCTCAAAACCAGCAAAATCTCCCTCTGCAATTAAGCAAATTTCTAAAATAATAGCTGTGAGCACCCTCAAACATTCTAAAAGTGGTTTGCAGCATAGCATTGTTAGGACCTGGTTCGCCAGAACTCACACTGGAAATTGTGCCATCTTCCACTGCCAGACAACAATTTGGAAAGCCCCAGCTGTTGAACAACATGTGGCAGCAGCATGTGCTCCAAAACTGGGGAGAAACCCATAAAACAGTGACAGCCAAGCCATAATTTGGACCACCACTATTCTGCAGGGTTGGGGTTTTTTTTAGCATCTCTGATTGGTTTTGTAATTCATCCTGATTTCTTCACAGAAATAATTCAATGGTTTGATGGAGGAGCCTGTGGTTCCCTGTTGACTGGAGAGGCCCTGCTGCTGTGACAGGACAGGGGGGCTGGTGCTGCTCTGTGGTCACTGGTGGTACAGAAGGAGCTGAGAACATCACCTGGACAGAGGTGATTTATTCAATAGTGTGGGGACCTATTGCCAAACCCCACAGATTATTGCATAAGAACACCCTGGGAAGCCAACATGAAGGTTATTTGTTGCAATAAGAAGTTTTTAAATTTATTTTTTTGATAAAGCTCCCAATGAGAGCAGCTCAACAGAGCTGACTGGATCTCAGTAGGATATCCTCATCTGGAGAGGGCAGCACTTGGAGTCTTGCTCCATGCTGGGTGTGAAGGGCCATTCTTACAACCCAATAGTCAATGTATTGGATAAATCTGTATCCAGCAATGAAGCCTGGATTGAGTTAGAATTGCCCAATGACCTATTAGTGCAATGTACTTGTTCTTTTTCCTGGCATGCTTGGGTTTTTCTCTACCCCTCACGGTTTTTCCTGCAGTTCACAGATAGTTGGGAAAACGTACTGCCTTTATTTTCTGCATGGCAGAAAACATCTTCATCTTCTGCTCTCTTTCTTTTTTTATTTATTTTAAGCATAATTAACAGAGTAAAATTGCTTGCAGATTCTGCTTTTCAACGGTCCAAACACAAACTGTCGGTTTTGCTTTGGGGTTTTTTTATGGCTGAATTTTGGGAAAGAGGGGATAGAAGAATTAAAATTACCTGTTTTTCTGTAATGGGTAAAAACAGGAACCTTTTCATGAGAATTGAGTGATGACAGTACTTTTTTTAGAGGGAGGAGGGAGGATTAGGTTAAAGAGCAGAAAGAACAGCATGAGTTAAAACTCCTTTTGCCAAGTGAGCACACATCAGCACACTCAACGAAATTCCACCCTGCCTCTGCTAGATTGAGTTGGATGCCATTAACCTCCCAACTGCACTTTCTTTTGGAAATATGGTTTTCATTTTGCCTGTTTTGCTGCTGTTTAGGCCCTTATCAGTTCCTTGCTTGACAAGAGAGGCTTCTGCTTTTTCTTATTTGTCCTCGCCTTCCACGCTCAAACTTGAGCATTTCCCATCATTGTTGGGTTGTTTTATCACAGACCAAATCATTCCCTTGCCTGTCCCCCCCTCCCCTGCTGTTGAGCTTCGTGATGAGGAGTGTGGAGGAAGGAAAATACAGAGCTCATTTATTTTTAAGTAACTGTAACTAATGGCTTCATCAGCTAACGTAGTGGAAAATATGCAAACTGCTTAGAGGAGAGTGGATGTTAAAAATGTAACTACAACATTATTGAGACATCTTTCAGCTCTAATGACAGACCGAATAACAAACATGTCAGAAACTTTGTTGCTTCTCTAAGCAAAACCAAATAATTGAATTTATTTTCAGTGATGGTTATTTCTTTTACGTATTCAGCTCCTCATCCATTTTGCTGTAGACCTTGTCAGATCTCTTTGAATAAACAGATTTTTTTTCTTGAATGGTAGTGTGAGCAGGGGGACAGGACTTTTTCATACCTCCCTTTCTTCTCTGACATGCACTTTTTTTTGGTTTATCACATAAGACCAATTCTCAAATCTTTTTGCTGTGCCTCCATCACATGCATACATTGGTTGTAGCTTCTCTTCTCCTTGAGCACACCCATGAGTGATGTGGACTGGACCCAATTTATTTATTTCTCAATAATTATGTTTCCTTGTATCAGCTGATGATCTGGTCCCCATAGTCTGGACCTGTGAAAGTTCTTGTGCAAGCCTTTGTGTAAGTTAGGGGCTGCTCATTCTGCTGTGGCCAGCAGGCTCTTCTCTGCATGATTCCCATGATGGTGCAGGCTGTGAATAGCACAGCAGTGTCTACGATGGGATCTTTTCTCACAGTTCTCACGGGAAATAGGAGAATCAAATCCACTTGTCTAATGGGACAACCCTTGAGAAGGCATGTATTCTCTTTAAAGGCATTCTCCCAAAGAGAAAGGTTGGTTGGATTTCCATCCTTCCCCCATGGAGGGGCTGGGGAGGCCCTCATGGCACCGTGCCACGCCGCACCTGCCAGCCCCTGCAGCTCTCTGCTCCAAATTGCTCCTTGCCCTTCTTGGCACCAGGAGCTAAACCTGCAGTTCTCCCTCTCTGAAAGGGAAGCCTGGAGCTGGCCCACAGCTCTGCACAGCAGTGGGGACACGGCAGCTCAGACACATGGTTCTTGCATGCGCGTTTCTTTTTAATTTAACGCAGAGCTGCAGCAAACCATTCCACCCACAGGTGAGATCCTTGGAAAACTGACTGCCCAGAGCTCTGAAGCTTTCAGCCTTCACGCTAACGCACGGGCCCAGCTGGCTGGAGATTAAAGAGCACAGTTGAAAACCAAAAAGCATTTGAAATTGCACCACTGAGCTGGCAGGAAATTCCAGCTTTTTGTAGATGTCGGAGGCGTTGGAGCGGCAAGGAACCAGAAGGTAAAATTCCGGGGTGAATCGCATCATCAGCGTTTCAGCAAAGCCTTGGACATGGGCTGTGCATGGGGGGGGGGCACTATCCCCACCCCTCCCAGTCTTGGGAAGGGGGGAAGAGCATCCTCCTTGCAGCCTGGCTCATGCCTCAGCTGTCTCTGAGCACTAGAGGCCTCTCAGCTCAGTGTGAATCCCAGAGCAGTGCTCAGCACTTGCTCTGGGGATGGAGCTTCCAGCCCTGTCAGCCTCAGCCAGCCCCAGGTGTGCCAGAGATCTCCAGGGCAGATTGGAGGCTTTTGTTGTGCCCAAGATAAACGTTCCCTTTGCTTCTTGGACTGACTTGCTCATACTCTTGGAAGATAACTCACAGTTTAGCGGGGTTTTAACTGCTCTGAAAGGAGTCAGTGTTGTGTGTGGTTTGATCAGAGAGGACATCTGCCTGCAAGGAACAAGGGTAGGAGACCGAGAGGACTAAATGCTTTTTTGGACCTTTATCCTTTATTAGTGAAGGCATGTGTGGGCCTGAAATGAGACTGTTGGTGGACATTGATTCTGAAATCCTCCTGAAAACCAGTGCGACCGCTCATTCCCTTCCCCTCCTAAATGGGCTGCCAAAGATTATCACTCCAGCAACAATGCTTACAGGCAGCTGAAGAACTCAAGGCCTCCTGTGAAGCCATTGGCATCAATGGAAGACTTCAGCTTCCTCTTCTCTCATCCCCTTTCCTCCCCCCTCACCAAGAGTAGATCAAGCCCTGCCAGCATGAGCAGTGGAGAACAGAATCTGCATTGACGACAGATGGAACAAATGTTATGGATGCATCCCAGGCCCTGAGCTGTTGTGCCACATAAATCAGTAGTAAAACTTTGCCAACTCAGAATGCTTCACAAGACCAAACTATCAGCCAGCTTAATGTCTGGCTCTGCAACACCAAAATTGCATGGTCCAAATAAAAGAAAAAATAAAATAGTGAATGCATGTGCCCTCAGTTGAACTTCTAGCCAGCAGAGCTGGGTTGGGTCCAGCTCCTGGAGATGAATGTGTCTCTGTGATAAGTGACTTGTGAAAGATAATTCATGGTTTGGAAGCCTCCCACTGCACCAATGGGCCGTGGATGCTGCAGATGAAGTGTGAGGTCCCAGGCTGCAGATGCTATCGGAGCTGGGCGGGCGGCTGGATGTGAGCAATGGCCAGCCCCAGCCATCAACCCTGATTAGATACCAAAGAATCAGAGCACCCAAAAATACTTCATCTTGCTCTCCTTGCATGTGTGCCAGTGCCTGGGCCACTCCTTTGCAGAGAAAAGCTGGAACCACACACAACCACTGTGTGTGAAAACTCGCTCCCGTCAGGAGAACTGCTTCCCATGCACTGCATAAATCCCAAGTGGCTGGGATTTAAGACAAAAAAAAGAGTCAAATAAAAAGATTTGCTGTTAAAATTATGGCTTGGCAACCTTGTAGATGTGCGTGGGGGAGAAGTGCCTGCAACCTTTTTAGAGGCAGACTTGCCCTTTGGAAAATGAACTTCCATTAAAGTAACAAGGCTTCACCCTTCTTGGTGGGATTTTGGCAGCACAAGGGGGAGAGGAAAGGCTGAAATGATCCCTTCAGCCTTCTCACTCTGTCTCAGCAATGATAAAATGAAATATTTTAATGCAGCACTTCAGATCTCTGACAGCTGTGGTAGCCTGGTGTTTACAGAAGACATCCTGTTGCTCAAGGGAGACACTTCTGCCTCACTGAATTTAAGGGGTTTTAATTTTTTTTCCCTCCTCACTACTCTTTAATGCAATTTCCACTCTAGGAGGCCATTACAAGGATGACTCTGCACATTCTGAGGGTGGTAACAGCAACAGTTCTCCATCAAAAAGCAGATCCAGCTTGTGGGAAAACTGCCCTGGCACCCACATGGGGCTGAGCAACACTTGGAAGGGAAAAAAAAAAAAAGTCTTGATAGTCATGGAAACTCTCGCTGCAGCACAGAGTCCAGCACGTGAGTGTATCCTCCTGGGATTGCATCCCAACTTGCAGCACAGTGGGATGAATCATAAGGAAATGCCACCCCAGGGAACAAATTGGTCATTCTTGGAAAGAGCTGATGGCTCTTGGACTAGCCATGGAAGCAGGGAGGGAGGCTGCATCCAGCTCGCTGCATTCGCCGCAGTGCTGCAGGAACACACCGGCGAGGCTGGGCATGCTTTGCTGCCTTCCCAGCAGAAAAACCATTTCCTTGTGTTTTTGGTTCCTTGATCTTTCTAAATAAACAGTTTCTTTGTACTGAGAAAGAAAAAAAAAAAAAAAAAAGCTCAGCCATTGGTGCGCTGCAAAGATTTTTTTGGGAAGCAGGGAATGTGGGGACTTTCACCTGCTAGCAGCCCCTTTGGTGCTCCACAGGGGTTTTGGAGTCTTCTGAGCAGGGTGATGGGAATGATAGCTCTGAGCCTTGAACAGCTTCTTCAGCTTTGGATCTCCAAACCTGCTGCACTCTCGGATTTTCCCCAGCCTCGTGGGCATTCATGGCTTTGCTCAGCTGTTGCTTTGCCTCTGGATCAGGAGAGCTCACGGGGCTCACTTGGAAGCTCAGGGTCACTGGGAGGATCAGCAGCAGAGCCAGAATCAGTGGTTCACAGCCTGCTTGCCACGTGCTGTGGGGTAGCTGGAGAAGGGGGGAATTTTGGTGTTTTGATGCTGCTTTGCTTGGCAAAGGCTGCAAGACTCAAGGATAAAGCCTGGTTTACCTCTGTGGGATCTTCAGTGGAAACCAGGTGAAGATCTCAGGTCTTTCTGCAATGACACACCAAAGGGAAGCCCTGTGAACACCACCCTGGCATCCTTTGTTCTTATGCAGGAGATCCTGGGAGCTGTGACTTTAGAGGCCCATGATGTCACCAGGGAGCAATCCCTGCGGATGCTCGAGTGCATTCAGCTGGCTTGGGTAGGAGAAAGGGTGAGTCCCACAGACTGATGGATATCTTGCACCTCCGGCCACTGATTTAAGGGGAAATCTGTCGCCGTCCTCCTGTCTCCCCACAAAAAGCCTTAGATGGAAGAAACTGGGAGATCTTACAAGATCTCTATCAGGGGGCTGGCTTTCAAGTGACAGCCGTGTCTTTAATCCAGCAAAATCTTTCTGTTTCTATTGATGCCCTACAATAAAAACAAAAGTAAAGAGAGGGAAGAATTAAGAACAGGGAGACTTGCTTTTAAAAGGCTTATAAAAATACATATAAAGCGAGACACGATGAGAACAAAGGGGTAATGGAAGCCGACAGACAGTTCTCATGCCATTAAACTGCATCTCAAAAAAATCCTCTCAAAAAATAAAAAAAAAAGAAGTTAATCGTTATTTGGAGGGGGATAGTGTTTTTATTGTGAACATGTGCAAATGGAGGCTTCAGCCATATAAAACCCATGCCCACAATAAGTATATTTGTGTAGCAATTAATGTGAGATCACAGGCTCGGCTTTTGCCAAATAGTCGTGTCAGCATGGGGTACATTATGTGTGTCAGGAATCCAGTTTCCAAATGTGGAAGACATTGGGCCAGTCATAATTAAATGTTTTGTCATCGCGGGGCAGAGCCGCGTGCGCTTCAGCTGAGCCGAGCGCGGCACCTCCAGTGCCATCGCCCGGGGTTTGCTTTTTGGCAGCTCTTTAAGGAAACTTTATGCAGAAGGAATTTAAAGACACTTGTAATTAGATCTCCCCCCCCTCCTTCTTTTCTTCCTCCCCCTCCCTGAAATGCAGAGGGCAATTTTGATTTTCTCCCTCAGCCAAGAAAACTGAGTATCAATTTCTCTTTATGATAGCAGGGATTATCTCCCTGATTGGCTGCATTGAGACATCATTTCCATGGGTTTCTGTTAGTGTTTCTAGTAACACTTCCGTGAATCCAATACTTTCTGGGAAGTTTATTACAGCAGCTGCTAAAGGCAAAGCAGAGACGTCCAAATAGTGCAGGAACATGCATTTACCACACTTATAACTCCAACAGATTCAGTTACAAGAACTGCTGCAATATTTCTTTTTATTTTCCCCTCCTTCTATTTCCTTTTTTTTTTTTTTTCTTTCCTATTCCTTGTGGTCTTATTAAGACCAGCAAAGGCTGTGGTCCCCGGTGCTATGTCTCTGAATTAATTTTAAGTAAAGCAGAGGCTGGAATGGCGTGTGGGAAGGTTCTTGGCATGGATGGACTTGGCTGGAGTTCTCAGTGGAGAGACATTTAAGGGAAGGGAGAAGAGGATTGCGTGTGTGTATATGGGGGGACAATATTTTTCATATACTCTGCACAAAAAGCCATCTCCAGAGCTATCAGGCTTTCATCACCCCAGTCTGATCCAAGGATGTTCAAAAAGTGAAACACATCATAAATCTGGCAGGCTGGCTGGAACTTGGAGACGTTTGAAAGGCGCTGGAGGGTGGGAGCATCCCGGTTGGGCTGGGCTGGGCTGGGCTGGTCAGTGCAGCCCGCGGCAGGGGAAGCCCCTTTCCACGGCTCCAGGCACTTCCATGGGGTTTTTATCTCCTTGCTGAGGAGATATCCCAATTACTCCCCCCCCGCCCCAGTTCCAAGGAGATGGGAACAGATGGGCCCCACTGTAGAAATGCTGAGCAGCTGAGACAGAAGCTTGAGAGTTCAGAGTGATTTTGTCTTTTAATTATTTTTTTTAGTTCTTTAATGGTTTTCTCAGTGGTGATGTGAGGCATTGCTTGAGAATGAGGAGCGCAGCACAAGTCAGTTTTCATTCCACCTTTCCCAGTGCTACTTCTTCAAGTCAATTAGTCAATTTTTATTCCACCTTCTCCAGTGCTGCTTCTTCAAGTGATCTTCCACTTGATGGGAATTGGGAGAACGGTGTAAAAGATGATTGGGGGTGGATGGCAGAAGCACTGGTGCTTCCCCACCCTCAGTGCCCTTTTCTGCATGAGGTGAGTTGGATGAGGATGGGCAGCACTGGATTTCAGAGCCTTCCTCCCCCTCCATTGGTGGTTTGTGACTCAATCACCCTGGTTAAATCAGAAATGAGATCATTGATACTCCAAAACTGCAATGCCTCTTGTTTGCAGATCCCATGGTGGTGGGCTGGTACAGACAGCTGCCCTTTACCAAAATGTATGCCAGGAATTTTCCTTACTGTTTTCAGACCTCACACTTTCCAAAAGTAATAGGAACATGCACCAGTGATGGGGACATATTTTACTCTAAATGAGCAAAACACCCACATTTCCACGTTTGCCCTTTATTAACTTTAACCACAGCTCTTCAGGGCTGACCATAAATAAAATCTCAGCTGTATTAACTTTGAAAGATGATGTTACTTAAAGACACCTGCTAATTAATTATAGCCAGAATCTTAGCAAGGCTCTAAATGAGAGGGGTTCTCACCTCCCAAGCAGTATTTCATAGGAGGCAGGTAGCGTGCCGAGCTCACGGGTACTTCACTCTGTTTGTTTGTCTTGTAGGTGTTGCAGCGGGATGTAAATTCTTGTTATTATTAAGAAAAAATCCCCTTTTCTGAAAATGATTCATCAAACACCTCATCCTCGTTGCATGTATCATCTTGTTGGGCCTGGAATTGCTCTCTGCTGAGCGCTTGCACCGCAGGGAAGGCACTGGGCTCGACAGGAGCCGGGGCGCTCATGAGAGGAGCCTTTGCTCAGTTTGTGCTTGCCTCCCATGGCTGCATGGTGGAGAAGCCTCTGGAGGGGTAAAGGCCAACAAGGGTTGGTTTTAACTTGTCCCAAAGAGGTGAAACCCTCCTTTCCTCTGAATCTCGCCAATGATGCTTTGTTTTCCGTTTCCCCTGCAACGTTGTCCCTGCTCGGGAAGTCCACTGAAAGGGAGGAGCCCAGGTGGACTGGGAGGTTCTGTTTCCAAGAGGGAGGAAAATTATTTGGAATTAATGGTGAGGCCACCTAATCCTATAAGAGCTTCTCCTGGCAGGCAAAATCTCAATGAATAAATCTGCAGAAATTTCAAATATTAATGGTGAGGCTGAAGGGAGAAGGGGAGAGGGTACCAGCAGTGATTAGGGCTGGGTTGCCTGACTTGGTGGGGTGCACTTCCCATTCCTGCTGGGGGAATTCCATTCTGTGCACTTTCTGTGCCTTCTACCACACTTTTGAAATTACCTCTCTAGGTGAAAGGGCTGAGGGTGGTGAGAGTGTTGCAGATGCACAGCATCCAAAAATGCAAACCTATGGCATGGGGGAAATCTGTCTGAAACTCACCCAAGATTAGGATGGCACCGAGAATTTGTGCAGGAGGTCTTGGTGTTTCTGATCCTCCAGGGACAGGGATAAACACAAACTCCCAAACCCCATTGACACTGGAGGAGCTTTTGGGGCTGGAGTTGTATCCAGTGCACCACCTGGGCTGCACTTGGGTGTTGTGTGGGGTAATCACAGGCAGCAAAGTGATGGCATCTGCCTGCTCTGCATGCCCCATGCATTATCCAGGGTGGGAAAATCCATGCCAAGAAGGTGGATTTAAGGCTGAACTTGGTTTCATGGATTGATGGAGTGCCTCTCTTTGTGGTAGGATGAGGTTATCTGGGTCCCTTCTCCAATGACAGGTGAGGGCTCTGACCAACACTGAGGGCTGAGTGCTGGCTTTGCCATCAGGGAGGTTGGGAGGTTATCCTGGTGGTTTCATCTGCCCTTCCCAGAATCTGCACTGTTCTTGTCCTTCTTGTTGGCAGTGCTGCAAGGCAGGGGCTGCTTTCTGTATCCCAAAATCCCTTTGCACCAGTAGTGCTACTGCAAAAGCTGCCTGGAGCAGCCCAGCAAAAAACTTGCCCTTTTCCTTCACTCCCTATCAAGACAGAGCTCAGCTGGAGCCAGGCTGTATCCTCACTCCCAAGTCCTGGCCCTGTGGATTAAGCTCAGTAACACCTGGACACACCTTTCTGCCAGCAACCCCAACAGCACTTCCTGCAAAAGAGGGTTTTTCCCCTGGCCTTCCCCTCAGTCATGGTCACTCTCCCTGCAGAAACCGTGGCTCTCCACGTCCAGGCTGAACTTCCAGGCTGAACTTTCGAACCTTCCTCCTCAGCCCCAGCTAGGTCATTATTTTTGACACCCTTTCCCTGAGTTATTGCACAGCTGAAAAAGAGAGGGCTGGCCTGGCCATGGCTCCTGGCTTTTCCCAGTGTCCAACACTCTCTGCAAGCCCCTGGCACCTGTTCAGGCGAGCTCAGGGTGGCCCAGGACTTGTGACAGTACAGTGGACAAGTGCCACCAGGGAGGAGAGCAGCCTGCCTGCTGGTGTTCCCACTTGTGTGACTTAGGGAGGGTATTTTTCTTGATCTGGATCCTGCATTAATTGTTTCCTGGAATATTTTGCTATGCGAATGTCATGCTTCTGTCTGCTTGGCTTGCCCTGGGTTGAGCAGAGGTATTTATGAGTGGTTTTTTGCACATATTTTTCACCTTTTTGAAATGTTTGGCACTGGTCTGGATGCTGGAACAGATCCTTCCTGTTGAAAATACTGAACTCAGTCTGGTTGGGCACTGAAGGGAAAAGCAGTGGTTTAGCTGCTCAGCCCTGGCTTTGCTGATGCTCAGTGATGGTGAGCCCTGCACTCCTGCAGAGCTGGAGATGGCCAGGGCAGGGGTCAGGTCTCTTTGCCTGTGCTGGTGTAATTCAGAAATCAGAAAAAGCCTCCTCCTCCCCAAATTTCTCCCAAGGAAATCTGTCCTCCCCAGAGCTGAGTGCCAGGGCAGGGTGGGAGCCCTTTGGCTGCAGCTCTTCCCTGCACACAAGACTTATTGCAGTATTGTGTTTGTTGTGTGACAGTCCCTGAACCAGGTTCAGGCCCATGATCAAGTTACCAGGGCTCAGCTGCTCTGCATTAACCAGCCAGGGGGATATTCCCATCCTAGCACAAAGAAAAGGTAAAACCTGTTCATTTAAACATCTTTCACAGAGTTTTAAAAAAATCATTTGCTTTATGTACTCATGTGTGCAATTAATGAGGCAGTAGCTTGGTTTGAGCCCCTGGTTTTCCAACTCTGGTCATCACTTTGGTTTGGACCAAAAGAGAAGCATCCCAAATGTATTTATTTATTCACCTAGAGGGCAAACAAATGGAGGAATTAAAGCTTTGCTCATGGGAGTGGTGCTGGTCATTGCCATAGATATCTCACAACCATTCCTTGAAGGCCAGGGATTCATGTTGCCTTGGAGGGGAGGGGGTTTCAGACCCCACCAAACTCTGCTTTCAGCTCCAGCAGGAATTAGGGGGTTGATGGTGTGGCTGTAAACCTTATTGGGAAAATGAAAGGATCTCTGAGGATCCCATGCCTCCCCAAAACATGTCCCCTCATTTTCACCTTGGAGTGAAAGGATGCTGTGCTGGAGGTAGGAACACGGTGTAGAGCTGGTGTAGGTGTGCATTTTAAGGCTCAAAAAATAGTCAAGAAATAAGAAAAGTGGTTCCCAAGACATGGGAGGTGTTTGTAATTTAACAGCCCTCCTTCCAGGGAAGGTTCCCAGCTGCCTGTCAGTCCCAGCCCCAAATACCCCAAGCCTGGCACCCCAAGGGCCCAGCTCTGCCCTGCTCTGGGACAACTCTCCACAAGCCCTGTTGCAACTCTTCAGCTAAACAGGAGCTTAACTGTGTCCTCCTGTGGGCCAAGAGCTTTAGAGCTGGCATAGCAGAGCATGGTTTGAGGATGATCAGCCCTCTGCCTGTGCTGTCTATTATTGGAACTGCATCAGAGCTCAGGCTGGGGAACCATTTTCTGAGCAGCCCTCCCAACTTCCTGAAATCAATGGTGAAAGTAAGCAAAACACCTTTACATTCCTCTGTGCTGACAGCTGAGCAGGTTTTCAGGTGCCAACTCATCATTTATCTCTCTTTTCTCTTTTCCTGTGTCCCCCAAAGTCCTGAAGAAACTCCAAGGCAATTCTTCTCACTGTTCCGTGGGCTTTGCAGAATTTCAGAGCTGGTGGCAGACAAACAAACAAAATCCCCTTTCTTGCAAAAATGTGTGTCTTTTTGACTGGGATGCTTGCTTATTCCTGTTATTTTGGTGAGTGGTGGCTTTGTTTCTTCTAGGTCTATTAATCTGCTTTTTTGTTGTACAGAAAGACAAATGCCAATTTATAGTCAAGACAAAATTCTAGTTTGATGTTTGGAAATGCAGTACCCAAGCTAAAATCCTTAATTTTCTGCCAATTCAAACTCTTGGGAATTGTCAGGCTTCAGCTCTGAGCCTTCAGACCAAAGACTGAATTCAGACCAGGAGCTATTTCCTATTTCGGGAAAGCAAAGTTAAATCTGAGTATAGGGTTAAAACTTTGCAGGCTTGAGGTATACAATTGTCAGACTTCCTTGCTCAGGAGCATTTCTGCAGTGGGTTCATGAGCATTTTGTCCTTTTATGTTTTTCTTATTTGTATCATTATATTTTTGAAGCCCTGCCGCTAATTCCCTCCATCCACATGGAACCACGGTTTCATCTGCTAGAATGAGCTGCAGCAAAGTTCTGCTCAGCTCCATTCTTTTTACTGGAGCACCAGGAAAGGAAGAAGTGCAGCACAGCATCTCACAGAGCAGCCCTCAGCTCTCACTGGTGCCATAAATCAGAAATAAGAAGCTCACCTAAAGTCAAGGGAAAAAAAAGCCATTTTTGTAAATGGAAACGGCTGCAAGTCCCATATGGATGTCGTGGTAGAGGTTCCCTGCCCCAGGAGGAGGTGGCCCCATCACCCCCACACTGGGTTTTCCCCATGGGAATGGGAATTCATTATTTAGCTTTTTCTGAGCCCGAACAGCAGAATGGTTTGCAGAGCAGCTGAGCAGGACTGCAAAGCTTGGCTGACAGAAATGCCATGGCCCCCAGAGTAAATCAGAATTTCCTCTTTGATTTGAAGGGGGGAAAGCTGATTTTTACAAGGAAATTCAGGGGTGATCACAAAGCTGCCCTCGTCTCCTTGTTCCACAGTGATATTCCCTAGCAAGCAATACTAGAAATACAGATGTTGGGTTTGCCTTTCATGTTTTCTTGGTAAATATCTGAATAAATATTTATCAGTAAACAGAGCAGATTTATTTCTGAACTGGAGTTGGCTGGGTTTGTGCATAGTTTTTGGTGAGGGGTTTTTAGGAGTGCTGCAGGGATGCTCAGTCTTAGGGACTGAGCTCTGCAGAAAGAAGAAATTAAGCAGAATTGGGTTTTGAATCAGAAAATGCTGTTTAATGGTTTCTCCCTCATAAAATGTCCTGATGGAAAAAATTTTATGTAATAAAAACAAACAACACCTCCTTCCCCCTCAAAAAATATTGGGAGTTTCCTTGCAAAATGTATTATTTGGATGTTTTCAGACTGAACAAACTTTATTTCATTTTTGAACTCATTTCAGGGGAGAATCCATAGAGAAATAATTGAACAGAGGCTCCAAACCCAGATAAAAGAACTTGCCCTGACTGAAACAAAACATTTCATTGAGCTTGAAAGTATTTGTGTGCTTGGAAAGCAGCTCGTTTTGTGTGTAGGGGGGTTGTTTTGGTGATCCATGAAATATTTTTAAGATTTATGGGACCCAGTGGTGACTTTGAAGACAGAAAGTTCCTTTTTCAGCACAGCTGCAGCCAGTCATGTCTGTGTGCTGTGTGGGCACTGAGGAGATATGAAAGGAGTAAATATAGTTTGTGAAATGCATTATTTGCAAAGATAATAGATGTGTTTTATATAAATATATATGTCTAAAATAAAACCTATATGCAGGTTTTGGTGGGAAGGGAGCATGTGTGGGTGCATCCCACAGCCAGGTGAAGAGGGATTTACCCACAGAGCAGTGGGGAAGTTGATGGGATTAACTCTTCCCATCACCTTCATTCCTCTGTTTGGAGGGAGATGTTCTGACTCCCTAACCCCATTTTAACCTCCCCAACTGGAATATTACCCTGACCAGTACAAAACCAGTTTGCTTCTGGTTTTGTACTGGTCAGGATACTTCTGGTAGGCAGCAGGACTCTGCTGGGTTGCTGCCAGCATTTCCTGTGTTCAGAGGCTCCCCTCTCTTCTAAAATAGCTGTGTTCTCCTAGGAATGCAGGGCAAGCAAGCAAAACTTCCAGCCCCTCATTCCTTGCATCTTTACCTTTTGGGAAAAACTCTTCTTCAAATGAGATGCCAATAGAAATAAGAATGTCCCTTGTCCCAGGAGCAGGTTTTAGGGCTGGGAGAGTCTTTGCTGGGCTCTCCAGAGAGTGATACACCCTCAGCTCATGTTTTGAGGGAAGGGAGGGCACCAGGGAAGTGCAGGGCTGGTATTTCTGGCCTGATGTGTCCGAGGAACAGAGCAGGATTCAGCTCCAATGGTTAAATGTGAGAGATGGATCTGGAAGGTGGAGGGAGCCTCCTGTGCCCTCCTGCTCTCTGAACCTCAGGGCTCACACTGAGCCTTTAGCAGGCAGAGCTGGAAAAGGGTGGCAGGGTGCTGTGAGGAGGAGGATGGAAGGAGTACCTGCTTTTACAGGAGTGTTGCCATCACAGCACTCCTGTGTGGTGCTTGTTTAAAAGACACATTTCTCTCTGCACAGATTTCTCCCTTCAAACCAGAGAGGCTGAGTGGATAAATCCTGAGATTCAGGGGCTGGCTCACATCTGTGTTTTTGAGGCAAAGGGGTTTCCACCTCCTTAGAGCTGAAATTGTTGAAGAAATCCAGTATTTCCACATCTTTCAGCACCTCAGAGCATGGCAAAGAAAAAACTGTTTGGGGGAGAGGCACAGCTCTGGGCTGAGCCTTGAATTAGACAATGAAATAAGCTCAGGAGTAGAAGGAAGTGCATCCAAATGGTTTTGTGATGGCTGGGACATGATTGTGTCCCTTCCCTCTCTCTGTGCCACAGTCCCTGGGGAGCAGCAGGTCCCAGGGTGCTTGGAAGGAAAAGGAGCTGGTGGAAAATGAGTGACCTGGGCTTCACATCCCTTCTCTGGTGCTCACAAGGAGCTCCCCTGACCCTGGCAGACAGGGATTTCACTCAGGGCCCGTCCAACACAAACAGGAGAATTCAAAGCTACTGGATTAGGAGCTGGTGTGGCTTCCATTAACCCAGGGCTCTGCTGAGCTGACTCCTGGAAGAGCTGTGCATCAAATGCAATGAATCAGGAGGGAAGCCCCAGATCAGAGGAGCCCGCTGACCTCTGGAGTGAGACAGCATTCCCCAGGCAGCACCTTGGGAAGGGGGGGCTGACAAAACCAGGCTGGCCTTCTATTTATTAATTTCTTTAATCTCTTGATAGGCTTTCAGGCCCAAACTCGTTAATTTTGCCCATGTATACCAGATTTTTGTCCGTGGGGATGGCTGGGGGCTGAGCCTCTGAAAGTATTAAAGTAAAAAAGCAGTCAGGGAAGAAACACTGTCTTGTAAGCAAGGAAGTTTCACTGCAAGACAGCCAAAAAATGCTGAGCCCTTCCAGGGAATTCGCCTGCTCTTTGTTTTCTCTTTGCATGCTGCAGATAAATGAAAATATTGATGCATTCCTGAAGCATCCATCTGAGCCTGGAAGTCCATCAGGGAGCCCAAGAGCAGTGTACACCCGTGTGCAAGTGTGTAAATAAAGATTGTTACCCTGAGATCTGGGGCTGCAGCTTTCCTCACTGGGACCAGATTAGTTTCATGCACTGATTGAGTTCATTCCCTGGCCAAGCAGCATTTCAACTACTGAAGGCAATTCTTTTTTTAACCTTAAAAGTATAAAAAAAAAAGGAAAATCCCTGAACTAACTCCAGCAATGGTTAGGTGAGCCCCTTGCCAGCTAGGATGTGCCTGCACATATGGACACACAATAACTTTGTCCATTGCTGTCATAAAACTAAAGGCACTTACATGAGGGTGAGAGGTCAGGGGAGACCTTGATTTAATAACAGGGGAAACATTATTTTTCTGTTATTAATTACACATTATCCATAGTACATTTGCTGCACTTAGCTTAGATAAGGTTACATCTATATTTTTGTTAGGGAAACTGCTCAGGTCATGTAGGGGAAGGCGGCTGGAAGGCAGGGAAAAGAAATGTGCTTTAGAAAGCTGGGAAATGCTGCATTTCTCTGTGACCTCCCCCTTCTCAATCTGCTCTTCTGGGGACTGATCCTTGTACATTCCTGGAATAGCTCACTTGGTGAATGCTAAATGAATTGAGGTGCAGAAGAAAGTTGGGGCAGCACCAGTTTGGAGTTTCCAGAAAGTCCAGAGGGATGGATACATCCTTACACCTGTGCTCTCTCTCCCTACCTTGTAGCTACTGGATCAGTCAAATTCAAAGTGAAAAGTTATGTTCAGTGAGAGGGAGACTTAAAAGTTCAAATTGAGGTCTGGTTCAGTGCATTCCTTCTTTTGTTTCCTCACTTTCAGCTGCTTTGGAGGAGCCTACTGGGAGGATTTATCCCATTCCTGGGCTGGGGGGGGACTCCCAGCCTGCAGAGGTGATGGACAGTGGGGATCATCCTGGGGAAAATGTGGGGCTCAGGAATTGTCCCAAAGTGAGACGTGCAGGTGCCTCTGTGCTCCTTCCCAGCACAGATCAGGAGATAACAGCACTGCTCTCAGGGGTGGATCCATCTCCCCTTTCCCAGCTCAGACTTTGCCTAAGGAAGGGGCCAGGCAGCTGATGGGAAAGCAGGAAAAAGAAGTGAGAGAAAATAAACAACCCTCAAGGAATTCACTCCACACAGATGGATGGTTTGTGTTACAGGGACTGAAGAACCTCTTCACGTGGTGTCAGCACTTGGGAAATTTCTCCTCTATGAGTAAATTTCTGGGGGAGGAAAAAAAGAAATAGAAAGGTTTGGGGTTTTAGCACAGGAAGGCTCAGGATTAGGATTTACCCAGCTGAGACTTCCATCCCTGGGAGCACAAAGGGCTGAGGGAGATGCCTGCCTGTTGCATGGGAGAGCAGATCACTCTCCAGGCACTTAATTCCACAGGAAAGGGTGGTTGCTGCTCTGTCATCATCACAGACTCATTAAGTTGGGCAGGTGAGGCAAAGCCAGTGCTGGACTGGGGATATAAACCTGTGTGGAGCCTCTCCTGCAGGTGAGGGACAATTGGTGTCCCTGGAATATCTGTAAGACTGTGCCCCAGCCCTGTCTCAGTCAGTGCACATGGAAAATGGGAATCAGCAGCCATTCTGTCCAAGTTGATCTCAAATTAAGCTGTTTCTTTTCTCAACCCCCTCAGGGCATGAGGGGATGCAACTTTGTGTCTGTCTAGCAAGAAAGCAAACACAGAAGTGTCTGCTGGGCTGGGTGATCTATAGAAATGGCTGGGGCTGGGTGTTTTTAGCAGTAGTTCCTTTTTTTCATGATCTTTTCCATACTCCAGCAGTGCTCATGTCAGTAGGAGCCACAGGCTGAGGGATCTCTGCTGGGTTTCCTCCTTGGGATGTCCAACAGGTACAAATTCAGTGATGGAGACCCAGCTGTGTCTGCTCTGGTTGAGTTTGTTGCCTGCCCAAAGCTCAGCACTTGTCCATCTTTGTGTACCCATGTATTTATTCCACTGCTTTCAGATGGCTTCCAGTATCTGTGGAGTGTTTGCCCCCTGTGGCTCATCCCTGGAAAGAAACAAGTGGAATTGTTTTAGGGTTTTTTGATGTGAAAGGCAGAGACAGCAAAACTCTGGTTCTGCTTTAGTGGCTGAAAAGTAAAATTGATGAGTTTGGGACACCAGTTTGTGTTACTTGACCAAATCAGCTGGGAATCCTGGCTGAAGTTGCACAGTGACTTGCTGTATTAATTAACTTGATTCATTTATGTGAACACAGTGACATCTCCCTATTCCAGAATCCTGGTCCCAGAGCTGAGCATCCCTTGGATGTCCCTTTGGAATGTTTGCTGCTGTCTCCCACCATCAGTTTCCAGTAGTGAACTTGATGTTATTTCTTTGGGAGTTGTTTTATTCCCCAGTTCCCTGTTTCTAGCAGTAAAATCAGAGCCAAAATTCATCTGTACATCTCAGGGTGATGATGTCCTTGGGTCAGTGGTGTGCCTGTCACCTGCTCTGAAGGGTGATGTGGTCCCCAGTACTCTGCCTCATCAGGACCTCCTGCTGCTTGTGTTTTGTTCCAGGATATGTTAATTTATATGGAAAATTATACATCCATTTTCATTGCTGGCATACTCATAGCAAGGTAGTTTGTGCAGATAAAGCTTTCAAGTCAAGTTGTTTCAAAACTTTCCTAAAAGTCTGGCTGTGGAAATTCTCTCCTTGAAAACACTCGTGCCTTAAATTAAGGGGTTTGATTTAAGCACAGTTCTTAAATCAACTTATTGTCCCTGCTACAAGGAGTATACATGTAACAGTCATCTAAGGCCCTGCAGTCAGAGCCTCTGAGCTTTTCTTCATAAGTAAATAGAAAAAAAAAAAAAAAAAAACATACCAAAGAAAGCAACCCCTGAGCTGAATCAGAGCCCTCTCGCTCCCACGCAAAGTGGAACAATTTAAAAAAAGGATGCTTTTGTTTTAAGTGTAGAACCAGTCATAATAGGCACAACAGGGAAGTGCTTAATAGGGTTTCAGCTTGCAAAACAGTAATTAGAGATGATATTCCTCTGATTGCTCAAGGCTGAGTTTGTGATAGGTCATCCCTCAGTCGGGGCTGAATATATGTGATGTGGAGGCCCATACTTGCAACATTACAAGGCAGGCATGCTTTTCTTTAATCATTATTATTTCAGTTACAACCCGGATGAGTGATCCCAGCTGGTAGATAAGAATCAAACACACACAAATAGGGCTCATCTTTCTTACCATATGGAAACCTGAATTGCAGAAGTCGTCTCCATCTCAAACCCTGCTCAGCCCCCGTCCAGCCAGGCAGTGTTTCTGCCCTGGTTTTGCTGTAGTTAATTGATGAGCAACTCTCTAACCCAAGCACAGCCTCTCCCTGGGTGTAGGGGCAGGGATATCTTCATTTATTTATAGCCCTTCATTTAGAAGGGCTTTGAGTTCTGCCTGGCTCTCCTTTCTTCAGAGCTCAAGGTACCATCTTCTCGTGGCCAGCTCAGAACACATTTTCCATCTGCTCCTTCTTCCTCTTGCTAATGTCCCAGCCACCAGGCATCCAAATGGTTTTCTTAAAGTCCAAGTAGAAAAAATGGGTCCTGCTTTTTTGAAATATTTCCTTTACAACTTTTAGGAGGGATTTGCCTTCATTTACCTGCACAGCCAGAGCAGAGACAGGACAAGCCCAAGGAATGCTCTCATCTTCCATATGTGAACATACTTTGCCCTGTGTATTAAAAAGTACAGGAGGTAGAAAAGTCCCTGATGAAGGGGAAGGGGCAACAATGTCTAATCACTGCAGAGCCATCTTGAGCTAATTGAGTTTGTCTAAAATTCATCCAGCCTTTAAGGTTTAATAGAAGATGATGGTCTTAATGCATCACATGCCTTGGAGTAAATGGATACTCTGCTTTAAAGGCCCTGTTGATGTTATGTGAAGGGGAACAACAGTTGTTATGATTCTGAAACTCAGATTGAACCCAATTAATCAATGCTGAGATGATTTGAATCATGTGGCATGCATGGTCACCTCTCTGATATTCTATCCTTATCCCTCCCTGGACTGAGACATGATTGATGTCAACTGTACACCGAATTTTCAGGGGGAAGGCTGAGCCAAGTCATTTGGACAGAGAAACAAATTAGATCAAAAGTGTGATCCAGGGGAAGGGAGATCGGTTTCAGAGCAGAAGCTTAAATTTCTTTTTATACCTTGGGTGCTCTGTCTGAGTGCACAAGCCCTGGGGATTGCACTTGTGTGTGTGTGTGTGTGTGTGTGTGTGTGTGTGTGTGTGTGTGTGTGTGTGTGTGTTTGTGGGGGGTGTTTTGTGTGTGGGGTGTGTGCACGAGCAGCAGCTCAGGACACTCAGCAGGGGATGGCCACACATGCCTTGGTCAAAGCCCAGCGTGCAGAACTCATCCAAAGGCACGTTTGCATCTTCAGGCAGCCCTTCATGTAAAAATAATCTGCAGCCATCCTCTGAGCTTAGGTTACAGCCAGCCGTGGTTACCTTGTGACTTTCCTTGGAGGAGAGGGAGCGGGAGGAGGCAGGAGGGGGGCAGAGCTGGGGGAGCAGCCCGGGCCCTGCACGGTGCTTCACACCCCTGTCCCCCTCTGGCTCGCAGCTTTCCACCCTCTCAGCCTGCCAAGCCTTGGCCGGGGGTTCACAGGGAGGGGGAGTTTGGATCTCGCCTTTTATTTCCTTGGGCTTCTCCTCCTGGATTACAGAAAGCAGTGGGAGGGTGGCGTGATATGGGTGTTTCTAAGGACTGGGGGTTGGGTTTTGTTTCTTTTTTTGTTGTTGTCCTTTTTTCTCTTTTCCCCTTTTCCCTCCTTTTTTTCCTTATCCTTCTTTTTTTTTTTCCTCTCTTTTGTATTTTAAATTCCTTCTTTCTTTTTCTTTTTTGTCTCTTTTTTATCCTTTATTTTTGCTTGTTTCCTTTTTTGTTACTTTCTGTTTGTTTGTTTGTTTGTTTGTTTGTTTGTTTGGGGCTTTCCCTTTCTTTTCCACAAAAGGCTTTTCGCTGCTGCTCTCCACTCCCCCCTCAAACCTTGTGCCACCAGTTTTAGGGTGGAAGGACCGTCCTTGCCACACGTTTTTCCCCGCAGGAGTTGTCCGGAGGACCGGAGATTCCCAGCAACCACTTTATCCCTTCACTTCACACACAGGGGAGCATCCCGCTCCCCTGGCAGCTCCACAGCAGCCGGGGTTTGGAGAATCCGTGCCCAAAGGCACGGGTGGGATGTGAGCGGGGCAGACCCCGCTCCGCAGCCCCGGTCTCTCCGCAGGGAGGCTTCTCCCGGTCCCCTCCGCTCCCTCCCGCTCCCTCCGCAGGGACCGGCGGCTGCCGCGGCTCCCCGGGATGCTGCGGGGGATGCTCCGGCTGCGCCCCAGCCCTGGGTCACATTTATTTCCTACAAGGAGCTAAAATCGCTGTCGCTTCACCCCGTGGCACCGGCTCGGACGCGGTGTCACCTCCCCGCGGGAAGGGGGAGACGCCGAACCCCGAGGTCCCCAGCGAGTTCCTATTAAAGGGGTTTGAAAGCTTTTGTGTCCACAAATTTTCGGTGTCCGTCTCCAGCTGCTGGTGCTGGGAATGCTGGATTTTGCTGACGCTAGGAACTAAGGAATTTTTTTCTTTTTCTTTTTCTTTTTTTTTTAATAGGAGCTTTCCTTAATTGTGATATTAAGCGATTCAGCCTAATTCTGATTAAAGCGAGCGTTGTAACAGCTCAATACTACCCCGTCTCATCTCTTTAATAGCTCTGAAAGCGTCTGCGGGGGGAAGATACCTTAAGGAAGTTAAATGATGTCAAGATTATTTTTCATTACTGCAGTTTTGTATAGTTAGAAAAGCAACAAACACTGTTAATCTGGTTCAGTGAGGGGGCAAAGCCTTTAACGACACATTTTTTTTTTACTCATTAAGTTCATTTGTGCAAAAATTCTCGTAATATAATTGCATGTTTATACTACCTTTGCTCGTTTTCCTCCTTTTTTTTTAACCCCCAATCGAAAAAAAATCACTGCTGCTGAAAATCGCTGATTATCCTGACACATTTTTTCCCCCCCAGTGGAAACGCTGATGATTTGAAGCACAAGGAATAGGAAATTCTGACGGGAGATCTATTGTTTTTCAGAAAGATCTGAACAATAAATGTCATGGAAGGCTCCGCGCTTGTATATGTGTTAATTAGAGGCTGCATAAATAGGTGCACAGAGGAATAGAAGCGGCTTCCTTAAGTTTCCAGAGCTGGGCTATAGTTTATGTTACAAACAAAAGAAAATTCGGGTTTGGGTTAGCGTTTTTTTAATGACAGCGCATAAAGCCTTCTCACTTTTCTCAGTACCGTCCATCCAGCCCTTCCTGTCTCTCGCCTCGGGGCGGGGGAGAAATAAATAAAGGAAAAGTGGGGATGTAAGCGTTGCCTTAAGAGTTTGGGTAGTTTAATTCATCCCCGCTGCCTTTCCAGCCGAAATCCTCGGGAACTCGCACACCGGCGGGGAGAAGGGATGAGGGCAAACCCGAGAATTTTCCAGAACACCTGGCCCGGGGGCTTGGAGTGAAAACGCTGAATTTTGGGTGCCAGGGTGACACTTGCGTCTCTTGGCTTCGTTTCCGCAGAGTTTGAGCGGCTGCGCTGGGGGCTGAGCTCGGTGCGGGGATTTTCTGCCGTGTCCCCAGCGCTGCCCGACTGCCCCGAGCTTTCATCCCCTACGCCAGCATCACCCCCTCCCACCAAAAAAAAAAAAAAGCAACAAAAAAAAAAAAAAACCACGTGATTTTGTCGCTTTGTTACCACTTGCTTCAAAAATAAACCCCAAACAACCTCCAAGTCTTGGGGTGAGGGTGCTGTAGCACCCGCATCGCCCGTGTCGGAAGCCGCCCTGGCTTCCCATTGATTTTATTCCTTGCCCAGAGCCTCCTGGAAAATGGCATTTGCCGGGATGTTTTTCCCTCGCAGCCTGCGTATCGTCACTCAGCGGCAGAGCTCTCTCCATCCTCCCTCCTTTTGTGTCCTTCCAGCCCTCTGCTTAATTGTATTCCCAATTGCATTTCCTTTGATGGATTTACTTCCTTTTATAATTTCCCTGTTATGGACCCTGGTTTTGCCTTCCCGACACTTAATGTGGAAAAAAATGTCCTTTATGTGTTCGAGTTGAGGAGGAGCCGCTTGCTTTGAAAGTCTCTGCCGGGATGTAAGAGGGGTTCTCCCCTTTTTTATCAAGCCTTGATATCCCCCCCATTTTCCAGCGGTTCTGTCGAGTCTCCCCATTTCCCTGCTGATGTTTTTACAGCCTTAAACTCCTCGAGCTCCCCGAAAAGACCGGGAGAGCAAAGCGAGGGAAGCCTGGAGGAGAGGAGGAAGGGGTGGGGAGGGGAGAGCGGGGTCAGTGCGGGACAGGGGCAGAATGGGGGTCAGTGCGGGCGCTCTCGGGGTGCTGGCTGCAGCTCTCTGCAGGGCTCCATGCATGGATCCATTGCCGTGCAGAGTAATGCAGATGGGGGGGCGGTGCTGATAACGCTGACGGACATGGAAAAGGTTCAGGAGGCAAACCCAGGGACCCAAGGGCCAGGGCTGGGGGCAGTTCCCTGCGGAGCCGCTCCGGTCCGGCCATTCCCGGCGCTCCGGGAGCATCTCCCGGGCCCGTCCCGGAGCATCCCGCTGTCCCTGCGGTGGCCGTGGGACAGTCCCGGCGGGTTCGGGGAGGGCAGGACAGCAGCCCCGCTGTGGGGATGTGGGGTTCCACCCCCGCGGGAAAGGAGCCGCGTCCCGAGGGACACCAAATCCCTGCTCTGCGGAGAGGGACGGAGCGGAGCGGGAGGAAATCCCGAGAGAAGGAGCCGAGGGAGGTGGGAGCGGGGGGCGAGGAAGGCAGAGCCCCCCACGGGAGACACGAGCCACGGGCAGCCCCGGGCGGGAGGGGCGCTCCTGTGCCCCCCTCGGAGGGGACGATTTCGTTTACGGAAATAAAGGTGGGGATGCTCCTTAATCCGGACACAGCGGTGCTGTTCTTCTGCTCATCCCCCAGAGCGGAGAGGTCCCCGCGGCCCCTTCGCGGTGCTTTTGGGGAGGGATGGTGTGTTTGTCCCTCTGCAGAGCTGCTGCCTTTTCTCTGCTTGTGGGAAATGCTGTTTTCCCCCTCTCCCGAGTCCGGCGTCGTCCCGGTTCAAAACATTTGCAACGTTTTAAGTCCGAGATTTTTTCTTTGGCAGCATCGTGGGTTAAGCGGAGATCGGGGGAGGAGGTGCCCGGCTGGCAGTGCCCGGGGCCGGAGCCCATCGCCCTCCCTGCCCGAACGGCTCCGGCTGCGACCCCCGGCCCCTCCGAGGATGCTCGGGTCGAAGGGATGCGGGCGATGGGGAGGAGGATGCGGATTGGGCTGGGACTCAAAACCGGTAGAAAACAACAACAAAAAAGTGGAGCTGGGAGTAAGGAAGGAAATGAGGGAGCAGCTCGGGCAGGGGGACACCTCTGCAGGCACAGAGCAGCCGGCTGTCCCCGCGGGGTGTGGGGGGAACCTGCAGCCTTGGGAGTAAAAGAGACAAATTATTCCCTTCTCTTTTCCCCTTCATTCCTTCCATGTCCGTGTGCTGAGCAGGCACGATGTGGGGCTTGGGGCAGGGTGTAGCTTTCCACAGGGGGCTGAGCCCTTTTTACCCCTCTGTGTGTCTGTGTGTCTGTGTGTCTGTGTGTGTGTGTCCTGCTGCACGAGTTCATTCTGAAGGTGGATGCCTGATGCCTTAGACCTAGAAAAAATATTTCCCTACCCTCCCAGCACCCTTTTCCCAGCCTCACTCCCTCCCCTCCTGGGCGAGCAGCTCCAGCAGAGGCCAACCCACCCTCGGTGAGCTCAAATGGGAGAAGAGGGGTCGGGCAAAGAGGGGGCAAAAGGTTGTTAAGGCAGCAAATAAATCCCAACACCCTGTTCCCCCCAGGTCCTTTCTGCTGCCCCACGTATCAACAACAACAATAACAGCCAGGCTGACACTGCAGCAGTTTGGGGAACAATCCTTTTAATCGGGGAATAATCCACAGGACACTTTAAAGAAAAGCTGGAGCATTAACCCTGTGCCCCAGTATAATTCTTCCAAGAAGCATCTGGTACTTACATCACAACATGGGATTAGCTTTCTCCTTGCAAGTACTGCAAGATCAAAGGGGTTTTCCTGTGCCCTGCAAGGACCTCGGTGAGGTGTCCCTGGCAGGAGGGACACGGGTGGGAGCCTGAGGTGTTTCTGACAGTGCAAACTTAGATGAGCTCAGCTGAGCCTTCTGCCAGGGCACAAGGGAGGATCAGGACTTGGCTGGGTGGGGAAGGGTTGGGGGATGTTTTGGGGCTTATCCCACCCTCTTCTGTGCTGCCAAGAGCTATTTTTGGCATCATGGCCCCAAACATCTCACCTCACCTGCAGCTTTCAGGGGAGGAGACCAGGGCAGGAGCTGCTCTTCAAGGAATAGGACAAGAGGACACAGCCTTAAGTTGTGCCATGAGATTGGACAAGAGGAAAAATTTCTTCACTGAAAGGATGGTTAAGTATTGGAACTGCCTGGGGAAGGGGTGGAATTGCTGTTCCTGGAAATGTTCAGAAAACATGTGAATGTGGCACTTGGGGTTCCAGTGGTGAACCTGGCAGTGCTGGTTGGAGAGTTGATGATGTTAGGGGGCTTTTCCAACCTTAACAGTTCTCACAGGGGATTCTGGGATTCCCCTGTCCCTGCTCCCTTACTCATCCTGCTCCAGCTCCAGTTTAGGCCTCACTGGTGTTCCTGGGCTGGGTCATAAAAAGATTTACAAGACACTGTTAAACCAGCAATAAAAACAATTAACTTTAATGGCACCTTGGTTGGGTTTTTCTCTCTTCTCTTTTCCCTTCCAGAGCATGCAGCAGGCCAGGAGCAGAGCAGGACATGGTGGGGAGAGACCCCAGGGAGGGAGGGGGCAGCCAGCTCCCAGCACCCCACCTTGGGGCCTTGGGGGTGTGGGAAGTGGGGTCAGCTGGGACAGCCTGGGTTTTGGGGATGTTTGGGGTGTGACTCCCTCCCCACAGCCCAGAGGAGCTGCTGAGTTCTCCCTGTGCCAGTGGTGGGACCTTCCCCCACTCCCTGGGGATCCCCACAGGAGCAGGGATGGAGGAGCAGAAACTGCTCCCATGCCTGGGGCTCTGCCCTGCCCAGCCCTGGCCAAGCCCCATCACAAACCCCACAGTCTTGGGCTCAGTCAAGGTATTTTTCTTCCTTTAAAGTACAGGAATTAATTTCTAAGAAACTGGAAATGCCAACTGTAGCTATAAATCAGAAATTGCCAGAGGATGAACATTATCCAAAGTGAAGCAATTTAGTAAAATCATCTCTTTCCTTCCATCTTCCTCCCTCCCCCTGCTCCCCAATGAAAATTAAATTATTAGCTCAGCAGTATAAATGATAGTGCAGCACCAGTTGGAGATGCTGTTTGGGGTGAGTTCATTAGATAAATGGCATGGAGAAAGACTTGCAAAAATACAAATAAAAATTGATGCTTACTTCTGCTGATCACCAAGGGGGAGTTGTCTGTTAATTTTGTGATAGCAAACATATTTCTTGTAAGGACAGAAGAGAGGACCTTCTCTTCTTGGAGCACTTCTGTATTGGTATTTGAACATCTGGACAGATTGTACAAAACATTTGCCTAAAATAGCATTGCTTCGTTGATCTTAGAAGTTATTAAAAATAAAAGAGCTGGCAACAGAAAGGAATCATAAAGTACATTTGGATTTCATATGAAATTTCCACCCTGAGATAAAACTGTAGTGTTTTACAGAAGATGAGATATCCCAACCAAGTTTGGCTACGTAAAAAAATCATCAACCCAAAGATTTCAAATGTTCCTAAGTTATTATTAGTATTTTCTCCAAAAGCTTTGCTGATGGAAAGAGAGCCTGTGAAGGTAAATCTCCCTGAGCAGAAGCCTGGCTGAAGCAGCACTGCTGCAGTTGATATTCCCAAGCCAGAGCCCTGGATTTATGCCTGAGACCCCTAGGAACTGGTGTTGGGAGGTTTCATTCAGCCCTGAATCCACCTGTGGGACACAGGTCTGGAGTGAGGATGGGTTAACCCAGAGGGAAATTTTCCTTCCCAGGGCACCCACATCCCCCTGGGATGAACGGGCACGTTTGTCATCCCTCCATCCTCCTGCTTTTTAAAGCCCAGCCAGCTGATTTCTCACGCTCTCAAACACAGAGACACCTTATTAGCACACAGATGCCACCATGCAATTTGCTCTAGGTTTGTGCCTCGAGCTTTGCCTCTGTGCAAAATGTCCAGAGAGAGAGAGAGGGAGAGAAGTGTAATTATCTGGTTACAGCTCTGCTGACACAGGGCAGGGCCACGCCGACAAGCCACAGCCTGTCAGTGCTCCTCACTAACTGTCCATGGGGCTGCTCCTACCCTATCCCAACTGGGAAGTCACCCAGAGCAGCACCTCCTCCTTCCCTTTTCACCCCACATGATTCTTTTTCTGGCCTTTTCCTTCTTAAAAAATATTTGCTGTGCTTCAAAAAGTGCTTTGAAACAAAAAGTGCTTTGAAAGCATCACGGCTTGCAGTGCTGGAAAGAGGAAGATAAAAAATAGCTGGGGCTGGGTTTTACTGCAGAGCCACAAACCCTCTGTCTTTGGGGTTCCAGTATTGTAGAAACTTTGCTGTTTATTAATTGCTGGTTTATTCATTTCCTTCCCCTCTGTGCCTGGTGTAGAAGAGGGTGGCTGCTGCAGTCTCAGTGTCACACCTGGGGATAACAGCACGGACAGGTAGTTGCATGTCATTAAATCATGAGTTACCAGCTCTCAGCTGTGCTCCCCAGCCCAGTCCCTGCTCCAGGCATGCCCTCAGCCCAGCCATTCCTCCCTCTGCCAGCCCTTTAACAGCTTTTTCCCCCACTGGGTGTGGATCCCTGAGTTAGTGGTTGAACCCCAGTGACAAGCTGTTTGTTTTCCAGCCACCTTTGCAAACCTCTCAGAAACCAGCCTTAGACTCTGAGGCTGGAAAACGCTGTCCCAGCCCTTTGCCAGCACAAAGCCTGTCCCAGCTCTCCGGAGGGAGAGGCAGGCAGTTAATGCTCCTCAGCTAACGAGCAGTAACTCGTTAAGTTTCAGTGACTTAGTCCTTTATGTTGGCCTGTCTATAAGGGAGAGACCACACAGAAGCAGCAAGAGCAGCCAGCTCTGTGGCCCCGTTGGCCAGAGTCAAGGGGGAGGTGATAATTATTTGTTTGGACTCTACTGTTTTAGGGGAGCTGCCGATTGTTTGTTTTTCAGCGGATCAGGAGTTGAACCGTGTTTGCCTTGTGGCTCTTAAGCCGGACTAGGGACGGAGTAGAGACAGCACTGGCACAGGCTGGGAACAGCCTTGGGGCAGGGGTAGGGGCAAGGAGCACAGAGGATGCTCGGGGTGAGGGGATGTGACTGCTCTGGGAGTCATTTGGGAATCTCAGCTAATGATAATTGAGGCTTGGAGGTGTCACACGCGGGCTCCAGCAAGTTTGGGAAGACAGGCACCCCTGACAGCTCTCTCTGTGGTGGGAGGGGGATTAGGGGATGGTTTTATGGCATTTAAGTGCCCTCCTCCCCCAGCTTCATGACAAATAGCCAAAGGGGAAAAAAAGGATTTTGTTTCCTCACTCTGCCTCACTGGACCTCGAAGTGAAAGGGAGACAAAGCCCAGGCTTATCTCCTAAGTGTTTCCCACTGCCTTTCTTAGCTCTTGGTCTTCTCTGATTCCAGCTGCAGGCCCCTAATTCTCCTCTGGTGTTGTAGATGGGGCTGGAGACAAGGCTGGGACCCCACATCTTGACCCGTGTCCCCAGCTCCTGCTCCCATTTTGGATGGCAGATCAGGAGAGAGCAGAGCACTGGAGCTGGGGCTTCCTGGATCAGCCAGACCCAGGCTCCTCACCAGCAGGACACTAAAGGTTCACTGTCACCAGTGTTCCTGCTGGTAACTTGAGCCCAAACTTTCTTATCACATCCCATGGGAAGGCAACAGCAGCGTCACACATAACTCCTTGGGGCAGGAGAACAGCAACATGGAATTGCTACTTTAAAAAGCCAGCTGCAGATAAGCTTTTCTGCCTTTCCTTTGCTGGTTATACAAGCACTACTTAGGGAAAAAAATACAAAAACAACACTGGAGACAGACTTGAAACAACTGCTGTGTGCTGGAAGAGCGTGCGTGTGAGATATGGAGTAGATTAGAGCTTGACATGGCACGTAAAAACACTCTTTCCTTTTAACACCTTTATTGCAAGTTTTAAAGGGCAATCAAAATACTGTTCTTAGCTGTTTGCCTCTGCTATAAAAGGACACTCATACCTGTGAAATCTTATGACTTACAAATAGAGAAAATGGGGTATTTTTTGCGTCAGTGACCTCTTGAGTGAGGCTACGTAAATAAAACGTAAGGGAAGGGTTGGGGATGAGTTGTGTAGCAGGAGGATGGTGGGGACAGTGCTGGTTTCCACCAAAGAGAGGGGAAAAAATTGTTATGAGCCCCTGCTTAAAGAAAATCCAGTCCTGAGGGAACGTGGTTTTTCTGAAGTCAGCAGAACGATGCCAGTGTGTGTTGGGCTTTGGAGAAATGCTCAGTCCTGCTTGGAGGAGGGCACCTGTGTGTGCTCTTGGATCCTTCCCTGCCTCTCAAATCTTCATTCCAAGGTTTTTGTTACTGCTTTTCTCCAGGAGGCCCAGATAGATGGATTTGTGTGTGATGGGCTTAGAAAGAGTAAAAGAATGGATGGATATTTCCAAAAAAATGCCCCCAACAGCCAAAGCTCCAGGCAGGAGGGAAGGGCAGTGAAATTTCCCTCCCTGCAAACTCTGCTCTCTTTGGTTTTATTTTTATTTCTGCTGCTTTCTGTTTTGTTATTGGATGTTTTCTTGGCTTTTTTCCTTTCCCCAAGTCAAACTCAATGAAAGTCTGAGAATGAAGTCAAACAAGTGAATTTTGTGGCCTTGCCTCCACAAGGTCATGAGATTTTGCAAGAGACCAGGGGCTGGAATGCCTTGAGCTCTGAGTGCTGAGTTGTACAGCTGCTCAGGAAGGTGGTTTCCAGCAAAAAGGGCTCACACAGGTACCTGGCCCTTCTCTGTGGTGGTTGGGAAAAGGTGCAGGAGTAGTGGAAGCACTGGTTCAGCCGGATGGAGCCTGACTCCATCCCTCTGTCTGGAAACGAAGCAAATGCCTCTGCCCCCACTATCAGCCCTGTGCATCATATGATTCATGCTCGAGGAGTCCCAGAATTACAGCTGTAAGGCACGTTGTGTTTAGGCTCACTGAAATCATTCTGTCATAAAAGGGCTGCCATTGTGGGCACACTGGGGAGGGAGAAAAAAAGAGGAAGAGTCACAAAGGCAAGGCAGGCGCCCAGCCATCTTGTGCAATCAATATTCCTGCAACCGTTCCCTTACGGAAAGAGCTCGGTTCTTTTGAAATGCCAAGCACCTTCTCCCCTCTCCATCAGGCAGCTGCTTTGCTCTTCCCCCCTGGGGAGGGCATGGACCCACTGTGGGCATCCTTCCATGCCCATGCAGCAGCTGCATCCAGCCTTTCCCTGCTCTCAGCTTGCCTCAAATGTATCAATTTTCATTTGTTTCTGAATTATCCTGGCATGACTTGATTAAAGGCTGGTTGAAATGTTCAGTGCAATCTGGTTCATCTCCACACTGTGCTTTTTTTTTTTTTTTTTTTGCTTTTTTTTTTTTTCCTGTGGATAACAAGGGGCTGGACTTGGTGGGAAGGGTCTTTTCCAAGCCTGGCTCAGAGCAGAGCTGCTGAGGTGGGGGGCAATGAGCACATGGAAAACATCCCAGGTAGTTGTTGTTCTCCTGTGTTTGGGAAGTGGGAGAGGGAAGAGGCATTTCCCATCACCTTTCTTACACCTTTTTCGGGAAGAGGTGCCACAGCAATCCTTGTGTTTGTACCTGTGCCTCACATGACACCTGCCAGGACACAGCATCTCCTCACAGCATGCAGTAGAATCCTTCAGTGCCAAGGAAGTCCCCTCCTCACTCCTTGCACAGCCCCTTTCAGCTCCTTGCCCAGGCTGTGGCCTGGGGGGCTCCCTGGGGTGGTGGGAGCAGGTTCTGAGGGGCAGGACCCCTTCTCTCACCCCTTTCCAGCTCAGGGCACTGACTCAGGGCAGTCCAGGTTAGACTGATACCCAGCTGCTGCTCAGCTGCATTTCCAGGTATCCCACCTTGCATGATCCTCCTGGTCCTTGCAATTCTCACCTAAACCCAACTTAAAACTACAAGTTCTTCAGTGCCAGCAAAGCACGAAGCTGCCTTTCTGCCATGGGTGTTTCTCAGCCCGTGGGTCACAAGCTCAGGGAAGGCAGGAGGTGAAGGGAGGGAGAAGTGAGGGGGAGGGAATTGCTGAAAACTTTATTGCAATCGAAGGCCAGAAAAATCCTGCTCCTCCGCTTTGCTGCTGCCAGGGATTCTGTGTCAGAGCGCTCTGGAAACCTCTGCCCATGCAGGGATGGGGAGGTGTTGCTGAAATGTTTCTGGGTTTACTTTCAGGGAGAAGGAATGGGAATAACAATGTGGCTTTGGTGTTGTTTTGTGCTGGGTTTTTTTCCCTGAAATAATCACAAAAAGAGCAATGAGTTGTTCTAGATCAGACTCTTTGCAGCACACGAGCACAGGATCAACGTTGTTACCATGCTTCTGTTTATTATTCTACCAGCTCTAATTGCTATTAGTCATAAAGTCATACTACAGTTAACCACTTTCCAAATTCATCCTGGGGACACCTCTCCTAAATTATTTCCATGCTGGTCATTTGCCATTTATTTCCTTCTCCTCTGTTTTCTGTCTCAACAAGTTTTTAATCTATGACAGCACTTTATCTCCCAACCCCATGATTATAAAATTTCCTTCAGAGACTCTACTGAAGGGCTTTATCAAAAGCCCTTTGAACCTCTCCATAAATTAGAATCTCTTTTCTACTTTTCCTACTATTTTGTTAACTCTTTCAGGGGTTCAGAGGGATAAGAAAGGTTTAATTCACCTTTAGCAGGACTGGATTCCCATTTCTTTTCCTTTATTCAAGGTGGTTAATTTACATCCCTATTTTGGCATTATTCTCTCTGTTTATCACCCCTCTCTCTCTCTTTGGCCAATACATCCAGACCCCTGGTTTGGGACCACAGGCTGGTGCTCTCCTAACTGGGGAATGGCTTTCACTGAGCTCCCATCTCCCCCCTACTCTTCCTGGCCCTGGTGATTGATAAGGTGGAGCAGACCCTGCTGATGTTTAGAGAGCAGAGCCCTGGCTGCTGGGGAGCTGTGCTGATTTACCCCAGCCCACAAGTGACACCATCATGTTTGTGCTGGTGACAGACACTTTATTCTCAGATAATCTTCTCTTGATATTTCTCCATTTGCTGCTCCTTGGCTGTGGCCTGGCTTCTCATTTTGATAGGAGGTGGCTCTTGCTCCCTGCTGTTATGAGCACATCAAAGGGATAGGTAGGAGCAACCTTGTCTGAAGGACAGTGTTGGACTGGCACTCTGGAGCCTTGGATTATTCCTCCCTGCCTCTATTCTTGACCAGATAAGTAACCCAGGGTGAGTCAGTTCAATTCTCCTCAACCCTCCCATTTTCCCTCCCACACTCTTTCTGTCTCTGCAGCTTAGATTTTAATATATCTAGTGCAGGAAATTGTCTCTCACTGTTTGCACAGTGCCTGTTGCAATGAGATCCTGGAGGAAAAATCATAAGTCAGCTTGGAAATCTTTTCCTTGAATATCTGCATCTCCTTTCCCCCTTGATGGATTCTTTCCTGTAACTTATTCTCTGGCTGCATGTGGGTAATACACAATTATTCCTTTTTCTTCAGAGAGTTGTCAGGAAAAGGAGGTTGAAGTGGCTTTGCCTTCCCGTCCATCCCCTCCCCCTAGTACCTTTTGAACGGTGGTTTCAGTCAAAGTTGAAAAAAGGGTGAAAGTTTCCTAAAACTTCTGTGGGAATGGATGGAAGTGGGATAGAGGAGGAGACCATCACTGATCCCCACTAAAGCAGTGGGTATTGGAGCAAGCTCTCATTTCTGGGCAGAGGATCCACACTGGAAGCAGCCGCTTGGTGCCCACAGCAGGTACAAAGCAATCCCTGGTGTTCCTGAGGAGCTGCAGACACCACTCACCACAGTCCATCCCTTGTGTACAGCCCCACAAGGGGACAGAGGAGGGAAGAATTCCTGCCTGAGCCTCCATGGGATTTCACTGAAATGGGAGATGAGCTGTGGGTGCTGGAGCCAGGCCATGCTCTGGGGCTCTGCTGGCCCTACGTGCTGCGTGTGACTGAGGTGTCTCCTGGCAAGCAGCAGCACTGAGCCTCCTGTGGGGCTGCTTGGGAGTTCCTCCCTTCCTCCCACCTTCTGCCTGCACACTGAGCTCTTGGGCAGGAGAGGAGGAAGCTATTACCTGCTTTCCTATTTTCCCCTCTAGATATCTCTTCAATGGAAGTGCAGAGAGATTTGGGGCTCATTAACAGCATACCCTATTATCAGCTGAGTGTCACAAACCACCAGTTTTGGATGCCCTGATTTTTTCTGAGTGGGTGGTTTGGAAGAAGGATGGAGTTGGCTTTCTGGAGCACTGCAGAATCCTTCCACTAAATATTTGGCTGCTCAGCAGCCCTGAATACTGAAGCCTTTAGGGCATTTTTGGGTTGTGAGTGTGGAAAACGAGGAATCCTCAATGAACAGACTCGTGAAAATTACAGGTTTCCCTCAGCCGTGCCTCAGTTTACTCATAAGTAAATTGGGCAAAGCAATCCTTGGGCTTTTGCCCCAGGGGGCCCCAAGTCAAAATTCTTTAAAGTCCTTGAAGGCACTTGAATGAAAGACTCTGGACCTGGTAATTACAGAGTGTTGTGCTTGCATGAGGCTATGAGATAGGGAAACCTTTGCCAGGCAAGGTTTGGAGAAGGAAATCAGCCTGGCTCTGCCAAAGCCTCCAAGGGGAAAATGCAAGATTTACTGTTGCCAGCATCAAATCAGCTGTTGTCGTTCAAGGCCATTGCAAATGGATTTGTGGCAAGACTGCATTTGCACAAACCAGGAGGGAAGAGCAGCCTTTGCCAGGGTGAGGCTGCTGCTGCTGGGATTTGCATAGGAGCAGGTTAGGAGGCAGCACTGCCTGGCCAAAGTCAGCTCAGCCCCATCAACCCAGCCAAGCTCTGTTCATTTCCCTAAGCTCAATTTTTGGCTTCTTTCCTTGAAAAACATCTTCTCGAGGAGAGAGAGGGAGACAGAGAGAGAATGGAGGTCAGCTGTGTCAGAGGATGTTTTGCCTGTCTCCCCTAGGACTCAGTTATGGATTTAACACGAGATTTCCTTGAAGCCCTGGGAAAAAAAGCAGGCTTCAAATTGTAGGTCAAAGCTGTGACTCACCCCTTGGTTTCTGTTTTGCTTTGGGAAGGAGGAGAAATTGCTTGGGCCAGCTCTGCCCTGTGCAGAGGGATCTCCAAGCTGTGCTGACTCCAGTGGTGGTTGGATTTGGGAAGGTGATGGGAGCAGGACTCTCCTGCCTGCACTGCTGTGCCCCATTCCTCTTGAAGAGGGAGATGTGGCCTTCAGAGGTTGGTTTTCCACCCCTGTGCTCTGCCTGGCACTGGGCTAGAGAGGAGGACATAGGGAGCCTGATATTGCGACTGATGTTCCAGTTCAAAGGTACAAACAAGCCTCGGGTCTTCCTTTGCTTGACTACAGGAAAAGCTACAAGACCCCTCACGGCTCATTCTGCTGACACCTCTTTCAGAGGTGCCATTCAGGAGCTTTGTGCATCAAGGAAGTTGTCAGCACAAGATGATAAATGATGAGGTGCCGGCGCTGTTGCTAAGGGCCCATTAAAAACGAGACAACTTTGAATTCACAGGGTAATAACAGGCACGGGCTATGGGTTATTGGTCTCTTTTTCAGCAGAGAAATGATAAATGTTCCTGTGGAAAGAAGTGCCACACCCCCTCAAACAAGCCACCCTTCCCTCTGCCATCAAAATTCCTGGGTCAGAGGAAAGGATTTGATTTCACTGCTAACACTCAGCCAGCACAAATATGTGCTAGGTGTGAAAGCCACCTGTTCTCAGCACAAACCTGGCAGGGAGATGTGCAAAGAGCAAAGGGTGTGAGGCAATTTGGCTGTCACTCATCTTCTCAGGAACTTTGGAGTGATGTGTGAGTTTCTGAAGGAAAACTCTCACTTGTGGTGAAAAATGCAAACAGCTTCTTTTACCATTTCCTTTCTTAAATAAAAAATAAAATCCAAAGTTGCCTCACTGCACAAAAAAAAAAAAAAAAAAAAAAGGGGGAACTAAAAAATCTTGGGTCAGTGTGTTTTTACCCATCTACTTGGAAGGGGATGAGCGTGGCCTTTGGAAATCCCACTGCTGATGACTTGGCTCAATGCTAATCTCCAGGTCTTTTGATCTTTGTACATTTAGGGCTTGACCCGAAGTCTGGAGAAATTAATGGGAGCCTTTCTCTCTCTCACTGGGTATTTGCTCAGGGACTGATTAATTGATTTTTATATTTGTTGACTGTGCCTATATCATGGACTCAGAGTACACCATGAAAGTTTAATGAAATATTAAAATGGGATATTTGTTGACAAGAGTGACCCTGTGTGTCATGCAAGAAAAACTGCACATTTGGAAGTGTCTTCTGAATGTCCTTAACTCCCTCCAAATCTGATGTTTCCCAGCCATGTGCTCCATCTTCAGGACTTCTTTGGCTGGGTGAACCATCTGATCATGGCAGGTCTTGAGTAGGCTTAGAAAATGTCTGGGTTTTCTGAGCACACCCATTTCCATGCCTGGAAATTATGCCTGGGCTTAACACATGCAGTTTCCCAGACGTGGTCATTGAATATATGCAGATCAGCTGTGTCTGGGTGAGAAGCAGCAAACCCAGAGCTTCTGGGGTGCCCTGGATGTTTGTGTGTACCCTGGGAAGTGGGAAGGAGCTCCAGCATGTTTGGGACTGGCAGGGCAGCACACATTCCCATCTGGGAAGCCCTTGCTGGACAAGGAGTGGATCTCCACCAGGAGGGTGCCACGGGCAGGCCTTGGTGAAGGGAGGTGAGACGTGGTTGTGCTGCCAAGGCCTCTCACAGAGCAAAGGCAGCTGTCAGCACTGCCCCCACTGCCTCCCCGGGACAAACTCCAGTGATCCCAGCACACAGGAGGGGGAAGTGGGTTCTTCCTAAAAGGCAGGGCCCAGGGTATTTAAAGGAACGAGGAGGAGACCTTGACTTTGACTGTGCGGTTGATGGCAGATCCCCAAATGGAGGTAATGCACCCTGGGTGTGAAATTGTGGATGGCAGTGGCTGAGGAAGTACCTCCATGGGGAGACTAACTCTTCATGGTCATGCACCTGGATCGATGCCTCCCTTGGAATATCACACATCAGCTCCAGAGTGGCTGGAAAAAGGTCATTCAAAATAGTCTTGTACTCCATCCTCTTCCTGTGCCAATCCCAAAGAGCACCTTGGGATCTTCCCTGGAAGGCATTTACTCCACAGAGGAGTCTCATGCAAATCCATCTTCATATTCACATTGCACAGGAGAAAACACAAACCTTTCTTCTTGAGTTTCCACAGGGTATTCCTGGCCTCATCAGTTCCTGCAATGTCTTTCTTGGCAGGATCATCCCAGAAAGCCTCAGCCTGTGGAAGGGAGTGCAGGGAGAGGCATCCCAGCTCCTTCCAGGCTGTAAAAGGTTGAACCCCTCTCTCTGTCCCCGTTACCCCTTTGTGATGTCCTGGCCACCCTCACAGGGATGAGTGTTACCACAAACGATGTTATCTCATGATTACTGTGTAGCAATGGTGTGCATCACAGGTGAAATGGTGAGTTAGTAATCCTAATTGTCTTAAGGAAGGCACAGTGAAGTTGCACAGCCTATTTTTCTGGTCAGAGACTAAGAACTCAGCTATTAAGAGGAGACAAGCTGTGAAATCTCTCTCCAGGCATCTGAAGAAACCTCAAGAGATTTTTAGAAGTGCCGAACCCTTAGATGTTCCCAAAGATTTTAGAGGAATCTCGAGTGCTTGCCTCTGGCTATAACCCCATTCCAGGGCTTAGGGCTGTCCCATGAGCAGAGGGACCTGTTTGCAAATCCCCACACTTGCCTCATTTGGGGCAGGTTCTCTACACTTTCCTAGCCTGGGGCAGTCAAGAGTCCTCCCGTGAGGCATTCCCAGTCTTTTCTGTTGAAACTGCCTCTGTGTAATTGGGAAATCATTGCTGCAATGAGCCTAATAGGGACATGACAAACCTCTGGCTTTTATTTTTTTGTTAGAACTGATGGCTTTGGCTCCCTTGCTGTAGCAGGAGGAGGAATCCAGCTGGAGATCTCCAGCAGAATGCGGCACTTAACGAAGTGAAAATGCTGAGAGCAGCTTAGGACCTGTTGTTTCTCCTCTGCCTGATGTCCCACACCTGTGCACCCCGTGCTGAGCACTTTGCTGCCCGGGAGCTGTCCTGGGAGCACGGTGGGCATGTGGGATCCATCAGGAGACCTCTCTTATGTGCTGCCATGTCACGGGGCTTTTACATTTGGCTCTTTGACTGTAACTTCAGGCACCCACGCTGGAGCGGAGCCTCCCAAGGTCCTGCTGAGCGCTGTTTGATGATGCTGAGTGATGAGATGGGCTATGCTGCTTGCTCACAAGATGCTTTTGGCTAGGGGCTACTGAAACACATTCCAGTCCTCTCCAGAGGTCCTCGGCACCACCCCCATGCCCTCAGCCAGAGTGGCTGCAGCCTCCCAGGCGTGCTGAACGCGGGGCTGAGTGGTCCTGGCTCCAGCAACCTCCCCACTCGAGAGCTGGCTCTGAGGAGGCTTTCAGCAGGCACTAGGAGGTGGCAACAGCCCCTTGGGGTGGGGGCTGCAGAGGGCAGCCTTTGTCCTCTCCAGGGATGAAGATGGCACCTGGGTCCAGCCAGATTCCAGAGGCATCTGGACAGGCTCTGTCATCGAGGTGGGATGTCTGGGGGGAGACAGGGCATAAGGGGGGTTATCTCCTCTCTGCCTTCTTGTCTGGCAGGGGACAGCTGAGAGTTGGAGGAGGTTATAGCAGGAGGCCGGAGTGTGGTAAAGGCAGACCTTGAGCACCCTGTGTGCCCGAGGAGGTGCTGAGAAGGGGCTCCAGGGGTTAGCTGTGATGTTCCGGGGGCACGGGGTGGCCGGGGGAGCCTGTCAGTCGGGTCCATCCCTCCGTGCTTCGTGTGGTGCCATAAGAATACAAGGGAGAAGGAAGCAGGAGGGGCAGCGGTGGGGGAGGACAGAGTGAAAAAGCATCAAAAAAGCCGAGTGAACCTGCTGACTGCCCCAGACTCCGCGGCACCACTGGTCATTTCTGTAGGCTATAGGGGTTGTCAGAGTAGGCTGTAAGGACAGGTGTAAATCTGTCCTGTCATTCCACCCTTCCAACATCTTCTCACCTGAAGGGCTCCCATTTGTTGCAGAGAGCAAGCAAATAAAGCCAGCCATTGCTTTGACTCGCAGAGGGCATGAAAAGACACCCCGCGCCGCCGGTTAACCTCCATCCCCTGCCTTTCCCCTCCCGTGTGGAGCTTTTACAGCCAGCCTGAAAGTAAATCCCCCCCTCCAGCTGTTTGTTAAAGCAAAGCAAATAAGGGCTATTACAGCTCAGACCAAAATCCACTTGTTTGCAGTCTGATTTTTAACTGTCATTCCAGCAGAGAGGGCAGGGGGAGGGCTGCAGGCTGGCCCCAGCCCAGGGCAAGAGGGGCCATTTGTCTGCCAGGAGGAGAGGGGTTTCGGCAGCTTCCAGGGCGCTCTGGGGCAGGCAGGGGGATGCTCCGGGGCTCTCTGAAGCGGGGGAACATCTGCGAAACGACCCCGAAGTGTGTGTCGGGTGGAGACGTGACCTCTGGCTGCGGCTGCGCTGCTCAGCCAGGCGAGGCGGCTCCTTCTCCCAGCTCCTTCCTCTCTTCTTCCCCTTGCAAATTGTGCCGCTGATTTTCGGACCTGGAGCGAGGATTCCTCTCCCTCTTCAAGGAGCCATCCGCAGCATCGGTCTCCCCATGGTTTTCATTAAGGAGTGGATGGTGTGTTTCCCATCAAGAACAACTTTAATCTTGACCGAGTTCTGAAAGCTAAAGGTTTGCAGTTTTCTTCGGCCACCTTTGATTATTACTTCTTCTTGTTTTCCAACTCAATATTATAGATTCTCCCTCCTGGCTGAAGTCCTTAATGGCCCGGTCCATCCTCACTCCCCCAAGTACCCATTCTGTGGATGTAGCAAACTCTAATTAATTATAACTTATCTCATGACTTGTCAGCATCACATGTTTGATCCTGTTTAGAAACCATATTCCCAGGGGACGGAAAGACTCGGGAGTAGGTTGATGCTACTCAACAGTGATTTAATGGACGCATTAATGCCGAGACAGATAACTGTGTAGCCATGTTAAGTAATACATCAAGAATCTTTCCAGAGAGGCAACTTTACAGGTCACTGCAGAACTGCTAACTGATATTAACCCGCTTTGCATTGTGCTGTGCATACGGGCGCTGGGAGTTCACACACTTTCTTTTGTCCGTGGCTTTTTTCGAGCAGCCTCTTCCCATTCCCCCCTGGAAGCGATGGAGATATTAGACGCCTAATGACAATGTTTCACACGCGGGGGTGGGGTGAGGAGGACAACAGGCTCGTTAGCCGGGTTGATTTTAAGCACACCCAATTACTGGCCCTGAGGAGGCCGGGGCAGAGCGGGGATGCTCCGGGCTCTGCCGGGCTCTCACCGGCCCCGCTGGCTCCGCGCGGGGGATGAAGGCACCTCCCGGGCACGGACCGGGATGCGCTCCTTTTCCAAACCCTCCTCTCGCTAAAACCCAGCGGCTTTTGCCTTCCTCCTCCTCGGGAGGGGTTCCTGCGCCGGGAGGGATGCTGCGATCTCCCTTCTGCCAAAGTCCCTGCCGGGATGGGGGCACGCCGGGGACTTGCAGCGGTGGCCCCGGAGGCCCGGGAGGTGGCTGGGAGCACGGTAGCAGCGCCGGGGGCTGCTGCCCATCCTGGGCGGGCAGTTCGCGCCCCCAGGGCCCGTTCTTTGCTCAGCCCCGGAGGAGGGGTTAGGGTTAGGATTAGGGAACTCCGCAGGGCAGGGATCGCCCTAACTACAAATAGCAGAGTGCAGACGATTTTACCGTTCGGCAAGGTCCGTCTGTCCGTCCCTCGGGCTCTCCCAGCCCCACGCGGGATGCTGGGGGATCTGGAGCTGGGCTCCTGCCACAGCCTCATCCTCCCGGGCCTCGTCCCGCTCGGGCACGCGGAGCGACCCCCGAGAGATCTCTCCAGAGACCCGGCCCCCCCTCCCAGGGGTCCCGTCCCCACCTGCGAGCCCGCACAGCGGCTCAGGGGGGACACCCGCACCCAGCTGGAAGTTCCCGTGGGCTGAGGGCTCCCCCTCTCTGCTCCCCTCGCTCCATCCCAGCTCTGCACTGGTCCCGGGCACACCCGGGGCCACCTCGGCGTGCGGCTCCCTCCGGCCCGGAGCCCCCGCGCTCGGGGCACGGCGGGAGCAACATTCGCCATCAGTGCTGGAGGTTTTCCTCCCGTGAGGACTCCGCTCCTGGGACTGGAGGGAAGGCGCTGCGGATCCCTCGCTCGTTCCCAGCTCTTTCCCCGTCTCCCTTCTTCTTGCCAGCCGGACCCTTCTGAGCAGGCGGAGGGAGGAGTGTGCCAGGGAATTCACTGAGAACGAGGGAAAGCTCCCCTGCTCGACCGGGGGACACCCGGCAGGGCTGCGCTGCCCGGCGGGGCGGCCCGGGGACCCAGCGGGTGCCAAGCCGTGACTGCCCCGAGGAAAACAGGCCGGGACAGGGAGAAGCAGCCGGCGGAGCCGAATGTCGGCAGGGCGGCCGGGAAGCAGCGTGGGCAGCGGGGCCGCGGGGAAAATGCCACAGGCCCGGCTCCTGGCCGGCTCTGTGGGGGAAGGAGGAAGCTCCAAGGGCTGAGGCACCGCGGAGCCCCAGCCCTTGGAGCCCCACGTGCCCGGCCGGGCTCTCACCGCGGGCAGCGGCAGCTCCGCCGCCCCTCCCAGCCCCTGGCACGGTTTCACCCACTCGGGAAAGGAGGCGGGGGGGTTCCCTATTTTTTTTTTCTCTCGGGCCGTTTGCAGGGCGCAGGGATGGGAAGGTGGTGCGGTTTGCCCAGGTTGCGAGGGGAGGATTGTGTGCCACTGTTGATTAAACGCTCTCCCCGAAAGATGGTATCCGACATGAGATAATGAGGCTCTGTGACCGGCCCCAGGTTCCCTTTAAGTTTTCCCATGGACTCGAGCTGTCGCCAGTTCACAAAACGACAGTGTAAGACAGCACCACGCTACTCAGATCCAATTTACGGCACACAAAAGCTGATCCCCAAATCCCCACTAACAAACCGGGACCCGCAGACAATTCCGATAATGTTTAGTTTTTATTCATTTCTCGACTAATTAACTGGAATCCCACCTCCTCTTCCCCCCTCTTGACAGTGCCCAATTAATCCGCAATGTATGTCAAAGGTCTGGAACCCACTGTAAACTGCTAAACCTTTGCAAAGATTTGTGTGTCTCTATATTGATCTGATTAGGACCGCGATGCTTTTTCCTCGCTATTACTGCGTGAAAAATTAAACTGTCGCGGGTTTGGGTTGGGGTTTTTTTGTTTTGTTTTGTTTGTTGTTTTTTTGTTTTTTTTTTTTTTTTAATTGTCCCAAAAGCTTTACTTTCTCCAAGTCTAATAGGATTGCTCCAAGGCGCCTTCAAACCTTGCGTGTCCATGACTAACAGTGGCTCCAAAGGGAATCAAGCGAAATAAAGTTATCTGCGAGACAGGAGCGGAGCGTGCGTGTGCGCGATGGCGGGGTGCTCCAGGGGCGTTGGACTCAATTCGGATATGTTGGAAATTGGCTTGGCTTGAAAAATAAACACGAGTGGGGAGGGATAGGAGTAGGGAATTATTTTTTTTTTTATATTAACTTTTATTTTTGTGCCAGGAGCTGGGCTGGTGGCGGGCTGGGAGCGCGAACGGAGCGATCCCCGCCGGCCGGGGCTGCCGCCCACCCCGCTCTGCTGTCGCTGGGGCTGGGGCAGCTCGTTTCTAATCTTCGGAGGGAGCGAATATAAAAGAGGAATTTATTAGCTTTCAGGCCATCAGAGGAATAAACATTGATTTTATTGACCTAATTATGGGCCAAATGACTCCTTCCATCGATCACGTAAAATACTTCATTTGGAGAAAACCAGGCGCAGGCGCCCGGAGGCGGGGAGGAGAGCGGGTGGATGTGCTGCAAGAGGGGGAAAAAAGCAAAAGCTCGAAAATGTATGGAGAGGTTTTAATGCAGTTAACGTGCCCGTCGCGCTGGAGCTCAAGCCCTGTCTCCTAGACGTTATAGTGCGGATGTTTTGCAAACTAAAGCTTTTATGTCGAATTCCAATCCGGCCAGTCAATTTGGCTAAAATAGCATTAAAGAAATGGACAGCAGTTTATTTATATTCCCCACACACACGCTGTATTTTATAGACAGAAAAGAATTACTTGAAATGTATTTTACAAGCACAGGACAACACGTCGTTTCAGCCCGAGAGCAGCGATTTCTCGTAATTAGAGTAGGCTCGACACTAATAAAGAAGCAAACAGGCTCTTTTTTATGCTTAAACCCAGCTACTGTCCCAGGCGCTTTGCTGCACGGTGGGATCGTGGTTGGGCGGTGGGCGCACCTGCCCTGGGAAGGGGGCAGCGAGGGGCGACCGGCTCCTCTCCTGGTCTGATCCGGAGGAGCAGGGCTCACAAAACGCGATTTTTATGTCTTTTATTTTTTGTCTTGGCTGGTGGGTGACAGTGAGACGTGACTTTGGATTTATTTGCTCGAGGTTTTTTTTTTTTGGCGAGGGGTGGTCACTGTATTTCGGGGGAGGAGGTGGTGCGGGATGAGAGATGCTTTTGGCAGGGTGTTTGCTCCCTTCTTATGTCACCCGAAATATTAGATCTCGTACACCTTCACCCAGCCTTCAGTCTGGAGGGGGAGGGTGGATATTTTTAGTCCAGCTGTTTTGAAGAACGGATCCTTCCCTTCCCGGTCCCTACGTTTAGCTCAGCGCTTCTCTTGCTCCGCCGCGTTATTCCTCTCTCTTGGCGAGCTCAGGAGCTGCTAATAGCGGCGGCCAAACTCTCCCCTTCTCCCTCCTTCCTCCCCACCCTCCTCCAGGACAGGTTATCCTGCCTCACCCGCGGGTCCCCGGCGCGGGAGCAGCGATGCTGTGCCCGTGGCTCGCGTTGTCTCTCAGCCCATAAACGCCTGGCTGTCACTTCTAAAACCTCTTTTATTGCGATCCGTTCGGATGAGCGGTGCCGCTGCCCCAGCCGCTCCCGGGCGGGGCCGGGCCTGAGGGTGCCCGGGCCGGGCCGGGGGAGCCCGGGCCGCCCAGGTGAGCCCCGCTCCCGCAGGTGAGAGGCGGTGGCCGCGGCGCCATCCCGTGGCCGGAGCCCACGGAGCCTCCGCGGGGCGAGCCCGGCCCTCGGCGGGACCCCCGCGCCCCCTCCCCGCCCGCCGTGTTCAGCCCTCCCTCCTCCCCTCGCTCCGTCTCATTAAGATAGGGCTTTATGCAGAACATCTGTAAGGGAAGGCAAAATAAATGACAACACTTTTACACCACTTCCTACTTAACTTCTCTTTTTATGTGGCTGCTCTGGATTTTCCGACGCTTTGTACTGCTCGAATCTTGTTTGGATGTTTGTACATGTAATACTCTGCCCACTCCAGCTCTTGGGACGGGCTTGTCTTGTACGTTCTTTCTCTTTTCCCCCTCTCCCACCCCGTCCCAGTGTGCAGAGGCTTCACAATCTGCTTCGCTTGCTTCGCTGTCGGGGGACGAGCAGCAGGATTTGTGAGGCAGGGCAGGGACAAACGGCTCCACAAGTGTCGGACATTAATCACACCTTGTCTTTGCAGAAGGTGAGCTCCAGGCACTATGCACCCACTTATTCGCTCTTCAAATCCCCCCTTCTCCTTCCAAGCCGTCGCCTTCCTGTCTCCACTGAACAGCATTTTTCCCTGACCCGGGGTCCGGACAATTGTCCTAATGGTATTTAAAGAAAACAAGGATTAAACATTCATTAATGCTTTTCCCCCTTATTTATACTGTAACATCAGAAAGTTGAGTGCCCCGAGCCCGGAGTGTGTGTCAAGCCTCACTCTAAGGAGAAAAAAGCTGTTTAAGGGGGGGTGACTCCCACGGAGGACGACGTGATTTGGGCTCCTGAATACTTCTGATGAACCAATTTTCGGAGGGAATTAACGCTCCCAACACCCCCGAGAAGCGGTACGAAAACGAGCAGAAAGTGGCGGTGCTCTGTGAGAGGGCATTTCCTTCCCTACCCCGAGGATCAGGAGCGATGCCCCGGCTCCCCGTCTGTTTTATCCTCCCCCATCTCCCATCTACCTGGAATCATTCCTTCCCGCCGCCGCTTTTCCGAGATCGCTTGTGAGCATTTTAGCTTCCCCTTAAGCCCATGCCATTAAAGAAGCGGCTGAAGCAACAGGTGAGCAGGGAATTTTCAGGGCTAGGAGGTGGCGGCCGGTGGCCCCGCGGGGGCTGCCGGCACCGAGCCGCCCAGGCGCGCATCGACCGCGGGGAAAGATGCTCCGGCGCCGGGCCGAGCCCGATGGCTCCCTAGCAAAATCTCCTGCGAGAAAAAAAAAAAACCCAAACCTTTCCCCTCTAACCCCAGTTAGAGCAAAGGGAAAGAGCCGCTCCGAGAAGAGCAGCAAAAGCTGCACAAATGCAGTTTACACCTGCGACGCGGAGCTGGTTGTATTCTGCTCCTCTCGGCTTTAATTGGAAATCTTTTCCGTCTGCCCCAACTCCTGGATCATCTGGGTTTAATAAATTTTTGCAACACTCCTGCTGCTCCAGAGAAACGCTGTGGCAGAAGCCGGCTCTGCCCGCGTTTCTGAATCCCAGCAGAACAGTAATTACCGTAGGCGCAAGAGTGGCCTGGGACTTGTTTTTGGTCCAAGGGGAAAGGGTGGAGAGACGAGGAGAGAGAAACCTGGCCGTGAAATGGGGGCTGTAAAGCCTGGAGATGTATATGCACACACATGCATATATGTGTGCAGAAAAGCAAGGAGCAAGTGCAAGATCGAAAGCAGAGCCCGGCTTTGCTGCAGCCACGTGTGCCATTAAAAGCAAATAATTCAAAGTACTTTTAAACTATAAAAACATGGGATCTTTCCCCTTCTGTTACTTTTTTTTTTTTTTTTTTTTTTTTTTTTTTTTTTTGCGGGGGGCAGGGGGAAGAAGGATACAGATCCCGTCTCCCCTTCTCAGATGACCTCGAAGGACCGGTTTTTTCACTTTCCCATGTGTGCGCGTTTGCGCTTTCCGGAAATCAATCTGAAGTTTGTTCAAAATACTAAACTAAAATAAAACTGCGCTACAAAACCTCCCACGCCCCAGAGACAGAGAGGAGCCCCTGATTTATTTTTCTGCCTTTTTTTTTTTATTACTATTATTATTTATTCCCATCTTGTCGTGCTCCCCACGGAAATGATCTCCGGAGCATTTTGCTGGATCGTGCGTGGATGTGCGAGTGCGTAGAGGAGATTTTGGTGAAGCGCAGCGAGAGCCGGTGCCCCGACGGGCCGGGGGCTGGTGGCGGGGCTGTCAGCACCCCCAAAGCGGGGGTGAGGGGCTCAGCTACCGGCTCAGCCCCCGCGGGAAGGTGTCCCCTGGCAGTGGGGGCGGTTGGGAAGCGGTGGGAAGGAGAAGAGGACTTTGTCGGTCCACCACGCCCCGTGGAGCGGCGCTCCGAGGGAGCCCGCAGCCCCCTGCCCTGCACGTCGGGTGATGGTTTCAGGCTGACCGAAGCGGTCAAGTTCTTTAGAGGAATTTGCCGCTACCCAAAAGTTTCCCAGGGCTGAGCTGGCACATTTCGGCCGCCTTTTGCAGCTCCAGTTTGAAGGGAGGGCGGGTGAAGCCCTTCCCTCGCCCTTCGCAGGCAGATGCCAAGGGTCAAACGTACAGAGGGGCTCCACGAGAGGAAAAAAAAAAAAACCGTTCCCAGCCTCCCCTTCCCGCCCCGAACCTCCTAACTGGGACATTGAAGAAAAATAAATAAAGTTCTTCCGTCCTTCAAAAAAAAAAAAAAAAAAAAAAAAAAAAAAGTGGAGTTTGTTAAGTTTTTGTTTTGGGGTTTTTTTGTTGGGTTTGTTTTGGTTTTTTTTTTTTTTTTTTTTTTTTTTTGTTGGTTTCTTTGAGCTGGGGATGATTTAGGATCTATTTCACGCGAAAAGGGAAGAGTGAAATGAAATTGTTGGGAACATGGTCACGCTATGGGTCCTCACGGCTGCGCCCCGAGCTCCTCTGCTGCCCAGATGCTCGGGAAACATCCACCTTGAGCAGTTTTTCAGCCCTGCAGCCCATGGCGAGAGGGAGCGGTGCCGGTGCGGGTCCCGCTGCCCGCAGGGACGCGGCTCTGCCCCGGCCCAGCCGCTCGGGGCCGGGGGAATTCGCTTGGGCACGTCAGAGGCTCGGGGCTGGCTGGAGTTGTCCGCTGCCTCCTCGTCCCTTTCATGTGTGCCCTGCCTTCGGGTGTGCGTGTGGGGGTTACAGCTCTTTAATTGAAACCTAGTAAGGAAAATAGTAATGGATACCAGGCTTCGATGGAGAATACGTGTCCGCGGCTGCATGATGAGTGTTAGTTCAGCAGACTTTAAGAAGCCGATTCTTCTTCCCTGTCATTTCTTTATTGACAGCAGCCCCTATTAGATTTACCATGTCCTTTTGCAACAGCTGGTCCTCCCCCCGCCCGAGGTATCAATCGATGACCGGGTGACTTGGTGGCATCTTGAAGAAAACGGGAGCAAAGCGTGTGTCAGTGGCGGTGCCAGAGGCTCCTGGCTCCCCTCCCTGACCTGCAGCCCAGCGTCTGCCGAGTGCCCGGTGCCGCTCAGCCCCTGCCGGGCTCCGGCCCCGCTCCGGCCCCGCTCCGGCCCCGCTCCGGCCCCGCTCCGGCCCCGGGGGAAGCTGCGCCCGCCCCGCCGGGCCGGGGGCGCGGAGGAGACGCCCGGGGGGCGTGTGGAGATGGGAAAGGCTCCGGTTCTGGGTTGTTAAAGAACACGGCTGATGGTCAAAGCAGATAAAATCGGTTTCTTTGCCGGGTGCTCTCGAGTGCCTTGTTCTACTGGGTCTGCGGGGAGGTGGGGGGGCAATGCCGCGTCTGGAGAGCTGGAGGGCTTCTGCGGGAGCAACCGGCGCTCCTTGGCCCTCTTGTTGTGTTGTGTGTGTGTTTAAATAATTGAATAAACGTATCCACTCGTTCCCCCTTTCTCCCTCGCACGCAGAGACACAAAGACAGCATTGAAAAGATAGATCTGTTTGACTATAGGAAAGGACAATTAGCGCGACTTCCTGAGCGGCAAACTGCATGTATGGCTTGGGCATTAAAAAAAAAAAAAGCCTTATCCAAATAGTGAACTCTATTTACAATTTCTTCTCAGCCAGCGCTGGTGGAAGCAGGAGGATGGGTGTAGAGAGGGCAAGGGAGGAAACAGGGCTTTCATTTTGTTTCTGCCAGCAGCACATTTGTGAGAAGAGTAAGACCAGGGGGTGGAAAGGGTCGCCAGATCTGTGAGTGCAGAAGGTGTTGGTTTGTGGCAAGCAGAAGCTGAATGGTGCAAAAAGGGCTCAGAAAAGGTAAAAAGGGATGTGAGCTTGGGAGGGAAGAGGTCCAGCCCCAAACCTTGCTGTGCCCTGACATGCCTTGGTCGGTGAGGCTGGGCCTGGCCCGAGGGGAGAGCTGCAGCAGGCAGCTCTGGGTGCTCCTTTATTTTCTTTTCCAGTCCAGGACAAAGTGGAGGCAACTGGAGAATGTCAGAGCAGCTGGGATGGGGACGAGATGAGCACAGATCTTGTGGGGAGGGGAGGAACTGGGGCAGGGCTGGTGATGTGAGCACCTGGAGCCCTGATGTTTTGGGCTTCCAGCAGAGCCAGCAGCTGGCAGGATCCTGAGCAGGCTCTGGGTGCCCAGGAGGAGCGAGGGGAGTTGGGAGCTGTGCAGGGCTGCTCAATGTGCTCAGTGTGGTGACCTGTGCTGGGGGACAGCACTGCCTGACCCTGCCACACTCAGTGCTGCACTGCTGCCACCAGGCTGGGCCACGAGCAGCCTTCCCCCGAGGATTGCATTGCAGGGAGAGGTGCTGGAGGAGAAACCTCTCCAGCTGGTGCTTTCCCTTCTCTTTTTTCCCCCAGTATTACAACAAGCAGTGCTGTCTCTGAGTCTCCCCCAACTCTGCAAAGCCCTCACCTCGGCTGTGTTGGGAAGGGGGCCTGATCCCTCTGGTGGGGAATCTTCTGTTCACAGAGATGGGAACGGCCCCTTTGATTGCAGTGGGACACGACGGGGCTGAGCCTGCTCAGAGAGAGATGTGGGAGATTTAATTCTTGATATTTTCAATGCCTCACAATGCTTTTTTAGACTCTGGCAGGTTATTTTTTAAAGTTTTCGGGCCAGGCTTTCCATGAAATCCAATTTGCAATTGGAGGAAGTGCTCTGCCAAAGGGCAAGGCAAAGAACTGCTGCAGTGATTCCCCACTCTCCCCATAGCAGTTTGTATAATCCAAGTGTATAGACGAACTCCCTAAGGGAGCTGCTCCATTACGCTTGTGTCCTGCAGTGCCACTCCGGGATGGATCTGTGTCAACACGGCCCCCATCTCCTGACACCTTTTGTGGGGCTGGGGAAGGGCCTGCCCGGGGCTGGGCACACTTTCCCTCGGAATCAGCGTGTAATCACCACTCCCCAGATGCCCCCCGTGCTCCAGCCAGTATTTACTGCAAACCTGCCAAAGTAAACCAGCCCTCTGCTGCGTTTTATTTCGGATAAACACAGCGTGGCCACGCCGGGGTGTTGCCTCCTGAAGGGCTGGAGACGGAGCAGAGGTTGCATCGCCGTGGGAAAGGGAGGGAGGAGAGGGATAAATCCTGCAGGATGCAGAGCTGCTGGCAGGCACGATGGGTCTGGGCCCCTGGGGATGCTTGGAACGGCAGCGCGATAAGGAAATGCATAGATAGGATGCAAAACCCCACTCAGGCTGTGCACGTTGGCCCTGCTCACCACGCACCGAGGCTTGTTCTTTCCTGCAGAGCACCCAGCACATGGAGGGGGTGTCAGGGACACCTCAGGGGCTGCCGTCGGAGCGGGGATTGGCGGTGTGCCCCAGGGCACGGATCCCTCCCGGTGCCACACACCCACGGCGCATCTCAGCAGAGGCCAGGGAGCACTCGGAGCCCCTCCACGCACGCACACACGCCTCGGAGCTGCTCCCGCAGGCCTGGGAGAGGACGTGTGGGCCCGAAAGCTGGGCTGCCTTTATTTTCCTCTTGCCTCCTTCCTCCAGCTGGCTCTTCAGGCCACCGGGAGAGAGCCAAAGCCTCTCTCCTCCCACACCTCCAACACATACGCACGGGGAATGCTCGCTGCAGCGCCGAGCTCTCGTGCAAACGCTAAAAATTGCTTAGGAGGGTGAAATCCGAGGAAGCGGAGCTCTCCCAGCCGCTCAGCCACCACAGACCCGGGGTCTGGATTCAGCCGGGGAAAACCCATCGAGGTGCTGGCGATGGTGGAGTGAAGAAGAGCTGGGGAGGGTGGGAGCCGCTCCCCCCGCCCTGGCCTTTAGCTCTTGTACTCCGAGATTAGAGAGCCCCGGCCTGGCCGCTCTCCGGGGAGACAGCAGAGACCTTTCATGCCTCTTTGAAGAGCCAAGATAGTGTCGGCCTTGGTGCAAGCCCAGGCTGCAGACAGGCCGGGAGGCGCGGGGGCAGCCCGCTATCTCAGCGTGCTATCACCCTGGCTCCCCCCGCCACCAGCCCCATTCCCACCTCCACCCGCTCCCGCTTCACCGTCAGCCACCCTGATCTCTTTTTCTTTTTTTTTTTTTTTTATTTTCTTACTCCCATACCATCCCTTCGCTTTGTCATTCATTTCTGCGGGTCTCTCCTTATTTATTTACTTCTGCGCCTCGCTTATTTATTTCAGGCAAAGAGGAGGCTAACAAGTAGCTGGAAGCACTGGCCAATATTTAACTAAGATGGCTGGCCATCAGGTCCCTTTTGTTTGCTTGCAAATTAATCATCCAGCGCGCAGTCGGCGCCAGGGTAGATTTATCACACACAGAAGGGGGAATGAGGCGGCCGAAGGGAGACAAAGACTGTTCGCACCTTCCCGCTTTTGATCTTAGATTAGTGCAGCCTCCCTTCATAATACGAGTCTCCGGGGGGCTTCGTCGGGGAGGTCACTCGGAACTGGCGGAAGTTTGCACGCCATTAGGCTAGACACTGGAATTGGAAATCATAAGCGGCAAACATTTTATTTTCTTGCGCGGGTGGGTGCGGAGCGCGGCGCAAGGTGCGGGGCAGGCGCGGAGGGCGGCAGCGACTCCGGTTCGTGCCGCGGCGCCGAGGGCGCGCTCCGGCGGGGCGGGCACGGGGCCCGGGGCGCGCCGGGGCAGGGGGCGGCAGCGCTTGTCCCGCGGGAGCCCGCGGGCACCTCCCGGTCGCCGTGAGACAGCGGCGGCCCTGTTGGGGTAAATTGCAGCAAACTTCTTGAGGCCGCCGGGCGTTTGCTGTGGACGCTGATAAAGGGAAGGCAGAGGCTTTGGGGGTTCCCACCGCGGCAGGACCCGAGAACCGGTTCCGAGCAGAGGTTGGAAAGACTCGCTCTCTTGATCGATAAGCAGCCGCACAGCGCAGCCGAGCGCTGCGCGGGTAACCAGGCTCCTGGCTTCGTGAAACACATCAGACTTCCCCCCCCCCCCCATCCTCTTTGAACGCATTACTCCCGCTTCCTTTCCTCCCTCCTCCTCTTTTCACCCCCACCCCCGACTAAAGGGGAGATATTTTGGTGCAAAGCGATCCTAGACGCTGGTTACTACAGGGACTTCACCAAGCTGGCGCCAAGCGCTCTTAACCATGTGCGTCAAAAATGCAATGTTAGAAGAGCTAATCACTTTAGAGGTTCCGCTCCCATCTGCGCGCAGCCAGCGCCGAGCCCCCGCGCTCCCCCGCTCCGCTCCCGGAGGATTATCCTCCCCTGTTTAAAGCAGGGTGGGGGGCGTCAGGAGATTCCCCCCTCCCTCCCCAGGGCAGGCGAGTGATTCGGCACCTCCCAGCGCTGGGATACCCTGCCTGACACGCGTGGGCGCTCCGAGCCCTGCATGCCCACGACACGCACGGTCCCAAGCCCCCTCTTGCTGCCCTGCACTGTCACACACCCATACCCAGCAGCACCCACCCCCCCCCCCCAAAAGGAATATATCTCCCCAGAAACTTCCCAGGAGGATCCTGCCCGGCTCTTCCCTCTCCGTGGGGTGGGATCAGACCCACGCGTGACTCCTTCCCCAGGGGGTGGCCGGCTCCTTGCGAGCCCGGGGTAACCCGGAGCTGGGCCCCCCCCGCCCGGCGCTGCCCGGCCCGGGCGCAGGGAAAGCCGCACTTCCCGTCTCCTCCCCGCGCACCTCGTGGAAGAGGAGGGGTGTGGGAGCGTAACCCTGTCGGCGCCGGTGCCAGCCGAGTGGCCTTAATCGGCAACGCCAAAGAAAGAAAGAAAGAAAAAAAAGGAATAATAAATACATTGAAATCTCATTTTTCCAGCCGCCTCCCGCTTCCCTGCGCGCACCCGCCTCGATCGGCAGCCGCCGGGGCCGGAGCTGAGCCAGGGGCGGCCGCCGCCCGCCCGCCGCAGCCTCCAGCCGCCCACCACAACAACAGCGGCGGCCGCGGCCGCTGGAGCAGCCGGAGCCGAGCTCCGAGCGGGGGAAGAGCCGCAGAGCCGCCCCCGAGCCCCGCAGCTCACCCCCCAGATTCGCGGGGGGAAGGAAAGCGCCCGGCTCCCGGCCCGGAGGTGTCGTTTAAAGAAAGCAACTTTGCCGGGGAGGGGACAAACGGCGCGGGGGCAGCGGCCGGGGGGTGACACCAGCGCGGCGGCTGCGGGGAGCGGCGGGGATGGGCGTGCGGAGCGGCGGCCTCCCGAGAGGGCTCCGGGCCGGGGGGGACACGGGGGGACCTCGCTACGGTACCGGCGGCGTTTGGGGAAGGGGGGGAACGCAGCTCCGGACCCCCCAGCGCCACGCGTGGAGCCCCCCCCGCTACCGGCGCTCGGGAAGCTCCTACCGGGGGAGAGCGGCCGGGCAGTGCCGGGGCTGCCGGGGCGGCGGGAGGCCGGGGCCGGGGGGCGAGGCGGCCCCCAGCACCCCCCTAGAGGCGGGCGCTGCCGGCCCCTTCCCTCCTCCCTCCCTGCTCCCTCCCCTCTGATCATGTTGACATATTCACACGGCCCGAAGTACTAGTGATGCTTTGCTGCAGCGTTACAGTTTCCGACACCTTCTTTTTATAACTCGGCGCTGTCCCCCTCCACCCGAGCTGTCAGAACCCCGCCTATGGAGCCTCACAATTGGTCCGAAAGCGTCAAAGAGCCAATCAAGGCGGCTCCAGCTCCCCTGTAACCCATAACACATCCCTACGATCGGGTGCACGCAGAGCACAGACTCACAGGGAATTCTCAGAGCCGAGAGGCTCCTTCTCCCTCTCTCTTCTCTCTCTTTCTCTTTTCCTCTCTTTCTCCCTCCCCCTTTTTTCTCTTCCTTTCTCTTTCCCTCTCACTTTCTCTCTCTTTTATAGAGACAACAGTATAATTCTGGCAGATTTTTTTTTAAGGCACAGCGAAAGAGAAAGAGAGGGGGAAAAATAAATTAAAAAAAAAAAAAGTAGGAGGGTGAAAGAAAGAAGAGATCCTGATGGAAATCAGGACACCCTGACCAGCTCCTACTTGGGGAGCGAGGAAGGCGAGGCGGAAACGAGATTTCCCTACAAGTTTTTGCTGCTGAAGGTTGCTCAGGAGCCTTCCTCGGCCGGCGAGGGGGGGTGGGTTTGTTTGCTTCTTTCTGCTTTCCCTCCTTCCCCAGCCTCTGCTCTGCAGCCTGACCGTACGGACGAAAGGTGGAGGGGTGGGGGGGAGGGGGAAGAGACCCAGCCACCCTAAAAGAAAACCCAGCTTCGAGCCGTCACCCTCCGCCACGGAAGAAGAGAAGAGGGATTGGGACTAAGAGAAAAAAAGAAGAAGAAGAAAAAAAAAGGATTTCAGTTTGTCCAGCTCTTCTGCGGCAACAGGAGCAGACAGCGAATCCGGTGGATTTTTTTTCTTCCCTTCTTCGGCGTTTCTTTTCCAGCACAAGGACTTCCACTCAGGAAAAAAACGCAAAGAACTAAAAAGCAAAACAAAGCCTCTGAGACAGAACACGACAAAAAGCAAGAGTAATAATGAACAATCCTGTTAATCCGCTGTCCCGAGGGCTGGGGATGTGCCCCGGCTCGGGAAGTTGTAGGCTGTAGAAGTTCTGCCTCTCCCTCATGTACTGTGCTGTTTAGAGCTTGTTACCCCCAACCCTTTTTTTTTTTTTTTTTTTTTTTGGTGCTTTATTGCTGTTATTGTTATTATCTTAATTTTTCTTCTTCGTGATGTGCTGTTAGAAACCACTCCGGGACTACTCCAGCAGTAGGAAGACCGAGGAGTGGAGTGGATGAATTTACCGATGAGAGATCCAGTAATCCCTGGGACAAGCATGGCTTATCATCCCTTTTTACCGCACCGGGCACCGGACTTTGCCATGAGCGCTGTGCTGGGGCATCAGCCTCCCTTCTTCCCGGCTCTGGCTTTGCCTCCCAACGGGGCAGCCGCCCTGTCCCTTCCCGGGGCTCTGGCTAAACCCATCATGGATCAGTTAGTGGGGGCTGCAGAGACTGGCATTCCCTTTTCTTCCCTGGGTCACCAGGCAGCAGCCCATCTGAGGCCTTTAAAAACTCTGGAGCCAGAAGAAGAGGTAGAAGACGATCCGAAAGTGCATCTGGAAGCTAAAGAGCTTTGGGAGCAATTCCATAAAAGAGGCACAGAGATGGTGATTACCAAATCGGGAAGGTAGGTCTGGGTCGGGGGTTCGTGCCTTTTCCCCCCCTCTGTCCCCCACCCCTCAGTCTCTGCACCCCAGCAGGGCAAGGCTCTCTCTCCTCCGTAAATTTCCTTTCACCTGCAGTTCTGGGAAGCTTTAGGCAGCTGAAGATCCGAGCCCGTCTGGGGCACCAGGCTGCCGGGAAAAGCCCAAGCGCGACCCGGCCCTGCTCAGCATGAGCGTGTGCAGGGGGTGAGAGGGTCCCTTCATGGTTCAGTAGCTTAATGCTTGCTGGAGAAGACTGGGAGCAGGAAGAAAATAATTTGGGGTTGGCAAAGGGGATGGCCTGGTTTTCAGCCTCGCTACACACAGTTTTTCTTCCTTAAGAAAGGGGAATGAAGGAAAAATCCTTCAGAGAGGCGTCTGGCTGCTGCTGGGGCAGGAGGGCAGATAGGCTCGGTGTGTCAGGCTGTGCCTCTCTCTGTGCTGGGATCTCGGCTGGGTTTGTGCTGGCTGGTTATGTCTGGAAATGTACAGAAAAGCTGACAAAACTCCCCAGCCGTCCTGCAGCCGCTGCAGGAGTGGCAGGGAAGGGTTTGCAGCTCCGCGCTGCCTGTCCCTGTATTTATGTAACCTTCACGTGGGAATGAATGAACACACACGGCGCGTCCACGCTCGGCATTTCTGCTTTTTATAGGTTTACCCGTCTGAAATCTCTCTCTATATTCGCTACTCATTGACATCTGGACTCTTTTACAACTCTACCCATTGCTGTGATGATACGTAGGGTGAAAACCTCCTTTGCACCCGGGTGTTTTTCTAAGGGGCTCTTTGAGAAACCTCCCAAACTCCCCTCATGTGATTTGCCAGGAGAATTACTCGAGGAAGCCACTCCTGAAAAGTCTTCTTAGATGGCCTTCAGCTGCCTTACTGGAGCTTCGCCTATTTGCAAGGCACCAGTTGCAGGCTACAGGCTCAGGGGAAAAAAAATAAATAGAAGCCCTTAAAAGCAGCAAGGAGAAAAAAAAAAAAATCTCCTCGCCCGTTTTACTGCTTTCCCGAAGTTTTTTCTGTTAATTGTGGTCAAAAGTTTTTGCGTGAAAGCCTCGGCCAGTATTAAGAGCTCTTACATGTTGCAAAGTCATGTGTTTCCTTTTAAGTTGAGATTTGCTGAATGCCAACCACTCGATATAATAAACAGCAAATTTGTGGTATCCTGTTGCAGTTTGGAGCCGGAGCTGGGAGCGGAGGGGAGCGGGGATTGCAGAGAACCCTGGGCACAGGGGGGATCCCCGGCTGGCCGGAGCACGGGGAGAGCCCCGGCAGCCACGCTGCCCTCGCTGGGGGTTTTTATTCTCGTCTGCGAAGTGTAAAACTCCGCACTTTATCGGGAGCCTGGGTTGTAATAGTTCAGACGATTTATTTTATCGGGGTGCGATCAGCTCCCATTTCTTTGTTTAGCAGGCAAAAAGGAAACTAATGAGAGATCAGAGAGCTCCAAATGGGCCTTTGCTGTTTAGGAATGGCAGAGAGAGGTAGGCGCCTGCTGATTTCTAGGGAATGTGTACCTTTCCCATCCAGGGACCATTTTCTCCTGCAACTTTTAAGCATTTGAGAAACCTTTTCGCTGGGGGCGGGAGGGGGGGGGGGGGCGGAGGAGAGGAAACCTCTTTTTGCTGGACACAGACTTACTCTGCTGCTTTTGAGAGCTGAAGAAGTCGCTTGGTAGACACGCTACCAAAATCCAGAAGCTTATTTAAACGCTGTAATTAATTTCATTTTATTTTTCTCTTGTCTTTTCTTCCCCCCACTTCCTCCCTCCCCCCTCTGCCCATAGGAGAATGTTTCCTCCATTTAAAGTGAGATGCACTGGACTGGATAAAAAGGCCAAGTACATTTTATTGATGGATATTGTGGCGGCTGATGATTGTAGGTACAAATTCCATAATTCCCGGTGGATGGTAGCCGGCAAGGCTGACCCTGAAATGCCAAAGAGAATGTACATCCACCCGGACAGCCCGGCCACCGGCGAACAATGGATGTCCAAAGTCGTCACCTTTCACAAGCTGAAGCTCACTAACAACATCTCTGACAAGCACGGATTTGTGAGTGCCTTTTACACCTTCCTTTGCCCCCCTTTTCCCCTCCCTCGCCCCTGGCCGGAGCAGAGGCTCCCGGGGGGTGTGCCCGGAGCTCGGCGGCTGCTCGGCCGGGCAGGTCCCGCTGGCAGCTCCGGCGGACGGCCGAAATGAGGGGAAAACGGGGCAGAAAGACCTTCCCACGCACCCGGGGACGGGCATCTGGCCGGGTTATAACACTCCTTGATTTTTCCTCCTGCTGGGGTCAGGATTAAAGCCTGGAGTTTGCTCTGTAACCTCCCCGTGCCATACAGCGTTAACTTTAGCGATACATTTCCAGCGCAGCGCAACTCGATATTTCTCAGAGCTGCGGTGACTTTATATATCTATATATATTTTTAATAAAGTCGATCGCACTTTCTAAGCGTAGGAAAACGATATGCATATGTGTATAAAGGGCTTAAAGGCCTAAGTACGCAAACGTTTAAATCTATATTAATCTGGATAATGTAAAGCAAGCCGGAGTGAAAATAAACAGGGACCAAAAGCAGAGGTCAAGTTGCCCATTCATGTCTATCCACTCCTTTACATTTACCGGGTGTGCAGAGATAAAAACTTACCCTGAGAGTGAAATCAAACAAACCTGCTGATAAGTGCTCTGTCGATCCTGGCCATTTCTTTCTATTCCTGGGAAAGCCTCCGCCTCGGAGCCGGGGCTCGCTGGTGGTGGCCGCGGCCAAGGGATCTCTAATGTGCCGAAGATTGCATTTGCTGCTGTGATTTGATTAGACGATACATTTTTGCCGTTCGCAGAAGGCCTTAAGTGAATTGGGGCACGCAATTAGACCGAGCCGAGGCTCTCGTGGTGGTGTTGCAACTGTAGCTGTTGCTCCTGCTTTACTTGATTTTATTTTATTTTTTTACACTTTGAAATCAAAAGACATTGCTGCCGGAGCCCAAACAGGTTCTCCCCCTCTCCGAGCAGAGCTCTGAGGGGATTCCCCCCTCTCTCCTCTCCTTGAGAGGTCCAGCGAGAGCCTAACCCGGGCGAGCTGGAGCTGTCAGTACTTTTAGTTGGATGCTGCGAGGCGTGTGCGTGTGTTTGGAGTGTGCTTGGCGGGGAGGAGGAGTGAGGGGAGGAAGGAGAGGGAAGGCAAATTAGCAAGAGAAAGTGCCGATGGCTGGGGAAATGCTGCTCCTGCTGACCGTCTTCTTTCCCCCCTCCTGCCCTCTCTGCTGCCGGCCGCTGCCCCCCCCAGACCATTTTAAACTCCATGCACAAGTACCAGCCCCGGTTCCACATCGTCCGAGCCAACGATATCCTCAAGCTTCCTTACAGCACGTTCAGGACCTACGTTTTCCCGGAGACTGAATTCATCGCAGTGACCGCATACCAGAATGATAAGGTAAGGAGATTAAGAGAGGATTTGTTTTACGTGTTTTGGCTTTTAAGAGAACTTTTACTCTGCATTGTTCCCTTAAAACTCACGAAGCCCATCCTGCTCTTCTCTCTCTTTCTCTCCCCCTTCATCTTTTCCCCCAAAACCTCCTTGATCCAACTTCGGGGAAGGCGCTGGGGGAGGGGGTCGAGCACTCTCCTAATACCGACCTCGGGGAAGGCAATTAAAAGGAGGGAGGACTTGGGGTGAGGGGGGAGATTGTTTAGGGGTTTTCTACCATTTTTTTTCCTCCCCAGTATGAGGAAAGGGATGGGGTGGGGTTTGCTGCTCTTAGTGTGGATTTAATCTAAGATGCATCAGGGAAAAAAAAAATTAATAAAAAAGACTCGGCTCCGTGTGTCGAAAGACAGAGCGGGGAGAGCAGCGGGGCTGAGATTTTGTAATTCTTCCTGGCCTTTGTGCTGTTTTAGCTCCTTTAACAGCAATTGGCAATAAGGCTGGAGCGCACGTCTGGTTCCTATTATTATTATATTATGATATTTTTTTTTGCATCCTGCAGTGTTTTACTATTTTTTGTGGTGCAGAAATATGCTCTGGTCAGAGAGGGGTATCTCGCTTGAATTTAGCTGGAAGGGCTGAAAAAGCCCGTGTGAGAAAGTTTTGCAGCGCTGCAAATGCTGCCTTTCCATTGCTGCTGGTTTATTGTCGCTTGCGATGAAGGTGGTATATTCGGGAGAGTGGCAAACGGCGAATTTACGATTATTAAGTCAAGTGGAAGGAAGGGAAGGAGCCAAAAAAGGGGCTTTGATTTTTTTTGTTGTCTGTGAATTACAACTTTGCGCTCGCCTTGAGCGCAGAGGTTCTGGATGCGCAGCGCCGCTCGCCGCAGCTCCCCTGTGCCCCTCTCTGCCCCTCTCATCCTTCACCGTAAAAAAATCGGGGGTGAAAAGGGGGGGTCTGTACCCTTCTGCCCTCGGTCTCCAAAAAACCGCTTCCCCCTCGGGGCTCGGGTTTTTTTCCTCTCTCTCTGCACCCAGGCACTTGCAAGGAAACTGAAAGAAAATGGGTGTACAGAGAGTAGACTTTGCTTTGGGACTTATCAGCAGGGCTGGCCGGCCCGCTCTATCAGCTGGGGGCGGCAGGGTTGAAGGACAGAAATGAGCATATTTGTGTGATTGCCATGAAATCGGCTGGGAAGCGGCGTGCGGAAGCGGCGGGGAGCCCTCGCTGGGCGCGGGGGGAGCAGAAGGCACGGCCGGGAGCACCTGGATTAAAAGTCCCGCTGGTTTTAGCAGTGGGGTTTTCCTGCTCCCTCCTGCTCCCTCCTGCTCCCGTGTGTGCGGCGGGGAGCCTGACTCGGGAGCCAGGGCCGCTCCTGCCCGCACTCGGGGTTTCCTTCTCGGGGTCATCCTCTGCTCCTAAATTGGGGATCGCTGTGCTTGCAGCCCGGCCCGAGACCGGGAATGGAGCGGTGGGGAGGCGGCGTTCCCATTGCCACCGCTCGCATCCTGTTCACATTCCGGCCGGGCTGTGAATTCGGCTCCGTGCACCGTAGGCACGGGCACCCGGCATTGCGGGATGCCCCGCACCCCCCATCCCTCCCAACAGCCCTTCCTGAACCCCGAGGAAACCCAAACCAAAAAACTTCCACACACAACCCCCCAAAAAATATGAGCTGGCTCCTGGCAACCCTGGCGCCCCAACACACATGGAGCATAATGCGATTATATAAAGTATTTTATTATAGCGAGGGGGTGGGTATGATTCCTTTGCGGTTTAATTATGGTATTTAAAGAGTTTTAAGCACAGGCATAACTTGCATGGATCTCATTGCATGGCTCAATTAATTCCGATGTGGTGGCAGCAACACGGGGCTCTTTCATTGCCACCACGGTCTAGGTCACCGGCCAGCCCGGTGGGGGATTGGGGGTGAGCTGCCTCCAAACAGCTTGGAAAACACATGGATTCACCCAAAATCCAGGGACCTTTGCCCCCTGCCCTGTCCTACTCCTGCCAGCACTAGGGGAACTGGGAAGAGTGGGGTTTGCTGTTGTTTTATAACACAAAAATCTCCTTATTCTGCCCCAACCCCTTGGCTATTTTTTTTTCTCTCTATCCTATAGATCACACAATTAAAAATTGACAACAACCCCTTTGCCAAAGGTTTTCGGGACACCGGGAATGGAAGGAGGGAAAAGAGGTGAGTCTGGCTCGATTCTGTACAGGCGCCTCGTTTGGTTTGCATGTGTTAAGCTCAGAACACGAGCAGAGGTCAAAATCACCTTGCCTTGCCTCCAAACCACACTTCCCCCCGCCAAAATCCATAAGGATCTTGGCGTTAATAGCGTCAAACGGATTGCATGGGAATTCTTTCCTGCTTTCCACGTTTAGTTTTCACGTCACAGGGGATGACTGGCCAAAGGGAGTGCAGTACATTGAGCAAATATTGCTAGAGAAAAGCTTTCCCTTACAAATTTGAGAGGGAATATTACAGTGTAGTTTGGATGTGGGACTGGAGAAGAGGGACAAGTGAGGGCTGAGCTCTGCTTGAATCTCCTCTGGCATTTTTCTGGGGATTGCCTGGAAAAGAGTAAAATGGAGGAGAAACACAGAAATGAACTGTTTGGACAGAGGTATCTCATGAATATGGAAGTAATTAATGATAGAAGATTCTTTATTTTTTCCAAAAGCAGCAGGACAGTGTTTGTGCCCCAGGTAGGCAGACAGAACTGTTTATAATGGGACTTGAGACTTTTATTTTTAATATAAGGAGAAAATACAGGGAGAAAAAAGGGACAATTTTTTCCTTTAATGGGGGATATGTCTGTTTTGTTGTGTTACAGGAGACAAGATATTTTAGCCATTTGCACAGGGGGTTAGATAATGAATAAATAGATCTGTTTCTCTTTTTTCAAACAAACAACAAAATAAAAAGGTGGGGAAAACGTGGTGTAAACCAAGAAGCCTCTCTCCGTGCCCAGCACACACACAAACATGCACACGCCAGCTCCTCTTGTCCATCAGTGTGAAAATAAAGCCAGCGCTGGAGCCACAGGACGGAAATGATTTCTAATTTCTCTAAATATAAATAGATTTTTTACTCCGGGTTAATTGTTGGTGAAAAGATTACATAAAGTGCCTAACAAAATAACCACTTCCTAGCAATCTTAGCAACCATTACGATGGCTCATATCTCTGGAACATCCTTGCCTTTTAAAAGCTAATCTCCAGGGAATGCTTCCCTCTCCCCTCCGCCCCTTGTCTTTAATATCAGCCCTCGCTGAGGAGCTGCTCACGCTTCCAAGAAATCTCCTCTCATTAGCAGCCAAGCCCTGCCTGCCAGAAACGCGCTCTCCTCCTCGAGGGGACCGTGGCTCTGAATTCCCCCGTGCTCCTGGTGCCCCGATGGGAGCTGCAGGAGGGGCTGGGGAGCAGGGGGGGTCCCGGGGGGCTCTGGGGACCCTCTCCCAGCGGGTTCTGTGCCCGCAGGAAGCAGCTGACCCTGCAGTCCATGCGGGTGTACGATGAGAGGCAGAAGAAGGAGAATCCCACCTCGGACGAGTCGTCCAATGAGCAGACGGCCTTCAAGTGCTTTGCCCAGTCCTCCTGTCCTGCCGTGCCTGCCGTAGGCACCTCCAGCCTCAAAGGTGAGAGCTGTGGCCCCTGGTCTCCTCTGGGAGAGCCTGGGTGCCCGCTCTGTGGTGGCAAATCCTGGCCTGCACCACTGCCCTCTGGCTCTGGCCTGTTTTACTTCCTCCCTTTTTTCCTTACCTCTTCCCTTCTTTTCTCATGTTTTGTCTCTTTGCTCTCTTCTCTCTATTCTTTCTCTCTTTAGTTTTTCTGCCCTCTCTTTCCTTCTTTCCCTCGCTCTTCTTCTTGTTTCCTTTCTTTTTTTTCTTTCCCTCTCCTCCCTTCTCCCCCTTCACTCTCCTCTCTCTGCCTTCCTCACTCTTCCTCTCCCTCTCCCTCTCCCCCCCAGCCTCCCTTTCCCCTTGCTGCACATTCATCCCTCCCCTCTTTGGTTCAGAAAGGAGCCAGCTCCGAGTCAAGGGAGCAAAGACAGACCACGGGGCAAAAGTTCAAAACTGGAGTCACTCCATTAATATCCCTCACTGAATCTGTTACTAGAGGAAGGATCTTTCCCCTGGATACAGTCGCGAACTTTGTTATAGAAAAGTCACCCTGGGTTTCTCCGTGCGGGGTTGGGAGCTGTCTGCAGCTCTCTCGTATGTATTAATCCATCCCGGGCCGGGGGGGCAGGGGGAGGAGGAAACAACCTCCTTTTTGTAGTTGCTTTACTCGTTTTTTTTCAAGGCCTGCCGAGCTGAGGGGAGGGGAGCCGGGAGGGGACCCGAAAAGCAAAGCAGAGCTTCGCACCTGGGGCGCTGAAATTAGGAGATGAAGTGCAGAGGAATCCAGGGAAGCCGTGTGCATGTGTTTGGGGAGAAGGGGGGCCTAGGGCGTGATGAAGACGGCTGCGGGATGTCTCTGTGAGCCTTTGCAAAGTTTGCCCGTTGAAAGGGATGAAAACTTTGGAAAACTTTGTAGGAGACTCATCCCCAAGGCCCTCCAGCCCTGTCCCGAGGTTGCTGCTGTCCCGTTCCTCCTCTACCCCCGCTGCATCCGGGGAGGGAAGGGGGGGTCCCTGGGGGCTCCGGCAGCCCCGGGGAGCTCCGGGGAGCAGAGCTGCTGGCCCCGGGCCCGCCCGGCTGGGGGGTCGCTCCTCTGGGCCGCTGCTCTGTTTCGCAGCCAAATTCGCTGCGTTGTGAAAAACTCGGGCTGGCTTGGACGGGGCGGGCGGTGGGAGCCGGGGGCTGTATTTATTTATATAATAATAAAGAAAGGGAAGGATTTCCACACAAACCTCTGGCCGGCCAGGAAGCGTCTCTGCCCCCTCTCCCAGCCCGGTGGGGATTTCGGGATGTGCAGTGCCGGATCCCAGCCCCGGGCCCCCTTTGTCTTGCAGATCTCTGCCCCAGCGAGGGAGACAGCGATGCAGACAGCAAAGACGATCCCTTGCTAGAAGGAAACGAGTCGGGCAAAATCAGCACGACCACCGCCGCCACCCCAGCGCCGGCCAGCTCCGCTGCCACCGCGGGGGACGACCCCCGGGACAAGGGCGGCAGCCCCTCCAAAAGCCACTTCTTCCCCGGGGACTCGGCAGGGAGTCGGAGCCGAGAGAGGACTGAGAAAGCCCCTCCGGACTCCCGGCACAGCCCGGCTACCATCTCTTCCAGCACCCGGGGGGGAAGCCTGAGCGGCGAGGAACTGAAAAGCCCCCTCAGGGATGGCCCCAAAGTAGATGAGAACCGACTGCTGGGGAAAGAGCCCTTCACCCCCCTGACGGTCCAAACCGACAGCACGGCCCACCTGAGCCAGGGACACTTGCAGAACCTCGGCTTTCCCCCTGCCCTGGCCGGCCAGCAGTTCTTCAACCCGCTGGGGAACGGGCACCCGCTGCTGCTGCACCCCGGGCAGTTTGCCATGGGGGGAGCCTTCTCGGGCATGGCCGCGGGCATGGGGCCCCTCCTCGCCACCGTCTCGGGGGCGTCCGCCGGGGTCTCGGGACTGGACAACACGGTCATGGCCACGGCGGCGGCCCAGGGACTCTCGGGAGCATCGGCGGCTGCTTTGCCTTTCCATCTGCAGCAGCACGTCCTGGCTTCACAGGTACCGCGTTCCTCCCGCGCCGCCCCTCCGGGCCGGGGGGCTCCGAGCCTGGGGCCGGGGGGGGGGCAGCGGGCACCTCCTTTAAATTCCCCGCGTCCGTGTCCCCCCCAGAGCCCCTCTCGGGGCCGGTCACAGGGCCTGGCAGCAGGTCGGAGGAGGGAAAGCTGTGGGCGGGGAGGGTGGCCCAGCGTGATCTCCCTGAGCTCTCCCACCCTCCCCGCTGTCCTCCAGAGCCCCGGGACGCGTCCCGGCCCGCGGAGCGGAGCCGCTGTCGGGGGGGATGTGCCCGGGGCTGCCCTGCGGAGCGGGAGGGGGGGCTGGACCTGCGGGTAAAGGGCGCAAGAGAATCTCCCGGTGCGGGGGGAGAGTGGGGGAGAGACCCCACGGCCATTTGGCCCCCGGTGGGAGCGGGGCCGTGCAGGGCAGAGCCCGGGCAGGGTGTGCCCCATCGCCCCCGTGTTTCTGGCCGGGGCAGCGGGAGCACAGCTCTCACCCCCGGCAGCTGCGTGCGCGGGGCAGCACCTGGTGCCGTGCGGGCCGGTAACCCTTTCCTCTCTCTCCTCCCCTCCCGCAGGGCCTGGCCATGTCTCCCTTCGGCAGCCTTTTCCCCTACCCCTACACCTACATGGCAGCGGCGGCCGCCGCCTCCAGCGCCGCTTCCAGCTCGGTGCACCGGCACCCGTTCCTGAGCGCCGTGCGGCCGCGGCTCCGCTACAGCCCCTACCCGCTGCCCGTGCCGCTGTCGGACGGCAGCAGCCTCCTCACCACCGCCCTGCCCGGCCTGGCCGCCGGCTCCGGAGAGGCCAAGGCGGGCGGGCTGAGCGCCAGCCCCGGCTCCGTGCCCCTGGACTCCGCCTCGGACCTCACCAGCCGCTCCTCCACGCTCTCGTCCGGCTCCGTGTCCCTGTCCCCCAAGCTGGGCGCGGACAAGGAGGCGGCCACCAGCGAACTGCAGAACATCCAGCGCCTGGTCAGCGGGCTCGACCCCAAGCAGGACAGATCCCGCAGCGGCTCCCCGTAACCCCCCGGCCTCCGGGAGCTCATTTCAAATCCGTCTCGCAGTGCACTTTGTTTGAAAGAAACCACATCCTCCACCCCGCGAGTGTTTGTTTTTTACCCCCTTCTTTATTTTGGTTTTTTTTTTCCTTCCGACTTATATTTTTGTTTTTGTTTTTGTTTTTTAACATATAAAATCCCGCGGCGTTTAGCAACAAAAAGGTATCTGGTGGAGCAGGGAAAAAAGGGTCGGGGATGGGGGAGTGCTGGGTCGGAGGCTCCTCACGGGGATCGAGGCACCGGTGGGGTTTGTGGCATCCTCCTTTAATTTTCTTTTTTACCAGTGTAAAAAAAAAAATAAAACCCAAAACCAAAACACACCGGAAAAAAAAAGAGAAAAAAAAAGAGAAAAAAAAAAAACTAAAAGAAAAAATAAAACAAAAAAAATCAAACAAACTTATGAATAAAAATAAAGTAAGAGAAGTGATTTTTTTTCTCTCCGAAAAAAAGTGTGTAACTAACTCACGTATTGGTTCTTCAACAGTTGTTTCCTGGGCGGGTTGTTGACCACAACCCCCTTAGTCGATATTAAGGGAAGCTGTGTGTTTAAAATATTATTGTGATGTCTGAGAGCCAGTTGGTGGCTTTTTTTTTTTTTTTTGCATGTTCCAGAGTAGTCTGCTTTTTTTTTTTTTTTCAGGGGGGGTGGTGATATTTTTTATTTCAGTGGGGTTTTGTTGTTTATTTTTAATGCTCGTTTCAAATCCCAGGGAAAAAAATTATTATTAATAATAATAAAAACAAAAATAAGACCTTTGTCCCTCTACCTTAAACATCCTCCCTTGTAGCAACAAAAATAAGACGTGTAGTTGGAAAGAAAAAAAAAAGTGAATTTATTTTATCTAAAAACCTCTGTAGCTTGACTGTAGATTTATCACAGCTTTCCCTCTTTAATTGTATATGCAATAACAAGGTTTAACATACTGAGAAGAAGAAAAGAGTGGACACTATTATTAAAACAAAGTATTTATGTAATTATTTGATAACTCTTGTAAATACGTGGAATATGAATACTCGAAATTAAACTTTAATTTATTGACATTGTACATATCTCTGTAAATACGACTGCAGCGGTGTTCTTTTTTTTCCTTCTGTTTTTATTTTTAGTCGTTTTCATTTCAAGTTGGTAATTCCTTTAAACATAGATCCCGACCCAGAGGAGAAATTCCCCCATTTGTGAGGGCTCCGTTTCTAAATCAGAGCTCAGCCCAGGAAAACCTCGTCCTTCGGTCAAGGAGTCGAATGCAAAAGGCAAAGCAGAAAGAAACCAAATTATTCAAAGACCTTAAAAAAATCAAAGAGAGAAAAAGACAAAGCAGTGTGCCATGGTGGCTTTTAATCCTCGATTTCTTCGGTGTTCAAAATGTCAACAACCACAAAATTATATATGTTTATACACGACAACAGGCTTCTCCAGTGGCTTGAGAGAAAAAAAAAAATGGTGAAGATTCTAGGATTTTCTGTACTTTATTATTTTTGCCCGTTTCCTCAGTGCATCAGAAAACAACCCCGCAATGGAGTTTCACTACTGTGCTTATTGTTGTCTTTGTTTGAGTGAGTGCATATTTTCTTGGGTTGAAAGTCAGGTGCTCAGAGCTGGTTCAAAGAAAAAAAAAATGAAGGTATATTTTGTGTTATATAAATGTTGAGAAGTTCTTGCTATTTTTTTTTCTGTAATTCCCCCCCCCCCCTTTTAAAAGTCACTGAAGTTTCAATAAATTTTTATTGAAATGTCTTGGGCGTACTGTGAAATGCCTTCACCCCAACCCTCCCCGAAGTGCCTGGGAGGATGGAGGGGTTGAAAGATATATATCCCTCTTCTGCCTTTCTCCTCCACCCCCTTTCCCGTTCCCAATATTAAGATATTTCTCCTGCAAGGAGCTAGTACGAACCAGTCGAGATTGTGTCATTGGAATTGTTGGGGGGGAAGGACGAGTTTTAAGCAAGCTGTTTAATGTACCTTTTCCGTCTTTATCCCTCTCGCTTTTAAAGTCGATCCAGAGGCTACTAAAGTCACCCCTTTTAATGGAACAATATTAAGTGGCGTTTGAAAAGTTAATGAGAAAGGCTCAGCTATGCTTTTATCTGTCATAAATTAATAACGCAAAAGTGAAGAATTAGAGAATAGATTGGTTAAATTTTAATGCAGAGCCCTCCTTCAAAGTTTCCAGGTAAAGTGCTCAGGAGTTGATGCTGCTGCTGGGCTCGTTTTCCTCTCCCGTCCGGGCAGAGGATTTGGCTTTCCCAGTTAGTTATCACCTGGAAATATATGGGTTTTTTAATATCTATTCCCCCCCCCCTTTTATTGGAATCGCCCCTTTTTGCCCTTAGGCTCGTGATATATCGAGATTAAGCTGGAAAACGGCTGGAACGGGGACAGACATCCAGGCTGGACCAGTGGCCTGGGAGGTCACTGAGAGGAGAGCTGAGGAGAGCTGGCAGCCCCTGCTGTACCTCTGCCAGTCTATGAGCACATCCTTTAGCAGAACATATATATTTCTTGTTAATGAGATTTTTTTCCCCCATCCCTTCAACAGTTAGTGGCCCGTATATTGAAAAGCGATTCATCGTCCGCCAGTAATAAATATTATAAGGATGTACTTCCAGCCTGTATCCTGTTTTATGCTCTGCCTGCCCCTCGGCCCGCGGCCCCCGGTTCCTGCGCCGGCGAGATAAAGGGAGATCCAGGGGGTAAAAGTGGCCGTGAAGTTGTGGGTTTTTTTGGTCGTTGGTGGTTTTTGGTTTTGGTGGGTTTTTTTCCGATTTTTTAATTTAAAAATTCCCCCACGAACATGAAACTGTTCCCCTTCGTGGGGAAACGGGACCCTTCCCATTTCAGCTTGGGGATGGGGGTTTTGTTTAAATCCACAATGTCTGAGCGGCAGAAAGGTTTGGGCTGAGTTTGAGCAGGAGTTTTTGTCTCCCTCTTCTTCCCCCACCTTCGGATGGCCCAAGGTGACGGCTGCTGGAAATGTCACTTGAGCCGATGCTCCCCTGAGCTGGCCTGGCCGAGGAGGGGCTTTCAGGGATAGAGGTGGCGGCGGGTCGGGCCAAAGAAATAATAAAAAAAAAAAAAAAGAAAAAAAAATCCACGCGAAGAAGGAGGCAGCGGCTGTGCAGGCAGCCCGGCCCGAAGGCTGCAGCCCCACCAGCCGCTTTCCACACGGATCCTCCACACGGGTGGGAGCTGGAGCCGCTCCGGGACGGGGACTCCGGTGCCGAGGGGAGCAGGACAGCGGGACAGAGCCCTGGGACGGCCATCCCCGCCCGGGGAGCAGCTTTCCCCTCTGCGCTGAGCTCCGGCCTCAGCGGCAGCGCCGAGGCTCCGGTCCATGACAGACCCCGGCCCCTCGTCCCCATCCCTTTGGCTTCAGCAATCACGCGGGGACCTCAATTTTTTCCCTCTCTCAGCTGCTGGTCCCCCAAACGGCTCTTAGAGGGGGAGAGCCGCTCTGATCTGTGTATGAGTGGGGAAAATGTCCTGGTTGGCGAGGAATTCACTGCTGATGGTCAGGAGGAAAGCAAGAGACACCCACCCCAGGCCCCCCTTGCCCATCTCGCTGTCCTGCCAGCCAGGAGCCGCCCTGCAAGCCAGGCAGGCACCGGCAGCCCCGGGGCGCCGCAACCCCCGAGCTCACCATTTATTCTTTGTAAGGCTGAGGGTGCAGCCTGATTGCTTCAAACCCTCACTTTTCCACGGGCCTAATGCTGACCTCCCCCTCGCCATGCCCTTGCAAGAAATCCGTGTACCGCAGGTGTAACTCTGACTTGCAAATGGCTTTATCTCCTGTGTATCTTATTTGTATATAGTAACGTTAATGAGTAACTCTTGTGGCGCTTGTGGAAGGAGGTAAACAGCGAGCAATCTCTGTGGATTATCCTGTCTATTACTCACCTGGCGCCTGTCTTGATATCCTCAATGGTTTTATGGCTGATGCAGGCGACCCGGCGCTGGGTGGGGGTGGCCGGCGGCGGGGGGGCTCCGGCGGGGCGGCGGCGCCACCTCTCGGGCAGCCCGAGCAGCGCCCCGAGACCCCCGAAAGGAGCCACGGCCCGTGGGAGGGGGCACAGAACGCCCCGAACTCGGGGGAACTCGGGGCGTGCTGGGGGAGGGGGGAGCCAGCATCCCACACCCCCCACCCCGACCCCCGGGCGGGCAGCGCGGCAGCTCCCGCAGGCTCTGCTGGGAGCCGGGCTGAGTTTAACCCACGGGAGTTTTAGCCCCGAGTCCAAAGTCTCTGGGAAAGCGGGGCTGCGGCCGCCCCGCGGGGATGGAAGGAGCGGGGATGGAAGGAGCGGGGATGGAAGGAGCGGGGATGGAAGGAGCGGGGATGGAAGGAGCACGGAGCGCTCCCCCGAGCGGCAGCGGCAGCGCCCGGGGGGGCAGCGCGACACCGACACCCCGGCGGGCCCGGCACCCGCTGTCGCCGGCGCGCTCGGCCCACGCTCCGCTATTAGTTAATTATTGATTGATTACAAGTGAAAATTTATGACCCTCTCTACCCCCCGCCCCCCCGCAGCCTCCCGGTCCCTCGCACGCACACACGCTCCTGCCCTCTGCAAACACTCCGGGGGAGGCGGGAGGCGTGTTGTTGTTTTTGGCCTTGACAGCTTCCAGGAATATGAAATATTTAAGCCCTTCGGTCGATCTCCCGTACCCTGGACGTCCCTTTTTTTATTTTTTAGGTCTTTTTTCTGTCTTTTTAAATTTTTTTTTCCTTCCCCCCTTTCATGTCCCGGCTCGGAGGCTCCCGCGGCGGCCGAGCCCCCTCCCCGCAAACAGCCGGCGTGCGGGCTCGGAGCACGCCAGGCCTCGCAGATCAAAGGGACCTCTCCGGCCCCTGCACAAGGGAAGAAAAAAAAAAATAAAAAAGACCAAAAAAAAAAGAGTTTGATTTCTTTAACGATTGTTCGTAAAAATCTTGGAAGCAGGGACCATCCCGCCTCCTCCCTCGCTTCGGGCTGCAGGATTGCACCGGGAAACGATTTTGGGAAGGCAGAAAGAGAGTTTGGGAGAAGAGAAGAGAAAAGAAAAGAGGGAAAAATTAAAAATATAAAGGAATTGCTTGAAATTTAGCGGCCGTGCAGGAGCGCCCACGCCGTCTCGGGTGGGAGCCCCAGCCACAGCCCCCGGTGGGCAGCGGGGCCGGGGCCGCTTTGGGACGAGCGCTTCCCAAAATGGGGAGGACTCCGAGCCCCTGAGCGTGCCCGTGGCTGTGCGGGGACACTCCCGGGGGGACACTGGCCAGGGGGACACTCGCCAGCTCCTGCCGGCACGGCCGGGGCGAGGGGCGCTGCCAGAGGGTGACCGGAAGGCGGCTCTGGCCGGGGCTGAGACACGGACGGACGGACGGACGGAGGGATGGCTGACGGACGGAGCGGCTGTTTGCCGTCTCGGGAGGGTAAATGGGCCGATGAGGAGATTGCCTCGAGGCGCTGGCGCTTGGCAGCGTGCGGGGACCGCCCCGCTGCCCCCCCGGTCCCTGTCACCGGGCCGGGAGCGACAGCCGGCCGGGCGGATCCGCGCTGGAGGCGCCGGGACGGCGGGGCTGGAATCATCTGATGGGGGAAACGGGGCGGGAGAAACCTCCCTCCTTCGGCACCTCCAGCCGCGCCTCGCTGAGAAACCCACGGGGGCACGGTGGTAACGCCGAGCCCTCACCCTGTCCCCCACGTCCAGAGAGTCCCGGGGGAGCGGAGAGACCCCGGCAGGACATCCCAGCCTGGGGCTCTGGGCTTCGCTCCGCGCTATCGCCCTGAGCCGCTCAACCATCTCCCTTTGCACCTGAAGGTTTTTGGTTGCGGGTGGGGAGAAAAAACCCAGCGGTTCCCAGGGAGGCAGCCCCGGCGGGTGATGCCTTGGGGTTTTTCTTGTTGGCATTTTTGTTTTGGTGTTTAGATTTTTTTTTTCCAGCCAACCCCAAACTTCCCACGTGCTTCTACCCAAATCCCGCATTATTAGGGAACAATTAAGGCGTGTAAAAACACGGCGGGGCGAAGCCCTTAAGCTGGAAGTGGCCGTCCAAGGCGCTGTTTGAGCTCCTGGCCCCATCCTCTCACCCCGAAGCGGGGGCTGCTGCGGGCAGCGTGAGCCCCGAGGCCGGGCCGGGGCTCCGGAGCTCCTGCGGGGCTCCGGGTCTGCGCTTTCCTCGTCTGCCTCTCTCTCGTGGAAGCTCAACCCGCAGCCACCTCTCAGACACCACCTTTGGGCTTTCCCTTTTCTAATCTATCTTTTTTTTTTTCCTTTCTTTCTTTCTTTCTTTCTTTGGTTTCTTGCTTTTTATGATCTGATTATTCTAGACTAAATGCTTAATAATTATTATACTTCTAAACGCTCTCAGCCGAAACAGAGTTCGACCTTTAGCTCAGGTAACCGCGGCCATAATTCCTGCTGAATTTCACCTTGGTCTCACCAAACGAAGCTTTCCCTCACTCTCCCACATAACAACCTTCCCAGAGAAGGCATTGAAATAAAAACCAAACCAGCCCCGAGCGGGCTGGGCTGTGCGGAGCCGACCCGACCCCACGGACACCCCGACCCCCTCCCCTCCCGTGGCAGCTCCCTTCTGCCTCCAGCTTTTCGGAGGTCCTTTCAAGCTTTATTTCCTTTCAAGCCGCCCAAGCGCCACTCACAAAATGAAGTTATCAAGGAAATAAGCCCGAGACAAAAAGCCAATGGTGCTTTTCCCCCCGGACCTGCTCCTCCCAGTGAAGGTACGAGCGGAGCGGCTCCGGGCAGGGGGAGCCGGCCGAGCCTGGGGCCGCGGGGTCCGGCTGGGAGCATCCCTGGGGCGGCACCGCCGGGTCGCTAAAACAAGGAGGTGTTCTTGGGGCAGGAGGAGGCGGCAGGGAGGCAGCTGGAGGGGTTTCTCCAAGTTTTCCCGGAGTCCCGTTTTAGGTCCCTCTGCAGGAAAGGTGTCCCCGGTACCGCGCTCCCTCGGGGATGTCACCGCGATCTTCGGCAGGATTCTGTCCCTTCTGCCCCGACACTGCTCCTGGTTTATTTTCCACAGGTTTCTTGGAAATGCATTTTTCCAGCGTTCCCTCGCTGTCCATTCCTGGCCTTCCCCGCGGATTTTCGAGGGGCGCTTTTTTACTCCTCCGTTCTCCCGAGTCCTTTTTCAGCCGGTTTTCATTTCTCTCGTCTCCGATCTAAAAAACAAGCAGAAAAAAAAAACCCTCAAACCTAAATACAATTATAAACCAGGTCAGGAGGCTCCCCCGCTTCCCTTGCTGGAGCGGGTGGGGGTAGGGGCTACCCCTAGGAAAAGTGAAAAGCTCGTTTTAATGGGCGGTCATTGCTAAATCTCACCTTAGGGCCAAAACGACTCTCGACCCATTGCCCTCCTTACGATGTATTTATTTGTCTCAGTGGCACCAGCCATCAGTCATTAGCGGGGGGGGTGAAGCCGAGAGCCGCCCCACGGTGGTGGCGGTGGTCCTGTGGCTTTTTTTGGTTTGTTTTAAATACGATTTTTCAACAGGAACCCTTCCAGAAGAGGAGGAATAACCTGTCCCGGGCGGGCTCCTTGGTGAAACACGGGGGGAACACGGGTGGGAGCGCAGCGAGCGGCGACCCCTCCGAAAATGGTTTTGGTCCGAGCGAGCGGGGTTTGGTTCGCACCCCGAGGGGTTCGCTCCCAGGAAAAGCGGCGCTTGGGCCAGCAGGGACATTATTTAATGGATGGCGACGTTTTCCGATAGTAACAATAACGGAGGGGCAAACCAGCCCAGAAACCCGAGTCCAGCAGCAGCCGGGCGAGCATCGCCGACCCCGGGACCGGGAGTGCAGGCGGGCAGCAGCTCCGGACACCGCCCGGCCGTGCTCGCCTGCTCGCAGGTCTGTGGGTACGGCCGCTCCAGGAGCTCCAGAGCCGCTCTGCAGCTGGATGACACTTTATGCACAGTTTTCTCTGCGCGTGATATTCAGAAAGCAGTTTTATATACATTTCATATATTTATATAGCTCAAATACTTGTGTGTGTGATTATATAAAGTTGATTTAAAGAAATGTGGCTGTGAGCGCGGCTTTTTTTCACTCCACACCAGACGTGCGCGGTGTGGGACGCCGGGCACGGTGCGCCCTGTGCCCGCATCCCCTCCGGCCCCGGCTTTCCCAGCCTGAGTCCTGCCTGGCCGAGCTCAGCCCGGATGGGGCTCGGAGGCTCGGACCGCTGGGTTTGGGATTCGTTCAGCGATACTTCTGCTGTCGCGTGTTTTGGGCAAATTCATCTCTGCCAACAGCAGTTCGCTGAGCAGCCCCAGGCTCCCCCGTCAACCCCGGGACAGATTTGGGGTCCCTGACCAAGGAGAGGGAAACGGGTGTGAGTGTCCCCGGTACCGGTGTCCGCACCCCTTCCACAGGCGGCTCTGCTGTGTTCCCTCTGCCAAATGTCTAACCAGGGGTAGGGACGAGAGAGAAACAATCAATTTCACCCTCCCTTTTCCCCCAGCTTGCCATCCCGCGGCTCCAAACCTCGGCTGTCAGGAGGCGGCACCGACGGGGCGGCAGCGCTTGGCCTGGCTGGCTCCGGGCAGGGAGGGAGGAACAGAGGGATGGAGAAAGGGATGGATGGATTGGGGACGGGGTCGCGATGGGGAGGGAGAAGCTCCATCCTCGTGCCACAGCTCATTTCGTCCTGAATTCGGGAAATCACGAAATTAGGGAATCATGAAACCGCTGCAGCGGGCAGGACCTGGGTGCGCGGGGCCAGCAGCAGCAGGAGGAGGACGGGGGGGCTCCCTGGGGCTGGGGGTGTCCCTGCGGCCGCTCAGGGGCTGCTCCCGAGGCCGGGGCCGTTCCCAGGAGCGGGGCCGGTCTCTGCCGGGGCCCGGAGCCGCCTCAGCCGCTCCTGGGCTGCCACCTGGCGGGAGCAGCACGGCACGGCACGGCTCGGCTCCAGGGACACGGGCACGGCTCGGCTCCAGGGACACGGGCACGGCTCAGGGCACAGGCACGGCTGGGCTCCCGGGGGAAGGGCACGGGCACGGTTCGGCTCCAGGGGCACGGGCACGGCTCGGCTCCAGGGGCACGGCTGGGCTCCAGGGGCACGGGCACGGCTCGGTTCCAGGGGCACGGCTCGGCTCCAGGGGCACGGGCACGACTCGGTTCCAGGGGCACGGCTCGGCTCCAGGGACACGGGCACGGCTCAGGGCACAGGCACGGCTGGGCTCCAGGGGGAAGGGCACGGGCACGGCTCGGCTCCAGGGGCACGGCTCGGCTCCAGGGGCACGGGCACGGCTCGGCTCCAGGGGCATGGGCACGGCTCGGTTCCAGGGGCACGGCTCGGCTCCAGGGGCACGGGCACGGCTCGGCTCCAGGGGCACGGCTGGGCTCCAGGGGCACGGGCACGGCTCGGCTCCAGGGGCACGGGCACGACTCGGCTCCAGGGGCACGGCTGGGCTCCAGGGGCACGGGCACGGCTCGGTTCCAGGGGCACGGGTTCATTAGCAGGGGAAGGAATTGAACCATCCCCAGCACGGGTTCATCAGCATGGGAAGGAGCTGAACCATCATTTTCGGGGTATGGGCCCGATAGATTGTTTAGCTGACCCTACTGGAAAGCAATATAAGGGAAGTATGGAGGGTTTTGATTCCTCTAGTGTAGGTTCGATTCCTGCTTTTCTAAGTACTAGGAAATGAGAGGGCTGGTATAGCTCCGTGTTCACTTTATCATAGTGACTCTTAGTGCTCCAGGAGCACAGCCTGGCAGCTCGGGCACGGCTCAGTTCCAGCGGCCCTTGGGGAGCCTTTCCCAGGGCTGGCAGGGGCAGCAGCAGGGTCAGAATGTCCTGGGGACCCCCAAGAGCCCGGCCATGGGCAATGAAGGGGATGTAAGCAGCAGTAACCAAAAGGAAAAGATCTGAATTGAAAGTGTTCCTTCTTCAGAGGCAGAGGAAGAAGAGGCATGGCTGGAAATGCTGTGAGCCCCCTCGCTCTGCTCACCTGAGAGCAGGAGGGCAGGGCTGCCCCCAGCACGGCCAGGATGGCTCCTGGAGGCTTCCACACACTCCAGAGGAGAACCTTTGTGTTGGGCATTCAGACAGAAGCAGCTTTGGGCCTGGCACTCTTGCAGGAAACCTCCCAGGGTTTCCCAGGTGTGTGTGAGTGTAGCTGCACTCTGGGAGCAGTGCAGGGGTCTCACAGATGGAACTGTCACCCTCCTGGCTGTGCCATGGGCTCGTTTGGGTGGCAGAGCCCTCCTTGCTTTGTCTCCTTGAGTTTCTGATGCCCTCCCTCACATGTCCACATCTACTGAACTGTTCTGCTCCCGTGGTTTTGTCTTTGCTCTCTGCCTGCTCACTCACAGACAGGTCTCAGTGCAAGCAGGCACAAAACCAATGTGTTTATGTTTTGTTTCATAGTTTTATTCATATTCCTCCAGCTTGCCTTACACTTTTACTCTCTCTTACACACAACTATCCTTCATAAGCACTTTGCCTTATTGTATCCTTGTTTTAGCTCAGATTTCCGCCTCCTACCTCATTCTGCACCAGAAACTGCCATTTCACACAAAACACTTCACTCTGGGCCAGAGATTAACCAGCTTTGGTGACACAGGGGGGCACAAAAATGTGAGAACAAGGATGTTAAAGGCAAGGAAGACATGCATCAAACTTCAGGGTAAACAGTGGGGATGATATTGATTGCCTTTTAATGCGCAGTGGGTGCACAATGGGGAAGAAAACCTTCACAGAGCAAAAATATAAGACACTTGCCCTGCCTGAGAATCTTGGAGCAGCCAGTGAAACTTTGGGATTAACTCAGATGGGACCTTATCCCAGGGCTCCTGTGGGGAAGTGCTTTTCCAGGTCTAACAGAGCTTCCAAATAAAGTGCTGTCCTACTTTCTGGCTGTGTCTGAAGAGTGATGAGAAATGCCCATTGTCTGTGCCCAGGCTGGTGCGTGCTCTCATTAAGGCTCTGAATTGTGTGTGTGCATCTCGGCGTCAGGGCCCTTTGGGAGGCAGGGACAGGCAGGGGTTTGTGGGAGGGAATTCCCAGGTTCCAGCAGGCTGGGACATTTCTGAAGGAGCTTTAAACTCTTGGAGGCTCAGTGCTTCCAGGAGTGGTGGGACAGGAAGATGGTGGTGGGTAGGATGGTGGTCCTGCATCTCAAATGCTTAATGGAGCTGTGTAGCCACATTTCTCCTCACAGAGAAAAGCAAGGCAATTTTCCCAAGGATATTTCTGGGATTCATATTCCCTGAACCTCAGAGAATGATCAGAACAATTCTCATCTCATTTGCTGTGCCTGTGTTTGTGCCAAAGTAGAATGCAATGTGGGGACTGTTTACCCAAAATTATGGTGTTTTGTTTCCTTGGCCTATCAGTGCCAAGTGTGTGTGTGCGCGTGTGTGTGTGTGTGTGTGTGTGTGAGAGGATTGTTGGGTGACAGTCATGAGATTCTGGGCAATTGTGTGCAGAGTTGAGTGCTTGGCAGATTCAGTTTAGAAGTAATGTAATATAGATGTAATGTAGTACAATGAAGTAATTAATTAGCCTTCTGATAAGATGGAGTCCTCCTCATCATTCCTCTCCCTCGTTGGGGGCAAAAATATCCACTGTAGAGCTGTGTGAGCAGAGCTGCAGGGGAATCCTCCCCTGCAGGGGCAGAGCCTTCCCTGGGAGCAGCAGGATCCATTGGAGGTGTATCCAAGTAACCCCATTTTGCTCCTTGGGTGTCAGGTTCTGATCTGAACTGACAGGGGTGAGGAGACCTGGAAAATGGCCTTCCCTGCCTTCCCTTAATGAGTTACCTCGAGTCCAAATCACTCTGTATTCAGTGAGGGTGGTGTAACAAGGAGAAGTGTCAGGAAACATGAAGGCACAGCTGTTCTTTCCACTTGGGTAGCTGTGATTGGTTTGAATAATGGATATTCTGTTCAGCTCCTTCCAGGGCAACTCGGAGTCTCCAGCTCCTCACTAAGAGGAGACACGCTGATTTATCATTTATTTATTGGATTATAACCCTGTTTTACGGGTAATCAATCGCTGCTTTTTCGGCTTCCTCTTAAATCACATCACCCCAGCGCAATCGGGGGCTGAGGCCACTCCAAGAGCACAGAGGTTTCCACTGGAAAAAGTGTTTCCATCAGATTTGGAGATGTTGATGTGGGCAATTGATGGGGGACTAGCAGGCAGGGGCTGATCTGGCCATGTCTCTGGGGCTGGGTGAGCACCCTGGGGTCACACTGGTGGAGGGCGCTGTTTTCTCAGCTGCTCTGCAGTTTGGAGACCCTGGTGCTTGCACTGAGATGAGTTGGGACAGAAACAAGGCCCCTTTTGGTGCTAAATCCTATTTACCACAGAAGAACGGAGGGGAGGGCACAGTCTGTAAACTCAGGTGAAAATTGTCATGTGTTCTTTGCACATCACTTGTACATCCCACCAGATGCCTCCCCACCATTGAGTGGGACCCAGCACATCTCTGGTGAGAGCTTCACACGAATTTTAGTGCCAGGAGCCCTCAGAGCAGTGTGGGCCCCTCTGTGAGGGCACTCCATGCCTGCCTGGAGTGGTACTTGCCCTCCTCCTGTGCCCAGGTGCAAGTGGTGCCCATCAGGCTCAACGAGAACCAGCTGTGGCCAATAAAGTGACCATAAAAGTGTGAATTTGCTGCATGGAGGAAGAGGGCCTTGAGTTTCTATAGACCTGGCCCGGGCTAAAGAAGGCTTGTTCCTGAAAGCTGTGCTGTTGAAGGAGCTCTGAGAGGTTTCTGGGAGAGGACCTAGGATGGGGAGCTCTGGAATCCTTCTGAAGGTAGGAAACTGTGAGAAGTGAGGGGGATGTGGTGTAGACACGGATGGAAATGGTTGCTGTGTGATTTCCTGGCTCCCCTCAAGAGCTGTGGGGGGGTTGTTTCCCTGGAGGGTGTTTTAGATGTGTTAGATGTGCCTTCCCTGTGACTCAAGAGGGCTCCAGGGTCTTGGAACTTCTGGTTTCTGCTTCTTTGGGGACTGGTGGGATGAGCAGAGACAGAAGCAATGTGATTTACATGGAGCTGAAGGGTGGGGGAGAAAGCAGCTGCTCTGTGCAAATCTGGGATCTGACTGTGTGAAAATGTGGGAAGGGCTCACAGAGGTTCCCTGTGGAGCTGCTTCTCCTCCCTGCTCCTGCAGCTGGTGCTGGGCCTGCTGCCCTCCATCCATGGCAAGGCATTAAATCTCAGGGGTCTGAGGATTTCCATGGAGCCTGGGCACGTATTGAGCTGCTTTTACTCTTTTCTGGGACTCTTCCAGACTCACCCTTGCTTGTCTGTGGGATTCAAGCTAGACCTGAGCAAGCCCAACCTGGTTTTGGGTCCCCAGGTGCCAATGTGTCCCCACAGAGAGCTGCTCCCAATCTGCCCCTGCAGGCAGGAGGGAAATGGTTTGGGTTGTGCGTGGGGTCCTGTCCTATCAGTCTCTGTGCTCTTTGATTTTTGGAGATTTTTGGCTGGAGAACAAAGGAGGAGCCCTGGGTTTGGGGAGGATGTTGAAACCCAGGGACCAGCGTGGCAAAGATTCTGCTGCAGAATCAGGAGCATAGCTGGGAGGGAAGGAACTTGACAAACGAGTGGAATGCTGCCCCTGGCTGCCCTGGCAGCCTTTTATCATCCTGCATTATCTGCCAGCCTGGCTGGGCTGCTCGACACCTGCTTTCCTATGTGAGAAGTCCCCAACCTCCCCACAGTGGTTTTTCTTTTGAAGGACCTCAGTCAGGTACAGCATCCATGTGTAATTTTCCACTCTTGGCAAGGCACACCCAGTGAATCTGGGACAGCCATCTGCTGATCCTGGCTGTCCCTTGGAGCTCTGCGTGCTGCAGGGGAGGCTCAGGCAGGGCCCAGCACCTGGGAGCAGGGTGGAAGCTGTGATGGGAGCCTATGGCCCTGGTCAGGCTGAAATGGAGTAGAAATAAATGCTGGTTTTTACAAATTCTCCCCAGGAAGTGTGATCTTTGGCTTTAAAACAACCTGTTACCCCCCTCTAAAGGTTTAATATAGAAAAAGAAAAATGTTGGAAGGGTGGGATGCCACTAGAACCTTTAAAGCTGCAGAGACTTCTTGTGACTGTTGTCACAAGAATGTGCTCATCTTTGCCACAAGACAATACCAGATATTTGATTGAGGAGATATTGATTTTTCCAGGAAAATTACTGCACTGGATGAATTTTTCATTTGCTAGTGAGAAGTATATATAAGACTGAGCGTAACATTTTAGGCTGGGTTCTGATATTCTGTAGCTTCCTAAATTTCATAAAGCCTAGAACCTTAATAATACTTATATGTAGATATATAATACCTACTTATATATAGATATATAATATCTAGGAGCTGATTGTCCTTGCAGAAGGCAGGAGCTGCGCAGCTGTTGCCAATCCATGGTGTAAATGCTGCCCTCCCTACCCACGGTGACCCATCAGCCCCAGGTGGTGGGGAGGGTGCTCACTATGGTCATGTCTTACAGCTGGGGGCTGAGGAACCAGTCACAGGTTTCCAATGGGCATATAGACACAAAAAAGGCTCAAAAAGTGCCTCTCTTGGCATTGAGGGAGCAGAGCAAGGGCAGGAGAGTTAGGACACAGCCCTGGCTGGTTTTGGTCTCTGGTTGTTTTTCTGGGCTCTGGTTGTGCCCAGGAAAATGGTGTTGTTTCCCTGATGAGCTCTGCAAATTACTGTTTCCTAATCCCTGCTGCCACCCCTTCCTGCAGATGAAGGGCAGGCCTGGCTGGGGTCCCTTGTGGGATTTTTGTGTGCAGGAGCAGGGTTCCCTCATCCCCTGAGCCCTGTGCCACGCTGGTGATGCATCAGTGAAGGCTCTGCTCCTGTGGGGAGGGAAATCATTTGAATTTCACTGATCTGATACTGGTGCACCTTGTCTAGGTCAGGGAATGCTTTTCCAGGCTCGGGTGGGATTTGTAGTGCTTATTTCATTTAAATGTCTTTAGGCAGAAGGTCTGGGGTTTATTTGCAGGGCTTAGTGCATGGGAACAGCTACATGCACATTATGGTAAATACAATTTAGAAAAATTCTCTGTGTAGAGGCACAGGTGTTTAGCTCCTTAATTTTAATGGAGATAAAAACCCCCAGACCTTGTAGTTAGTCCTGATTATTCTGGCTTGGCTGTGAGGTGCCAGGCCTTGAGACACGGATGGTATCTTTGTGATTAACCAGCCTGCTACCCCTGTAAAAGCATTTTTTTTTTGATTAAAACTTTCCATGTTCATAAAGATTTTAAACAGAGGGGCAAAGGGAGCGTGTGCTGCTCCTGGTGTGTCAGAGGAGGGGATGGGGAGGTGGAGATGCTGCTGTGTGCTCTGATGCAGGAGGACTTGTCACCCTGGTTTTTAACATTTTCTGAGCCTTCTGATGTTAACATTCTTGTAGCGAACTTTCTCACACACTTTCTGTAAATAACTCCTTGTTTTCCATTCCTTTATGGAGGAGGAGAAAGTTGATGGGCCGTTGGTTTGTCCAGCGTCATTGGAGAGGTGGCACTGCCACCCGCCAATCCACTGTCACTCTTGGAAAACTATAAATGCTGGAGTCAGGAAATAAACTTCCTTTTTTCTTCACCTTGAGAACAGCGCTGTGAGCTTGTATTCTTCCGTGTCCTATAACGACAAAGGCTCGGAGAGGCTCTCAGAGCCCGGTTTGCATACAGCCCGGGTGAGGGCGCGGCTGTTGCAGGGACCTGTATGGAAATGTGCCGCTAGATGGCCCCAGGAAGGAGGAGGATGGGGCTGCGGGGCAGCAGCGAGGGCAGCGAGCCGCCTCCAGCAGGCACCTGGAGCCGCCCCGGGGCAGGGCTGGGCTGCCACGCTCCGAGACACCGCTGGTGGCAGAGAGCGAGGGCAGCGCCCGGGGCTCCCACCCTGCGCATCCCTGCCAGCTCCTGCTGCTGCCTCCCGTGCCATGGGAGCGGGCTCCGGGCTGTACCCAGTGTGCTGCCCCCCGGGAGGGCTGCTGGGGGCTCCCTGGCCCTGTGCTGTGTCCCCTGGGAATGATGTGGGCTCCCTGTTCTGGTTCTGCGTCTCCAGGAATGGTGTGATGGTCCCTGGGACAACTAGGGGCTCCCTGTCCTGGTGTGATGGTCCCCAGGACTGCTGGGGGCTCTCTGTCCCTGTGCTGTGTCCCCAGGACTGCTGGGAGCTCTGTCCCAGTTCTGTGTCCCATGGGACAGCTGGGGGCTCCCTGTCCCTGTGCTGTGTCCCCTGGGAACAATGTGGGCTCCCTGTCCCTGTGCTGTGTCCCCAGGAATGGTGTGATGGTCCCTGGGACTGCTGGGGGCTCCCTGGCCCTGTGCTGTGTCCCCTGGGAACAATGTGGGCTCCCTGTGCCTGTGGTGTGTCCCCAGGAATGGTGTGATGGTCCCTGGGACTGCTGTGGGCTCCCTGTCCCTCTCCTGTGTCCCATGGGACAGCTGGGGGCTCCCTGTCCTGGTGTGATGGTCCCCAGGACTGCTGGGGGCTCCCTGTCCCGTGTCCCTGGAATGGTGTTGGCTCCCTGTCCCAGTGTTGTGCCCTGTCTTGGCACTCTTCCATGAAATGAGGGACAGCCCAGGCACAGCTGGCACTTTAGGGTGGCTCTGACCTCTGTGTATCTGAGTGTACATCTCAGGTTGGAGAATTAACCAGCCCTGGACTCCTGATAACTCACAAACCTCATCCTCCATCTACAGACAACCTGGCAGCCATAGCCAAAACCCCACATTGGCATAAATGGCAAAATCACCTGTGATGAGCAAACCCCTGGGGTCTGCTGGCCTGGCTGGTGGAGCTTGGGCTCAGGCTGCCCCTCAGGGGACTGTCCTGCATTTGGGATCAAGGTGCCTTTCCCTTCCCCTACTGTGGAGGAACCCTTAACTTTGGAAGGGGACACCAAGTGCTCCCTTTGGAAGGGGACACCAAGTGCTCCCTTTGGAAGGGGACACCAAGTGTCCCTTTGGAACACTGGGGCAGCCTGGTGTCCCTGCCCATGGCTTGGGGGTTGGAGCTAGGTGGCCTTTAAGGTCCCTTCCAACCCAAGCCATCCTGCACTTCCAAGTGTCTCGTTCTGGTTACTGTTGCTGCAGCTGGATGGAAGGTCTCAGATATTGAGGTCTCCATCCACAAAGCTCCAGATCCTCTGGAAGGCCTGGAAGGGTGGTGGCTGTGCTCAGGGGAGCCCATGGGTTAGAAGGGGATGCAGGGGCTGTGGCTCCTGCCCCACAGCTGAGCCTGTGGGGAGCAGAGAGGATGAGAGGCTGTGCATCGTTCAGTGCTGCTCTCTGCTGTGCTGATGAGCTCCTGGGGAGGATTTAATGAATGGAGCTTCTCTGATGGAGGAGATAGGAAAAATTGCTAACCTGGGGAGGTGGAAAATAGTGCAGGGCCATGCCACAGAGTGAGCCTGGCCTGGTGGCCTTCCAGGAGGGGATGGCTGCTGTGTGAGCCAGCTCAGGAGGGGAAGCACAGCCAGGGCTGGAGCTGCCACCGAGCCAAGGTGTTCTGGGGTGTGCTGGCACAAATGAGCTCTGGGAGGCTCTGCAGCGCTGCAGGCAGGTGTGAGCACTGCCAGGGAGCACTGCAGGGCAGGCTCCCCTCGGGCCAGCTGGGGAAGTTCCTGCTCTCCTGCAGACAGGGAAGCTGCGTCCTCTCCCCTGTGATCTGGCGTTCCTGCAGGGCCCCAGGCCAGTGGCACTGCTCTTCCAAGACAAGCTTTGCTCCTGAGGCAAACTGGGATGAGTCCAAGGGCTTGTCTGGTTTCCTTTCTAGGTTTCCTCCCTGTTTAGTGGGATTAATAACACCTAAGGGTGTCAGTGTTAATTACTCATCAGGCTTTGGGCGCTCTGAGAAAACCCTGTGCCATCATTGTTGGAATTTATGAGGCACTGCTGCCTCCTGACTTCCAGAGCAGTGACTGAGGTCCCTTCTGTGACTTTGCTCTTTGGAAGACACACAAAAGCCCCTCTCTTGTGACTCCTGATGCCAGCATGGACCAATGGGGCACAGGGGGGAATCCAAAGGTTCTTAGGAGCAGTTTGATTTAGGAATGGGTCAAAGAGAAGATGTGGCTCCTCCACAAGACCCCTTGGTTTAAGGAGCAAACCAACCTTCAAAAAAAAAAAAACAAGAAAAAAGCAAGACAGCATCTTTAACCCCTTATTCAGAACTCAGTAAAACCAATGGAAAACCTCTGAGTCTGGGGGATATTGGATCACTTCCAAAGGGTGGAAAGCAGTGGAGAAAGGTTGGGACAAGCTGGAGTTTTGTGGCCAATGGCTGTAAGGACAGAGCTCAGGTCTTTCAAGGGAGAAGTGCAGATTTCTATCCCTGTGTTTGAACTGACACAACTGAATTTACTCAGTTTGGGACATTTTATGCAGATTTGAACCACAGGACAAATATTCCTTTTTTTTTGGTCTTGACATAACCAGTATGAGCTGAAAGAACACCTGCTGGGAAGTGTCCCTGGGTGCCATGGATAAATCCAGTTCAGCATGGCTCAGAAAGGGAAGCTTTTTCCCTGAAAATCTTCATCTTACCCTTCCCCATCCCTAAATATCAATTCAGAGCCTTTTTTTCCTCTCCCAGCCCCATTTCTAGAAAGCATCCTGTAGAAATAGCTGTTTACTGAGTAAATTCCCTCTGACAGGTAAACTGACAGGTGCTATTGAGCCCTTTTGGGCTGGGGACTGAGCAGAGCTGGGATGTGCTGGATTCAGGAGCTGTTCTGTCAGGGAGGCTCAGCTGCAGCGTGGCAGGTACCTGCTGAGTCAATGTGCCTGTGTGATGGGAAGTGCAGTGCCCTGCCTGACACCTGCTGATGAGCTCAGCCAGGATTGTTTTACCTGTGGGAGGAGGAATTTCTGGAAGGGGAAATGCAGAAGGGAGCACTTGGAGTCAAGCTGAACCTGTTCTGTGGGGTGCTGGCCCTGCTGAGGCACTGGGATGACTGCTCTGCTCGCTGGTTTTGTGGGAGCAGGGAGCTGAACCTACCAACACATCCCTGAGGATTTCACTCCCAGACTTGCTGGGTTTATTAAGTGGCAGCAGTGGTGGGTTTGCATCCCTTGTGATGCAGGAGCTATGGAGGATGTGTGCTAGGAACCCCTCCAGCTGACTGCAGGTGCATCTTGAGGCTTTTGGTGTCTTGGATTTCAGGCCTTTCAGCAATGTGGGGAGTTTGGGAGCATTCTGTGGTGTGTGTGATGGGTGTAGGAGGGGAAGTGGATGTTCAGCAGGCCCTTTGGGATGGAGGATGGCTGTGCCTGGAGGAACCTGGGGTCCTCTTGCCTAAAATGGTTCCTTTTATTGTTATAGACTGTGTCATTCTCCACCCAACATGATGGCGACTGTGTCCACTGTGCAAGTCTTTGCTGCCAAATTCACACAGCCATAAAATTGTCTGGTTTGGAAGGAATCTTAAAGCCCTCTCATTCCACCCTCTGCCATGGGCAGGGAAACCCTCCACTACCCCAGGGTGCTCCAAGCCCTGTCCAGCCTGGCCTTGGACACTTCCAGAGGCAGTCCCAGCTTCTCTGGGCACCCTGTGCCAGGGCCTCCCCACCTCACAGAGAATTCCTTCCCAATATCCCATCTAACCCTGCCCTCTGGCAGTGGGAAGCCATTTCCCCTTGTCCTTGTGAAAAGTTGTGGAAGCCCTTGGAAATCCCACAGCAAGATGGGGAGGAAACTCTCAGGATGATAGAAAGAAATGAGAAGCCCTTTGAGGGCTGCCAGGCCCTTGTTCACAGCTGTTTGTGCCTCGTGCTGGGCTTTCTGCTGTGGCTCCCTGGGGCAGGGAGGAATGGGCTCTGCTGGAGGAAGGAATGCCTTTGTGGTGGGCAGAGGAAGGTGGGCAGGTTCCAGATTGGTTTTGATGGCAAAGTTGGGAAGAAAAATGAGTGGCTTTTATTTCTCATTTACCTCCTCCACTGTCACTGCTCCTCTGCTTTCACCAGCTGTATAAAGGACACAGAACTGTAGTTTGCTTTTTTTTTTTTTGCAGATGTTTATTTTGTGGGCTTTTCTTACACAAATTTTGGAAATTGGAAACACAGGAATGTGCTGCCAGGGCCATGCTTTCCTCAGCAGAGCTGTTTTCAGCCTTGGCTTTGCTGCTTTGGAGGAAAGCTGGTGCTCCCAGCCCTGCTGCACTGGGGGAGTCTCACCTGGGGAATCAGGACTGGTGTGGGTTTCTCGGGGGCATGAACCCCTCATGTACCCCCAAACTGCAGCCTGGGTGGGGGAAAAGGAGCTTTGCCTGCCCCTTCTGCCCTGCAGTGGGTGCAGAGGGCTGGCCCACGAGCTAGCTGTAAATCAGAGTGCAGGAGGAAGGCAATTTTCTGTGAGTGAAACCTGCCCTCACCGAGCCCTGGGGGAGGAGGAGAACTCCGAGTGTCAAGGTGGGACGGAAGAGCACCAGAACGAGATTTAATTTCCTTCCCAATAATTTTCTCAAGCTGTATAAACTTTCCTTATTTAAAACAAATACTCCCTGAAAACACATTCTGTGTCAGTGGCCCTGTGAAAACACCCCCAGTCACAACCTGTGCCTGTCCCTTGCTTGCAGCCTCAGCCAAGAGCCAGCAGTTTTACATTTTGCTCTATTAATTCGAGCTGTAAATTTCCTTGTGCAAAGTCTCCCAGGCTGGGGAATGAATTTAAGTAAACAGGGTGTACAATAATAGACTTGTGTTAGGGCAGGTTTTTCAAGTGGCCTGTAACTTTTGGGTAAGTTGGTCTAAGTCTTGCCCTGTTACAGAGGAGAGTGTGTGAGTTTGTCCAGGAGGTGGAGGAAGTCAGAGAAAAGGCCTGGCTGGTAAAAATCTCTGGATCCAGACAAGAGCAAAGAATTCAGGTGAATTCCTTACCTGGCCTATGGCAGAAGGGTTGAACTAAGGCGATTTTTAAATCCCAAACTGCTTTATGATCCTATTATTCCATTATGGTTTTTCTGGTTCAAGTCTTCCATAATTAATTTTTTCTCTGTAATAGCATTTAGGAGATAATTATAAGGACACTGAGGGTTTTTTCTTCCCTTGACCTACAAAATCCTGAATGCCCACTCTAAAATCAGTTTTATTTGCTTTGGTGACTAAAGGATTAGTTCCTTCTCAGTGATCTTCTGTGGGGAAAAGACAGGAGGAGTTTCTCCTGTAAGTGTGATGGAAACCAATATTCTGTTTCAGGCTTGTGGGCATCCTTGCTCTGAGACCCCTGAAACTCTGCCTGCTTGCTGTACAGCTGTGCTGGATCTGTTTCTGGCTCATCTGAAGGGATTCTGGGGGTGTTATGAGGTGTTCATGTTTCCTGCTGCTCCAGGAAATCTCTACTATAAATGCAACCTACTTATCTCAGATTGTTGTTCAATCTTCTGCTAAAACCAGGCTCAAGGTGAACATGAGCTAGAAGGCTGCAGCTGAGGAAAGACTGATCCCATGTTGCAATATAAGCAGTTTTCCTGCCTGATGCTTCTGTAGTAGATGATTTTATTTTTCCCCATGAACTTGCAGTTAAAATGCACATCTGGTCAGTGTCTTTGAGTGATCTTGTAAAGGGAACTTGATCATTAGATAAAGAGGAAAGGAACTTCTGGCTTATAGACAGCCCTTTACTGAAAAAAAAAAAAGGAAAGTTGTATGGAATAACCTGGCATAAAAGCCCATGAACAGGGATTTCTTTGGACTCCCCTGGGTTTGGGGATGTCTGGTTATCCAACCTTTCTCCAGCTGGCTCTTGTAAAACCACAGCAAAGTAGTTCTGACTTCTGCTGGGGGAAAGAAACCAAGAAAACATCTTTAAGTCCTTATCCAGAGCTCAGTAAAACCTCTGAGTCCAGGGGATATTGGATCCCTTCCAAAGGGTGGAAAATGGTGCAGAAAGGTTGAGCCCAGCTCATGTTAGATCTAGAAGCCAAGGGAAATTCTCTGCTCCTGGGAATGGAAAGAGAAAGGTCTCTGTAAAATCTAGGTCTTGGTGCTGGAGGAAGTGATTGATCCAAAATGGAAAAGGTTTGGATTTATGGGATAGGAGGAGGATAAAACTTTGTTTACTGGGGCACTTGAGCATCTTCTGAACCAGGAATTTCCTCTTGGTCCCTCCATTAGATACAAGGCGGGTGTCAGGGTTCCTGCTGCTGCCGCAGCCCCTGCTGTGATACATCTATTTCCTCTCTCTAACACAAGTGTGTGCACCCCAAATTCCCTCCTTCTCCCAGCCAGGGGGGTGATCCTGCAGCAAGGCTCAGCCCAGGGCTTTCTGTACCCCAAAAGACACTGAGCTCACTTCTGTGGGTCTGAGGTGTGACTGGCAGCAAAAGGGCAAATTTACCCAGCTGAATGCAAAGGCTTTTTTAGATAAAACCAAGTGTTTGCCTTGGCTTTCAGAAGCTTGGAGATACCTTGGATGGAGAGCTGCCAGCTGGCTGCTCCCCAGCCACTGACTCAGAATGTAAAAGTGTAGTGTGAGTCCCTGTATTTTTCCCCCCCACTTCTTGACAAACTTTATAACTGGCTTTTTTTTTTTTTTTTTTGAGAGGAGGAGGGAATTCTCATGGTTTTAAGCAAATCACAACAGACTCAGCCTAAGCCCAAGGGTAGAATGGCAAAGGCTTGATGGATTAAGTGTCCTGGAACAACTGGCTGCACAGCTCTTTCTTGTTTTCTGGCTGTGAGGATCATCCTTTTGATCAGATCCATTTCCCTGCCGCTTTCCGGGTTGTAAATCCAGATTAGTCATGGCAGGGTGGCAAGCAATGAACATGGAACAGGAGGTTAAACCCAGGGAGTGTGTGGTGGTCTCTGGGTGCTGCCTACACCCTGCTGGCCAAGCAGGGACACCTTGAGGCCGCCTGCTTGGAAATTGGGAAGGGTTGGGAGCCTGAGATTGCAACAACAACCTGCATTTCTGTCACCTGTGCAGAGACGTGTCTCTGACTCACCTGCTTGAGGGTGTGACTTCCAAGTCTTGCTGTAAAATTCAGATTTGTATCCTAAATCTGTGTGTTTTGGCCATTTACCATCTCTCCTGCATATCTGACCTTCTCAGCCCCTGTCTGTGCTGCTGAGGTTGTCCTTACCCTCAGGCCTCCCTGGGGAACTGGTCCTGCATGAGCTCCTGCTCATCCCTTGGGTGCTGCTGATCCCTGCTGGAAGCAAACTTCCTTGCTTCTCTGGCTGAAGAGGAAACTGGGATGACTTTATAGACTTCTGCATCTGGGAGAAAACACTGAGGCACCTAAAATCAGGGTCACCAAGGCTGGAAGGCACCTTCTAGATCATCAAGGCCAGCCATCAACCCAGCACTGCGACTGTCCCCCCTTTTTAAGGACTTTGGGGACCATGAGGAGGGCAAAAGCTTCAAGTGCAAGGCACAAAGTGTCCTGATTGCCACTAAGTGTGCAGAGAGCACAGGAACACCACAGCCCTTGGCTTGTCTCTGACTGAAATCCCTCCCCAGCTGCCCCAGTCACACCAACAGGCTGGTTTTGAAGGCCAGTTTGTGTTTTACTTCCCCAAAACGTGGCTTCAAAATGATTCCTGTCCAAAGGTGAAGGCTTTGTAGGAGATGAGGTGACTGTGCCCAAATGACTGCCATGTCCAAGCCTGAAAATGTCATTTTAAGGCAATTCTTTAAAGCAGCAAACTTGCAATGCCGTCAGTTTGTAGTAGAGTCCCAAAGGTGGAGCCAGCCAGGGCTGCTGTGTGAATTTGCAGATTTATTTGCAATAAACTGATTTGCCTGCTTAGGGAGGCTTCTGAACGCAGCTGCTGCTTGGTGCAGGGCTTCTGACATCAGCACTGTTACACCAGGGGTGAAATTGGCCTCCTCTACATTGTTACCAGTTGCAGGAATTTATCATCCACCTGTGCTCTGATTTAGGTGTGTGTAAATCCCAGGTAACTGCATTAACATCAATAAAGCTGCTTGAATAGATCTCTATCTGGGCTGCTGCTGAAGCCTTCTCCTGTTGCTGTTGGCTATGCAGGTGCAGGGATGTGGTTGGCTTCAGCTGGGAAACACGATGCCATCCAAGTGTGTGTCTAGCATGCAAACAAGAAAATGCTGAGTTGAAACCACAATGCTCATTTAAAAGCAGGGGGGAGATGCTGTCAGGCTTTCAAGACATGATTTCTCTTTGCTATCTTGAAATATTTGAACAGGCAGAAATTTTCTGGGGAGTGTTTGCCTGGAAATGTTTCCCTTGGAGGAGGAGAAAATGTCCTCCTCCTTTGTGGTGGGCAGAGGAAGGTGGGCTGGTTCCAGATTGGTTTTGATGGCAAAGTTGGGAAGAAAAATGAGTGGTTGGTATTTCTCATTTACCTCCTTCACCATCACTGCTCCTCTGCTTTCACCAGCTGTACAAAAGGACACAGAACAGTAGCATGCTTTTTTTGGCAAATGTTTATTTTGTGGGCTTTTCTTACACAAATTTTGGAAATTTGAAATATAGGAAACAACCTTGAGGATGTGGGGTGGAGCAGAGCCACCTTGCACTGGTGTATGGATTTTGGGTCAGTTGTCTTGTGGTAGCAGCAGAAATGAAAATTTACCTGGGAAAAAAGTTGTCCCAGGGAGGTGAGGGAGTTCAGCCCTCAAAAAAATTCTCCACTGAGCTGGTGTCTGCAAACACAAAGCATTTGGGACTGACAGCTCTTTGAACCAAATGTGATGCTATAAAGGCTGCCAGATAAATGATCCATACAATTTCTGAATCTCACTGACCCCTTTGGGACAGCTCCCCTAAGGAGATCCTGGGACTTTTTGGGGGGGCATAAGGCAACCTCATGGATAAAGGGGCAAACCAGTATCAGATTGGATTGGTTTTGGTTGATTTTTCACATGTGAAATGCAGATTTTCTGACTAGAATTTCTCTTGATTAGCTGAAATAGAAGGATTTGAAATAGTGTTCAAGGCAGTTTATTTCTGGGAGCATGTGCTCATGTATGGGGACTCCAGCACTGAGCTAACAATGGATAGGTGCAGAGAAGGAGGAAAGGGGATTATTGGCAGGTTTATTGTGTTTTTTGTTTTTTTTTAATTAAGATGTTTGCTCCTTGGAGTGAGAGGTGACATCTTCTAGAAGGAAAAGACTTGTGGCATCCTGAAGTTTTCTGTTGCTGGCAGGGAGGGATGTTGGCTGTGTGCCCTCAGCTGGTGACAGTCTGGGCAGGAGGAAGGGGGTGCCAGCCTTGGGCTCTGGGGACACTGCCACCATCTCTGCTGGGTCTGTGCAGAGCCACTGTGTCCTCCAGTTCAAGCCTTTGGCCAAACTCTCATTCCATTCAGACAGCTGGCAATGGCCAATATTGGGGTGTGTAACCTGCCTCTGTTTTTTTTACCACTGCTCTGTCTTGTGCCTCTGAACTGGAAGCAAACACAAGACCAAGCCAAGCACCTTAACTCCCAGACTCTAAACCATGGCCTTCCTCATACTCTTCATCCCTCAAAAAACTGGAATACTGCCTTTGGATTGAGCAGAGAATGTACTTTTGGGCTGTAACCTTTGCAGCTGCTGGGTCTTTAATATGAAGAAGGGTCTGAAAAGATCAGTTTGGATCTGATCCTTATTCACCTTGCAGGGCCCCTGAAGCAGCTGGTGCAGGAGTTGCAGTTCAGGTGTCTCATGTGCCTATTTTCCATGAACAGGTTTCCCACCTGGGCCGTGTCTCCCATGGCAGATTGTAGCTGGAGGTCCCTCTTGGGAATTCTGGCTGTTTTTCCCACAGGCTAATGCAAAGTACCACAGGGGATGGGAAGTGGGCAGGAATCTGTCATACAGAGGAAAGTAGAGGCCTTGGCTGCATTTTATATTGCAGTGGTGTTTTGGTAATAATGCCTTTTATCAATAATGGCTTGGTTTTTATTAATTTGGAGGAATGTGTCCCAAACAGCTTTCCCTAGGGACAGGGGTTGGAGTGGCTCTGGTAGAAATGCCACCTGTACAATGGTGTGAAGAAAGGGGCTGTTAAAATGAAGAATTCCTTTCTGGCCTCGGTGCTCCTGTAGGTGTACCCAGGTTTGCTAAAAATAGGCTCCTTAGCTGCCTGGAAATGGGCTGCCCCAGGCGCTTGACTCCTGCAGCTCCCCTCCTCCTTTCCCTGCGTTTGAAGTCGAATGCTTATGGATGTTTTTTAGCTTATCACAAACCCATCACACCTGGCAGTACTCCACCGTTCCAGGGCTGAGGGTTTTCTTTCTCAGCCTCCACCCATGCATGTACCTCTGGGGAGCAGAGCACGTGAAATCCTCTGCTGCTGCAAGAGCAGCTTGTCACTTCTCCATGCCTCACAGATGGTGCTTAGCATTTCTGTCAGGAGCATTTCCCACCTTCTGAAGGAGCTCAGACACTGGCTGTGCCCTTGATCCTGTGACAGACTCCTTCTTGTGGCCTTTAGTCTCTGCTTTGAGCCCTCAGGCTTGTCCTGAGGGGCTGGATGAGCTTGAGAAGGGGATGGTATTTCCAGGAGTCCTCCTGTTTTAAGTGTTTCCCTCCCAGAGATCACAGGGAGAAGAAAATTCACTGTTGATACCTGCTGAGACAGAACCATTCAATTGTTTGGGTTGGAAGGGACCTGAAATATAATTTAATTCCAATTCCTGTGCCATTGGCAAGGACACCTTTTAGACTCCCATTAGATTTAAGAGACACCTTCCACTGGATTTAGAGTTTTTGGCACCACCAGCAGCAGCTGGGAGGGGTCTTGTACTAATCTTGTTTTTTTGTGGAGCACATTAGGGGACATCTGGCTGAGAGGGAGCACCCTAAGAGAGGGAAGGGACATTTGGAAAACGTGGCCATGTCCCCAGGCAGGGCCCTGTGGGTGTGAGGCACTGACACAGGCAGGGCTGACACCAGGAAAGGGGAGACAGAGAGATCTGTGCTGCAATGTGTGGGCTGGCTGTGCATGTGAGCCCTGCAGGAGTAACCACAGGCTGCTGCAGGCTGGGAAAAGCACTGGGAAAGATGTGTGGGCCCTGCTGTGCCTGCCAGCTGAGCCAGGGATGAGCCCAGGCTGCTCTTCCCACCTTGGGCCTGCCTGCTGCAGCCAGGCTCAGGGGGGTCTGTCCCAAACTGTGTTTTAAAGGTTGAGGGAGCTGGTTTGGGCACACCTGTGGCCTGAAGGGGTGTGCAGCTGGTGCTGGCCATGGCTCCATGGCTGGAAGTGTGGCACTCCATACAGGAGAATGCAGGACATGTTTTATGGTGCAACAGAAAGGATCCATCCTGGTTTATTTCACACATCCCCTTTTATAAGGTTTTTAAGAACACCCCCTATCCCTAATTGATCAGTAACAAGTTGTTACCCTATATTAATTGGTCACTCAAACCCCTGGTGTGTACATATAGGAAAAATTGTCTGTGAGAGAAAAATGAAAGCTATCTAACAGTGTAAAAGAGTTTATACAGGTGACTATTGTTTATCACAGGCCTAAGAGCTCTTCCTCAGGAAAAACAAGTTGTTTTTCACTGCTGCAGAGCTCTGTTGTCACCAAGAGCTGTCAGCTTTCTCATGGTTTCTCCTGGTTTGAGTCAGGGTTTGGTTTGTGAGCCTTTGGCTGCTGTTCCACCACCACAGAGGGGGTGCAGGAGCTGAGACATGGCTGGAAGGAGCTGCTGGGGATGGTTGTGTCTCCCCAGTGCCCACCCCCAGCCCAGGTGCTGGTCACAGGCCTGAGCCAGGCTCATCTGTGGGGTGAGCAGGCAGAAAGGCACCCCAGGCAGGCAGTGGAAGGGAATCTGGCTGAACAGGCCATGTGCATGAGGAGCTGCTCCTTTCCTTCCAGCACACATTAACCCTGTCACAGGTGCTGGAAAAAAGGTCCCTTCCCTGGAGAGGGGAATAGGGGTTCCCCCTATCCCCCTAATGCAAGTGTGGCTGCAGTCCCTGCACATGAAGGATCCCCTGTGAAGCCTTTCCAGCAGCTTTCTACCAAGAAAACTGTTCAATTTAGGTAGAATTCTGTAGGGTTTCTTCAAAAATCTTCCAGAGGCAGGGATAGAATAGAACAGGGAGGGGAAGAGTGAAGGAGAGTTAATGTGCAGGACCTTTTCAGAGGGTTTCATTCCATGGGGCAAGGGACATCCCTGTGGTGTCACCACAAATCCTACAGATCCAGGTGAGAAAAACCTCAGAGGCTCTGTGCAGGTGGAGAGAGACCCAAATGCTGCTGAATTCCAATTCTTTGTGACATCCCTGCTGCTTCAGCTCTGTGTCCATGAACTGCAGCAGTGGGTACCCCATTGCTGAGCCCAGGCCCCACTGCTGTGTCTGCCCTGTGGGGCTGAAACCCCTTTCCCCCTTTCCTGCACAGAGCATGTTGCTGACTGCTGACTGACTTTTCAGGGGTGTCATTGCTGTTAGTTCTTGAGGAGACAGGAAAATTCACAAATGTGCTTGGAAACACTTTGTCTTGCTAAGAGCTTTGCTCCCTGGGTCAGGCTCTCTGATAATATCAGTGTCTGAGCTCAGGGAGGGATGTTTTGGTGGCTGCTGCACTGCAAACAAGACAGATAAATAATAGCAATCCATGTAGACAGAGGTAATTAAAGTGACAGCCCCACTGACAAATAGCTGAGTAAATGGATGGGGTGATTTGCTAATGAAATGAGGATAAATGGATATATGGACATGCAGGATGGGGAAAATGACAGAAATATGAATTTGGTGTATTCCCAATAGGCACTCTTGGGGCTGCTGTGCAATGATTTAGTCAAACAAGGCTTTGTGTCCTAAATCATGAAGTTGTTGCAGATTGCAAAGACTTTTTTTTTTTTTTTCCCTTTGGCTAAGTGTGGGATTGATTCAGAACTGGAGGAAGAGTGCAAGTTCCCAAAAGAGGCAAAGCTGGACAATAATCCCAGTGCTGGGCCAGTGACTGTGGGTTAAAGTACAAAGTACCTTCAAGGCAAGGAGATGTGCAAGCAGTTTGATGAAAAGTCAAGGGAATTTTCTGTTCTTTAGTCCTCCATTTAGTAATGGTGCAAGGTGCAGGAATGTTTGCAAGTGTTAGCATTGAGGTGAGTCAAAATGGGAGAAAACAGGGCTAGGAAGTCCTGATAGTCAAGTTATGCTCTCTGCAAGCCCCCAGATGTTGGAGTGGACAGAAAATCCTGAAGGTGGTGTGAGCCCCTATTTAAGGCTGAGGATCTGATGTGTATCAGCTTCTCTAGACCCTGATTAAGCCCAGCTTAAGCTGCTTTACATCTGGGACCAGTGCAAGAATGGTTTAAGCTCACTCTTAGACAATGAGGAGTTTCAGATCTGTGGTTATACACAGCTTGGCTGATAAACAGCTTCTCTTGGTTTTTAAATCCCCTGTGCTGTATGCTAAGAAATCCATGAATTTTTTGACAATTTCAGTCAACTTTGGAGCAGAATCTGAATAGCCAGCTTGTGATCCTACTGCTTGTCAACAAAATACTTGGCAAAGATAAATATTTATCTATTAGTTGCTGTATTTTTGGCTTATTCTGGCCATCTGATGTTATTTAAAGTGTTCTCCCTACCTTTGTGGCCTCCTAAGACCCTACAGCAGTCTTGCACATGCAGCTGTTTCTGGGGAAATACCATGGAAAAATCAGAGCTGTTCTACTTTTTAAGTGAAGCCTGGAGTGGTTTCTCTGGCTTTAATGGAAGAGGCACCAAGTGCTGAGCAGCTTTTCAACTTCATGTGCTCAGGGTGGGGAAAAATGCTCCTTTAATATGAAAATGACATGATGCTTCTTTTCCAGAAATAGCATACAGTGTGTTTGGAGGGTACCCATTAATCTTCATTAAATTAGTGTCCTGGAAATTGGGGTGAACAGAGGTGCAGAGGGGGAGGAGATGGGGCAGCTCTGGAGCATGTGTACCCTGCTGCTTTGTGCAGCTCAGAACATTCAAAGTGCTGCTTGTCAGGACTTGAAGCTGAACTTTATGGAGGGATAAGATGGAGGAGGCAGGAGAAGGAGGCAGCATAACTCCCCTGGAGGCAGCATTTCTGCTCAGAGCCTGCTTTGTTTTGGTGTGCTCTTCCTTCCTTGAGATGAATTAATTGGCAGTGGTGGGGAAGCTTTTGAAGGCTGCCTGGTGCCACAAGCCACATGTCCCTCTGTGTCCTGCAGGAAAAGCACAGCAAACCAATCTGTCAAATTGCTCTCAAGATGGAGAGCTGCCTCCCAGCCTGGGTGGTCCCTTGCTTTCCAGAGAGGGAAATAGCAGGTGTAAAGCACCTTTTTGATGCAGAGCTTTCAAAGCATTGCCCCTGCGTGGAGCTGGGCTGTGTTTGCAGCCCACAGTGCCAGGATTCCCTTCCCAGAGGTTGAGTCACTCCCTGGCTGTGGTTTTGCTTTGGTTGCTCTGTGCTCTGGTCTGGTGTGTGAGCAGCAGGTACTAAATATTGCCTTTTGCAAGGGACTGTCTCTCATTGTGGAAACCCAGAGCACCGGGAATATTTTCCTGTCTGCTCTGGGGTGCCCTGACCCCCAGGGGAGCACTGACTTTGATCCTCATTCATGGAGAAAGTTTCCTAAACTCCAGAATAGACTAGAATCCACAAGAGTGTGAAATAGATTGTAGAGGGTAGTGTAGGTGTGTCACTTGGTGAGAAATTTGGGTTCTGGGATTTCTAGTATGTTGTGGATGGAAGCAAGATGGAGGGCACAGGGTGTCATCCTGGGCTGCTTCTTCTTCCTTCTTCTTCATGGGTTTGGGTGGCATTTTGTAATTGGGTGGAAAAGTCCCCATTGCAGCTCTTTGGGATCAGTTATTGGGTTAAAAAGGGAAATAATCTAGGTGTCAGTTCTTAATTGGATAGTTTAGCTTTAAAAGACCTTGTAATGAGATTTTTAGCCATTTTTTGTGCTGCTTTTCCAGTGCACTGAGCCTGGTGCAGACAGCATGCAAAACTCTAGATAAGATCATAATAAACAAGAACCTGAAGACTGAAAAGATCCAGTGGGTCTCTCTTTGCTGACACAGAACCACTCCAGGAGGGTCTCCCCTGACAGGGGAGCCCCTGGTACCCTGACATTGCATCTTCCTCTGAGAAGTTTGTTTGCTCTGTCCCTGGGCTGGGCAGAAATCAGGGATGATGATTTCCCCAGGCCAGGAGTCCCTTTGCTTCCCCTCAGCCTGTGCAGGATGCAGTGCCTGCTCTTGAGGGATGCCATCTGAGCACAGCCACACCTCTGAGGTTTTGTGTTGATTGGCAAAAGCTTAGAAACACTTTTTGTCACCAATTGGAACTTCTCTCCATCAGTTTTGCTCTGCTGGTTCCTGTCTGGACCCAAATCTGAGTGTTCAGCATTCCAGACAGGCTGGATTCAAGGGGCAGAGCAAGGTCATGGTTCATGATTTTTAAAGGATTTTTCAACATATCTTTCAGAAAAGAGAGTTTACAAAACCTGGTTCAGTATGACTTAAAACTATTCCTCCCACTCTGTTTATTGTGATTTTGTTCTCAAGGTACTTTGAAGCTTTTCTGCTTCATGACTCAAACAGAAAGAAGTGGATGCTATTTCTTGTCAATCTTGATGTGTTTTATTATTTTTCTTGAAATGGCAGGTACAAACCAAAGCTGAGTTGGGATTTTTCAGCCCACAGCTTGTATTGCTGACACTGAAAGATTGGATGTGTGTGGATGGAAGAGTCTAAAACTCACTTTTCCCACAGTAGCTGGAGCTCCTTGGGTTTGCTTTCTTCTTCTTGGTGCCTTTTCCAAATTCCTCTTCATGCTGAGTAAAGGGAGGTTGTTGCCACAAGTTAGGCAAGGCTTGCTAACAAAGCCTGAGCTTGGAATTTAGGAGTCTAATCCTTGTGTAAGGTGCAATGCCACAAACCACTCCAATTACAGAGCAAACTGGTGTGCACATGCTCCATCCTGAGCCCAGCTGGAGCCTGCCTGCTGAGCTGGCACAGCCTTTTATTCCACACTGCTGGGGGTAGCAGCAGAAAATCTGTGGGCTTTATTCAATTTGACCATAAAGTGAGTAATAAGAAATTCAGGATGCAAATTTTGTCTGCAGTGGTTCAAGGGGCCCCTGAGATGGATCTGATGCAAGCAGTCTGTCCTGGCTTCTTGCTCTTGTTAAATATCTTTCTCATGCTTTTGTAGAGTGGAGGGGGTTTTTGTGCCAGGGATAATAAAAATATAACCTCTGCCCCAAATCCTTCTGCTTTCATGTCAGAGCACAGTAAATGTTTGCAGATTTTGATGCCCAAATGCCAGTTTAAACCTCCTGTCAGCTGTGCTTTGTAGTCAGGGTGAAGTTGTTTATCCCTTTTTCCTCTTACTCAAGCCTGTTTAGGTGTAACCTGTTCCTGTAAAAAAGCAATTTCTCCCACACTGTAAACTATATTTTTTTTGAGATCAAATTTATGTAGCATATGGAATTTCCCCTCTGTATTGCAGATATAACAAGGCTATTTTTAAGTCACTCTCAGCTGAATTAGGTGTATTTTACCTCCACATTTTGGGGCAGGTGTCTCTGGAGAGCTCACAGCCTGGTTAGTGGTGCAGAGCTTGCCTGTCGTGGCAGACTCTTGTCCCTAAGAGGCATTGCAGGGCCATAAATGATAAACCCTCCTCTTCCCTCCTGGGCTTTCCCATCATTTGGGAAGAGGAGGAAGGGCTGGGATGCTGGGAAATGTGGCTGGAGGGGGTGGAGAGGCCATGGATTGCTGCCCATGGCTGAGTGCAATGGGCAAAAATGGGAGGGAATGGGAATTCTGGGATAATTCTTTCCAATTCCTTGCCCTGCCCCAGGCACTGCTAAAGGCTGATTTTGAGTCCTCACTGGCACAGCCTGGTGCTGCAGGTGCTGGGAAGATTTAGGCTGCTTCCAAATCACCAGGATCAGAGGGAAAATGGGATCAGGAGTGCAAATGAGAGAGAGTCAGCAGCAGATTTAATGTCTTGTGGCATTTTCCTTAGAGCTAAAGCAATTAGCTCAAATATGGAGCCTTGGGTGAGCTTTAATTCCCTTTAAGGTGTATTTTGAAGGTTTCTTGCAAACCCAGGGCTCAGGTGGCATCCCAGCCTTCCTCCAGGTTTGTGTAGTCTTCCATGCTTGGCTTGTGCTGGAGTTTGAAAGGAGCTCCCTCTGGGAGCTAAAGCATCCCAGCAGTGCTGGCACTGGAGCTGTGGCTGTGCTCCTGTCAGTGGCAGCTTGCTTCTGGTTTATTGTCTGAAACTGGGGTGGGAGCTGCTGGGGAATTGTCAAGGCTTAGCAAAAATCAATAGTTTTATTTTCCTTTTAGCAGAGCTGCCTCTGAACCCCTCTTTAAGGTTGGTTTCATGTCCAAATGCAGGTCCCCAGTGCTCCTCAGCACGCTCCACTGGCTCTGAAGTGCCTTCTGTGGTGGGCAGCGTGTCTGATGTGAGCTGATGTGGTTTTGCACTGCTCCCTGCTGCTTCCCTGGGCTCCAGGGGAAGGAAAAGAGCTGAACTGGTCATGTTCCACTTATCTCCAGCTGTTGAAACATCCTTTTCCAGGTGATGAAGAAACATATTGTTAAGACTTGGGGCCCTGCTCTTTGCCAAGGATATCGTGTCCATTTATCTTCCCTTAAAATGTTTTTTGCGTTTCATCTCAGTTGGTCTTCACAACACCCATCACTCTGAGAATCAACACCCAGCTCTAGACTCGGCACTAGGGGATGGAAAACCGAGGAGTGCTCTGCACCAAAGTGACTTCTTGAAGCTGGGGTTTATTGCAAATTAGCCATGAATCACAAAATAAAAGCTTTGCACAGAACCAGTGCTCCCATGGAAATTCTGGGAGGGCTCTCCTGAGCTCCAATCTCATTTGTGGTGCTCTTGGTTCTTTTGATATTTGCTGGCACTCCAAGAGGCCTGGCAAGCTCACAGGAATTGACAGAAGAGTCTTTAGGGAAATATGGACCCAGGTGATGTCTTCAGCCTGGTGGAGTTATGGACTGGGGCAAAATGCAAAGGGGAAATCTCTGTGCTGGGACAGAACTGGTTGTGCTGTCACTGCTTTGAAGATAACTGCAAGATCTAGGGGAGGATCCATGGCCCAGGAACTCCATCCTCAGCTGGAGGAGCTGGGTGGAACAGTCTAGGACACTGTGCTGGAAGGGAAGCTCCCTCTGTGTCCAGGAGAAATTAAGCTGTCAGTGAGAAGCTCCTAATGCTGGACTCGGGGTTCAGCCTCTGCAAACCTTAAATCATATTTGAGGTGGCAACAGTGCTAAATCCCAGGAAATGTCACCTCCTGCCAGGTGGTGGCCTCATTTGTGAGAGGAGATAAAGCTCCCCCAGGCTGCTCACCTTGCTGGTGGGAAGCAGATCCTCACTTTTCCTCCTGCATGGAGCACTCAGCTCGTTCAGAGGAATGGGGAGATATAATTAGTGTTTATGAAACACTTGGGGATTGTGTAAAACAAATCATAGAAAAGGGGAGCTCTGCCAGAGCGCTGACAATATTTACACAACATCTGAAGCCTGCCTGTGTTGGACTTTATCACAAGGAAATCCTTCCAGGTGCCAGAACTTGAGCAACTGTTCAATGCATCCCTCTGGCTCGGCCCTGCCATCCATGAATCCTGTGGGAAGGCTCAGTTCTTGAAGCTCAGACATGATGTTCCTGCTGGTTATCATCCAAAGCTCTCTGAAGGGGGAGACCACCTCACTGCTGCTTGTCTGGAAGAGGGATGATGGATCCTCAGGGAGGCCCAAGTATTCCAGGGTTGTGAAAGCGCTTTAAATCCACAAACCTCTCCTTGCCTTGCTCTGTTTGCTGCTCTTGGCTTTCCCTCCTCCTGCTCTGAGGAGGGGTGGGGTGGGGAGGGTTTAAACCTTCCCCTGAAATTAATTCCAGTGGCTTCCTTTCACAGTGTCCTTCTCTTTTTGGTGGCACTTCCTGCTCTCCAGGAGGAAGCTACATCTTCCAAGAGCTCAAAGTCTGAACACTGGGGGTTATTTCTGCCTTCCTTTAAAAATCTGGAGTTGAAAGTCTGCTCAGGGATGCCACCAGCATCTCAGAGCTAATTGCTGCCCATCAGGATGAGCCCTTGGAGCCACATCCTCATGCCTGATGCCCCACCAGAGCCGTGCCCAGCGGGATGAGGCACATCCAGGCTCCTGCAGACTGATGGACTCATCCCTCCCTGATCTTCCTGGGTTTGAATCCTATTTCACCCTGCCTTTCCCAGCTGATAGGCCTTATCTCCTTGGAGGGCTTTCCCCTGGGATGGGGCCATTCTGCAGGATCACCTTTGGCACCAGAAGATGCTTTTTCAGGAAGGGTTGGTGATGGGGTTTTAGGATCCTTGGGGAAAATGCAGCCAGGATCAACGTGCTGATTGTTTCTTGTGCCTGAACTGCCCAGAATTCCATCTTTTTCCCCCATTTCTGTGCTCAGTGCTGCTTGCCTGGATCTGATACTCAGCTGCCTGCTTCAGATATTGGCTGGCTGTTTATCTGTGACTTTCTCCACCCAGTTCAGGGTGACTTTCAGATGAGTGCCAGGCAAGCATGGACTATACCTGCCTTCTCATAGCATTTTTGGGATCAAGTCAGATCCTTTTTAGCCCTAGCATGCACTTGTGCAAATACCAGCAGCAAAATGTCCTTCAAAAAACATGTCCCACGTGGAAGACAAGAAATCCCTCTGCTCCTGGAAGGTGGAGTTTTGAGACTTGTCAAAGACCATGGAGGATGTTGGGAAGGAGGAAAAGGGCTGGTGCTTGCAAATTCCTCTGGTCTTTGAGCTCACTCCTATGGTTTAAATGTAGGAATATGGTTTGGTTTAACTGGAGGAGATTTATGGCTTTTGGAGGAGATGGGTGAAGCAGATAGATCTGAAAGCCCTTCTGAATTTCAAACAAACAAATGCTGAACATGTTTTATTATATTTTAATTGAATGGTGTCTTGTGTCTCCCATAGACTGCAGGGAAGTGCCAGGAGTATTGAGGCACTGTTGGGTTATATTGATCACAGGGATAAATCATGAGGGATGTGGAATGAAAGAAAAATTCATTCCTTCTGTACATTTTGCTGTATTGCTTAGGAATGAGGAAGCTCTGCCTTCCTGGAATTTCAAATGCCTTTGGATGTTTGATCAGATCCCATGTGAGACCAAGTGGTGTGTTTTGGCTCTGCATTTGGGGTTTTTTTGCATTTCTTGAAGTTACTAGAGAAGCACAAAGTCCTGGCAAGAAATGGATTTCTTTACATCCTGCCTAATGCTGAAACTCCTGTCTGCATTTCCAAATTTGAGTGGGAATAAGACTAATGTCCCTTTTTGCCTTAGTCCAACTTCTATTTTTGTATTTTCTGCTCTTTTGTGTTTGGGGAGGGAGGGAATTGAGAGGGAAAGCCAGTGAGGCTCAGCAGCATTGCTAATCAAATCCATGGTCTGATGATTGTCTTAATTTCAATTAGTGCAAACATCCTGTAAGAGGCTGAGGGCAGCTGTGGATGCTCCAGGGAATCCAGAGCCTCCTTCTCTCTGAAAGCTGGAATGGATCTGCTGGAAGCACCAGTCTGATGGATTGTGCTGGGTGTGTAATGGCAATGCAGTGGGAATTGCTGATAGATGGTGCTTAAATGGACTCAAGCAATCTTTCACCCAGAGCTGGATGGCTCTGTTAAAAACACCAGAGCCTTCAGTGGCAGCTCAAATCTATTTTTGATGTGCAGGGAAAGCAGGAAGGTTTAAACAAAGCAGACTGGGGAATGTTTGTTGTTTTATTAGTCAGGATTTGCTGTTAAAATGGTGTTGGGTTAAAATTTGTTGCCTTTAATTTCCCTGGAAGCTCATTGGCTTCAGAGGGAATGAAGGACAGAGATGGGAAAGTCCCAAGCTGTGAAGCTCAGGGAGGCTGCAGCTCCATCCAGCATTGAACATTTTCCCTCAGAAAGGCTCTTCCACACACTGGAGGGATGTTTTAGTCACCAGCTAGGGCACAACAATGATTGCACAGGTTCAGTGTGTGGATGGCCTGGCTCCCCAGGATAAATTGGGATTTCAGGCCAGGACCTCAGAGCTCATCTGTGTTGCTCTGTATGGCTCCTGTATGGTCTGGGCTGCTCAAACAGAAGCTGTTCTGCCTCTGAAAACACTCCTGAAAATGTTTTCAGCTGCATCAGGAGCTCCTGTGTCAGCTCAGGAGTTCTTTTGGATCACAGCTTTGGGTTTGACTGTCCAGCTTCTACCCCAGGATCTCTTCACACAAAACATTGGCACAGTGTTGCTTGTCTTGGTTAAAAAAAAAATTAGTGAAAACTTTGATTGTGTGGTCTCAGGCTCTGGTTCAGTCTCTTCAACTGAGCTCCCATGACTCCCTGTCTGTGGCTGCTTCAGGGACTCCTGCTGGGTGGAATTTGTGACAGTTCAGCAATTCTTGTGTTGTTAATTTGTCACACAGAAGGATTTTCTCCACTGCTGGTCTTCTACTGCTTTCCCCATCTTTCCTCACCTTGAAGAGGGGGAAAATCCCAAACCAAAATAATATAATCCAGAGTTTTACAGCAGAAATTACCCCTGAGGCACTGAATGTGACTTGGGGTATCCCTTGGACACAGTGTGGGTGTCAGTTCTTACAGCACACCCAGTTCAGTGGCATTTCTTAACAGGAATGGGGATATAAATGTTTGTGAATGATCACACAGCAGTTGTGTTAGCTTAGGAATGGGTTTAATTCAGCATGAACTCCTGTGAAATCTTAAAACAGAGTTTCTGAGCTTGGCTTCCTTGGAGAAAAAGGTGGGAGAGCTTCACACTTCTACAAGAATTGGGGTTTTAGTTTCTTCACTGGCATTTTTTGCCTTTTTGTCCTCTGGTTCTGCCTCCTCCCTGACACTTACTCTGAAGAGGCTGTAGCAGCTTTCACACCTTGTCTTGATAATCTGCTGCTGGTTTATTAAATAACTTTTTGACTTTAATTGAATTAAACCTTCATGGATGAAGAATTGGATGAAAGCTTCACTAAGCCTCTTCCTAAGGCAGGGGGTTGGAGCTGAAGAATCTTTAAGGTCCCTTCCAAGCCAAACCATCCATGGTTATTCTCTATCCTAAAAGCCTGGCATCTACAACTGCTCAAGCAGGTGCTGCCCTCTGCTCTGCCTGGAAAATTGCATTTCAGCAATGCCTGCAACACCTTGAAATCCCTTAATACACTTCACAGCTTTGCTGTGCTTAGCACACCTGAGTCCCTCTGTGTCTGTAATAGCTCCTCACCTCTGTCACGCTCATCATTATTTATGAGGCTCATGGCAGGGCTGGATTGGTATTTTCTAGGTGTTACCCAAGCTCTCAGCCCTGCAGGCCATGTTCTGATCTCCTGACTTAGAGCAAGGAGTCTTTGTCCCACAGAAAGAATTAATTGTGAAATGAGTTCTGATCAGTGATTTACTGCTCTGTTTGGAAACCACCTGGGCTGAAAGCATTTTAAAAATGGAGTTGGTTTCAGGAGCTGGGCTGGGTGGCACAGATAATTGGAATCCCCCAGCTAATCACTGGTTCATTTTCAGATGCACATCCACACTGCTGTTATTGAGACGGAGTGCAGGTAGCAACACTGCTGGTGCTCTTAGGACTTGCTGCTGGGGTTTGTGATGGGGTTACTCAGGCACCATACGAATTTCAAGGTTGTTTGAAGAAAATCAGAGCTAGTTATTTTAGAGATGCTTCCAAACTGCCCCTCCAGAGGTGAAAGAGTTGGGGTGGGGTCCAGCTTTGTCAGATCTCGGAGTTCACAGAGGCAGAGGGGTCTCTGCTAGTTTAGAGTGATTGAGCAGTGAACGTTTTGAGTTGTAAGGGAGCTGGAGAAATGAAGCTGTGAAGCTTCAGTGATGTCAGCATTTTAAACAACAAAAACACACTTCCCCAGGATGTCATGGATGGGGAAAGTGTCTCTGTCCAGAGAGAAGCTGCTTTCCTATGGCTGTGCTCTGTTGCTTTTATTTGCTGTTTTATTCACAGGCAGGTTTTGTTGTCCCTGTCAGTGGATTTATCTTTCCCTGCTGCCTTAGCAAATGCTTTTGTGGGGCTGCAGCTTCCCCCTGCAGCTTTGTGGGCCCTGCAGACGGAGGCAGAGGTGGCAGCAGTGGGGTGGAGGCTTGGCCTGGCTGCACTGAAAGCTGGGTGTGAGCTCTGCCAGGTGACTGCTCCCCAGGAGGCTGCCCTGCTCTCAGGCTGTTAATTGATTCCCCTCCCTCCCTGCCCAAAATGAAGCTGGCTGCATTAAGGGAGCATTGGCTCTGCCACTTGACCCAGAGGAGCATTTCCATTAAGTTGCAGGATCTGTGTCCCTGGGGGAGCAGCTGGGTCCTGAAGCAGAGAACAAAGAGCTGCTTTCCTGCCACAAATGCCATGGGCTGAGCCAGGTGTGTGCTGCTCTCCATGGGCTTTGCCTCTGTGGAAGAAGCAGAGAAACACTCAAGGGGCTCTGAGGAAGAGCTGTACCCATACAAGACATTTTATTTGTTACCTGACTTCACTGGGAGCTCTTTTCTTGCATTTCTGTCTCAAGGCTCAGTGCTGCTGGGGAAAGACCAGATGCTCCCTGTTTATACATGCTTTACTGAAGTGTTTCCTTTTGTTTGGAGGATCCTCTTTGAAGCTAGAAATGAAAATAGCTTTGATTGCTGCCTCTTGGATTATTTTGAAGCAGTGTGGTTAGGGGAAGATGTCCAAAGTTTCATCAGTAGGTCCCATATCTCTCTCTGGAGAGCTGCAGGAGATGGGAATTTGCTGCAAGAGGAGCTGTGGGTGAGAGGATGGGGGGAATTGTGCTTTTTCCAGTGTCCTCTGGTAAAGCACCATTTGGGGAACACCCTGCCAAAGTGGGATGCTAACCAGCTCTGAGTCTGAATAAGAAACTCCTGGACCTTTAAACATTGGAATTTTCTCACGTGACTGAACAGTAGAGCCTTGAGGTGAATTGTGATGCTGCTTGTACCCAAACCACCTCTTTAAATGAAACCTCTCCCTGTGTTTGTGCCTGTGCTGTGCAGCCAGGGGGATCTGGCCTTCTTCTTGTGTGGGGTTTGGTACTGGTGGTGTTTCCTCCAGCTGCAGCAGTCCTGGGAATCCCTGCTCTGCTCAGCAGTCCAAGCCATGAGTCCCAGAATGGGTTGGGGAGGACAGGAATATTGAAAATCATGGAATTAAAGGCAGAGATATTCAGAGAAGCTGGGTATAAGAATCCAGCTGCAGTGTCCTGGTATTTGTGCTCCTTGTGCTGCATCCATGGCCCCTCTGGCTCCCTCTGCCATGGGTGCAGTTTGTCCCTGGGGTTGTCTGTCCCCACCAGGGGCTCAGTCTGCAGGGATGGCACAGATGGAAGCAGAGCAGCTGCAAAGGGAAGAGGCCAAGGAGTTGCTGAGGTCCCTGGCAGCAGCTCTGGTCCAAGGCTCTTGCTTCAAACCCCTCTCTTTGCACAGAAATTCCCTTTTGGGAGCTCTGCTTTCACAGGGCTCCAATTCCAAGCTGGTTTAAGGGGTTTGCTTTTCATCTCTCACCTGAGAATTCTGTGCTGGCAGGGGAGGTGGAAGGGCTGTGGGTGAGCTGGAGCTTGGCAATGCCTGCCTGGGGCTCTGTGAGGAAATGTCTGCTCCCTCCCAGCTTTGGGAGGAGGAGGAGAGGAAAACACCTTGGCCTGGCTGTGCCAGCTGCAGGCCTGGCAAAGTGCTGGGAGCTGCTGGGGCTGGGCTCATCTGCCCCTTGTTTCCCTTCATTCCAGCCTCACCAAGCACATAAAAGATGTTTTTCCTCCTTCCCCAAGCTGGCTGGCAGCAGGGATTTGCAACCAGCACAGAAGTGGTCCCAGATCCTCATCAGAAGTGATCCCAGCTTGTTTGGGCTGGGCACTGGCAGGTTTGAAATGTGGATGGAATTCAGGGCGGGACAGTCCCTGTCCTGAGGGGTTTGGTCTTTTCTCACCCTGTGGAGGGTCTGGTGCCACCACAGGGGCTCAGCTGAGGTCACGTAGCTGCTCCTGTGGCAGGGGAGCAGGAGCTGGAGGCAGGGCTGCAAATGAAGCATCTTCTTCCTCCTGCCCCCAGCACTTCCCTGGCAGTGCCTGGGAGCATCTCCTCTCCTCCCTGGCTGCTTTGCATGGCTGGAAAGGCTCAGAGAATGTGGCAGTGGCAAGCAGGGCCACTGAAACCTGTTTGAAGCCAGGTTTCCCTGGGCTTCATCCACCTCCAGCCTTCAGTGAGGCAGAACTTGGGAACAAAGCACATTTTCTGCCATTTGCAGGGCTCTGCCTTGCACAAGAACAAGCTTGCAGCAGCCCATGTTCCTGGCAAGGGCTGGGAAGTGGGTGGGATAGCACAAACAGGCTGGAGATGGAGAAATCCAGCCTCAGAAAGGAACTTTCACTCTGTCCTGCCGTGCCTCAGGCAGGGATTTGGATCTGAGGAATAGATCCTGCATCAAAGTTCAGAAGAAATGCATAAAACTGGGAGATGTGGGGAGCAGTGAGAGTGTAGCCTGAGGCTCAGCTCTGTGCACAGTGCTGCACAACTGGCAGTGCAGGTCTGCCTCTGCAGAGCTCTTCCTCTCCCTCCTGCTCCTCCTGGCTGCAAACAGCCTCATGTCAGGGAGGGTTTTCCTCTTGTCCCTCAAGCCAGCCTGGCCTGGGAGATCTTGGGCTTGTGTGGCTCTCCTGAGCTGGCTGAGGGGTGAAGAACCTGGGTTTTGCACCCACTGAGTCCTGTCCTGCACTCAGGTCAGATGAACAAGGTCATGTCCAGCCCTGTCCAACAGGGGATTGTGCATTTCAGGGGAGATGTGGAGGATTTTGGGATGCCAAGGTGTTGCCAGCTGGCAGAAGGAAGACAAGGATGTGATGCTTTCCCTGCTTATTGCTTAGAGTTGGGGTAAAGGGGAGGGAAGCTAAAAATAATCCTTAAAATAGTCTCATTCCAGGGATTCACTCCTTCCTTCAGCCTTACAGGACCAGAGCATGAGAGGACAGGCACAAACCCAAACTCCAATCCTTTGTTCCTGCTTTCCCTTGTGCAGGATTTTGCCATTCAGCAGGACCCAAAGCAAAGCTGACCTGTTCCACACTGAGGGAAGGGTGTCAAAAGTGCTGCAATAAAATCCAGTTCACCCTGATCCTTTCTGGAGGAGCCAAGAATGGCGACAACCAACATTTTTTGCTACTCCTGAATTTCCTTGGGGTCTTTGGATAGGAAAGTAGCTCTTCCTGGGGTGGCTCCCACTCTCTTCCCCCATTTTTAGTGCCTTGGCATTAATGTGGATTATTTAAAAGAGTAAATTGCAGTTGTCATGAATGCAGATAACATTTGGGAATAAAACACTTGAACTGCAGAGAGAAATTTGGATCTGAATGTGTGTGGAGAAGCCATGTCCAGGAGAGATGGCATGGGATGCTGTTCAGCATGGGAACTCCTGCTAGGTGAGAACAGGGGTCTGCTCTTTCTGGGGGTCAATCTCCAGACAAACATTTCCAGCAGAATGGGATCAAGTTTGGATTTAATCTGTTCTCTTATCATTTAGTCTGGAATTACTCTGCCATGGATCTGGAGGAACAAAGGGATTATTTAGAGTTCACTGGGGATTCCATAATGCTGATACTACTAGAATGAAATGGAAATTCAGAGGCAGGTTATAATGCTGATACTACTAGAATGAAATGGAAATTCAGAGGCAGGTTATAATGCTGATACTACTAGAATGAAATGGAAATTCAGAGGCAGGTTATCTTTTCAGGCCTGCCTGCTGTGGAAATAGAGCAAGTCACCAAAACAGGCTGAAAGAACAGGCAAAATCATGCATAGGAAAGGCTCTGAATGCTGCTGCCACCCCTGGGAAAAGGACTGGGTTGTACTTTAGGTCAGCATTCAAGGTGTTTAAAACTCAACAACTCATACCCAGGTTGTTACTTGAATGTGGTACAATGGTGAAGGAGTCTCTGGGTCTTAGAAAATGTCCTTGTGCAGAGAAGGAGATCCTGAGGGTCCTTCTTGCCATGCTTCTGCCCAGAGCAAACCCTTTTAAAGTGCTGCTATTCCATCTCCCTGCACGTACAAGCTGTGCATCTGCCCCAGCTATCAGATCTGCCAAGCCTGGGGGAGACTTTCACCCCTGGATCCCATCCCAGCCTCTCCCTTCAGCCAAGGCAACACCTGGCTGTGCTTGCAGGACCTCCTGTGCTCGTGGTCCTCAGCCTCTGCCCTCCCTGGAGAGCCCACAGCCTGCAGAGGAAAGGTGGGAGCCCTCTGAAGGCACATTCCCACATTCCCAGCCTCAGCACCATCCCAGCTCCCCTCCCTCATGGAGATCTGGTGCTCCTCCAGGTGTGGAGCCTGTTTGAGGCTGAGGGGACACGGCCTGGGATGATGGTTTTGGAGGCATTGGCTCATTTTTCCTGCCTTGAGGATCCTGGTTTGTGCAAGGTGAAATTATTGCTGCTCAGGAAGGGATTAGAAGCACGAGCTTTGGTTCCTTGCGGCTCTGTCAGAAAGCAGGTGGGAAAGAGGCTTTAATGTGAGATTTAACGAGGTGCCAAAAGTCACTGCTGCGGGAGGTGAGGCCCCAAACTGGGCTGAAAAGAGATGAGCCTGCTCAGAGAGGAGGAATTGTGTGGGAAAAGATGCAGGGCAGAATCCAGGCCCTGATGTCGCTGTCCTGAAGGGAGAAGAGGCTCCTGCAGCATCCCTGGGACCATTCCCATCCCTGGGACCATTCCCTGTCCCCTCTGGAATTCCCATCCCCAGGACCATTCCCTGTCCCCTCTGGAATGCACATCCCTGGAACCGTTTCCTGTGTCCCCTCTGGAATTCTATCCCCAGGACCATTCCCTGTGTCCCCTCTGGAATTCCCATCCCCAGGACCATTCCCTGTCCCCTCTGGACTGCACATCCCTGGAACCATTCCCTGTGTCCCCTCTGCAATTCCCATCCCCAGGACCATTCCCTGTCCCTTCTGCAATTCCCATCCCCAGGACCATTCCCTGTGTCCCCTCTGCAATTCCCATCCCCAGGACCATTCCCTATCCCCTCTGCAATTCCCATCCCCAGGACCATTCCCTATCCCCTCTGCAATTCCCATCCCCAGGACCATTCCCTGTCCCTTCTGCAATTCCCATCCCCAGGACCATTCCCATCCCCAGGACCATTCCCTGTCCCCTCTGCAATTCCCATCCCCAGGACCATTCCCTGTCCCCTCTGCAATTCCCATCCCCGGGACCATTCCCTGTCCCTTCTGCAATTCCCATCCCCAGGACCATTCCCATCCCCGGGACCATTCCCTGTCCCCTCTGCAATTCCCATCCCCGGGACCATTCCCTGTCCCCTCTGCAATTCCCATCCCCGGGACCATTCCCTGTCCCCTCTGCAATTCCCATCCCCAGGACCATTCCCTGTCCCCTCTGGACTGCACATCCCTGGAACCATTCCCTGTGTCCCCTCTGCAATTCCCATCCCCGGGACCATTCCCTGTCCCCTCTGCAATTCCCATCCCCAGGACCATTCCCTGTCCTCTCTGCAATTCCCATCCCCGGGGCTGCAGCGGGAGCCGCAGCCACGAGAGGGCACTGGAAGGATGCGGATTCGGGGGCGATGCCGCGGCTGGTCCTGAACCATCCCTGGAATTACCAGGAAAAGGAGCTTTTTCTCCTCTCCCCCTCCGTTTGAATCCCAAATCATTGGAGCTTGAAGCAAGGCTGGAATGGCGCACGCCCAGCATCGCTGCTGTGTGCTGGGTTTCTTTCCTGCCAGGAGAATTTTTTCCTGCAGCTTTCTCAGGTCTGTTGGGTTTTGCTCATCTTCCTTCAGTCCTGTTATGAGTCCCAGGTCTTGCAGGGAACAATCTGGTTTCTGTATCCTGAATTCTGGAGATAAGGCCCTGGACTGAGACAAAAGGGACACTCAGAGGAAATAATTTCAAAATTTTATTTTGTGTATTTTGTCCTGGTTGAGAGGTTACAATTTCTGTCTCGTTTCCCTGAATTTATTTTGAGCAGGGGATACTTGGGTCCCTGCTCCCAAAGGGTGACAGGGAGAGGTTTCCCTAAGAATTACTGTTTTGCCTGTGGTGGAAGGTGCTGCAGGAACAAATCCTCCTCCTTCAACTGAGTGTCAGAGGAAATTTGGAAACAGTATGAAATTAAAATGCTTATTTTGCCCTTTCACTTTGGCCTTATACTTATCCTGACTCAATTGGGTTCTGATTTTTGGGCTGCACATTAAAGTAAATAATTCTATCTTGGAATATCTCAGCGTTTTCAATCTGCAAAATATCTCCAAGTCTGCCTTTTATTTGTTCCTTCCAACCTGAAATCAGGAGGAAATGAAATCAACAGCTTGGGATCTCTTTTGGAGAGAGAATCCTGTTTTCTGAGCTCTTCCTGACACTGCCTTTCTGCTGTGCTGAGCTGGGACGATGGCTTGGCTGGAATGTGTTCCTAGGAAGTCTCTCACTTCAGCCTCTGCCTGACATTTGTGCTGAGGCCAAGGCAAACCTCGGTGCAGTTTGAACACTGATCCACACTTGGAGATCAGCAGATGGGAAGGCTCAAGAAATATTTTATCTGGCAGAAGATTTTTGTCTTGGAATAAGAGCCCGTGAGCTGGGTGTGGAGCAGGGATGTGGATGAGAATTTGCAGGTAGAGTGATGCCTTAGGGAGCTGGAACAGAGGCTAAATGGAGTTAAGAGGAATAAAGTGAATATTTATTGATGAGCCTTCAAAGGCCATGCCCTGGCAGCACCAGAGCCTCATCGTGGCTCTGCCCAGATGGCTCCAAGGTGGAAGCCAAGGAGGGTTTGGTCTTGAGGTCTCACATTTTTATAAGTTTTAGTCCATTTGCATATAGGAGTTAATTGTCTAATTAATAGCTTCAAATGGTGAAGTTTCATCCTCCTTGCTTGCTTGTCCACCCTCCTCTTCTCTTTCCATGTTTGTGCTTTGGGCCTGAAGTTTGAAGAGCTTGTCCTTGAGTCTCCAGCTAGAGCAGAATTGTTGTGTCTCCACCACCCTGTGGAAAGATCCCAGTAACACTTAATATAAAGCTAAAAGCTGCACACAAAGCAGAACAGAAAAACTCAAAACCCAAGGTATCAAAGACAATATTTTTGACCTTCAGGTATGAAGAATATTGAGAGCTGCACTAAACTGTGCAGCCCTTCAAGCAGACAAGCAGCTTTGTGCTGTTATTTGTTGACCACCCCTTTAATTATCTTTAGATTCACTGAGTTTATTCCAGCAAAAATCCAGCTCTCAGGTTGGAGAAGTTTCCTCAAGCTGCTCAATTTGTTAAAAACTGAAAGCACAAATAATCTCTGGAGAGATCTTTTTTCCAAAGTGTGGATCATCAGTTCCAAGTCTGAAATGTCTCCCTCTTCATATGGTCATTTATCAAATAATGTAACATTAAAGCAACACCCATTTCTGGTAATAAACCAAGAAATGGGAGTTTTGCTTGCAAAATAAGTTGAAGCTTTGATAATTTAATAAGAACAATAAAAAAGAAGGGGATTTTTTCCAGTTGGCAAAACCCAGAACTTCCTCTAAAGTGGCAAACAAGCAACTGAAGAAAAGACAGAGCCTGCTCTGTGAGGTTTAAATCAAAACATGCACACTTTAAAAAAATATTTCAGGGTTTTAAAGGCCCTGGAAAAGAGGAAGAGCAATTCATTTGCCTTGGGTTTAGAGTGGTGGCTTGGGTTGTTCAAAGAGACAGCACGTGTGTGGGAATACTCCCCTGGAAAATGAAGATATTCCCTCATCAAAGCGGGAACCTGCAAACGTGTGTTGCATAAAGGGGGAAATTCCAGGCATTCCTGGGGAAATTGCAACTTCTCCACTGCAGGACTGAGCCATGAAATGCTTGTAGACCATCCTGGGAGTCTGTGTCCAGGGCTGGAAGGAGGAGCAGGAGGGAGGCAGGGGTCAGGATGCTCCTGTGTGAGGAGGGAAGGAGGAACTCGCTGTTCCTCGAGGGCTGGACGTTTCTCCCCAGCACAGGGTTGCACTCATGCTGATAACCACAGCTCCACCTGGCCATCAATTATTCATGGAGACCCCAGCAGCACTGGGAGGCTGCAGGGATGAGAAGCAGCAGTGTTTGAGCTGTTAATTGGATGGGTAAGTTCACCTCTCCTGAGGGCTCAGATGAACTTCCCATTGACCCCACAAATGGTTTCTGGAGGCTGGAACAGAGCCCAGGGTGCTCAGGGCAGGTGCCTCTGACCAGCTCTGGCTGCACTTTGCAGAGCTGCTGGGCTGGGGTTGATTCCAGGCCCACCAGGGGAATTTGGTGAGAAGGGGAAGGATGGGATCCCAGGGGCTCAGTTCCCATGGGACCAGCCAGCCTGGTGCTTCCCACAATAACCTTTGGATTCTCCACTTGGGGGAAAGGGGAGGGTTTTGTCAAAGCAGAACTGGGCAGCTCTTGGCTCTGCTTCAGGCCATTGTCCACTCCTTGATTCATCCCCCCAGCCACCTCCATCATGCTGACTCTGCTGGCAGAGCTGCAAGGAAACTTAAAATTCCCTTATTTTCTCCTCAAACCACTCAATGGAGTCCAGCTTGGTGAAAGTGGAGCCCTGGAAGGAGAGGGCTGTGTCCATGGAGCTGTGGGGATGGGTAGGAAAGGGTAGGAAAGGAGACAATCAGGTTCCAATGTTTGGAGCAGATGCCCAGTGATGCTGGAGATGGATTTGTAGCATTGGGAGTGGGTCAGGGCTGTATTTTCTCTATTATCAGTTATTTTATCTCCCTTTGGGAAGGGAGGGCAATCTTCCAGGTGGATTGTCTTTGTCTTGGGACATTCTTGGCCATGTAGTACTAAAAGTGCTGTTCCTCTGTGTAGTAGGAACCTTATTCCAACTCCTGCTGAGTGTCCCCCAAAACCTGTCAGACCAATGGGGTTCAACCCGTGCCAGCTGCCAGGCAAGCCTTCCTGTAGAGCTGATCCATGTCCTGCACCTCCCCTGTGGCCTCCCTGCTCTTTTCAAGGCTCCTTTTCTTTACTCTTTGGTGTTTGAAAGTACCCAAAACTCAATGTCTGGAACAAGAGAGCAGCTCGCATGCTTTGACAGATGAGCAATGTCCCTCTTTGTCTGTTCACTGCAAAAATATTCCCCTGCCACCCTCGCCTTCATCTGTCCAGTAGCTTTAAGTGGCTTTCCAAATGTGTTTATCTGGAATTCTTTACATTTTTACCCTCCATCCCGTGCCTGGGAAGCGACTGGGCCCTCGGATGCTGGAATCAGTGCTTAATGTACGTCTGGCGTGCAGAGTTATCTAGAGGAGATGATCCTGTTGAAGGAAGAAGAGCCCAGAAATCAGTGCCCCTGGTGAAAATGCAGGTGATAAATGTACCCTGTGAGCACATTCCAGCTCCCTGTGTCCCAGCATTGCTCACAAATCCCTCCTAGGAAGAAGGAGAGGGAAGCAGGGAGCTGTAAATTACAGCTTGGCTTAATTGGCTGGCTCAGGTACAGGAGGCTGGGCTGGGAATACACAAAATATCTTTATGTAAAAGAAGTGGTTCTTAGCAGGGGATGCAGTGAAATGGGGGTTTCAAGCAGTTGGTGTCTTGTGGTTGGATCCTCTGGTGTCTGAGAAGGTGCAAACTCCAACTGAATCTTTTCCTGCCGTTGGGGCTTTCTTAATATTCCTCCCTCCCCTGTGGATTCTCCGGTGTCTAATAATATTCCTAATAAGCTGCAACGTGATCTCAACAATTTCTTTCAGTGTGGGGCATTAATAGGTCTCAGGGCACGGGAGAGGGCCCTATTTTCATAAAACTTGTAGGAACTGTAAGACCTCTGCCCCTTCCACCAAGCTGGGCTGGAATTGGCCAACAAATTTGGAAGTTATTGGAGACGTGGGAGATGAGTATGTTTGTTTTATTTATATTTTATATATGTATCCCACGTGCAGACTGACTGCAGAAACCTCATTTCTTAAGAGACTGAGCCTAAACCTTATGTTTTGCCTCTCTATTGTAATAAACCGTGTCTCCTTTTATTTACCCACCTGTAGGATTTGATGATTTCCTCTTTCCCCCCAGTCCTCAATTTCCCCATATCCTGTTCCCAAAAGGGCTGGGGCCCTTCCCAAGGGATGGTTTTGTGCTGTTCCCCAGGAGGGCTGCCCTGAAGGATGCAGATTTGTAGGTGCCCATATGTTACATTGCATTATTTGATAGCAGCAAGAAGGAAAAGGATACAGGGGAAAAAGAGAAGAGGGAAAAGGATGCAGGGGAAAAAGAGAAGAGGGAAAAGAAGGAGAAAGATGCAGGGGAAAAAGAGAAGAGGGAGAAGAGGGGAAAGGATACAGGGAAAAGAAAGAGCCTGCTCTGGCCTTCCCCAAAAACACTTCAGATTTCTGTGGTTGCTTTTGAATCTGTCAAAGGCACCTATATCCCCACAGGGGAATAAAACCTTTAACAATGCAAAAATAGGAGCAGCAGGAGAATTTCCCGTACGTTTCGCCCAGGAGGCCACTTTTGCTGAATTGGAAAGGATCTTCCTTTTGGGATCTGATGCTTTTGATGGCACCTGAAGGCCCAGAACCTGACCCCCTGAGGCAGTGTGCTTTTCCTGCTGCCCCAGCCCGTGTGTGCACACAGATGATCCCCTCACACACACACAGAGCCGTGTCCATGCTTCCCTCTGCAGCATTCCAGCCCGCTCGGGTTGACCTTGTCTCTCTCAGTGATTTAGGTTTTAGAGAAGGAATGGCTGAGGATTTGCTTTGACATTTAAAGGCAATCCAGGTAATTGATAGCACTGGCAGCGTCCATCTCTCCCCCCATATATCTGCACAACAGTATCTATTTTTGACGTAGCTGACACGCCATTTCCTCTGGCAGCCCAGGGGCGGCTCATCTTTAAATTAAACTCGTCTCCAAGCCTCAGCTCTGCGAGCTGTGCAGAGGCAGACACGGGTGGGGTATTTCATCTGGAGACTGTGCAGGCATATTTGAGCAGGGTGATGTATTATCAAAAGGGCTCTGCATTACTGCTAGCTGGAACCAAAACAAGCTCTAAAGTATTAACTAATGACATGGGAAGTCCCTTAGGTATCTAATCACCTTTAATGTTCAGATTTAGAAGACAACTTTAAAGGAAGAAAAAGAGATTAGCGGGTCAGGTCAGAGCACCCCTTCCCCCCTCCCTCCGCCCCCAAAATACAATTGGCTTTTTAAAGTCAAAACCAGATTCATATTTCACCTCATCAGTAAATACACCATTAAAACCCCAGCCTTGGTGCTTGCATCTTGGAGCAAAGCTTTGCTCACATTTGGAGGGGTTTGAACCTTTGGTTTGCATCAAAAGCAATGATGGGGCTTGAGGGTCTGGAAAACAAACAAAAAACCCACCCTTTGTGAGGTTTGAGGTGAAGTTTGGTGCTGTCTGGCTGTAGGAATTGAAAAGCCCTGCAGTGTTTCAGCTGTAGATTCCCAGGTTTTCATGCCTGTGAAGTGCTTGGTCTCAAAACTGTGTGGCTCTAATCCCTGTTTTCCTCGTGCCAGAGCTCCTTACCTGGACAGAGGTGCTGTAGGACATTCCTGTCTCCTATAGGAAGTCTGTTTGGGGGGAAGGAAATACTGCTTTGGCCTCCCAAGACTCAGGCCAGCATGTGGCTTGCAGAACTGGCTCTGTGGACTGGAGAAAAACAAAAAAAAAAAAAGAAAAAAACCAACCCAGAACCTCATAAGAAAAAGAGAGCTGTTGTCAGTAAATTCACTTTCCTGCATGGATGTGGACCCAGCTGTGTTCCTCTGACTTGGGGCAAAGGATTTCAGCCCTGGGCTGTGCCCTGGGCCAATTCCTGCCTCCCACACCAGTGTCTCCCTCTCCAGCTTTGAGGGAGAGCAGTGAAATTTGTTTTCTCCTGGGTACATTGCTGTTTACAGCAGGAGCAGCTCTGCCTTCCAGAGCTGCTTCTCCAACTTCTAATTGGGGTTTCCAAGGAGGATGAACAAGTTTTGGCATCCCAAGCCTGCTGAACTTTGCTGCAATGTGGATTTTTGTCTGTTCTGAGGCTTTCTGGCAGTAGCACACGAGCTCGGCATTAGCCACACGCCTCAGTGACTTTGGATGCAAATATAGAATTTGCAGGGATTAAAGTGATTTCCAACCCTGGATTTCACTGTTTTGGGTTTTTTTTCTAGTGGTGCTTTGGCATCTATGCTAGAAATCTGGGCTTTCTGGAAATTTTTCCTCCATTCCTTACTTTTTTAAGGGTGGCTTGCAATCCTGAATCTTCAAGTATTTCCCCCAAATTAATGGAACCCAGAGATGCTCAGCATTCCTTCCAGTCAGATTGAAACTAAAATCCTGAATTAACATAAAATCTGATTTCTTTCCCTTTTCCTCATTCTTTGACACTCTTCAGAAGCTGTTTAGGTACAAACCAAATAATTTGCTCACATCTTTTTATGGTTTTCATGTAGAAAAATTACTTAATTAGCTCAAATTGTTATTCCTTTCTTTTGAGAGTGCAATCTTAGGATAAGAGTTGATACTTCTGAAATACAGAGAACAGAAGAAATAAAATTGGGAGCTGACCAATTCCAAGGCAAGTGTGATGGAGAGAAATCAGATCTTGTGCCTTTAATTCTTTAATTTTTTTTAAAAAGCCACACAATCACCCTCAGCAAAAGCTGTGGAATTGTATCCAAGGTTCTGCATCCACCCAGGGATTGTGATGACGACAGAAGTCACAGGAGCTCTGCTCTCATCTCATTTGTTAAGATGTCGCCTCTCCAGACATATTTATAATTTTGCAGCTTGTGGTTCCCAATCATTTCTTGCTGTTAGATAAATACACGGCCGTGGGCTTTGGTGACATCACGGTAAACCCAGGGAGTGAGGGCTGAGGACTCTGGCATTGTGGGGCTTTGTCTGGCAGCTTTCCCCACGCCTGTGTGGTCACCCCTGCTGGATGATCCCAGTGGGAGATGGCTCTGGGGTAACGTGGGAAGTGTTTGTGTTTCCTTTCCCTTCTTCTGTTAGACTGGCATGGGTGGTGTGGTACCAGCTGATGGGCAGAGCACCCAAAGGGACTCTATAGAGAGCTGGAGATGTTTCTTGGGACAGGAATTGAGGATTTTGGCAGCCAGCACCCAAACTCAGAAGAAGAATTGGGATAATAGTGCTGTTTCAGGATTTTGTGTTGTTGTTTTTTTTATTTTATTTAATGCCTTGTGCCCATGTGTATCTGGCACAGAGATGGAAAGGACGCTTTATCTGCTTCATCTACAAATGGGTACCTTAAATCAAATATTTAAATGGATGGGAATAGGTGAGAATCTCTTTCTGGGTACATATCTCCATAGGCCAAATTCTTACAGCTCTGGGAAGAGGCTGGGGGATTTTATGTGAGAAATGAGCCCTGCAAGTGGGAATCCCCCCCTGACCCACCCAGCAGTGCCTTGTGCTCCCTGTCCTTCCCTGGGGAGCTGCAGCTGGAGCACAGAGGCACTGAAAGCTGCTGGCACAGTGCTGCTGCCTTCATGCCCTGCTGGAGCTCAGCCTGTTTCAGTCTTCACTTTGCATTATTCAAGCCCAAGTGTAATGGGGGATGATTGGAGTGGCAGGGAGGTGATGGTGCCTACTTATATGAAAGGCTCCTCCCAAAGAGCTGGGTGGGCTCTGGTCCCCTGCCAAAGCGAGATCCCATGGGGAGGGGAGGAACGGGGATGCCAAGGCAGGAGAGGCTCTGAGGAAAGTGTCCAGGCTGCTTCCAGCTGCATTTCCCAGGGCAGTTGTTGCTTTTCCTTGAGCTTCATGCTGCTTGGAGGTCCTGGAGGCCCAGCTCTGCCCTTGCCTTGCTAAACTGACCCTAAGGAACAGAGGTTGTTCCAATGTGAAGGCACCAATCTTCCTTGGAGTCTTCTGTTTTCCTGGGTGTGTCTAGCAAGGATTTTTCTCCTGCAGAAACCAGAAAAACTGGGAAAAACTGGTGGCTCCACCATCCTGTGCTGGCATCACTGGTGGAGCTCTGGGAGATCTGATGTTTGCATCTGTCCTGCAAACCACCAGGGATGCTGGTGTTCATCTCCTGAGAGCGCTGTGAAAACAACGCTGCTCATGGTACAAATATTCTTAGCATTCAAGGAAGGACAAATATTTTCTGCCTCTCCATGCCAAAAACAACAGGGGTGGTTGAGGGCTGTTTTCTGCTGCCATCTCCTCACTCTAGGGTGAGGCTCTGCTCTAAATAGGGCCTCGCTGTTTGTTCTGCCTCTGGATGCTGAATGGAGGCGTGGAAACCTGTGGGGAAGATTGCACTGGTCGTTCCATCTGTGCCTGAATGGGAAAAGCCAGCCCTTTGCATTCCTAATTTCCCCAAAAAGAGATGCCAGGTGCTGATTTCCTGCCTGCAGTTGGGTGGGATGGATTCAGAAGAGGCTGCATGTGGGTCCAGAGGAACCAGCACCATGCCAGTGTCAAACAGCGCCAAACCTTCACCAAGCCAGAGCCAAAGCAGTGCCAAACTAGAGCCAAGCCAGCACCAAACTAGAGCCAAGCCAGTGCCAAACCTGCACCAAGCCAGAGCCAAACCAGAGCCAAACCAAACTAACGCCAAGCCAGAGCCAAACCAGCTCCAAACCAGCGCTGAGCCAGCACCAAACCAGAGCCAAACCCATGCCAAACCAGCATCGAACTAGAGCCAAACCAGCTCCAAGCCAGCACCAAACCAGCTCCAAAGCAGAGCTAAACCAGCACCAAACCAAACTAATGCCAAGCCAGAGCAAAGCCAGCTCCAAACCAGCATCGAAGTAGCTCCAAACTAGAGCCAAACCAGCTCCAAACCTGCACCAAGCCAGCACCAAACCAGCTCCAAAGCAGAGCTAAACCAGCACCAAGCCAGCACCGTCAGTGCTCGTGCGGTGGGGAGAGCTCTGTGGGCCAGGCACAGGCAGCAGGGGAGATGGATGGGACTCTGGGCCAGTGCTGTGAGGTTCAGATAAAATCTGCAGTTCCCAGGGCAGGGTCTCAGCGCGCTGGTGTCGAGGCTAAATGGAGTTTACCCACTTGGGACGGGAGTGACGGGGTGTTTATCCATTTCTCATCTACACCAGGCAATGGGAATCATTTCTTTTCATATCCTATCTTGACACTGGGAGGGAGGAAGGGGGGATCACCGCACTGGGGGCTCAGGAGCAGGTGCATGGGGGTCTTGGGAATGCTGCCATTCTCTGTGGCGTTGGAGGGGGCTCTGGGCTTGCTGGGAAGTTTGGAAGGGGAGGTTTTTAACCCCAAATTGCTCCAAGGGTGTGCTGTTAAGGGGATGTCTGAACCCCCTGAGTTATGTTGTGCACTGTGCAGAGAGCACCCTCACTTGTGTTCTCTCTCTCCTGGCATCTTCTCTCATAATCATTCATTCTCTCTATAAACAGATTTCCCAGTAATGGTTTTCATTTTCTTTGAAGTGTCCCATTCATTCTGCTGCTCTGCCCATTCATGTGCTCAGGGTTCCTTGAAAGGAAGACAGACACAAACATCCAAAGTGCTTGAAATATGCTGGTGGGGGAGGGGGCAGGCACAGGCTTTTCTTTTCAAATATATCTATTTTAGGAGACTTTTTTTTTCATAATTTTATTTTTTCATCCTTTTTTCCCCCACCTAAATAATTATCTTTTTGATTATTATGTTGTTCTCCCCCCATACTGATCCTGGGGCAACCTGGTTTTTAAATTCCACCCCCTGCAATGTGTTCCTGCTGCTTTAAACTATTAATAAATTGAAAGCATGTTCTGGAGGCTGTTTTAATCCAGCCCCAAAGTTAAGCAGGTGCTGAAGTGCTTTGCTGATGGGGTGCATTGCTGAATTGGGGCCTTCAGGCTAAGACACGACTGTCAGCAGGGCTTGGTGGCTGGGCTTGCAGGAACACAAAGGAATATTTAGCCCTGAAAAACAGGAATTTTATTTCTCTGTGAGGGCAGGGGACTGGAAGGGCTCTAAGGAAGGGCTGCTGTTCTTTAGGGCCAGCATAAGCCCCAGTGCTGGTTATTTGTCACAACCTGTAACACTTCACCTGACCAGGATCCCCTCCCACTGCAGGACTAGCCCAGTTTTGGGGTGAATCAGTGCAAATGCTGCTCTACTCTGCCCCAGTGTCCTCTGTCATGCTTCTGTGGTGTCTGAACTTCTTGGGCCTTCCTCAGGGACAGGGATCCTCCTCCCTTGGGTGGAAAGTGACTTTACTCCAACACCTGGTGTCACCAAACCCATTTCCTTCCAATGGCAGGCATGGCTTGCAATTGGCCCTAATTCCATCCTCAAAGCCTTGTCCCAGCATAAGAGGAGGAGACCTCAGGATTCTGATCCTTTCCTAGGGAGGCTGAGTTTAGGTTCAGAGCAGAGAAAAACCCCCACCTTCTATGAAACATCACTATTGAGTCACAGCCCTGGGAGCCTTCACAAAACTCAGTGCCCCAAGCAAGTTCTCAGCTGTGCTTTTCTCTCTTGACACTTCTGCCCACACATCCAGGGCTGCACGAGGCATTTTGGGGCTCTATTTGTGGCCAGCCTGGGGTTTTTCTTAATTATTATGTCATGATGGACCAGGGGTTTGGTGTTGGGTTGGTTTTTATTAGGACATGTTTGGCTTTGGTTTCAGATTTTTAGGTAGTTCTGTTCTATGAGGCTCCAATAGGTTTTTTGAATCCCAGGCCTGATAGAAATGGGGAATTATTGTTATTATTGTTCCAACATTATGCCTAGTAGCAATAATAATAATAAAGGCTCATATTTGTGTGAGAGGCAAGCCCAAATTCTCTTTCAAGAGCCTCTGCTGGCTCTGGAGCAGGCAGGACCCCATTTCAGGTGGAAGGTTTTGCCCACTTGACTCAGAGGGGTGGGGTCTGCAGCCGATCTGGGTGAGGAGCAGAGCTGGGGGAAGGAGGCAGGAGCAAACCAGCCCCTAGCATACCACAAATGTGTTTTATATTGTAATATCAAACATTGGCTTCTTCTGTGTTTTCTGTTAAAACAAGTCATAAAAGGACTACTTAAAGGGGACTCCATTCCTATATTTTATATATACCCACAGAGAACATGTGGAGTGCAGATAATGGTGACCAACCTTCCCCCCCCACCCCTCCTTCATCTCCTCCATCTAATAAGAAAAAGAACAGAGCTGGTGTTAACACAGGAGGGGTTGTTAATCTATTCGGAAACGGATTTTCGGGGCCAGCCATACTATTTTTAATTTTTTTTGGCGGGCTTGAGAGGAGAAGGGAAGGGAAAGGGATGGGATGGGATGGGATGGGAAAGGATGGGAAGGGAAGGGATGGGATGCGATGTTCACCTCGCTGCTCAGGGGAGAGCAGCAGCGATGGCCGGGCAGAGCTGGGGGGCTCAGCCCCTCGGGGAGCCGCTGGAGGGGTGGGATGTAATCGATAGCAGGGAAGAGCTGTCACAATAGCAGGGTAGGAAACCGGCTATCCGGGACAGAGCCAGCTTTTAAAAGCCCCTAATCTGCCAGTCTATGTATTAAAGGGCTGATTTGAGGGGAGGACACGGCGGAGAGGGGTTAAAGAGGAGGCCTGACTCCTGTTAGCTCCTTCTAATGAGGCAGTTGAATAGCATTTAAAAGGGCTCCTGGCCTGGCATGAAATCTCACAAAGGAACCTCCTTATTTTAATGCACGCAACTGACTTTGCTTTACAAACACTTTTATAGTGTCCAGACACTTACAAATCGACCTGCAGTGATTCTCGATTTAATATGAAGTCTTGGGAAACATTAATGCGCTATTAAAAAAAAAGGAAAAAAAAAAAGAAAGTCTCTCAATAGATCTTTCTAGTCTTACAAACACTCTCAGAGTTCTTGAGTACTCGGCTCGGGGTATAAAATGTAAAGTCGTTTAAGGCTATTAATGGGGGGAGGGAGTCGATCTTGCATTCCGTGCCCGAGTCTCTCATTTGAGCTATTAACCTCCCGCTTGTAGTTGTTTGGTTTGTTCGGTTTCTTTTTCTTTTTTTTCCCCGAGTAAAAAGCAACGGATTTTGGCTTCGAGCAAGCATATTTAAAACCCCGAAGAAGGGCTTGTGTGTCGGCAAGTTTATCTTCCCCTCCCCAGCCCCCCCTTGATATGTCAGTTGGTTTAATAAAAAATCCCCTATTACCATCCCCTCCAGACCTCGGCTCTCTAATTATCCAACAATGAGAGGGAAGAATTTTAGGGGTCCAATCCTGCCAAGCGAAAAACTGGAGGGGATAGGAAGGGCGAGATCGGGAGCTGTCTGAAAGCAGCTTGGAAAATACCTTTTTCCTTTAAAAAAATTAGAAAAAAAAATTAAAAGAATCCGCGCAGTAGAAGGGAAACGGTTTAAATTGGCAAGCGAGATGAATGAGGGATGGAGAAAACGCGGAGTAAATGGTGGTGGAAGAGCTGGACACGGCAGGAAATGTGTAAATGTGTGCAGGGTGGGGATGCACCGAGCGTGCACAGCCCGTGCTGGTCCCGGGACAGACATTCTGCACTTTGGGAGCTGCATTCCCTGAGGATTTGTCCCTCAGACACGGAAAGGAAGGAGGAAAAAGCCAGACTGAGAGACGAGTGTTGTGATGAGGAATGGGCCGAGATTTTGGATGGGTTTTGGAGGAGGGAGTCGCTTTCCACAACCCGCTGCTCCCCGGCAAACCGCGCCGTTCCGAGCAGTAAAACTCATTTCTCACGACCAAAATTTTGGCTTTTTCCCCTTTTTACCGCCCGGCTGAGCTGGGCAGAGCAGTGCCGGGAGCCTGCCTGTGGGGCGGGGGGATAAAACCCAAGCCAAGCCCGAAGCACCCCACTCTCACAGCCCGAATTATCTCCTCTGAGCGCTGCTTTCGATAAGGCCAGACACAGGCGGGGGCTCCTCTTTTGTCTGCTTTTCCCCCGGCTCTCCGTTGGTTTTTCTTTTTTTTTTTTCCCCTTCAGGGAACAAAGAACCAATTTAAAGGCTGCTCTGGGCACAGCGCTGGTTGTGCGCAGAGGCGCAGGCTGAGCGCGGAGGCTCCGCTCCAGCGCAGCCGGGAAAATAAACAACGCTCTGTTTTATCTCTTTGCTTTCCCCCTTCTTCGATGAAATTCGCGGGAGGGGGAGTGGATCTGAGCATGCGAACAGCTGCTTAAAATCTAATATAGACAAATAGACATCTTGTATAACATTAAGTTTTAGTAGGCAACTCATTTATTTTGAAGTGCGCTGGCGAGTAGTTTGGCAAAGAGCTTTTCTCCCTTTTTTCCTGTTCCTGGAGAGTTTGCTGGGCTGAACTGGGATTTGGGAAGGAACAAGGCACTGTCCGTGAAGCTTTCCCAAGCCTCTGCTCGGTCACCTCAGTGCTCCCGGGGCTGGATCCCTTTCACCCGGGCGAAAAACGAAACAGGAAAATACCCCAAACAAAATTAAACGTAGGAAGAATACCGTGAGGATAAATGAAATATTTACTGTTTGGATAATTAGGGCTTCTGTAAATAACTTTAGAGAATCTTAACGCTTACAGCGTTCGAAGTGCAAAGTTTTGGGGCATCCCCTTCTTTAGGCTTGCGCGATATTAAACAAAAAAAGCCTGGCCCGGGGTATCTTGAGTTTGTAAATTCCTTAGGAAAAGTGGATTCCGCCGTGGGAAGCTGCCGGGGATGGAGCAGGGCGCTCTTGCCTCGGCAGGATGATCACACGGTCTGTCAAGGAAAGGATAATATTAATAATTATTAGTAGTAGTATTATTATTATTTTATAGGAATGTAAGTATTTTATAGGATCCAAGAGCACAGAAGCAAAAAGCAAACCTGTGTCCAGGCAGCCGTGGGGAGAGCGGCTCCAGACGAGAGGGTTGGAGTTCAGGGGGAATAAAAATAAAAAAGGCAAATAATAACTAGAAAATCAAGAATTATTCGTGGAGGTGTGTGCTGGCTGCTGTTACCCACCGAGCCTGCCTCTGTCTCTCCAGGCAACAGAGCCGCCGTCCTCCCCCAAATCCCTCCCTGAGCAGAGATTTTAGGGCTGGATATGAGGAAAAAGGGGGAAACTACAATTGTTTGTGAGCTCGTAGGGATAACAGGCCCCTGTGCCGCACCACCGCCTTCTCCTGCCCTCAACGTTTATTTGCACTGTCGAAAATTCCACGGGTTACCGAAATTTTTTGTTTAATTCGTTATGTATATTTACTTTTTTTCCCCTCTCGTTTGTACTAAGACAACCTGGTGAATTACTCGGTGGAAAACAGTCTGGGTGCCAGGATAAAGTTTTCTGCCGGATCAGGGGTTTGTTTGTTGGGGTTTTTTCCTCGCAGAAACCAATTTCTCGAGCTGCCCGTGCGGCGGCAGTGAGTGAATTCCCCACTGGACTTCGCCGCTTGGGGAAGGTGCGATCCGGGGCTAAAATCCGGCTGGGTTCAAGCTGGGGTCCTTCGAGGGATTTTTTAAAATAATAATTAAAAGGAGGTTCTTTAGAATAATAAGTAAAAAGCCTGAAGTACACGCATACACAAAAACACCCATATCTGGCCCGTTTAGGAGGGGGGAAATGTAGAAAGAAACCTGCGGCGTGATTAGAAAACGCCGGTTTTGGAGCAAGAAGGGAAAAGAGAGCGAGCAGAGCTTCGGGGGAAGCATCAACCCCCAAAGCGGTGCCTGGAGCTGCCCTAGGAATGGGAACGGAGCAGCAGCGGTTCCGCGGGCCGAGAGCAGCCGGGCCGGGAGCCGGGGCTGATTTATTGTGTGTTTGTTTGAAAGCGTTCCCCCAAACAGAAACAAACCATTGATCTCCCTGAAAGGCGCAGGGCCGGGCTCGGAGGTTTTGTGCCGCCGCTCGGAGCCAGGGAATGACAATTTTTCCTCTCGAAGCCAGGGAATAACAACTTTTCCTCCCGAACCCTTGGCTTGGCGGGGGAGGAACGCTCCCCTCGCTTTAAACCCGGCTTTATTTCGCCGCTTAAGAAGGCGAGGCAGCCCGCCCGAGCACGGAAGGTGCTGCCGGGTCTGTTATCCCTCAATTATAACTTCATTAATATCTCCTGCTCCCGGGGCAGCAGCGCCGGGCGGCAGAGACAAAGCGCGCAGCTCATCCCCAGGTATCTCCCTTCTTCTTCTTCTTCTTCTTCCTCTTCTGATTCTGATTGTCATTTTTATTCCATCCGCCGTGTGGGCGCATCCCGGATCCCTCGCTGGCGTTGGGAAGAGCCCCAAGGCCGAGGTGTTAACGAGGGGGGACCAAAGGGGAGCGGAGCGGGCGCGGGGCGGCCCCGGCAGAGCGCGGAGGAAACGCCTTGGGTTCCTTTACGGGCTCATTTTCTCCGAGGAGGATTTTACTGCACGCGTAAAGAATTTTGAAAAGCAGCGGTAAATATTTTCTCTTCTGGCAAGTTATTTATTGGCATGAAGAGAGGGTTGGGTTTTTTTTGTTGTTTTTTTTTTTTTTTCTCTCCCCCTCTTTGTAAAGCTACATGTGGTGACCATATAGGATCAGAAATAATGTGGCCTTTCTGGGTTTGAAGAACTGCTAATGTCATTAAAGGTCTTCCTAACACGCCAGCTAGGAGTTCAAAAAGCCTCGCCTTTTATCCCGAGCATATATTTGGTTGTTTATAAAGTGCAGACTTCCTTGTGCTTCAAGTGCATCGGGAGGATTCCTTAAAACTCCGTAGCCGGATCTGTTTTCAACTATATTCTTCTTTGGAAATTGGAAATCGGGCTGTTTAACTGGTGTCTTTCACACTTCTTTGCTGGCTGCTATTTTTATACATTTGACCGCAGATGAGATTTTCCCCCACACAGAAGCAAACAAAGAATTATCCCCTTTGCCTCGTATTGCACAAAATATCTGCGCCGACCACTAATTGTCCATTAGCGCTAATAAGTGGCTAAAACAATAGCGGGAGATAACCCGAGCAACCTGTCTTCTTTATTTTAATTTGACTTACTGAAGTCGGGAAGGTTTTGACGAAGACCCGACTAGACGTGTCCAGGGAATCTGTGTACTAAACTTTTGGACTGTTGATTTTGAGGGTCACTTATCTAAGCTAAGTTCAAAGTGTCACCTGCTTTAATCCCCTTTCTGTCATGCTCGGAGAGACTCCACACAGCACAGTTCGTTTCTCAGAACGCCTGGAAAAATCTCTCTGTCTCGATTTTTTTTTTTTTCCTCCCCATTTTCCACTCACAGATACGTTTAAGAATTTCTCCCCTCGATTCTAGACTTTTAGGGAAAACTCATTTGAATTCAATTATTAATATTTTCCGGGCATGCTCTTTCAGTGTGCCATTTGTAATATATTAGGATGAATTATATGTTGGGTTAAAAAAAAAAATAAAGGAAGGGGGAAAAAATGGCAAAAAAAGAGAAAAATCCGGAGAAAAAAAGGCCTATTCTGTTAAATAGAAACAAGATGTTCAAATATAGAATACATGAATTTGAAATCTGGTGTTTTCCACTCTCGAATGTTGATGGCGTTAAAAAAAAAAAAATCTACTTTGCTGCTTCTGCAATTTAAATCTTTAGGTAGAAACATAAATTATCCACCGGGATATTATTTTTAATTAAAATTCTCTTTCCTGAAGGAGTTGTTTTTAACTTCTCCTCGGTTTTCCTGAAGATTTTTCTTTTTCCCTCGGATTTCACATTTTCATTAATTGAGGGATTCTTAAGACGTGTCTTGCAGCGGGCTTGGTGTTTTTGAGACTTTGACAGAAAACAGCCCGCTCGCTTTGGTTTGGTTTGGGTGAATGGTTTTGGGGAAAATGCATAGTTTTAAAACAACTCAGAGGGAGTGGAAAGCTCAGAGCTCTCAATGAGCAGTGTTCACACACACACACAAATCCCGTGTTTTTTCAACCAGCTCTTGAATGTCAAGCTCCTCACTAAGGCTTTGGAGGGGCAAACCTAAATTTATGCCTCTCCAGGCAGTTAGAAGCACCTAAATAGAAAGGGAGAAGTGCTGAACCCTCCCAAAGCCGGGTGAGGACAAGGAGGACAGCCCCAAAGTTGAGCCCTTTTCCTCTCGCTGCCTGCATGGGACTTGAGCTGCCTTTATCATTTCCTCCCAGAGAAGAGCTGGAGCATCAAGGGAAAGTCCCTCTGTATCCCGAAAATCAGGGACTTGAAGCACTCGGTGGAGTTGAAAAGGTTTGTGTGGGGCAGGGCACCGCACCTGCTTTGTGTTGGATGGGGAGAAGGGCTGAGAGGAGCCGCTCCTGGGTAATCCAGCCCCACGAGTGTTCCTGGGGCACCCACAGCACAAAACACCTCCTGCTACCCGGGGACAAACCCTCAGGTGCTGGTAGAAGAGAGAGAGAGTGGTGGAAGAGTCCAGGATCAGGGGACTTTAAAGGACCCAACACCCCCAGGTTTTGCTGCCTTTTGGTTTGGTGTTTTCTCTGTCAGAGGTGTCCCCTCCTGCCACTTCAGGCTGAAGAGGCAACAGCACTTGAAAAGCAGTAAAAATAAAGAAAAACTAAGGAAAATCAGCTGCTTTTTGTATCCTGAGAAATAGGAAGGGAAAGAGGGATTATTTTGGTTACTTGAAGCTGGCAATCGAGGCAATGCCCTGTTTTCTCCTGGGGGCTCTGCAGGAGCACTGGGGTCCTCCAGCTCTGCTGACCTGGCTGTGCTGCTCTGCCCAGAGCCCAGCAGATAAGGCAGGCAGACAGGGACAGAGGGCACAGACAGGATTCTAGGGGCAGGTACATCTGCTGATCCCTCTTAGTGCTTTCATGGACTTTTTTGCTCTTTCCTGTAATTTTGGAATCAGTCATTCTGCTATCAGCTTGCTCTAGAGATGGATGAGTAACACCAGTGAGATAAAAGAGTCAAGCCTCCCTTTCCTGTGATTTGGCTGCTTTTTGTTAACAGTGCTGAGTGCCATTATTTCCCACAAGAGACATCTGGAAAATCATCAATGTGTGGTGGAGAAAGTGGCTCTTCTCTGCTCCGTGCTCCCCTTTGATCCAACATGGAGCACAATTCACTGCCTCTTGAGATCAATAGCTGCCATCCCAGGATATTTTTCACTCTCCTGTGCTGTGGCTGATTTGAACCACTTTAAGAAAATATGAATGTTAGCTGCTTTTTGTCTTAGATGGTGTTTATTTATGAATTTGTGACAGCAAGGCTGATGCCAGGAGGAGAATGGCATGGAGCAGCTGGATATCACAAGTACAAACATTTGAGCTGTTCCTCTGAGCTGGGTTGGCTTCACCTTTGTAACAGCACACGACTGGGGATTTGCAGAAGTCTGGGTGGGCTCTGCAGCCTCCCAGCAATCAAAGCACAGATCTCCAGAGCCAGCAGCATCAGCTGCTGTGGTTTGAGCTGAAGCTGCCTACCTGGAGCAGGGTTCAGGGCTCTTTGGATCCAAAAGGGGGGAGCAGAGCAGGAAGGGTTGTGTGTGTGCTGGAGTTCAGCAGGAGCACTAAGTTGTGCTCTGGTTTTTCTAACCAAGAGAGGCCACCCTGTGATTTGTGGGCTGTGTGCAGCCCTCTGGTGCTGTGGCTCCTGAGCCAGGGGTTTGTGGTGGTCAGGCAGTGGTGCCTGAGGCTGCCCCTGGGTTGGCGTGGGCACCAGTCAGGGCTGGCACCACACCCAGCCTGGTGTCCTGCATCCCTGAGACCCCAGTCCCTGTGGCACCCACTCCCAGAGCCTTCCCCACCCCTGCTTATTGATTCCTCAGTGAGGAGACACCTGGGTGGGTGTGTGAGGATTTTCCTGGAGAAAGCAACTCTCAGATACATGGGAAATGCTGACCTGTGCATTCACTGCACAGACTCAGAGAGGTTTGCCTGCTGGGTACCTCTGCTCCCCAGCACTAAATCCTGTAGTGCTCGACCTGTAAGGTCCTGCTAATATGGGCAGGATCAAGCACAGGCCTACAAAGAGCAAGGGAGGTCATTATTTTCACAGGAACTGCAAGTTGGACCCTAAATCTTCAGAAGAGAGCAGTGCCTAGAAACCAGCTGTCTCATATATCTGCTGTGCTGAACTGGTAGCAGGGAGGGGAGAATAAAAATGTGTTTTGCAGTATAATATTGCTTTGTGCCTCTAAAAAAGGCTTCTAATTTTATGTTTTAAAGGCAAACATTGCAGCTAATTGAAGAGCAGAGAAGGAAAAATGGATCTCCTTTTCTAAGTGCCAATAAGACTGGGTTCTGGGCCAGTGGTTCTGTGAGAGGTCTCCATTTACTACCTGTCCTAAACCTCAGGTATTTTAGAAGGAAAATGCCTGCCATATATTAAAGAGAAAAGTCATTAAATGGATGTCAAAAAAAAAAAAAAAAAAGAAATAGGACAGAGAAAACCCATATGAGTGAATTTATGGCTTGCTTAGGAAGCACAAGGTAGCACTGAGAAAACATGAATGGGAACAGGGGGCATCCATGCAGGGGAAAAGGCTTTGACCACTTACTGCCTTCCCAGTGCTGACCTCAGCAGAGCTCCACCAGCATGGCAGTGTCACTGTCCCAAACCTCCTCCTGCCTTTTCCCTCAGCCCCCTCACTTGAAGAGCAAAACCTTCCTCCTCCTCCTGCTCCTCCTCGTGTTCCCTGGGAGTTGGATTAGGCCCCATGCCCAGAAAGTCTCTGGGATTTTATTGCTCTGTTGAATGCACCCATTTGCCTCTGGAGGAAACTGCTCAAGCAGCCCTGAGCCAGCAGGAAAGTCAGGGCTTTGTGGGCATCCAGGCAGGAGCCAAACTAAACCAGCAGGAGGCAAAGGGAAATGCTCCTGGGGACAGTGGATTAGGAGCAGGGGCTTGGCTTTGGGCAGGAGGATGCAGGAAGAGAGAAATGTGGAATTTCAGCCATCAGCTGGGTGGGAGCAGCGTCCAGTGTGGTGTCAGAGCAGCACCGAGGTGGGGACACCCCTGTGGGCAGGTTAGGTCTGTCCATGGGAAGGGCTGGCCTCTTCCCCAGCTTCCTGTGGTGCCAGGGGTGTGGGCAGAGCTCAGAGCCTGAGGGTTCCCTCTAAATCAGGGAGTGGGACTGAGCTGGGCAGGAGACAGCAGAGGCACTGAGCTGGCACTGAGCTGTCCCTGCTGTCAGCTCCTCTTGAATGTCAGGCTCTCCTTTTGGACATCCAACTGGAATGAAAGATCTGAAATTCCCATCCTAGAGGACATCTGTCCTGCCTAACCCATTTCCTTCTTGCCCTCCAGCTCAGCCATGAGGTGCTGTGGCCCTGCCATGGGATCAGCCCCAGGGCTGGGCAGGGCCATGGCAGGGGCTGATGGTGATGAGCTGATGGTGATAAGCTGATGATGATAAGCTGATGGTGATAAGCTGATGATAAGCCCAGCTCTGCTCACATCAGGAACCCCAGAACTGGTGTCCCAGCAGATGCTCTGTGCTGCTGCTGCTCCTCCTCAGGCCCAACCCCTCTATCCCACCAGCTCCAGGTGTTCTGAAGGGAGGAAATCAGCGAGCACCAGGTGGAGCAGTGACTCCCATCCCACACCGTGAGCAGCAGCCGTTGAATGGAGCTTGGTTTGTTGTTTTTCTCCTCAGCTTTGAGCCTGGTTTGATGGCCCAGCTCAGCTCTAGGGCAGCCCCTGTGGACAGGAGTGGGCTGAGGAGGAGGAGGAAGAGGAGGAAGGTTTTGCTCTTCAAGTGAGGGGGCTGAGGGAAAAGGCAGGAGGAGGTTTGGGACAGTGACACTGCCATGCTGGTGGAGCTCTGCTGAGGTCAGCACTGGGAAGGCAGCAAGTGGTCAAAGCCTTTTCCCCTGCATGGATGCCCCCTGTTCCCTTTCCCTGCCTCTCCTCCCACCATCCCCACAGCTGCTGACTGCTCACACCCAGCAGGGTCTGGCGGTGGGGTGGGCAGGCTCAGCTGGGCTGATGGTGGATTAACCCCATAAAATATGGCAAAGAAACTGGATTTTCTGCCAGATCAGGCACTGAGCTGGCCACTTTAGGGCTGATCCCTCAGGGTTCTGATCCTTTCTCTGATTTGGAGTGGTTTTGGTGTGACCAACACAAGGGAGGTGGCTTCCACCTCTTTCTGTGTTGTGGAGGTGAAAATGGGAGCAATAGCAGCAAGAATCCTGCTCTGAGCTTGGTGGGACAGACAAAGAGTTCGGGAGGGAGCAGCTTTGTTTTCTCCTCTGCTGCTGATGTGCCCTGTGGTCTCTGGCTCTTCACCTCATCCTCCTGGGCCTGCCCTGTCCCATCCTCCTGGGCAGGAGCTCTGGGGAGCCAGGGCCAGCCCCTCCCTGTGTGTCTGTGGGATGCTTCGCACGGTGGTGTCTGTCACGGGGTGGCCTCTGGACTCTATCACAGCCCCACTACTATTAATAATCCACAGGATTAGAAAGATAAGCCAGCTACAGCAAGGCTCGGGCTTGTCAGTGCTGTCCACTGCCTTGTGGTATCTCCTAGGTGGGGGAACTGCTCTGCTCTGTTTATTTACAGTCCATAACTTTGCAAATGGGCTCATAGAGGCTCAGCTTTTACTTCTTTGCAAACCCCTCAGCGTAGGAGACATCTGTGCTGACAGAATTATCTTTTTTCTTTTTTTTTCTTCTTTTTCTTCCCCCTTTGCCTACAATGGTGCCTTTAAGGAGAGCTGGGCTTTAATTGGAGGCTCAGATGGATCCCTCCCCCTTGGCTTGGGGGAGGATGCCTGACAAGTAGCCTGGAAGTAAAATCCAGGCAGATTGAATCCGTGTATCTCAGCCAGGAAGCCCAGGATGCCAAATATTTAATACCTGTTTCATCCCCAAGACTCAAAATTACTTTATTTATCTCTGTGTGAAGCACAATAAAATCCTGCCTTCTTCCACGGGCTGTATTTCAGAAAAATATATAATTTTCAGTCAAAAAGCAGCTTGGGGTTGAGGTGCCTGCTGGCTTGGCATGGCCAGGGCTCCCTCCTGGGTGTCCCTAAGCACAGGGGGCTCCTGGTTTGGCATGGCCAGGGCTCCCTCCTGGGCTCCCACAGCTCTGTGGGATGCTGGCAGAGCTGCCCGGGCGGGCTGGAGGATCCCTGGGGTCACAGCAAGGTGAAAGTTGTTTATTCCCTGCTGCAGGATCTAATCCAAGCTGGAGCACAGGGACAGCCCCTCGCTGACTGATCTCCCTCTAGGGGCACTTTTCCTTTTTTTTTTTTTTTTTTTTGATGTGATACTAAGTGGATTTTGTCTCCTGGCTGATACAAGAGGGTTTTTTTTTCCTCCCTCCTGGTGCTCCTTTTGCAAAGGAGAAAGAGCAGCTCAGAGCAGGGGTTTAAGAGGCAGCACCATCCATGTCCCTGTGCACCACCTGAGCATGGAGCCCAGGCACAGCACAGGGATGATGCTTACATGTGCACAGACACATTCCTGCTCCTTCCCCCTACCCAGGCAGGGCTTCCCAGCCGTGAGGTTTGAGGATCTCAAACACCTGAACATCACAAAAGGATTTTTTGTGCTGCAGAGGTTTGCTGTCCCCAAAAATCCAAGGATTCGTGAGACCCTGCAGCTCCTTCCAGCTGTGGGACCTGACTCAGCCCAACCCAGCAGCCAAAGTGTAACTCACACATCTCTCTCTTCTTTCCTGCTCTGGGATGTGACAAGGGGGGTTTAGGAGCTGCTCTGTGTGTGGGAAGAGGGGATGAGGTGCACATTAGGAGATCTCACCTGGGATCAGCATTTCCATCCCCAGCCATGCCAGGGAGGCTGTGCCAGGGGAAAGGGAGGAGAAGGGGTGGCCAGGAGCCTCCCTGGGCTTGCCTGGCTGCTGGCATGGAGGCACAGCTCCCTGCTGGGCTGTGTGTCAGGCACCTGAAGTTTCTGCACCTCCTTCCTCCTCTGCCATCAGTCCAAGGATGTTCCCTGCCCCACTGGTGGGATCTCAGCTCCCTGTGCCCCCTGGCTCTGTGTAAATTTATTATTCCATGTTCCTGGAGGAGAGCTTTGCCCTGTGGTCCCTCTGGCTGCCGTGTAATAAATGTTATTTATTATTCCATGTTCCTGGTCCCTCCTGGCTGCTCCCAGCATGGGCAGGGTGGTGCAGCCCTTCCACAGAGTGAGCTCCCCCTCCTCAGTGACCTCCCCTGCCACAGCAGGCCTCAAATGCAGGTTTGGGAAGGCTAAATGAGTGAAACTGAACCAATTTGGCTGTCAGACTCGTTCTTGAGGGGGATTTTCTGCTGTCTATGCAGAGGTTTGTTGCTGTGTGTGCAGCTGTTCTAATGATGCTCCTCTGGGGATTCTCTGAACCCAATGGCTTGTTCCCAGTCCATGTGGCACAGGAACTTTGTTTCTAGGAGTGACAGCATGGAAATGGGACCAGACACCCCAAACTGAGAATGGAGAGAATCAGAGAGATAAATCAGCTGCTGGAGGCAGGTCCAGGTATGCAGGACTCGTCCCCTTCCCTTAGGGGAACAGGCTAAGCACTTGTTCTGCACCAAGCTGGCATCTTTGGGAATGACCCCAAATTTATGATGCATAACACTGAGCACATCCCTAAAACAGAGTGATTTTCACCTACAAAATAGATTAAAGGAGGGTTTATTTAGTTCCTTATTCCCCAGGTTTGCTCCAGGGTGGAGCCCTTCACTGCAGCTTTGGATGTGCAGCAGTGCCCACACCATGCTCCAGGCTGGTCCTGCTGGTTTAAGGTGCTCTTGGACTCTCTGGAGGGTGGCATTGGGGCTCTGGGAAATTTCTGGAGTCAGATTTTAGGGATCTTTTGGAGATTCTTCATTGGCATCTCCCCAGACTGGAGTCTCTCACCCCAGAGAGCTCTTGCTGCTCTCCCCTCTGACGGCACTGGGGCAAGTTAATAAATGATTCCAGGGCTTCCTTGGGTGGTGCAGACCTGCTGACACCCAGGGTGACCCTCCCTGCTGCTGACTGCCAGGTGACCCCCCCAGAACACAGGAAGCACGTCTGGGAGAGCTTGTCCCCACCCTGGGAGCCAGATGCAGGACTCTGGTGACAAGGGCACTGTTTACAGGAGAGGGGAGGCCCCAGGGTTTTCACACTGGGATTTGGGAATGTTCCCCCCACCCTGCTCCTCCTGAGTAGTTGGTCAGAAGTGTTTATCAAGGGCTAGAAAGGAAACCTGTGTGTATAATACCCCAGACCAGAAAGCCAGAAAAATCTCCCTGAAACCACAGGGTCAGCCTGGCAGATTTGCAGCATTAATTTACTGCTGGCTTAAACAAATAGAGGCAGGTTTGCACTCCTGCCTCCTCCTCTGCCATCCCACACTGCAGAGAGCAGCCAGGACAGCAGCCAGCTCTGCTATCAGGGTCTCTGCCCAGCTCTGGGTGCTCCTTGCTGCTCACCTGTGCCCTGCCAGAGCCAGAGGTGAGGCTCACATGGGAATTCCCAGGAGCCACAGCATCCCCACCCAGGATCCAGCATCAGGATTCCTCATTCTGGAGTGAAATTTTGAACAATCTATCCCTCAGCATGGATCCCTGAGCTGCTGCTCTGGCTCTGGTGATGCCTCAGGTTTGAGCTTTTGTATTTTTCAGATTCTGTGCTGCTTTAGTGTGTAATTCTGAGCTTCATATCAGGGGATGGTATAGAGTAGCTAGATTTATATATAGTAATAGTAGGTGGCTACTACTAGTAGCTAGTAGCAAACAATTCCTTCTCTAGCTGGGGACCAAAGACAAATGATCCAAATTTCAGGCCCAAGAGCAAAAATAACATGGACTGAAGAGAGAAAAACAAGAAGGATGGAACTGCATAACCTAAAGCTGCAATTGCACAATTAGCTCCAATATGCAAAAGGAGCAGAAGTTATAAAAGTGAGAGACCCTGTGACCTGTCCTCACGATGGAGCAATGATTCCTGCTGGAATCCCCCTCCCCCTGAGGGCCAGGGGGGCTCAGGACCTTCCTCATCGAGGTGCTGAGTTAATTGTCCCCATCGAGGCTCTGGTGCAGGAAATGCTGCTGAACTCTGTCCCCACCTCCCCCGGGTGATGTTCATTGCCCTGAGCCTGTCCCTGCTGCTCTCCCATCCCCTGCAGCTGAGAGGGAGCCAGGGAGGCTGGGGAAGGGCAGGGCACCCCTGATCCCCTGTCCTGCTGCTCGCTGAGCCTGCAGGAAATCAGCTCCAGGGATGCCTTGGGAAGGCTGGCCTGGAACAGAGGCTGGGCAGAGAGGATAAAGTAAATATCCTTTAAAGAATAAAGTAGGGATTTATTAAAAGGCTCAATGGATCCACCTTGGGCAGCACAAGAGCCCAGCCAGGGCTGCACCCAGGATGAACCAAAATGGTCACAAAAATGGACAATTGGTCACAGGGTCTCACTTTTATAAGTTCTGGTCCATTTGCATATTGGAGTTAATTGTCCAATTGCAGCTTTAGGTTATGAAGTCCCATCCTTCTTGTTTTTCTCTCTTCAGTCCCATTGTTTGTGCTCTTGGGCCTGAGATTTGGATCATTTGTCCCTGGTGCCCAGCTGGAGCAGGAATTGTTTTGTCTCCCTACTCTGTGCAGAGAGTTCACCATCCCCTGATATGAAGCTCAGACCCACACACTAAAGCAGCACAGAATCTGAAAAATACAAAAGCTCAAACCTGAGGCATCACCAGAGCCAGAGCAGCAGCTCAGGGATCCATGCTGAGGGATAGATTTTTCAAAATTTCCTTCCAAAATGAGGAATTCTGATCCTGGCCTGTGTGGGGATGCTGTGGCTCCTGGGAATTCCCATGTGAGCCTCACCTCTGGCTCTGGCAGGGGCACAGACATCCTGCTGCTGTGGGATAGTCAGGAGTGGCTTAATATTTAACTCAAATTTATATCAATGCTCCTAAAAACGTCCTCACTGAGGGTCATTCTGCCTCTTTAGGATCATAAAATGTGGGAGACATAAATCATGTCTGCTTGGACCTCCCTTTTACATCTCCTCTCTGTAATTGTGGGATCTGAAGAGGGGTGTGAGATATTTAAATGTGTGCTGAGAGGAGAGGAATGGTTGGGATCAGGGCCAGCTCTAAGCTGGGACAGGAAGGGTCTGTGGTGGTCAAAACCTCTGCTCCATCTCTTGAATCTGCCTTTAGGGGGGGATGCTGTGGCTTTGTCAAGTCTGTCACTCAAATCAGGGGGTTTTCCTTTGGAAAAGCAGCTCCATGGGAGTGGGTGGATGTCACACACCATGGGATGCCCTGGGAAGGTTCCTGCAGGATTTGGAGCAGAGAGCAGCATTTCTGCTGCTCCCAAAGGCAGGGGTTGGCAGCTTGGGATATCCTGGGGAGCTCCTCTCCATATATACACAGATTTTATCATATGCACCTTTTAAAAGTTACAAATGCATTTCTTAAAATCCAAACAGAGATGAAATTTCTCATCACAATATCAGAATTGCTCATTAAACAAAAAAACAAAACCAAAAACATTAATCTTTATAATGGGCCAGTGGGTCAGCACTGGCCTCTGTGAGAAGGTGACTTTGCTGTGTGGGTGCCAACCCCAGGTTATTTGTCTTTGCAGGAATTACAGCTCTGGTCCAGATTGTGTTAGCAGCCCACTGCAATCTCCTTGAAACCCCCCAAAAATGGGGATTTAGCCCAAGGAGAAAAATCTGAGCTTTGGAGCAGAAAAGAGGAGCATCTTTGTTCTCCTTTGTCTTTAATTTCTTTTCTCATCTCTTTGAGTAGACCCTTCCCTCCCTGGAAGGTGCTGCCACTGTGCTCACGTTTCCAATTCCAAATCCCAGCACTGGGATAAACTCAGTTGAGTTTTGCAAAGGGCTGGAGGTGGTGTCAGGGCCATCTGCTCTCCAGGCCATTAGAAGAATTTGCAGGGTAAAGCTTTGCCATGTGTTCCCTGCAGATTACACACACCTTTGGCTGTGCTCTTGTTGTTAGCTGCTCATTATTGGGGGGTTTGAAAAGCTTTCCTTATAAATGCCCTGGGTCCCAACCACACGTGTTGTATCAGTGGTTTTATAATGACCCATTTGGAATTATTTAGCCAGGGAACCTTGGAGTTTTTTTCCTTTCAATGTGTCCTTGTAAGATGCCCAACTTCTACAGTTAGTCTATGAATGTACCCACACTATTAGATCCACTTGTTTATAATAGCAACCAAATGTCTTCAAATATTCAAGCCTCCTTTTATTTTTTACAGCACTGGCAATAAGCCTTTACATGTTAACTCTTGGCCTCTCTGGGTAACCTCTTATTTAAAAGCAACTTAATTGACTTTACCAGGCCTGGGCTATTTTTCATTTCTTCCTAGAGGACTCATTACTGGAGATGGATGTTTATAAACTGGATCTGGATCCTTCTCCCTCTCTCTCTCTCTTTCTCTCTCTCACACACACACACACACACACAAAACCAACCTATTTTACCCCTTCCTGCCTGTTTACATTAGCAGGCCATAATCATATTCATGGCTTCACATAGTTTGGCCAAGATTTTTGTAGTGGTGACCCAGTGGAAAGTGAAAAAATCAAATAGGTGAACAGCAAGTGCTGAAAGAAAAGAGGAAATGCTGAAATACTCAGGATTTTAGGGATCTGTGTCTAAATGAAACAGGCAAGAGTAGAATAGAGGTTTGATTCTTTAGAGCAGGTAGGATTGTGATGTCAAACAGGTGTAAAGCAGTGGTAAACTCAGCCCAGTGTTGGGCTTTTAATTCCTTCTTTCCCTTTGGAAGTAGTGGTATCATAATTATTTAGGAAAAAAGGTGACAATTCAGGTCAAGCTACAATCCTTGGGATAACATCCTCCAAAATTCTGCCCAATAACCTGCAAAAGCTTAAGGCATGAGAATTTCATCTGTGTAAAACTGCTAAGAAGGACAAACTCAAACCCACAGCTTTGGAGTATTTAATGCATCAAACCCTCAGCCCAGCCTGTGCTGTAAGAATTTTCCTGGTGCTATTGGATGCACTCTGATTTCCATCATAGAACATCTGGTGCTTTGTGGTCATGTCCCTGGCTCAGTTTAAACCCACAGACCTGTTCTGGCAGAGGGGCTCCCAAAGCCTCTGTGTTTGTTCAGGGTCTGAGCTGCTCTGTGTAACCACTGGGAAGGCCACACTGCTCTTGTGCACCTCCTGAAATTCCTATGGGGCACGAGGGAGGTAGAAACACCCATTCTCCATCCTCTTTTTGCCCTATTTTCACTTTACACCTGATCAATTAGGGGATTTTTTTCATCATTTTAAGTCCCTGGGCAGCAGAGAATTGCAGCACCTTCCACCCTTCTCAGGCCAGCAGAATTCCTGGGGAGGATTTTCCTGCTTTTTGTTTAATTTACCCACATTCTGTTGTGTCTTGTCCTCTTTCCTGGGCCAGTTCTTGTTCACCCAGCAGGTCCCCAGCAGCTGCCACTGCTCTGGAGAAGGATTCAGCTGTGGGGTCCCAGATTTCTGATGAGATGCTTTTCCTCCTGCTTCAGCCCCTCACAGACTCCTCATGGTTATGTTATGTTTTTTCAGAGCTCCACAAGATGCTCCTGGAAGAGCTGAGAGAGAAAAGTGGGCAGCCAAGCTCCAGGTTTGTCAGATTTATCTTATTTACCAAGATCTGGTGTCTCCTGCACCACTCTCCCAAACTCAAACTGATCCAGACTGATTTGATGACACCTGCCAGAAGCACAGGGAACCCCAAAACATCTGGGGGCTTCCCTGCCTTGCTGTTGAACCCTACCCTCAAAATTAAGGGTTTCTCCTACCCTTTTCAGCACAGCAGCTCTCTTGGTTGTGTTCCAGAGTCCCTCTGGGTGTTTTTGGCTGTGCCCAGCAGGAGGGTGCAGTCCCCTGTCCCACTCTGTGTGTGAGCAGCGCTCCTGCTGTGGTCCCTGCCCTCCTGCCACCCCTTCCTGCAAACTCCAGCCTCACCTTCTGCCCCATCTCTCTCTGGGACTAATAATTCATTTTTACTGGGTTGTGGATAAAACCACAATTAAAGATTCTGGGGTTTGAATGATCCTCCAGCCACCTTTCCCTGAATTTCATCATCACAAATAATTTTGGGCTCTTTCTCTGTCCTTACTTCCTGCTTTTCTCTGTCATTTTCCCTTCCCTTTTTAATCTTCTCTTGCCTTTCATGAGCTCCCTTAACTGGGTAGCATCTGCCAATTTTATTAATGGGCTGTGTAATCCATTTACTGGGTCATTAATGAAAATATTAAATAAGGCCAGACCTAACAAAAGATCCTTGGAGTACTCTGCAAGATACCTCCCACAAGTGTAACACTTGGCTTGGTGCCTTTCTGGCAGGTCTGAATCCACAAAGCAATGTTCTTATTATTGTTATTATTATTGTTATTATTGCTGGCACGAGGTGACAACCAGAAATCCCAGCCAAAGGCCAGGTTTCTGTGGCCATAGGCATGGTGCACACATGCTCTGGTTATTTATTGGAAAACAGCAGAGTTTCTCTCTGAGGGGGGGTCTGGTTTGGTGCAAGAGCTGCACAAAGAAGAGGCAGTCCCAGGGTGGTTGCAGCATGAAAAAAGTGACCTAAATGAAGGATGGGAGGGGTGACAAGGGGATCAAGGGCACTGCCAAAGGTTTGCCCTCTGACAGTGCCCCTCAGGCAGAAATCACTTGTCTCCATCTGCTTGAGTTTTCCTTCTCAAAGTGTGTCAGTGCTGGATGCTTCAAGACCAGTCCTCAAATCACCCTTTTTGTAAAGCACTGAAGCCCAGAATTCTTAAGGGGGTGTGGAAAAAAAAGAAAATATAGAAACCATTCAGTGTCTTCTGCTGCTGCTTGCTGCACAAGCTGAGTGCCTGCTAGGAGACATCAGCAGATGGGATCAGGTTGATTTTTAGGAATCCCAAGTAGACCCCAATGAAGGGGACCATGAGGGGAGCTCAGAGCTCAGCAGGTGGTGGCACAAAGCCACAGCAATCTGGACAGGGAGCAGAGGGGGAACAGAGCAAAATGCCCAATGAAAGAGGTTCTGGTGGATTTTCTGCTGGAAAATGTGAATTTCCAGAGCTGCTTTTACCCATCTCCCAGTCAAAATCCCACTGTTCAGGCTTTTAAGATCTCGAGTTAATTAAGATCAGTGCCTGGATATGTAAATTGTGTGTACCAGATGTTTGAAGAAATATTTGTGTGCACACCCCCTGTTGTTTACTGACAATTCTTTTCATATCAGCACATTTATCAAACCTCCTGGATGCTGCAGGTTTAAGGCCTTAAAGCTGCATTTTGGGAAACCTATCCCAGTGGATGTGGATACAATATTTTTATATATTCTCCTTTCCAGGTGCATTTCCCACAATGTCTGTGTGTACACCAGGACCCCTCCGTGGCTCTATGGGGCAAAGTCGTTTTTGTAACTTTTGCAGCTCAACTTGAGCAGCTTGCAGGACCTGAAGTCCAGGCAAAAAAAAAACCAAAAAACAAAAAACAAAAACAAAAAAAAACCAGGAAGGGTTAGGGGTTAGGGTGGGGAGGAGAAAGAGAGGTTTCTATGGCAAAGAAGAAATTTCTGACCACGTTCCTTTTATTGGCCTGGAGGAACCCTCGAGATTAACAACCAGCAACCCCCCCCACTCCCTGCCAGCCACCCCCCTGCAACCCCGGGACCTGAAACAATCCGGTAGAAGGTGTGACTTCAAACTCGGTGGTAGGGATAAAGAGAAAGGAAGCCGGAATGTAAGCACTTGTGTGATGTGATTATTCCCAGAAATGCCTCGACATCTCCCCGCTGGCCCAGCCCGGGGCCGCGGAGCTCGCAGCGAGGCGCTGAGCGCGGCTCTGCGATACCTTATCGGGCCGGGCCGTGTCCCCGCGTAGTTCCGAGCGGAAATAGGGCCGGGAGCCAGCCGGGCCCTCTGCCAGGGCTGCTCGGCATCCATGAGAGCTCTGCCGAGCCCCCCGCCAAGGTAAAGGGGCTCCGCTGCACCCCCCGGCCCGGCCCGCCCGGGGACCCCGCTGGGCTGGGCTGGGCTGGGCTGGGCTGGGCTGGGCTGGGCTGAGCTGGTACCCAGGGATGGCACCTGGGATGGGGATGGGGATGGGGAATGGGGGTCCCCAAGGCCCTGGGCACGACCTGACACGCGTGGGGCGGATCCCACAGCGCGACCCACCCGTGTGGGCAGCGAGGTTTGTTTGGGGACCCACCCGTGTGTGCAGGGAAATTGGGGTGCATGGGCTGGGGGCGTTTGATCACTGCTGCTGGGCTTGCTGGCCGTCCCCAGCAGAGGATGAGGAGAGGGGGGAGATTCTGGGGTGGGTTTGGGTGTGAAGTTTTGGGTGTGAATATACCTAAAGATGCTCTGGTAGAACTCCCCATGGTGCTTCTTCAGTGCTTGATTTTGAATTTATTCACCTGAAGTGAGTGGTTTGCCAACTCTGATCCCATATGGCAGGAGAGAAAAACAATATGCCTATTCTCTCTCATATATATAGTATTTTTTTTCATTATTTAAATAATTTCATTTACAGGGGAGGTAGAAGCGAGAGAGGACTAATGTAGAACAGGTGTTTTGATTTCACGTTCCTCTTTGAAAAGCAAATCTTGCCATTTGGAGCCCCTATTCGCCCTTGGTTGGTGAAGAAATTAATAATAGGGGTTGTTTAGGAATTCATCAAAGAAAACCCCATCCCCTTTCTCCACCTCCCCTTCCCTGAGCCATCAGTGGGATCCAGCACCCCCTGATTGGGGACAGCACAAAGCTTTGGCGGTTGATTTTTTTTTTTTTTTTCAATTATTATTTATTCATTATTTTCACGTTGATTTTATTTTCCAATGCGCTGTTTGGCGCTGTGATTTAGGACCTTGGCACGGAATGAGAGGGGCTGGCTCTTCCTCGCCGTGGGGATGGGGCGAGCAGGGAGAGCCAGCCCGGATGCGGAGGGGCGGCGGCTTTCCCGCAGCATTCCCGCAGCATTCCCGCAGCATTCCCGCAGCATTCCCGCTCCATTCCCGCAGCATTCCCGCAGCATTCCCGCAGCATTCCCGCAGCATTCCCGCTCCATTCCCGCTCCATTCCCGCAGCATTCCCGCAGCATTCCCGCTCCATTCCCGCTCCATTCCCGTTCCATTCCCGCTCCATTCCCTCTCCATTCCCGCTCTATTCCCGCTCCATTCCCGCTCCATTCCCACTCCATTCCCGCTCCATTCCCGTTCCATCCTCATTCCATCCCCGTTCCATCCCTGTTCCATTCCCGTTCCATCTTCGCTCCATCCCCGTTCCATTCCCGCTCCATTCCCTCACCATTCCCTCACCATTCCTGGACCATTCCAGTTCCATTCCCGCTCTATCCCCGCTCCGTTCCTCACTATTCCTTCCCTGTTCCCTCACCATTCCCTCTGGGAGCCGGCATGGGAACACACGTGGGTTTAGAGAGCTGCCCCCGAACCCCGTCCCCGACCCTTCCAGGGATCTGCCCTCATCTCCACCACTGCTCGTGCCCAAGAAGTAGCTCAGAATAAATATATATAATATAAATATATAACTATATAAACAAATATATAACTATATATTACTATATATATATATAAATAACTATACTTATATATATATAAATAAATATAACTGTACATATATATACTATATACACATGTACAGAAATAGCAAATAAATATATACATGTTTATATATATATATATAAATATAGCTATACTTATATATACTGTATATATAATATATTTATATATTTATATATTTCTTCTCTATTTCCGCTTCTCTCCTACCCCGTGAATAATAAAAACCACAGAACCGCGGCCCGAGGGCTCCGTGTGTCCATCGGGTGACACAAAATGTGTCTAAATCTTGTGAAGGTGCCAGGGGCAGGGGGTTCATTCATCCCCAGCTCCCAGAAACAACTCGGAGACACGGGGATGAACGAAATCTTTGAGTTGGTTTTGGATTGTTGTTTTATTTGTTTTCCATTTTAATCGTTATCATCCATCAGAATAAAATGTGGTTTGATGATTTTCCCGTTGCCCGAGAGCTTCAAGGTTCCTCCCCGCTCATCTCCCGAGGTTCACAAAAATGAAAAGCAGTGGTAGGAGTGAGGTAAATCGTTACATCGGGGGAAAAAAAATGTTTGCACTGGGGTGATTTGGAGTAAAACGGGGACTGGAGCATTAACATCGAGTTTGTAAAGCGAGGGTAACAAGTGCCACCCCGATTTGGGGGGGCCGGTTTTAGGACGGGGTTTGAAATAAGCCTAAAACCTGAGTAACTCCCGGCTTATATTCGCCAGTGTGAGGATAAAATGAATTCAGGATCCTAAATGATGTTTGCGCCTAAACTCAGCCAAATTAACCAAATATTTGGCAGTTCAAGGGCCCCGTTTTGCTCTCGATTTCAGGGCTTGGGCTGCTGCTGTGGGAAAGCCGTGGGTAAATGCATCTCCGAAATTTGATTTCTGCAGCCTGATCCCGCTATAGGTGCTTGTGCCCAAGCAAATTCCTGCCTGCCGCTGCTGCCTGCTCCGAAAATAAATAGATTTTCCTGGAGCCCAGGGCAATTTTCTCCATCCTTCTCTTGGCGAGGCTGCTCCGTGCTGCAGAAACCCCGGCTAATTTCCCCAGATAACCTTAATATTCGCCAGGAAGCCGAAGGAATGAGCTGGCCCGTTCCTCCTTTGGCTTTAGAGGTTGTTTCAAAGCTTTGATTTGAGCTCGGGGTGGTTGGAGGGCGCTGCCCGCACCCCCTTGTGAAAAGGCGAGGGGGAAATCAGCAATGAAACATCTCCGAGATGCAGAAGGACCTGTGGAAACTCTCCAGACACTCAGTCCCGCCCGGGAGCTCTCCCTGGCCAAAAACAGCGCCGGGTTTGTCCCAGCAAGTGCAGGGCGAGAGAGATTCGGGATTTAAATTAGGCAGAGAGGGAAAGAGAAATGTTTTCTGTGCGGAAAGCAGGGAATTCGCCTCTTTTTCCATAGGGGAGGTAAAAAGAAAAAGTTGTGAGTTTAGGGTTTTTTTTTTCTCTTGTAATTTCTCTCACGAGCGGCTCTAATTTGGCAGCGATCGCTGGTTTTTAATCCCGAGCCTAACGGGAGCCGGGCTTTGCCCGAGGCCAGGCAGCTCCTTCTTCTCGTAACACTCATTTTCCAAGATCAGGGATGCCTCGCTCATATTCCCTACAAACCGCTTTAATCCCCCTTTAAAAACCCCGAAAAGTTCAGTGATTCTCTCCAATGCCCCCCAAAATATCTCATTAAAACCAACCCAGCCTCACCGTTAAACGCGGATTTACGGGGAGTCACTTTGGATTCAGTTTGGGGGATTTTGTTCTTTTTTTTTTTTCTCCCCATCTTTTCAGAGTAAATCTTTTTCTCTCCCGTTAGAACGCTCCTGAATTTCTCCCCCCTCCCGCTTTTGGCTGGGGGGAGCGGTGTAATTTAAATCCTCCCTTCAGCCCGAACAATAGGGGCCGTAAACCCAGACTAAGAAAGTTGTCGGCAGGGACGGAGGAACCGCAAACACATTTTTTCCCCCCAAGCATACAATGTGGAAACTCTTAAAGGGCGCTATCTGTAGACATCTTGCAATCACTGGTCTTCCTTGTCATCTGAAGGAGAAAGGGGAAAATATATTAAGTGAAGACACACTTTAAAATTACTTATACATTTTAAACATGCTGGCAAAGGGAACTGCCTGATAAACTCTTGCCCAGATTTCCTTTTTCTCGGGTAAATTATTTCAAGTTGTTATACAAATATCTCCCGCCCCTTCTCCTTCCCCGCATTTAATTCGAACGAAAACAAATTCCTGCAGCCCCAAAAGCAGCTCGAACGTGGGGGAACAACAGCCCCGCGTGGGCGCGAACACCCACCTCAGCTGGGCTTAGAAAAGGAGAAAAAAACCCAATAATAATAATTTAAATAGGTTTAAATGCTTCATAACAAGACGGTGCTGCAGCCAGGTGGGAGCTGAGCTGGGTTTGCTTTCCCCTGAGCCAAAATTCCCCCGAAAGCGGTCGGGACAGGGAATTATTTCGGTGCTGCCGGTTTTGCGAGGCCGGCTGGCCGTGCCTGCCGCCCAGGGCTGCGGCCAAGCTGCCTCTGTACAGCCGCCAGCTCCAAAGCTTTGGCTCTGCAATAAACTGAATAAACTCTGCCACTTTCCCACCGTGCGGCCACGCTCCTTGGCTTTGCAAACGGGATTGATCCGCACGGCAGAGCGCTCGGAAAAGGAAGCGTGCTCTGGCAATTTTTTTTTTCTTATTTTGTTTATTTTTAATTTTTTTTCCTCGTTTCTCTGGGGTAACATTGATTTTTTTTTTTCTTTTCTTGCTTTTTTAATAAAAAAGGGGAAAGTGCCGGGATTCGGTAAGGGATGCGCTGCCTGCTCAGGGATATCCCGTGGTGGGGAGGGGGAAATGAGGAATTCGGGGGATGGAGGAAGCGGGGGTGGGGGTGACCCAAAGGAAGCTCCGGGCAGCGGAGGGGCTGAGGGATGAAGGCTCGGGTCTGCTGAACCCATGAGGCCGGATCGGGCCCTTCTTCTCCAGCGGGATCTCCGGGCTCCCTCTCTCCCCCTCCCGCACTTCCAGCATCTTCAAACAGCGTCCGTCGCACAACCTGAGGGTAACGGGGCGGGGGGAGGGGGCTTTCTTCTTTTTCTTTTCCCGTTAAGTCTCTTTCAAGCTGGATTTATGTTTGTGTGATGAAATGCCCCTCTGTGTTTAACATTCCCAATGATCATTTGTTTCCTTAGCTCCATTACTCCTTTATGAGAGCGCCTTTCGCCCGGGCATGTTTAATCATAGCCGCTTACGCAATATTTTCTTTGGGATAGATTCACTCAGCCTTATTACATATCAATTATTTCCTTACAACTTCGTTCCACACCAGCTGCTTTGTTATCTGGGCCTGCCACCCCTTCACCCCCACCATCCCGGCGTGTGGTGGGAAGGGAGGGAGACGTTTGTTTTTCCTAGGATAAAATACTGCTAATAATAATGCAGATTGAGTGGAAGGAGAAGGGGGGAGCGGGGGGAGAAGCCGGGCCGGGGATGCTCCGCGGGGCTGCGCGTCCCTGTCCCGGGCAGGAACGCTGCAGATCGGGGTTCCCTTCCCCCCCAACTCGGTGGGACTCCCCGTTTCTCCACGATTTTGCGCCTCATTTTGGAGCTGCTCCGCTGTGTTTGCGCCTCCCAGGCTTCGCGCTGGCTCAGAGCGGAGATTTCAGCTTCACCATCCCCGGGGGAGTTTTCCCCACCCAGCCTCCCGCCGGCTCCTCCGGCAGCCACCCATCTGGAAAGGACATTTCCAATCGATTCGAGCCCTTCCCGCCCGGACTTGAGTTCGAAATCATTTCAGTGCGAGTTTTATCGGAATTTTACATCGTAAACACGCTGCCAGATTTGGCTCCTCTTTCCCAGCCGGTTTTGCTGGGCTGCCCCGGGATGGGCTCTGCCGGGGTGGGCTGGGGGGAGCTTTTCTGCTCGTCCAGCTGGCAGAGACAGGAGGGAACAACCCCGACAGCAGGGAACCATCCCTCACAGGCAGGGCGAGCCCGTGAGATCCCGCCGTGCTCCCTTCTCACCTTCTGCTTTCCACCCTTCCAGCCCCGAGATTCGAGTGACAGAGTTTCGTTTCCCGTTTGGGGAGCGCGGCACAGCGAAGATTTCTTTTCTCTTTTTTCTTTTTTTTTTTTTTTTTTTTTGCTTTTTTCCTTTTTTTTTTTTTTTTTTTAATTTTTATTCTCCCTGATGCCGAAGAACCCGAGATCTTTTGGTTAAGTCGTGTCTTTATAGGGGAAATATATATATCCATTTATGTGGGCTGTAAAGCTGCGCTGGGGAAGGGAGAGTGACCTGCTGCACTCCTGGGTCCTGCGCGACCGTGACCCGCTGGGACAGGGACTCTGAACCGGGACACCCAGATTTGGGGGGTGTCAGGAGTCCTGGCAAGGTACACTCGGGAACTGGGGGGGTTAATGCTGAATTTCCTGGCTCTGGCGAGCTGCTCTCTCCATCATCTTTACGCGCACACACGGATATGTGAACAGATGACTTGGCACCGGCGAAAAACACTTAAAATAATGCCTCTGCCTCTGGCCAGGCCTGTGTAAATATCTCACTCTCCCACATGCCCGCCTGGCTTTTCCTGATGCTGCGTTACTTGATCACAAATACATAATTTGCACGAGTGTGTGTATACACGGAGCCGCTTTGATCTCGGCGCAGAAATGCCCCCCCCCTCGTCTTCGGAGGGGCTGCAGCCCCGAGAACAAAAGCGGAGAATAAAAATGCTCAAATAACACATTTTCAAATGGGAAGCGTGTGTCGGCTTCCTTGAGTGGTTCTGGCACTTGGAAAGGGGTGGTGGTGGTGGGGGCGAAAGAGGCTTTATTGAACATATAAATTTAAACTTAGTTACCGCTAAGAGTTGCCTTATAAAAGGGGTCCATATAACCCACATCCATTTTTTTCCTGGAGTCCTCAGGCGCGTTTCCCAGCGCAGCCGATCTCTTGGCAGCGCCAGGCTGCGAGGAGCGGGGCTGGCCGCGGCTTTCGCAGGGGGAGATGTTTATTTTTCAGTCATTGTTGGCTCCCTCCCCTGGATTATTTTACTGCTGCAGATTTAAGCCCTTCTACTTATTTCTCGGTTCTCTGGCAGTGCTCTCTGCAAGCTGCTCCCAGCTCTGCGCTTTCTCCCTTCGCCGCGTCTCGGGGTGGTGAAATTACAGGGTACGAGGGAAATGTGTAAATTATAGGGTTTATTAAAATGTAGGCGAGCGTGGCTCTCTAGGCGAAACAGATGCAGGATGGCTTGAAGTCAGGCAGCCTGACAAACTGCAGAGCAGCGGGGCAGGGGAATCATTAGAGGGACATTTCCCGCAGGGAGAGAGGAAGCGGCCCCGGGGTGCCAGGGATGGGAAGGGGGGGCTCTCCCTCTAGGAACCCCCTAAAACCAGCGCTGATCCCCCTGGGGAACAGCGAGGAGGTTGATCCCATGAAGTGGATGAGGCCTCTGGTTGTACAGCCCCTAAATGCCGCATCCCCTCTCTGCCTGTCCCGGGAAGTCCGAGGGGCTTCCCCCCCTCCCTCCCCATCCAGCCACAGACCCGGCCTCGGAGGTGATGATTTATTTAGGCTAAAGCCTAATTCTCAGTTTATAGTTTGGCTTCTCCAATATTAACCTCAACTGCTTTTATGTGAATCTCAGGGATGATGAAGGGACTTTCTGCGGCAGGAGAGAGCTCTCAGAAGGACCTTGAGGTTTGGGCACTCAAACTCCCTTTTCCCTCTCTGCCTCGCTCCAGGGAAGAGCAAACTGGCAAGGAACAGGGCTGGGATGTCGATACAGAGTGGGGAGTGGAGAAAAAAGCCCTGGATGAGGTGGGCTTGGTCTCACAGGGGCAGCAGGGGCTCAGCCTGGGAGATGGCGGTGGATGGAGCAGGCTGAGATCGCAGCAGGAGGGTGAGCCCGTGCAGCTTTCCCCGAGCTCAGGTGGATGCAGGATGGATGTGCTCTCCTCGGCAGGGCAGAGATCCATCCCGCATCTCTCGGGAGCTGTTGTCACCCTGCCAGAGGAAGGACAAACATCCAGCGATCCCTTCTGCTGTCACTGCGGGACCTGCTGGGAAGGGATCCCGTAGAGGGAATCCTGCGGCCGTTCTCTCAGCGCTCGAGTTCCGACACCTCGCGGAGCTAATGAAGCCTTTATTTATTCGTGCGGTTTCTGTTTGTTTTGGAGGGTGTCGGAGCAGCGAAAAGTAGACAGGGATTAACAAAGGAAAGCGTTATTTACTAATCCCCTCGCAGCCTCCATTCGAGGTAACAGAAACACCATCATTAAAGGGGTAATTAGCAGGGTACTGAAGTATTCATTCAATTCTTATCTTCAAGAGGTTGGTTTGGGGATCTCAACCAGCCTGGTTGTTTTACCACACTGTCGCCGTCATCCCCTCCTGCTCCTCGGGCTGTGAAATGGGGAGGAAGGCTGCCCACACCTCCCTCCCCTGTAAAACCAAGTTTTACAGCGCTGGTTATCAGTCCTGCCTCCCAGTTCATGTCCTGCAAACTCATCTGTAAGCTCAGCTGTCATTTTCCCTCCCTCCCTTTATTTGATTTTTTGTTTCTTTGTTTGTTTGCTTCTAGCCCCTGCATTAATTTAAGAGGAACACATGTACTCGGAAATGGTCCTTAGGCAGCTTTGCAAGCGGCCCTCAGTGAGGGGAAACTGAGACAGGTCTGGGTAGGAGAGACTGGAAGAGCAGCTGGAATTTCCATAAGGATGTGGGAGAGCTCGGGGTGAATAGTGGGAACAGGGAAAGAGGCTGTGTCAGCAGGGAACAGGAGGAGAAACCTCCTCCACGGGCTCCCTTCCTCCTCTGGGGAAGCCCTGGCTCTGGACACATGCAGGAATTGCTGAGGGGTTTCTTCTCTCATTCACTGAAGTTTCCCAGCTGAAATGCCTTTGAAAGACCAGCAGGTTTGCAAATAAAGGACTGTCAAACTCAGCTCTTCAGTTCAGCTTTCCCTCCTCTTGAAGCAGGGATGGGAGTCAAAGGAGGCTGGATGCTGAATGGAGAAGTGCCTGGTGCGACTGGGGAGAGCTTATACACTCAACAGTTGTGTTCTCAGTGCAGAGAGGGGGCTTTTGTGCTGCTGGATATTTCAGCAAAAGCTGAAGAGGAAATGAAGCAAACCCGTCTGCGTTTCCAGAGGGAATTCTGCAGCATGCAGGCTGGAAATATCTCCCTATTTTCCCTTGGACTCCGTGGCTATTTTTATGTTACTTTAGATCATGATCCTGGGTTCTTGGACTGCTTCTTCTGGGGTGCCAGTCTTTCTAAAAACAGAAAGAAAATTCTATTCCTAGTAGTATTTTCTTTCTATTTTTGACTGTTGGTTTATTTCCATTGAGGTGGGGGGGGGGTTGGGTTTTCTGGGGGGTTTTGGGGTTCTTTGAGCCAATTAGGTCACTTTTTCTCCTTTGCTGAGAGGAAGGAGACCTTTGCACAAATGCCTATCCTTTGCCTCGGTGCTTATCTCATCCATACATAACTCTGGCAGTGCTCCACTGCCTTGTGAGCCGCTCACTGCTGGGTGGGGAGGACCAGCTCCGTGTGTTTGGGAACCCCAGCGCAGCCGGGCAGGCAGGAGCTATCAAGTGTGAGGGTGATTAACTGGATGGAGGCCTCCAGGCTGGAGCAGCACGAGTGCAGGGCTGTGAGGATGGAAGGAGACAAGTGTCAAGTGCTGCCTCTCAGCTGTGCACGGAGCTCTGTTGTTCCTGAGCTAATGCCCGCTCAGCCCCTCGGGCTGGGCTCAGATGTCCCCAGCTAAGGAGCTAAACAAAGCAAAGGTGGCAGCTGAAGCCTCCAGTGAAAATTGTGCTGTTAGAGCCTCAACTGCACTCGTGTAGGGAACCCCCCTGAGTGATGGGAAGAGTGCAAAAGGCAGGTTGTGTGCGGGAGGCAGCGATAAAACGGGATTTATCCAGAGGGAGGGAGATCCTGCCTTGCTACCGAGCTGCTCTGAGCTGCTGCTGCTGAGCTCCTTGGACTGCTGCCTGTGCTCTCTGCTTCCCTGGGCTGCTCCTTCTGATGGCTGCTGATGGAGCCATCAGGCTCTATTCCCACTCCTGGCCCATCCATGTCATGCTCCAGAAGAAGGAAAAGGTTCTGTAACTCAGGGCTGGTTTCTCTCGTGTCATCTGCCTTTGGAGCTGCTGCAATGTGGTCACAGAGATCACTTTGCTGCGGTGCTTGGTGGGTTCTGGGTGGGTTCAGGGTGGGTTCAAGGTGTCTCAGCCCCAGATCTGTTGCCACAACAGTTTTTGGCTTCCATGGTTCCTGCCCAGCTGGGAAGAGCCTGGACGGGTGTGAGATTTGACATCAGAGCAAAGCCAGTGTGGCCACTGACCCAAACTGGACACCAGCACGAGCTGTGCTTACAAGTGTGTGTACACCAGTGTGGGTACTCAGCACATATTTTATCCCTAAAAATGCCTCAGGCTGTTGTAATGATGCTGATCTCTGTGGAAATGAGCAATGCATCTCTCTGCTGTCTGCTGCTGTGCCTCCAGTTCCTCTGGCAGCCACTTGGGACCCAACATCCATCTCAGATCCAAAGACAGAAAAGACTGAAGGGTTTTATTGTGTGATACACGAAGGACATGTTGAGAATTCCCAGCCAAGGATCAGCAGAGGTGAAAATGAAGCAAAACTGAAGCAGAGGAGGGATTGATACTGGTGGGATATCAGTGACAGTGGAGCTGGCTTTTCCATCTGAAAGGAAGAGCAAGGATGTGGGAAGGGAAGAGGTCTCTGAGTCCACTGTGGGAGAGCAGAGGCTGAAAGGAGGCCCCAGCATGAATTCTTCCCTTCCCACTAACTTGGAGAGTTTTCTCTATTCTGTACAGAACGTGATACTCTCTCAGGAGTGACCCTGCTGACCTCCCGCCTCCTGATAGGATGGCGAGTAAGTGAGTGCAAAATAAATGGCACCAAATAGACCTTTTCAAAGAGAACAGGGGAAATAAATCAGGTTATTCTGGTGCAGCATTGACAGCATGTCAAAACAACTCCCCAAAGCGTGAAACTTGGCTGGGGAATGGTAATTCCACTGCCATGATCCTCACATGCCAGATGTATGGCTTATCATCATGTCTGTCTGTCTGTCTGCCTACCTGGCTGCCTACCTGCTGTTCCTGCAGGATCCACTCTTGGAGCACACAGGAATTTTTCATGAACTTGTCTCCCATTCTGGAGCAGGAAGTGGGTTCTAAATGGGAGGATTACTCAGGGAGGAAAGTCTGTTAGAATAGCTGGGGATTCAATGTGGCCAATTGATCTGCTGGGCAATGCCATGGCAGATGGCTGGTTACATTTTATTTATATTTTAGTTACATTTTATTTACAGAAGCCCTGTTGTCTCCCTGAGACCCATCAGGCAAGTGGGTGATGGCAAACCCTGATGGATGCTGCACTCTTAGCCTGGTGAATTATTGTGTTATCCAGGCTTGTATTACCCAGAGCAGTGACAAACAGATCTAGAGCTCATCCTGCCAAAAAAACCCACATTTAATTGTGTTCTGTCGAGCCCCAGCCTTCAGGATGCACCCAGAAAATCACTGCTTGCTAGTTCCACACAAAATCCCAACGTGAGGAACCCCTGGCAGGCTCTGAGCACTGATCTGTGCAGATCAGGAAGAGCTGATGAACGAGGTGTAAACAGCAGGCAGAGAGCTCCACAACCTCTCCTCTGCGGTTCTCAGGACACACATGCCTGGATTTGCTGTGTACAGGAGCCTTTGAGAGGGAAGGCAGTTGAGGATTTCATGCCTGTGAGCTCCACGGTTCCCCCAGCAGGAGCAGAATAAAGAAGGCTTAGAAATGCTGCTGAAGTTAGTTAGTATATTGGAACATTCCTGGAGATTTCTGTAAGTCCAGAAAAACTGTAGAAAATTATCCTCCGCAGGAATTTCCAGGGCTAAAGGCTGAGCTCACTTCCAGTAGTGCAGCTGCTGTAAATTTTGACTAATTAGCAGAAGGCTGAGTAATTTGGGGAGTAGTTAATGTTTTGGCATTTGTGTGCTTGTTTGTTTTGCTCTTTGGAGGATAAGGGGGAAATGGATCTGTGCTGCACATTGGGTCTGGTAGCAGGGGGTGTTTCTGGTGCCAGGTTGGAAGGTTGGAGAGATTTCCTGGCTGTGCAGAGCCTGTTTGAGCAGTGGAGCTCAGGACATGGCCAAGGTCTTGAGCACTCAGCCTTTGATCCCAGGCAGACCCACCAGCAATCCTGTCCAAAATCCACTGGGAATTTTGTTTTTCTGGAGGTGATTTTGGAGCTAGGTGGGGGGGTGTAGGGATCTGAAGGAGCTTTAAACAAAATTGCTGCTGCTGGTGAGATGTAAATGGAACATGAGCAGCAGAAGAGCTCAGATCAGGCAGAGCTTTAGAGCGATGCCTCACCCCTAATGTCTCCCTGATCCACAAGTATTGGCTTTGCCTGGGCTGAAATTTAGTGATTTAGGACCGAGCTATGCAGGATTCTCTGTTCCAAAAGCAGATAAAAGCCCTTTCTTCTGAGTTCAGGTGGGCCTGGAGTAACCAGTGTGGTCTGGAGGAGGAGAAGTGTCCTGCAAGACAGGAGCAGAGGCCAGGTTCTGTAATTTCCCAGTCCCAGGAGTTCCACCTTGTTTATGGTACCAATCCCCCCTCTCACCTTGGTTTATGGGAGTCACACCTCAAATGAGAGCGAGGGGAGATGTCCCACCTGACCCTGCTGGGGTGGGACTCCTGGCAGCCAGGTGGCAGAGCCCTGCTCCTGCAGGATCAGGGAGGGCTGGCAGAGCCTGGCAAGAGCCCACCTGCCTCATGGAGCACAAACTCTCACAGTTCCAGGTGACCATGGAAGAGCTGCTTAATCCAGAGGGGTCCCCAGCACATCCACCGCAGGCTGCAGGCCATAAAACACTTCCCAACACCCTATAACAAATTTAAGACCCTTAGTACAAAAGACCAAAAGCCACAAAACCTTGAACATGCAGGAGAGATCAAGGGCATTGCCAGTGTCCTGGGTCCCAGCAGTAGCAGGGAAATTGTGAGGTGAAAATGTCCAGACCATCTTAGGAAGTGGACCATGGCCCACCCTACAGAGGAAAAGCAAGAAAACCCCATCAGTCCCTGCCAAATCTGACCCGAGGGGAAATTCTTTCCTGAATAGAGGCCAAAACACAAAGTAATTGCATATGTACTCTTTAAAAATGGATTTTATTTAGGAGAAACACATTGTCATCATCATCCTGTAAACTGCTCCAAATGTGTGCTGAGGACTTTCCTCCGTGGAAGGAGGACTGGAAAGGCTGCAGAGCTTTGCAGAGATGCTGGGATGAGTGAGGGATCTCCATCCCCCCCGGCCTGGCTGGTGCTGGAGGGAGAACCCCTGTAACACCCCAGTTTTTTTGGAAAATTAGGTTTAACTTTGCTGGAACTGCTTTTTTTTTCCTTGCATGAGTCCCCCACCAGCTGTGGTGCCCTGGATTGATGGTTTAGAACCAAAATCAGGCTTCTGAGAGGGAGACAAAGCTTTGTGAAGGGTTTCCTCAAGGTCCTGGCCTGAGAACCTGGCTGAGGGCTGGAGATCCATCGTGGCTGTTGAGCACACAGCAGCCACTCTGTGCCTCTGCTGGAACCCCCTCAAGTGCCCTGGGCTTGTAAAAGCCCCAGGCACCGCTTCAGCCTGACCAACCAGCCTGAAGCACTCATTCTGAAGGCAAATTTGCTCCTGTTTCCTGCAGTCCCAAGCCTGTTTCTCTCTTTCCCACCCCTTGATTGCAAGGGAAATCTTTGGAAATCAAGGGAAATCAAGGGAAATCTCTGCTCTCAGTTCAGGCAGCAGTGGCAGTTAGAGCTATCCCAGGCTGCAGTTCCACCGTGTGTGTGGAAGCAGATGGATTTTAGAGCATTTGCCAGAAAGATTTATCCAAATTAGAGCTTCCAGGCTTGCTGAAGCAGCCAGCTCTGTGCTCTGGATAGAATTAAGAGGGGCTGGGAGGGAATGGATAGAGGATGTTTTGCTCTCTTCCTGTCCTTTTTGTGATGCTGAAATTCCTTATTTTCATAGAGGATGAGCTCACCATGAAATCTCAGAGCACTTTTCCCACCCAAATGGCATCACAAAAGGCATCAGACTACTCTGTCATTTTACAGATAGGTTCACAATTGTTCAAAAAAGGGCTTAAAATCACACAGAGGGGCTGGAATTTTCAGTCAGAGACCCTGAAATATTTTTGCCTTTCCTAGGAAGGGAATCAGGGCTCACATGACTGGATGCTGATTTGGGGAACTCTGGAAGTGTGGGATGTGCTGCTGGCCCTGAGGACAGATGTGCAATGAGGACATCATGCACTAGGGACTGCACAGACACCACTGATCCATCTGGGGCTCTGCTGGCCAGGATGAGCAGCAGCTCTTGCACCCAGGGCTTCCCAAAGTGTCTGAAATGTGGGAATTTGCATCCCACACCCAAATCTTCTTGATGTTTTCTCACAGCTGTGTCGTGACACACGCAGAGAACTGATATGTTCAGGTCTGAAGTGAAGCCATGGATGAAAATTTGGGGCAGGATGATCCTGGCTGGATCAGCCTTAGGGTGAGGTCTTGGTCCTGCGGCTGTGGGGTTGTCCAAGGGGAGATCTGTCCGTCCTGTCCTTCCTGTCCATCCCGGTGACCTCAGGCTCTGTTCTGGCTGAGCTGAGGAGCCTCTCTGGCCACAGGAGGGGTCTCACAGGAGCTGGGGCAGCAGCTGAGCTCTGGAATGCAATTTCCACTGGAACCTGGTGGCAGGAAAGCTTTGGCAGAGGGAGGGCTGTGCCCAGCCCGGTGTTTGCAGCATCCCTGCCTGTCCAGCAGTGATATCCAAGGCTGCTCCAGCAGCTGCAGCTTCACTGTCCTGCCTGGCCCCTGATCTGCTCTGGGTGGGCGTCCCCACTCTGAATTCCCTCTCAGGCTGATTTCTGAGCGTGCTGAGCTGGGCTTTGACGGGAGCCTTGCTGCTCCCTTCTCGTGCCAAGAGGAGCATCAGCAGATCCAGCAGACCCAGCTCTCATTGGGCATTCCCAAATCTGCCTCTCTCACCCAGTAGCTGCAGAAAATACAACAACAGGATTTAATGCCAGCTCACCTGGTAAAGCTGGAGAGCCAAGTGTTGTGGAGAGAGTGTTGGCAGCTATTTTTTTTTTTTAATAGGAAGATTTCATTTCTATATGTTTGGAACAACAGGTTAAAAGCACAAGTCAGTGTTAAGTTGGAGCGTGCATACAAGAAATAAAAATAGCACATGCTGGGCTTGGTGGAGAGAAGGGGAGCTTGTACTGCTTCCATTAAAAATGACATTTAAGTGGAAGGTGAGCTTGAAACTTTGACAGGACCATGTCCATCCCCCTTGGAGCCTGCTCCTGCAGAGCCAGGGTAGAACAGCTTTCCCTGCTGATGATCCCTCACTGATTTTTGTGTCCCCTTTGAGTGTGGGGAAGGTTCACTGAAAAGGAAAATAACCAGATCTTTTTCCTGAAATTCCCCAGTCAAAATCAGCTCCTACAGACAAACAACTCTCCTGCTGGAGACCTCATTTAGGAATAATTGATGTGCTCCTCTTTCCTCCTTTCTGTGATGGAAAAGGGCATTAAAGGGTGTGCTCAGGTGCCATCCTGTGTCTGAAGATGACATGGGATATTTGGGTTTTAAGAAAGCATTTTTCGGCACCTGCTGAGGCTCAAGGCCAGGTATGGAGACATTGGGTGGGATGTGAGTCCCAAGTCCCCAGGGAGGCACTGAGATTTGGCTTTTCCCTTGGGGCTGGGCCTTGCCCACTCAGGGGAAACCAAGGGAAATCAGACCAAAAAAGTCCTGGAAAGGAAAAAGTCATGAAAAGAAAAACCAAAGAAACAAAACCACCCAAAATGACTGAAAAACCCTGTGAGCCCACACGTCCCTTCCTCTTCTCCATGGTTTGGAGTGGATGCCCTGGGGGGATGTGTTTTCACCCTGCCATGGTGGGGCAGAGCTGGCTCCATCCCCACTGCACCCCTCTGGGCTGAGGTGGCTGCAGCCCCAAGCCAGGGGCTGGGCTGGCACCAATAACCCTGGGCAAGGTTCACCCTGGCCTGGCCAGAACCGGCCCCGCCGAGCTCCTGGCCCGAGCAGTTGTAGGGGTCAAGCTAATGCTGACACTGGGGCCTTTGATTGTGTTTGATTCATGTCCCAACACCACTGGTAGGTCAGATGGGCTGTTAATCCAGATTCCCTTCCCCCTTACACAGAGGAAAAAAAAAAGGAAAATGAGAAATAAGTTTAGTGGGTGACTTCCCAGCTCACTTCAAGGCTTGTGGTGCCAACTGGCTGCAAGCTCTGCGTTTCCTCCTCCTCAGTTTTGTTTTTTTGGGGTTTTTTGTCATGGTTTTGGGGGATTTGGGGGTTTTTGTGGTCGTTTTTTGTTTGGTTGATTGGTTGCGTTTTGGTTTTTTCTTTTTCTTTTTTTTTTTTTTTTAGTAGCCTGCTGACTAAAATGCACTGGAAGGAAAAAAATCTCAGCTGATGTGTGGAGCAGAGTCTGGTGGTGAGGTGGTTGTAACCTGTTTCAGGGGGACCTGGGCTGCCTGGAAAGCTGTGGTAGAAGTGGGGTCTCTCTTCTTTGCCGTTTGTATTTAATCCCAGGGATTCCATTTCCACCTCATCCTGGCAGCTGCAGGCTGGAGGAGGAAGGATTGGTGCAGAACTCAGCATCACCACCCGTTTTCTGTCTGTACAGAGCTTTTGTCTGCTTGAACGTGCCTTTACATACGATAGGGGTGGTTTTTTTTTTCCCAGCTGATAAAACGTATTTGGGTGATAAAATGTATTCGGTGTCGCTAAAAGGCCGGATAATCAGATTGTGGGTGTGCTGAGCAGGGTGGTCAGAGGGGCAGCCACCCTGGCGAGATGATGCTGTGTGTGGGAGATGCACTCTGAGATTCCTGAATGCGGGAATTCCCCGGCTCCCCCAGCCCGTGCGGGTGGCTGGGAGCGAGCAGGAGCTGCCGATTGGATTTGGGAAGGGAAGAGGCCGGGGAGCGGCAGCCCAGGGGGTACCTGGGGCGCGACACCCCCGCAGGAGGCTGAAAATAGCGTCAGGCGGGCCCTGGGCTGGGGAAGGCTGCTGTGGGCAAATGACCAATTAGGGAATCTTTGTCAGATTCGGGAAAGCCGAGATAAGTCCCTTTTATCAGCCTATAAAAATACCACTTTCACTTATCTGGAGCTACCTACGCCGCCCAGCTGCGGGAGCCGGGAGGGGGGAGCGGAGCCGCTCCGCAGACAGAGGAGGAGTTTCGGATGGGCTTGACAGCCAGGGGGGCTTGGAAAACCTTTTCTGCTGCACAACGAGCCCTCTCCCCTCTCTTCTCTTCCCCCCGGAGCCCACCAGCTCTCCTAGCCGCGGTCTGCCTGGGTGGGGAATCTAAAATTTCCCTTTTCCTTTTATTTTCACCCTTTTTTCCCGGTGTGATGCTGCTGGGGGGGGCTCGGCCAGGTGGCAGAGGAACCGAGGAGTTTCTGGGGCAATTCCGAGTGGGGAAGGGGCACCCCCGGGCACGGAGGAAGGCACGGGCTGCTGGATGGGTGGGAGCTGGCCCCACTGCCTCTTGTGCACTGAAATTCCCCTATTTACATGGAAATCCTCAGCTCCACGGGGAACCATCCTCCCCCCGAGGCCGTGCTGGGGCTTGGTGTTTTTAGGACACCCCAAAAATCTCTTCCTGCATCTGTGCCTGTGCATCTGAAGGCATCTCCGCCCGGATCCCCACACGCAAAGGGAGGATCAAGACGTGGAGAGAGTGCTAACATGAATTCCTACTGTGGGAAAACATGCTGCACTTTGATTATTTTTTCTGTGGTTTCCAGGCTGTTTGGGCTGTAGGAAAACGAGCAGATAGAGAGTGGAGGGGGAAAAGAAACCCATCGGGCAACCCAACTCGCAGCGCTGCTTTCTAGGTTTTTTGAGAGGCTGTTGGGGAAGAGAAAAATGCGGTGAAAATATGGTTTTCGTTAAAAAAAAAAAAAAAAACAAACAAAAAAACAAACGCCAAGCGGTTTTGCTGGGTTGGAAAGAGGGCAGGGAGGCAGCTGTTCCCCCTTCGCCCTTCATCCCCCCAGATCCAGGCCCGCAGCACTCCTTCCTGCTATTATTGTTTTTTAGGGCAGAACAAGCAAATCTGGCTGGCACCAAGCGAGAGCCTTGGCTGGCGTGGGGTGAAGTCGCCTCTCTTGGGGTTTGGGCAGGCGAAACTTTGAGCTGGGGTTTTTGTGGAGTCGTTTCTCTTTCGAGGAACAGCCACGGGGATGGAGGAGAGGAGCAGGACGCTCAGCAGCGGTGCCACGGGGCGTGGGGCGACCCTTGGCGGGGCTCGGGGAAGGGGCCCGGTACCTTTCGCACACATTTGCTGGGAGGGCTTCCAAATTCTTTTCCAAATATAGCCCCGGGGCGGCCGCCCGGCTCTCGGCTCCTCCGGGTGCCCTTCACGCAGCCCGGGGGGACAAGCGCGACCCCGCAGCCCGGAGGGAACGAGAACGGGGTGACCCCCGTGGAAACTCGCGTGGACGCTGCAGGGCCGATCTCCGTCACTCTCCCTTTTCCCTGCACCCCCAGCAAGTTTATTTTGGGGGTTTTTTTTGGTCCTTTCTGCCCTGCTGTCACCTCCGGTCTTTCCCGAGGGTGCCCTGTCCCGGCAGGACAAGGAGAGCCGAGGATTTCTTTTCCTGTCCGAACCCAAATCTGGGAATTCCCACCCCAAAACGCCCTGGCAGGAAGGGCTGCGTGGGGATAACATCGGGGTGTCCACAAGCGCTTTCTGCTTTGGGGGGACACCAAACCAACCCCCCCTTTTCCCTCAGAATTCCCGTCCTGGAGTCAAACCCGGGCTGGGGGAAGGAGGCAGAGGCTGGGGGGCATCTGGGGTGAGGGGACCCCTCCCCGCCAGGCCTGGGAGCCTTCAAAGATCATTTCCCCCGCGATAAATGGGATTTGCACCCGCACCCCCCCGCCCCACAGCCCCTGCTTCCATTATAAAAAAGGCTCCGCTTGGGATATTTCTCCCCCATCACGTTTTTATAGCGAGATCAAGGACAAACTTGTTGCGGGTCTTTGGGATTTTTTTTTTTTTCTGTAGGTATTTTAATTTTTTTTTTCCAAGTTATTTTCGGGGGAAAGCTCGGAGAAATTTGCGGTTCTCCCGCCGCAATTAAGAGGCAGAGGGAGCGCGATCTTGATTGCTCCTGCTCGTTGTGCTCGCTTCGGAGGTGGGGAAGGGGAGGGGGAGACGGGACGACGGGAGGGAATTGATTTTAGATTTCTCTTTTATGTCGGGTCTGGTTTCTGGTGATTAAATTTCTCTCTTCTGTGGACTGAACCTCGGGATAACTGATTAATAACATGCCACTTGGCGCCAACACGGGGTCTCGAGGCCTTTAATCGGCAAGATGCACAAGAGAACAGAGAGAAACACAGAGCAGGACAAAACTCCACCGACTATTTCAGCCTGCTGCTCTCTGCCTCGGCGGATTTTTTTTTTCCCTCCCCCTCATCTTTTCAGTATTTCCTGCTAAACTCGTAAACTTTATTTGATTTACAGCTATTTCATGAACCTGCTTAAACTAACATGTGTTCCGTCTTGTCCGACTGAATCATAAAAACAATCTTGGATCCAAACGAGATTTTTTTTTTTTTTAAGGAAGAAACGAGTTATTAATGACAGAAAATAGACATTGTCTTGAACGGCGGCTCCTCGGGCCTCCGGAGAGGGGAGGATGGTGGCTCCTGTGCCCGCAGCCTGCGGGGGGACCCGGGCTCGGCTCCGCAGGTCCCACCCGGGCTCCTTTTTTTGGGGAGCTTTTTCTGTGCAGAGATTCGAGCGCTCCTTCCCCCCTCTAAAGAATATTTCGTTGGAAATGAACGATTTTCAAGGCAAAATGAGCTGGTAAAAGCATTAACCCGCGGCCCCTGTGCTGGCAGCCTGGCAGACACACACGGGGCAGGTAAACATGCCTGGCTGTCCCCCAAAAATCCCAGGCAGGAACGAAAAGAGCTCCTGAAATTTTCTCCAGTGGGGTAAAAGCAGATTTTTTTTTTTTGTGCCCAAAACCACAGGACAGAGAAGCACGCATCAACAGGAACTGTTCTATCCATGGAACAGGTATAAATCTACAGGATTGTATGGATGGAAGCACACGCGGGCTCATAAAAAAATCAGATTGCCCACACCGAGTACCACGCAAATATTCTGCCCCGATTCCCACCTCTGTTTGTGTGGAAAAGCTCTCCAGGGAAGGTACCTGCTACCCTCAGAATGAACTCCCTGACACTTCGGGAAGCAGGATAGGGCATCCCACTGCTCCCAGATATCGCTGATAACCCGCGGGGCTCTGCCCCTCCAAAAGCGATTTCTCTTCTGCACTCGGGTACCTCAGGGCCCTGAAGTTGCAGTTTGGGACCTGACCCAGCCCTGGAACAAGAGGGGAAATGCTCATTTTTTTCTTTTCTATTCCTCCTGTGATCATTTTTTGGTATTTAACGTTCTCTGAACACGCACACAAAAGAAATCTCAAGAACTCTTTGTGTTATTGATACAATCTGTATTTTTCCTGTAGAGATAAAAATGGATTTTAGGATGCCCGTGATACCCATCCAAGGCCGAGCCCACAGCCACCCCCCCCGCCTCCCTGGGAGCGTCTCCAGCTCCCAAAATTCGCGGATAGCCGGGAATACAAAGGAAAATCTGGGTATCCCAGAGTGGCTGCGCTGCGCTGTCGCCCAGCGTTATTCAGGGCAGGGGGCGAGAAAAGGGGGAAAAAACGGAAAATGGGGAAGAAAAGAGGAGAGAGGGCTTGGAAAGGAGGAAAGAGGGAAAGAAAAATGAGTTGGAGAGAAAGGGAGGAAGAAATTGGGCCGGGATGAGGAAAGCGGGGATGCCCGGGGGGTTCCCCCCGCCCAGGGCTCCTCTGCTCGGGAGAGCGAGGGAAGGGAAAAACATCCCCAGGTGATGCTGTGAGGCCTTTTATGGGTGCCTGCTTCAAACCCTGCGGACCGGGCTCCTTCTGCCACCCCCTCCAAGGTCACGGCAGGATCGCTCTCAGGGAGAGGCGCGGAGCGCTGAGGATTTCCCTTTTTTACCCCCATTTCGTTCCTTCCCAGGGAGAGAAGAGAACGAAGGCCTTATCAGCTTTTATTTTCTCCTCGGGGTCGAGATAAGACCCTGATTGACGCCCTGGTTGGAGCGGGGATCCCACGGACACCCCGTGCCAAAAATCACCCACGATAATGGGGACAAAGAGAAATTCAGCCCAATTCCCTCTGTTCCTGGGCAACACTGGGGAAAAAATGGAGAGGGGGTGGTGGACCCCTGTCTGCCCGGGCCCCCTCCCTGAAAGATTTTTCTCCCTTTTAGAGGGATCGGGGAAAGGGAATGGATCCCTTCTGCTCCATTAGGGATGAATTTGGGGATCCAGGAGGAAAAGGGATTTTCACCCCACGCGTGGGAGGTGCGGAAGGGCAGCTCCGTGCCCGCGCCTCGCCAAGCCAAGCCCTGCCTCTGCCCCGCTCCTTCTTTTTCATTTTCGTCACTGTTTTAAAGCCTGCAGTTCGCCTGGGAAATTAATGGGCTCAGGGAGGGGAAAAGGGTTTTAATTGCAAACTTTTTTTTTTTTTTAAGGTAGCCAGAAGGGCGGGAAAAAACCCCAACAAACCAACAAAAACCAAATCCAAAACAGCCGAAACTACAAACTTTATAAGAAAAACGCTATTCACCTGTAATTAAAAAAAAAAAAAAGAAAAGGAAAAAGAAAAAAGCTCGAGCCAGGTATCTACCCCCGAAGGCTCGTCTAAAGCATTTCTCCAGCACTAAATGCAGGATTTTGTAATGGAAATAATGACACGACAGAACTGTATTGGCGGGACTTTTATACAAATATTTTGTTGATACCAACTCTCAGATCAATGCAGTCAGTCCTTGCCCCCATGACTGAGGGGAAATAAAATAGGAAACAATTGGGAGAAAAAACCCAACACATATTAAAAAAAAAACCCAATAAGTGAATGGACAAAAATGCTTCCAGAGAGGAGGATTATTTTAAAACACTTGTTTGCTCCCAGGTGCGTATTTCGCCAAAGCGAAAAGCGGCCAACAAAAGGGAAATAAAAGCAAAGAGAGAACTGGTCCGAGAGGGGAAGTAAATTATCTAAAAATGGAAAGGAAAAATAATAATCCCTGCTAGGAGGAAGCGGATTTTCTCTGAAAATATGGCAAGGAGAAAAAAAAAATAGCGTTGGGAAGCCACAAGTGCTGATGTCTCTGTATTTTACCAGCCGGGCGTCCCTGGGCAGGGCGGCCGGCGAGGAGCCGCGAGAGAAACGCAAAAACCTCTTCGGTTTGGTTAAGCCGACCCAAAAAGTGATTTTAAAGGGGTGTGGAGGGCGGGCGGGGGGAGAGCGAGTTCACGCTCGGCACTATTTCTTACTGCTGACACCTCGACCCCACTGCGAGCCAGCACCCCGGCCATCCACCCCCTTCCTGCGGCTAATCCCGCACGGAGAGAGCTCCGGGGACAGCCAGGGACACCCTGCCCGGGGCTCCGGCCATGCGGGGCTCCGGAGCTGGGGCTGGCCGGGGCCGGGCGGTGCTGCCGGGGAGCTGAAAAAGCGGGATCGAGCCCGGCAGGGCTGCACGGAACTCGGGAGGGAACAGGCACACACACGCCACCCCCAGCCAGGTAAGTGCTGCACGGTGTTGGGGGCCGTGGCTGCTGGAAAATGCGGCGGGGGATTTGTATTTCTAGATAATATATAAATATATATTTTTATATATATTGTGCATAGGCGGTGCATCCACGCTGATCCGCTCGCCCGCCTTCTGCTGGTGCGCAGATTTGCGCCCACTCCCACTGAGCTGTGAGGAGGGTGGGGGCAGATTAAGGCTTGTGTGCACCCAAAAATCCCTCTCTAAACCCCGGGTAAAATGGAAATACCCATATAAAACCAAACGGCGGATGGGGCAGGGATGGCTCGAGCTGTTGGGCAAGTGTTTGTGAAGATCTCATCACCTGCACATCCACACACGCGGGTTTTGTGCTGTGCCTGGGGGTCTTTCCGTGTACAAACAGCCGCGTTTATTCACGAGGAACTCCTGGATCTCAGCACTCGTGCGGTCACACTGCACGTATAGCCTAAAGATACCAAATAAATAATATACGGAATAATGGGATATAAAAATCGCTTAAAGGCTTGAGCGAAGAGGCATCGTGTGCGGGGGCGTGTTTGCATTGGGGTGTCCGCACTCATGTGTGCACATCTGTACTTAAATACCTGTATTTCCTTAAAATACCTGCATTTCTCTTAAATACCTGTATTTCCCTTAAATACCTGTATTTTCGGGTGGTTTTATCGGCATTCCTGCGTGTGCCCGTTCTGGGGCCCCTCATCCTCCCTCTCCCGGCTGTGTCTCTCATTCCCCGGCAGCAGCAGCAGCAGGAGCCGCGCTGCTCCAGCCTCGGAGGCCGGGAGCGAGCAAGGGAAGCGATTCCCGTCCCTCAGGGCTGCGGGGGGACCTCAGGGGACACCAGGAGGTGATGCCGGCTGCGGGGGAGAATATTTGAGTTCTCATTTTGCGGGAGGTCCTATCCTGCTCCTCTGCCAGCACTCCGGGCGCTCGGTGCCAGCTGGAGAACCATCCTCGGTGGGTTTTCCCCTTCTCTCAGGGTTTTTTTTTCCTTCCATCCCGGACATTTGGCTCGGCCAGATCCAGCAAACGGGGCGCACCAGGGTTAAAGGGGCCTTTTCCTCCCTAACCCCCTTAATTTTAATTTTTTTCCTCCATCCTTGCTGGTGCTTTTCCGGCGGGCCTGGTTCCTCCAGAGCCCGCGGAGCTGGGCCGGGGGGCTCAGGGCAGGGCCGGGGGTGCTGCGATGCCCGCTGGGAACTCACCTTGGCTCCCGCACGTCCCCTCGCTCTTCCTTGGCTGCTGCTCTTTAATTCCTCTCTCCCTGTTTCTCCTCCTCTCTTTTTCTGTCGGAGGAAAAAACGCTTTAGCACCTTTTTCTCTATATGTGTGTGTGCGTTTTTCTTTTATTTTATTTTTCCTTTTATTTTTTCCTCTTTTTTTTTTTTTTTTTTTTTAATTTGAGTGAAATCTTCCTGCTACCACTGCGTGTGCATCCTAAAATTCCTCCAGATTAAGGGAGAGCTGGGACACGGGGCAGCGCCAGCGGCATCTCTGGCTGCACTTGGAGGGATCTGGACGGTTTTGATTTTATTTTTTTCCCCTTGTCAATCTCATTTGGCAAATAATCGCCTGGTCTTGCTACTTTTTTTTTTCCCCCATTTTTCCCCTATATTTTTTTATTTAATCAGAGCAAATAATTGGTTCCCGAAGCACACTTGAATCCGTGCAAATAACCAGGTTATCATTTACTATATATAGCCCAGCATGCTTGCTTCCAGAGGCGCCTGAGCGTTCATTGGACAAGTTTCGTGCTCACTCTCACAGAATTATTTGTTTAGAAAAAGAAATTCATCTGAATAATGCCAATCCCGTTGGATTATTTAAGTTGTGGTGAAGAGGGAGTTTTGCTTCTGTTTTCCCCCTTTTCTGCTCGAGGATGAGGGGGTTTCCCTGATCTTTCCAGCGGCTCCGTGCCTGCTCGGATATGCTATAAAACCCCTCACACCCTCATGTCTAAGTCTGCCTCGTGAATATCTATATTTATATATATAAGCATACATCATATAGAGGTCGCACACACCCAGCCACGGTTATTTTGCATTTCACCGAATGGATTTCTTTTTGGGAAGGAAAAAAAAAAAAAAAAAGCACAGGAATCTCCCTGATAGAGCTTTAAAAAGAGGAGAATAATACAAATTAACCTTCCATTACTGCTGCAGTCAACCATGACAGAATAGGCCAGTTGCGTGGTTGGTGACGTCTCCGTGTCCTATAGGAGCAAAGCTCGTGAGATAGCAGCTATCGCCTTCAACTCTCTTTATTTTATCGGAGTATGGCTGGTAATAAACAGTAATATTTAATTTGTCTGAGACCACAAACCGGCTTCAAGCTGGAAGGCTCCTCGCCTTGCCCTTCCAGTCCTGGGGGAGTCTGAATTTGCCGTTCTTTTTTTCCCCAGCTGCTTTTTTTAAAAATTTTTTTTCCTCTTTTTTTTTTTTTCTCTTTTTTTTCTCTTTTTATTTTTTTCTTTCCCTCCTTGTCCACTCCTCCCCCCCCAACCTGCAGACGGAAATAAATTCGATTTATTTGCATCGTTTTCAACTTGTCTTCAAGGTGTTTGAGAGCTAGTTTGGCACTGGAGAGGTGAGTGCTTTTCTAGGCAGCGGCCGTGCTCGGGTTCGCTCTTCCGAACTTCAGCATTTTCACTTCTCCCTTCCTTTCCGCCCAGGGGAGGGAAGCTATTTTTTCTCTGTCAGAAACCTTTCTCCTCGTTGCTTTTGCTTGGTTTTTTTTAAGTAATCCCCGCTGTCCTTTCGGGGATGCTGGCGGCACGCGTGCGGTGCGGGGCCGGCCGCGCTCCCCGCGCGTTCCCCCGTGCGGCTTCCCCCGCACCTCCTGCCCGCCTGTCCCCACTGCCTTTCCCCGCTTTCCCCCCAGTTTTGCACCTCTCGGAGCAGAGCCCAGGCCAGGGAAAGGCTCCTCGGAGCCCTCGCTCGCCCCAAGCCGGGGCTTCCTCACCGCATTCCCCGCAGGGCAACGAGCGCCCGCTTTGCTGCCTCGTTTATTTGTGTTTGGAAGGGCTCCACGGCTCCTTTCCTCTCGAAAAATAATGAAATATGGGACAAGCTTCGCTCTGTTTGTTTAAGTAGCATTCTCTGGCTTATTCTCTGCGGCTACAAGTGCAGTTATTTTATTATTCTTATTTGCGAGCGTTTACTGTTGGCTGTTTCTTCTCAAGTAGCTGCTGGGACTGGCGTGCACATGGGAAGGGTTTGGGAGATGCCAAACTACACCCGCAGCCGCACCCCCCTCCCCGAGAGCCGCTCAGAGCCCCCAGACTTTCCCCTTCCTCACCTCAAACTTTCAGAGGGCTCCCGTGTTATCGCGCCCTGCGAGAGCTGGTAGCGAGGGTGGATTTGCTGAAAACTTCCTCGAAACGCCAAAAAAACCACCAAAAAAACAAAAAAAGAGAAATTGTCTGAGAGGCAGAAAAGAGTGAGAATTTTTTTTTTGGATGGGACAGAGCGGCGAGCAGAGGGTGGGGGCAGCAGCAGCAGGAGGAGGAGGAGGGTGGGCAGAGCAGATCTGAACCATGCCATTTATTCCGAGTCTTATCAAAAATCCGCCTCGCCAATCTGGTTCTCTTCAGCCTGCAGAATGCGACAGGGAGGCTGTTTACCCTGCGCTGACCTATTCAACTTTACCCTCCCAATAATACATTAAAAAAAAAAAAAGAGAGAGCGAAGGAAGATGCAGATAAACCCGCAGCCCCTCTCCACGCTGACGGCTTGATTATTTGAGCTCCGGGGGGCTGCGGCCCTCGGCCGTGGCAGCGCGGCCAGGGGTGAGGAAGAGGATGGCAAAGGGCAGGGGAAGGAGCCTGGATGCGGCCACAAGCGGGGACAAGGGACACAGCCCCGCGCACACTGCCCGGGGCCTTCGCTCCCGCTGCGCCGCGTTTTTTGGGGGGTTGCACTCATTAGGAAAATCTATTTTAGGGGAACACTCCGCACCCCCCAATAAAAGGCCTCTGTGAGCAGCAGCAAATTTAGAGCCGGGTTTAAATCCACACCTCCGGGCTGCCTTTGAGGGCGGGAGGGGGAACTGGGGGTGGTGCGAGGTTAGCGCAGCCAGCGATTTATTTAGGGCTGGGGGGGCAGGATATTCCCAGACGCTGAATTTTCTCTTTGGTTGGGAGAGATGGATGGAGGAGGGAGGGAGGGAAGGAGGGAGGGAGCGGGGAAGGAGGTAAAGGAGAGGGGGAGGGTTGCTGGGGAGTTTGATGATTGTCTTTGTGCCTTGTTCTTGTTTGCCGGCCAGAAAAATAGGCTGGAAAAGGAGGTTTGGGGGGGAGGGGGCGGGAGGGAGGGCTGTGGGAGAGGGAGTCTCTCCGGAGCAGGATCCCAGCTGGTTGGGCAGTGGGTCCCGGCACTTGGCGAGCGGAGCTGGACGAGCCCACGTCACCTCCGCGCTCCGCTCGGCTCCTCCGCGCTCCGCGCCCGGCTCCGCGCACGGCGGCAGCGCCGCGAACCTGCCCGGAGGAGCGGGGCTCACCAGCCGCCAGAAACTTTTTTTCTTCTTCTTCTTCTTTTTTTTTCCGAGAGGGTGCTGTTTTCTTTTTCCGCTCTTTCGCCCTCTCGCGCTCTCTCTTTTTTTTTTTAATTTTTTTTAATGACTATTTTAAATTTTTAAATTATTTTTAGCTGGGCAGCAGCAAGAGTGGGCTGGGGAGAACTGCATCAGATCAGGCTGAGAAAAGGGTGGGGGCGGGGGCTTTATCTTGGTCTCAGGATCCTTTCTAGCGCGTCTGACAACCTGGAAGTGTTTGGAGAGAGCAGGAGAGAGAGAGAGAGAGAGAGAGAGAGAAGCAGGCTTGCATTGGATAGATTTTTTTCTTCCAGGCTGGGTTTTCACATGCTGATCCGCAAATATAAATAAATAAAAGGAAATATGCACACGAGAAGCCTGATCCCATTGTAATTTCCATTGCAAACGGGGGAAATAGAGCCACACATTATATATGTGGAGATGCATTGATTGCATGGAACTCAACGAGCAAGGTAACGGCTCTTCCATTGCCATGTCTGTCCGTCGGGGTCGGTCTGTCCTCCGTGTGTGCGGGTGCGTGAGCGAGGCACAGCGAGAGCGGCTGCCCGGGGGCACCGCGAGGCCTCGGGAGCGGCGGGGAAAGCAGCGGGGGCTGCTCTGCCCAGGGCTCCTCGGGGCTGGGAGGGGGGCCCGGAACAAAAGCAGAGGGTGATGATTTTATTTATTTTATTTTATTTTATAAAATTTCCCCCCCCCTTGAGCTTTTTCCTCTCGCAAACACGACTCGGCGCTACTTTAGCAAAGCGAGATGCATTTTTCATCCAGCCACCGCGGCCTGGTTCTGTCAAGCTCCATTTCTTCTCAGAAGCTCTTTTAAGGGGAAAAAAAAAAAGGAAATTAGAAGCCACGGATCGCCAAATGCTCTTAGTTGTGGGGTTATTTTTTGTCGTCACACCCTCTGTTTTTAAAATTATGAATATTTTTATATCTGCTTAATTATGTCTGGGCACGGAGAGCATCGAGGAGGCTTCGCTGGGCTGGGCTGCGCTGCCATGGCTGGGTCCCTCTTTGTTTTAATAAACATGCTTTAGGGTTTTTTATTATTATTATTTTCCCTCGCTCTACCCCCTAACCTTGTCAGCTCTAGGGGAACCATAGCTCCAAGCTGGAGGGAAATCGATTAAAAAATGCATAAGCGGCACTTCCCAAAGCAAGGAAAAAAACCCAAACAAACAAGACACCACAACAGTTCAGGAGGAAAAAAAAAAAAAAAAAAAAAAAAAGGAGGAGGAGGAGGAGGGGAAGAGAAAATCCTTAAATGGTCCCTGGAGCTGCGGCTCTGCCCCCACGGGCTGGGCCCGGGCCCGGCGCGGCGGCTCCCGCAGCGCCCCGCGCACTTTCCGCGCTTTCGCTTCGCCCTCGGCTCCGGGGCCGGGAAAAAACCTTTGGGAAGAGAGGGAAGGAGGGAGGGACGGGCACGGGCCGTGTCCGCACGAGCTGCAGCCCCAGGAGTGCGGACCTGGAGTCCCCTCGCTTTTTGTCCTTTTAAATTCTATATCCGTCCGTGTGTGCGTTCCCCGCCACTAGCAGGGAAGATCATTTTCTCCCCCCTCCCTTCCACTCCCAATTTTCCTTCGCTTTTAAAGGAGAATTGCCTTTTTCTCGCTCTCTCTGCTTGATTTTGAGCAGCTTTCAAATATCGTTGCAGGGCGAGGAACTCATTTAACAACATTCTCATGTATTTAAACCCAATATTGCCTCCATATGGTTGGCCTTTCAGAACTGAATCCCCTTCTTTGAAACATGCAAGAAATATTTTTTAAAGCAGCTAAAGCTCCGAACTCCTTAAAAACAACAAAAACCTAACAGATAATTCAATGGCTTTTATCTTTTTTGGTGGATTTTTTTTTTTGTGCGTGTGTTGCTATGAAACTTTTACCATTCCTGATAGACCTTTAAAGCTAAGTCAAAATGCAGTTTTAAAACTCACTGCGGTTACTCACATCAGATATAAAGCTCGTTTTTAAGCTCGTTTTCTCTGCTGGTGCAGTTTTATCCTAAATGTTCTGGCTTAGTTCACTCCAGCCCCAATTCCACCTCCCGTTCACCAGCCCGAGTCCTCGTTACCTCGCACAGCGTTTGTCCGATTGATTTATTTGCATTTTTATATTATAATTTTCTCGTCCATCCTTTGCTTTTCTTGTAACTGCCAGGGCTAAGAGAAGAACAGGCTTTTAAAATTTTTTCCTGCTTTATAAGAGGTGCAAAAAGTTGAATTTTCCTTGGGAATTGGGTGCTAGAAGCGGCCTCGTGTGTCAGTGGCGTTTTCCTGCTCCAAACCGGAGCGGGGTGAACGCTTCCACTTCCCTGCGTGGAAAGTTGGGACTTTCAGCCCCCCGGGCCGCAGCGAGCCGGGAGGAATTGGAGGTGGCCAAGCCTCTGGAGGTCGGGGGGATTCGAGGTGGGGGCTCCAGAGCCGTTTGTGCCGCTCGCTGCTCGTTCCGCAGCCCCTCGGGTGCCTCGCTCCCCGCGTGCTGCCAGGCAGCCCTAAAAACGCGCTGTTTACCTTTTCCAAAAGATGCATTCAATAATACCGCCTCCCCCTTCCCCTCCCTCCCCACACCCCCCCAGCCCCCCCCAAATCCTATCATCCCTTGCGGGCTGCGATAATAAATAAAAGTCTTTATTTCTCCCTCTCCCAAAGTTAAAGGGCCTTGTGAGTGTTAAAGTAAGTGTTGGGATGGTCGGGGCAGCCCCGGCCGGCGCTGCTCTCGCTCGGAGCCACCCCGCCCGATCAAAATCTATCTTTTATTAAACGTCAGCATTGACTTGTGCGTCTCTTATCTCTGCTCTCTCCCGACGTGTGCCTGCAGTGGGGGATTCGGCGAAGGAAGCTCGTAACATGGCGGATAGCGAGGAAGGCTTCGGGCTGCCCAGCACGCCGGCCGATCCGGAGGCCAAGGAGCTTCAGGCCGAGGGCAAGCAGGACACGCAGCTGGGCAACACCAGCAAGTCACCCACCTCACCCCAAGCAGCCTTCACGCAGCAGGTAAGCGCCCACGCTGCTCCCCTTGCACCCCATCCCTGTTCCATTCACTCCTTTGCCCCTTTCCCACCCCATCCCTGTTCCATTCACTCCTTTGCCCCTTTCCCACCCCATCCCTGTTCCATTCGCTCATTGCCCCTTTCCCACCCCATCCCTATTCCATTCGCTCCTTTGCTCCTTTTCCACCCCATCCCTGTTCCATTCGCTCCTTTGCCCCCTTTTCCACCCTATCCCTGTTCCATTTGCTCATTTGCCCCTTTTCCCCCCATCCCTGTTCCATTCGCTCGTTTCCCCCTTTTCCCCGCGGTTTGCCCCCTCCCCAGCCAGGGGTTGGGTGAATTTAGGCCCCACGCGAGAGCAAAGCCTCGCCTGGCCGTGGGCTCACCCTTCTTTCGTGTTATTTGAGGTCGTGCTCAAGAGCCAAAGCTGCGGGGATGTGCCCGGGAGAGTTTTGGGGGTGTGGAGGAGCAGTAGGGGAGCAGGACCCCAAAACACAGCGAGGGGAGCCCGCCCTGCAGCGGCACCCCCACACCCACCAGTGTCCTAGCCCGAATGGGCAAATGCACGGGCGGAGATGCCTTTATATTTATATATAAATGTGTATGTTTTGTACATATCCACATCTGTGCACCCTCGGACACCCGGGTGGGCACAGCGGGCACTCAGTGCAGGCTGAGCCACGTGTGGGCACCCCCAGAGCGACACTTGGGGGGTCCCTGGTGCCCTCCCTCAGCCCTGGCCCCCCTGGCGCTATGTGGGCTCCGTGCTCCGAGCCAGCCCTCGGCTTCTCCCCGTGCTGGGAGCCCTGGCAGGGGAGAAATGCGGGAAAAGGAGGTTTTCACCGCGGTCCCTGCCGTGGGGTCCCCCGGCAGGTACCCCCGATGGACCCCGCTGCCCACGGGGTGCACAGTAGGCTCGGCAGGGCCAGAGCGGGCACCGGGGGTGTTTGGAAAGCGACCCCCGAATTCTGAGGGGCATTTTTAGTGACGGGGAGAAGGGCTTGGTTTGGCCGGGGGTGTCCCCTGTGCCTCCCAGCCCGGCTGCAGGGATGTGTTGTCCCCACGGTGGCATCTGCCCCAAGCGCAGGGTGGGAAAGAGAAAATCAGGGGGCGAGGGGAGCAGGGTGACACCCCACGCCGCTCTGGCCTGTAAATCGCTCGTGGGACGGTGTCAATCTCCTCCGCTTGGCTCTGGGAGCAGCGGGGCCGGGGCGCCGGGGGATTTCTCCGGGAGGATGCGGTGGGAGCCGGCCCGGGGGCTCTCTGCCATCGCCCCCTGCCCCAGAGCCCCGCAGGACCCCGCTCCAGGCCTGCCCTGAGCGGCATCCCGGGCATCCGGCCTGCAAACCCCTCCGACCTGCAAACCCTCCGGCCTGCAAACCCCTCCGACCTGCAAACCCCTCCGACCTGCAAACCCTCCGACCTGCAAACCCCTCCGGCCTTCAAACCCTGCGACCTGCAAACCCCTCCGATCTGCAAACCCTCCGGCCTTCAAACCCCTCCGGCCTGCAAACCCTCCGGCCTGCTCTGGGCAGGGCTATCCCGGGAGTGGCCCGGGCTCGGCCCGCAGAGCCCGGCCCTTCCCTGCCAGCTCCCGGCGGGGCCGTGCGGGTCCGTGCGGGGCCCGGCTGCCCTGGCGAGTTTGTCCCTGCTCCTCTCAGGGCTGTCCCGGCTCCCCTCAGGGCTGTCCCGGCTCCCCTTAGGGCTGTCCCGGCTCCCCTCGGGGTTGTCCCTGTACCCCTCGGAGCTGTCCCCGTTCCCATCGGTGCTGTCCCCGCTCCTCGGGGCTGTCCCCGCTCCCCTCAGGGCTCTCCCCGCTTCTCTCGGGGCTGTCCCCGCTGCTCTCAGGGCTGTCCCCGCTGTCCTCGGGCTGTCCCCGCTGCCCTCGGGGTTGTCCCCGCTCCCATCGGGGCTGTCCCCATGGTTCTTGGGGTTGTCCCTGCTGCTCTCAGGCTGTCCCTGCTTCCCTCGGGGCTGTCCCCGCTGCCCTCGGGGCTCTCCCCGCGGCTCTCGGGGCTGTCCCTGCTCCCCTCGGGGTGACGCTCTGTGCCTCCCCGCTCCGCAGGGCATGGAGGGCATCAAGGTGTTTTTGCACGAACGCGAGCTGTGGCTGAAATTCCACGAAGTGGGCACGGAGATGATCATAACAAAGGCCGGGAGGTAAGAGCAGGGGGGCTCCGCGGTCCCCTCGGTGTTTGCGGGGACGGGGGGACACCCCCGCCTGGCTGGGGGGCACCGGGCACCTCCCTGGCACGGGGACGGTCCCACCTCTCGTGTCCGAGCCCGTGTGTGTGTGTGTGTGTGTGTGTGTGTGTGGGTGCCACTGCCCGGCCGTGCAGAGCCCTCCCTGCCTGCAGAGAGGCGGCAGAAATTGTTTCTTCTGGCTTCTTTCTTAACCAGAACAGTTGGGTCATTAATTCCGACTTCAGGCCTTTGGAAACTTTCCAGGCGAACGCGAGTTGCAACCACTTGGCCAAAAAGCAAACTTTGTTTAGAGCAGCTCGCTGGGCCATTATTATTATTATTATTATTATTATTATTATTATTATTATTATTATTATTATTATTATTATTATTAATCCAATTTGGCTCTTCTGCTTTCCCCCAAAGTTTTCTGCGTTTTACAGAGTTTTTTATTTATTTCTGCTCACTATGGAGCGAATATTCCCATCTCAGCCACTTCACCCCTTTTAAAAGTCTAGGCGGTCTCAAGCTACTGTTTATAGAGCGATAATAAAGCTGTTTAGATGCAGAGATAGATGCGTCGGCAAATAAGTATCATGTGGGTGTGTTTCTATGCGGGTGTTTATCTGCGTGGGTGTGCGGCAAAATATGCAGCCTTGCAAATCCAACTTTATTGGGGTTTAATCGATTCCATGACCGGCTGTGTAAACCTGATCCGCAGATATTATATGTGGACGAGGGTATTTTTGAGGGGATTTAACATTATCCTGGATATTAACGTGGTGGAGGGTTGTTAAATTGAAGAGCGGCCAGCGAGACGCAGTAAAAAAGTCTCTCCAGTCCTATCAACAAATTGGGAGCAGCCCGAGGGAGGATTTTTCGTTGTGATTTTCAATTAGAATTCTTGGAGAAAAAGGGAAAAAGCCTCCACGTGTAGGAATTGTTTCAGGTTGTAGGGACGCAATCAACAGGGCAGAATCAAACTTTCATTTTGCTCTGTCAGCTGGCATTTGCTGTGGGCTTCCAAAATTTGCCTGAAGAGGGAGGGGGAAAATAAATATCGACCTGGTTGGGTAAAGTTTTAGCGAATAGATCTCGCCTTCCCCTTGAACCTCGCTGCTGCAAAAATGGATTTGAGAGCGGTTTGTGGCCAAGGGGACATGGGATGAAGTCGGTGTTGGGATCTCCCGATAAAAACCCCGGTTCACGGGGACAAAAAAAAAAAACAAAAAAAAACCAACTCTCGAAGGGAGACAGAAACCACCTTGCAGAAATTTCAAACAAAAATCTCTGTGGACAGAGATCTCATCTGGAGAGCAATAAAAGAGACATTTACAGGCAGGGCTCGAGGGGAGATGCGGGCTCGGTTTCCTTATTTACATCATTGCCCGTGGTTCTCGTTGAAGTCCCTGGTCGCGCTGCTCAGGTGCTTTCCATGGAGTTACAGATTAATCTCCAGGTGGAATTTGGTTTCTTCTCCCTTAAAAAGTTTAAGTTCAACACTCGCTTCCCTCCTTGGGCGCTGGTTACCCCCCCTACAACTTTTTAGACCCGAATTAAAGCCCAGCCCAGGTGCCCCACGGCAGCGATAAGATCCCGAGCCTCGGAGAAGAGCGCGGTATTTTTAGAGGTGTGGGACTTTTTTTTTTTGTGGATTTTTTTTTTTGTTGTTTATGCGTGTTTTAAGTCCAGGGCTCCATTTTCATCTGCTTTATTTTTAAATATTTGGAAAGCTCGAACTAAAATAACAGCAGTGGTTTAAGTGCCTGCCTTGCAGTAATGGAAAATATTTCGAAAAGCCCCTGCCTTGTGTGTATCCGAGGGTTTCCAAGGATTTGTCAGGTGTGTTTGCTGCTATCTCGGGGTGATCGCACGGCTGTTCACGGATTTTCTCTTCCACCTGAGTGCGTGCAGGTTTTTTGCTCTATATCTGTCCCTAGAACCTCGAGGTGTTCATATAAATGTATTTTAAAATGTTTATATTTCTATATATGTAATATATGAGAACATATTTCTATAAATATATACATTTATAGAAAGATATATAAATATAATTTTTATAGGAGTATCTATATTATAACTTTTATTTTAAAACTTTTTTTTGGCAAATTTCCTCTCCTGTTCCCGCGGTTTATGGAGGGAGGGAAGAAACTTGCTTCCAAAAGTTCTCACGCTCAGATTTGTTCAAAAAAACGGAGATTCAAAACTTTAGTGAAAGAAATAATTAGTAAAAATACGAATAAACGAGCAGACACACAAGGAGGTGAATAAACAAACCCGCCAGCCTCGAAATTCCGATTTTGCTTTGATAAATCACCCGGTTTGCCTGGATGGGACCCAGCACCACCCAAACCTGTCCCACACGCCAAGGGGACGGTGGGGAAGATCCACCTGGGACCGGGGTTTAGCCCTTTTGTTAAATGTTCCCCCCAATGTCACCTCCTCGCACACACGAAATCACTTTGGCAAACTTTGTTTTTATACTTTTATCTATTTATTTATTTATTTATTTATTCAACAGGCGGATGTTCCCCAGTTACAAAGTGAAGGTCACTGGACTCAATCCAAAGACGAAGTACATCCTGCTGATGGATATTGTACCGGCGGATGACCACAGATACAAATTCGCGGATAATAAATGGTAGGCACGCCTGGGGGACAGGGACGAGACCTCTGGGGCTGCCCGGGGGCGAGAAATCCTTCAATCAGCGGCTCGTCCTTCTTTTTCCGTGCAAAATGTTGGGCTGCAGGAGCCTCACCTGGGCGCAGTGGGGTGTTCCTGGGAGAAATGGGACAGAAATCCGAAAAAAGAAGAAAAACTGCAGGATTCTGTCGCAATTAACGAATCCTGATTGACGATGAGGTTGTTTGCTATTGTGGAGCTGATGGTTTAATTATATTAAGGAAGGGAATATCGCCGGGAAGGAAAATCTTTAAGGATTGGGGGTTTTTTTGCTCCTGGCCGTTAATTGGGGGAAGGATGGGGTTAAACGGGCGAGCGGCGAGAGCCATCTCCGACGGGAAAGGTGCCAAAGAGCTCAGTAATTCCCCGAGCCAGCCGTGCTGGAAATGCCTCTTCTGCCCTGCACGGGGTACCTGGGTGCGAGGGGACGGAGGGGCAGCTGGAACCCACGGGAGGAGCCCACGGGAAGGGATGGCCGGGGGAGCAGGAGCCCACGGGAGGGGATGGATGGGGAGTAGGAGCCCCAGGAAGGGATGGACAGGGAGCAGGAGCCCACGGGAGGGGATGGACGGGAGCAGGAGCCCCAAGAAGGGACGGACGGGGAGCAGGAACTCCAGGAAGGGACAGAGGGGGAGCAGGAGCCCACGGGGGGCTACACCCGGGGAGCAGGAGCCCCAGGAGGGCATGGCCGGGAACAGGAGCCCCAAAAGGGGACTGAAGAGAACAGGAGTCCACGGGAGGGGACGGACGGGGAGCCGGAACCCACGGGAGGGGACGGACGGGGAGCCGGAACCCACGGGAGGGGACGGACGGGGAGCAGGAACCCCGAGAGGGGATGGCCGGGAACAGGAGCCCACGGGAGGGGACTGAAGGGAGCAGGAGCCTCAAGAGGGGATGCACGGGGAGCAGGAGCCCACGGGAGGGGACTGAAGGGGGCAGGAGCCCACGGGGGGCTACACCCGGGGAGCAGGAGCCCCAGGAGGGGATGGCCGGGAACAGGAGCCCACGGGAGGGGACTGAAGGGGGCAGGAGCCCACGGGCCGTCCCCAGGCAGCCGCAGCTCAGCCCCGTGTCCCCGCAGGTCGGTGACAGGCAAGGCAGAGCCGGCCATGCCCGGCAGGCTGTACGTGCACCCCGACTCCCCCGCCACCGGAGCGCACTGGATGAGGCAGCTGGTTTCCTTCCAGAAGCTCAAACTCACCAACAACCACCTGGATCCCTTCGGACATGTAAGTGCCGGGGCTGGGACAAGGGCATCGTGCTGTGCAGCACCCATGGCGGGTGTCCCCTGCCACCAGGGCCTGCCAGTGTTACCCATTCTCAAACCCAGGGCACCTGGGGCGTTATTTCACCCCGGAGAGAGCGAGATGAACCTCACTGAGGACCCCCCAAAAATTAGAAGCATAAACCTTCAATAGATGGGAATTGATGACAGACCCCCGGGGCCTGGAGTTGGCGAGTGGGTGAAACTCTCCTGGCTTCACTGAGTATTTGGTCACTCGGATTTTAATCGCATGGAGAGTCCCCAATCGTTAAAATCCGCCCGCTGCCACCGGGAATTTGCCTAACAGGTAAAATCAATCAGGCATAATTAGCAGAGGAAATAGGACCTAAAACGATGTGGATCCCTCGATCAAAAAAAAAGAAAAAAGGAAAAGTAACAATAATTAAAGACAATTAGAGAAATTGAAATCCCGCTAGAACTTCTTGGGCATTAAAAAAGTCTTTGCGAGACTCGTGGGGCCGTGAAAATTTGTGTGAATTCTGCAGCCAGGAACAGCCCTCCTTCGAAGGTCTCCAAAGATGCGAGTTCCTCTGAGCAAATATATATGTGCATGTGTGAATAAAATATATATATATGTGTGTACATATATATATATAATATATAATTGAACGAATATGTGACTCCAGATCCTGCCAGCCCTTTCCAAGAGTGGATTTTTTCTCCAGTGTCGTTTCAACACTTCAGTTTCATTTTTTCCAAGCTGTTTTTTTTTTCTTCTTCGCTTTTTAATGATAAATTTTGTGCTATTAAATCCTCGCCCACGCAGTAGCCAAGAACTGAGAGGGCTTTGGGGGAGAGCAGCCAGCAGAGTCCCGAGCCCACCCCAATGCTGAGCATCATTCACAAGCTCTCCTTTGCACCTCCATTTGCAGGGGTTGATTTCCTTTTTCTTTTTATAATTCGAATTTTTATTTTAATTCTAATGGAGCTGCTGCAGAAGGGGTTTGCAGGGGCTGCTTCCCAGGGATCAGGACCTTTCCTGCGGGAAGAGGGAGGGGAGCAGCGCAGCCGGGGGAACCCATCCCAGCCCCGGGGGTGCTTTTGGGGATCTGGGGGGGGGGATCCGGCCCGGGGGAAAGGGGCCAGGCATCCCCGCTGGGAACAGGCGGCTCTGGGGAAAAAGTCCCTCCAAACAAACCGAAGACGCTGAGGGGACAATAAGGGACTTCAGAGGAGGAGCTGCGCCAGGAGCCTCTCAATTAGAGTCGCTGTAATGAAATTAAAAACCATTAGATCGTTCACCGTTGATGTCTACGACTTTCCTGGATGTCAAAGCAATTTGCTTAAACCCCCGGGACGGGGGAGGCGGCGGCGGCGGGACGCGCTGCGTCTCGCTGTCGCCAGGGTCCGGCAGTCATTATCGGGCCCGAGCGGCCCCCCGCCGTCCCCCATCCTCCCCCGGGATTAACCCGGTACCGAGCAGGGCCCGCTTTTTATCTGGAACCCCCCGCAGCCCCTCCCGGCTCCGCCACTGTCCTGTGCGGGTGGCTGACGGGAGGGATGTCCCTAAACCCCCAAATCTCCCCAGCTCTCTTCCCTCGCCCTTTCTGCACTCTTTACCCCCCTGCCATGGGATGGGGGTGTTGAGATGCCCCCATTTGCCCCCATCACGCGTTGGGGGGGAGCAGCTTTGGCCCCTCAGGCGTTTGTGTGGGGGGAGCAGGTGAGGAAGCACCTTTGACAGCACCTCCCGGCCCTGCTGGGCTCCCCGAGTGAGTTTCTGGAGAGATCCGTGCCCCTACCCCAGCACCTCCATCTGCCCTTCGAAAGGGCTCCTGAAAAGGGCAAACGTTTTGGGGAAGGGGCTCCTGAAAAGGGCAAACGTTTTGGGGAAGGGGCTCCTGAAAAGGGCAAACGTTTTGGGGAAGGGGCTCCTGAAAAGGGCAAATATTTTAGGGAAGGGGCTGCAGGTTCCTGCTGGTGTGTGTTGTTCTTCTCCTGCCCTGGCAAGGGGGGGATGCGCCGTGCTGTGCCCCCTCCATTCCCACGGGATGTCCTCTCCTTCTCCCCCTGCCCAGATCATCCTGAACTCCATGCACAAATACCAGCCCCGGCTTCACATCGTGAAAGCGGACGAGAACAACGGCTTCGGCTCCAAGAACACCGCCTTCTGCACCCACGTCTTCCCGGAGACCGCCTTCATCGCCGTCACCTCCTACCAAAACCACAAGGTGAGGGGCTGGGCCGGCCCCCGCCCCGCAAACCGCATCCTGCTCCTTCCCTCTTCCTGAGACACTCAGCCCCTCTTCCCTCCCTGCTGCTTCTTTCACCCCTTCTTTTTCTTTTCCATTTTTCTTTCCTTCCTTCTCCTTTTTCTTCCCTTCCCTCTTCTTCCCCCTTCCTTTTTCCTCTCCTTTCCCCTTCTCCACTTCCTTGTCCCCTTCCTTTTCTTCTCCTTATCCTCGTCCTTTCTTTTCCTACTCTCCCCTCCCTGTCCTTTTCCTTCCCTTCCTTCTCCTTTCTCACCCCCTTCTTTTTCCTCTCCTTGTCCCCCTTCTTTTTCCTCTCCTTGTCCCTTTCTTCTCCTTTTTCTTTCCTTCCTTCCTTTTCCTTTCTCTTCCCCTTTCTTTCCTCTCCTTGTCCCCTTGTCTTTTCTTCTTGTCCTTTCCTCTCCCTCTCCCATTTTCCTCCTCCCTTCGCCTTTCTCCTCTCCCATCCCATCCCCTCTGTTATTCCTGGCCGCACAAAGCATCCAAAGCCAGGCTCGGGGCGAGCCGGGGAGGGGGGAATGAGCTCACCAGGATGCTTTGCCTACATGGAGACGACCAACCGAGGAAGTTTGCTTTATCTTCCCCCCCCTCGCCGTGGGTCAAAGGCTCCTAATCTGGAGGAGGGAGCCGGGCGCTCCCCTCGCGGCCGGGCGCTGATAACCCGGCTGCCCACGGGGGGCTGCGGGCTCGGCAGCCGGGAGGCCCGGGCAGGAAAGGGAGGCTCAGCTCCCGCGATCAGCAAACAAAGCACGAGAATAACGGGATGGGTTTGTCTTCTGCTGGCTTGGGTGGAATAAGGGTTTTCTTGGTGCTGTCGTTGCCCCTCCGCTCCTTCCCTGCTTGGGTTTGGGCTTCCCCGCCCAGCACGGGAGGAGGAGGAGGAGGAAGGCTGAGTGTTGAAGGCAGTGTGGTTCTCCACAGATGATTCTTTCACCAACTGTCGTTTGCCACAGCCCCATGAAAACTCATTTTCTTTCAGCAAAAAAGCAAATGCCTCTCCTAATCACATAAAAAGCACTTACTATAAACTTGTGCTTACAGGCAGGTAGGATGGCTCCTTTGTACCCCATAGAATAATTGTTTTTCAAACAGAGAAAAGTCATTTAGCACCCCAAAGAAATCCTGGATGCTTTCCTGGAAATGCAGGTTCCTAAAGCTGTGTGAAATGATTGCATTTCCTCCATCCATCAGCTGACCAGCAAGCTGCAGAGAGCAGAGCTGGGCTGGAGAAGAAAGAGTGTTCCACCATAACTAGGGAGAAAGGAAAATACTTCCCTGCCCTTTAAAATAGGAGCTGCTGGCACGGCTGGGACAAGCAAACCCAATCCAAATTGAGTCCTTGCCAAATTATGCCTTAAATTATAACTCCACTGTGGATGCTATAAAATCAAGTTTAACTTCTGCTTGATGGATTTGCAGAAAGAATATAATATTAATAGAAGTGGGAGTTAATAAAACGGGACACACTGCCTGCTTTAAAGGCATTTCCCGAGCAGAAAACAGACGTGAATGGAGCTGCTCTCCTTTGAAGAAAAATGGGGCTGGTTTATAGGAAAAGAAATGATCATGCAAATAAAACTAAAGCAAAGCAGGAACATGTAAGTACAGTAGTTTGGGAAAACTGCCATGCTAGGAGGAGCAGGAATATTTGATTGTAAATCAGCAACATCTGTGTGATAAGAAATGACATCTGTGTATCTGACACAGGCAGGAATCCCCACAGACACACCAGGACACATTTTACACACCCCTGACACGTTTTACAGGCTCTGACATCCCTCTGCCCCCTGACACACACATTCCTCCCTGTGCTGCTTGGAATCAGGGGGGGAACAGTGGAAGAGTGGCTGGAGCCCCAAGATAAAATCCCAATTGGGAAAGATAGAGCCATAAAAATAAACCAGGGGATGATCTTCCCTAAATGGCATCTCCCTGCAGGGAAGGGAATAAAAGTTGGAGCTTACCCCAGTGCAGATGGGGAATGATATTGGGGTTGATGCAGATGCCAAGGAGAAACATCTCCCAGCTGAGGTGGGTGAAACTGAGTTGGGGTCTTTTCCCCCAGCTGAAACCTGAGCTCAGCTTTCACAGCTGAGGTTGCTTGGAAAACCAGATTTTGCTTTTGTAACACAGGCTGCATTCCCCCCTGCCATAAAGGATGGCAGCCCCCAACATGTGGGGCATCCCCAGCCCTTGCTGTCAGTGCACTGCTGACTTTTTTCCCATTTTTGTCTCTCACCTGTAGCTCATCCCTCATGCAATCTTTCCCATCCACCCCACCCAGCCTCTGACATATTTTACACAGAGTTTTATACACCGATGTATTTTACACACACACACACACACACACAAAAATTCATCCCTGCACGGGGTTTAGGTTTCAAGAGCTCTGTTAGAGCTGAATTCTATTACAGAATGAACTGTATAACTCACCCCAAAATGCATTTGAGTCCATGCTTACACAGCTTATAGAAATACCTGCCTGCTTCCAGATAGGTCAATTTATTTCAAGAGCACAGCTGCAATCCCAGTGCAGGGCTTGTGCTTATTTCCCCTGATATTTTAGACAGCCTGAAAAGATATTTAAGCACCCTAGGATCTCCCTCTCCTCAGCCCTACTCCCCAAAAAGAGGCTTAAGCTATGAAGAGAGTTTTGGTGAAGTTTTCAGGGCGGTTGTCAGCAGCTCCATTGGTCACCTCCCCCCTCTCTGCTACCCTTAAAAACACCCCAGAAATACTGAGGTGTTAAAAAAGGTCACATGCACATTTCATTTCCTTGCCATTTACACAATGGGTGCTTGCAATCAGGTTGATTCCCAAATATTAACTTTCCCTGCAGTTAAGCACCATTTTGCTGTAGCTTAAATCATTGTGTTACTGGCTCATATTTATTAGGTATGAGCTCTCTGCTTAAGACCAGGAAATGAACCTAATAGACAGAAATAATTAAGGTTCTCCCCTCACGAGGGTTCTTTCAAAAGCAAGAATTCACAACAATTATTCTCATTAATTTTTACAACCTACTTTCCCCCTTAGCTGGACTTGGGCTTTATATTGGTTCCCCCCCCTCAGGATATCCGGTTTTATGCTGATTTTTTTTTTCCCCCACCCTAAGTTATTTAACATTCTTGGTAGCCAAAATTCTTTTAAGGAAACGTTTGCCCCGGGTGGGATGTTCCAGGCACCCAGAAATGCTGTGTGCACCAGGGAGGAGCAGGGCAGGGCATGGCCAAAGATTGGATTCACTGCCAGGTATCTGGTGGGATTTCTGAATAGAGAGGTTCATCCTTCCCCTGAAAAGGGGAGGAAAAAGGGGGAAGGGAAGAAAAAGGAGAAGGAAGGAAAGAAAAAGACCCAGTGCTAAAATCATGCTGGTGAGTCAGTGGTGCTCTACTCTGGGAGTTCTGGAGAGCTGGTGTCCCCTCTGAGCATGTGGCTTCTTGTCACTGTCCTTGAAGGCTGGAGGTGGGCAGGTCCTTGGGTGTGGGTTTTTTCTCCTGAGAGCTCCATTTTCCCTGTCTCAGGTTGCAGGTGGCCACCTCCACCCCTTCAGCAGAGGCCACCAGTGGGGTGGCCTGGCTGGCATCTCATGGGACTCTCCTGTGCAGCCCCCAGGCTCTCCCTGCCCTGCCTGGGCTCATTGTCCCTGTGTTTCTCCATCTGGCTGGAGAGAGGGGACAGCCCCTCTCCTTACCCAGGGCAGACTCTTCTCCAAAGAGGGCTCCTTGGGGCTAAGCAAGGTGACACCAAGTAGCTCCTCTTCATCACCAGACCTGGTGGCTTCTGTGCAGCCCTGAGGATGGGGATGGCAGGGAGCTGCTGCTCTGGGGCACTGAGGATGGCAGGGAGCTGCTGCTCTCTCTTTGATTCTCTCTGCTGCTCCTCATGATTCTTACTGCTGCTCCAGGCCTTCCTGGGACAGTGTTTCCTTCCAGGGATCTCGTGCCCTTCACAACTCTGGCTGAAGCAGCCTTGTCACCTTCTGTCCCCAGTCCTGTCCCTGCTCCCTGCCAGCCCTGGGATGGGGTGCTCAGCCAACCCTGAGCCCCTGGACCCTTTTGGTCCTCAAAGCAGCCCCTCTCCTCCAGTTTGGCCAAGGCTCCCTCTGGATCTGGCATCCATCCTGCCTGCAGACTCACCTCCTTCCCCCAGAGCTCTGTGCCAGGTCTCTGTTCCCATCCTTGGTCCCTGTGTCCCAGCAGGCTCCTCAGTGAGCCCCTCTGTCTCACCCCAGCACCTCCAAGCAGCCTCCCAGTCCCTCCCATTTCCTTCACTGCTTTGGGCTCAGCATCTTCTCCCCTCTGCTAGCAACTGCCCCCTCCCTTCTCCTGGGGCTCTGAGTCCCAGCTCCCCATCCAGCTCCTCTGCCTGGCCCAGGTGTCCCTGGGCTCAGCAGCCAACTTGTCTGCATCTGTTTCTCTCCTTCCCACTCCTCTGGTTTGGCTTCCTCCATCCTGCCTTGGCTCCTTGCTGGGCTTATTGAGAGCCTGGCAGAGAAGTCTCTGTGTTTTCCAGCTCCTGTGGCTCCCAGCACTGCCAGCTCCAGCCCTGGCACAGCTGTTCCAGGTCCCTCTGTGCCACCCTGAGCAGGACCACGGGCGCCTGCAGGCCAGGGAGAACTGGATCCCCACGGAGAGGGGAGCTCCATGAGTGCTCTGCACCTCTCAAGGGTGATCCTCTGCACCTCTTCATCACTAAATGGTGAATTTTTTTCCCCCTCCAATCAGTTTTAAGTTCTCTAAGTAGATGTGAGTGAGAATCCAGAAATTCAGGATCCACATTCCTTGAAGAACATTCCTTTTCCAGAATGCCCAACCTTTCTTAGTTTCAGAAGAGCCCAAAAAGATCAGGGTGAAGAATTTTCCCTTAGCTTAAGTGCTTAAAAAAAGAAGTTGCTAGCAAAATACATAAATAAAATAGAGTCCAGAACACCTGGTGTGGAGCACATCACCCCTAACAAAGTTTTAACTTTGTTACAACTTCTAAAGTGAGAAACAATTGAGGAAAAATATTAAGTTTTTGATAAAAAATACTACAAAATTGTAGTTTTGATTTTGGCCATAATGATATTCGTGAGCCCTTAGGCACAAATTCCATATAAATGCATGTCTGTGGAAAAGGAAAAAGAAATAAAGCATCTTTCCTCGACCTAACTCCATGCAAAGCTCAATTTTGTCCTGCTGGAGCTGAGGATGCTGTTGGGAAGGTCTCAGCAGAAGAGCTTTGTGGCCAATTAGTCCAGAGAAAGGAGTGCAGGGGAGCAGCCCAGGGGTTCCTTTGGGATTCCCAATTCCATTGGGAACTGTCACTTCCCATTAAAGTGAAGATGAACCCATAGGTCAGACAAACCCTGAAAAGTGGAAATCTAGGAGGCTTCACCCTGCAAAGCTCTGGTCCCCAAGGGTCTGTGGCTGCTTCAGAACCAGGGAAACTTTGCTGTCAGAAACAAATACACAAACAAAGCCCTTCAGTTTTATTGAACCTGTGCTGTACAATTCAGCCCTGGGCACTCTGTCTTAATGACCTCGCAGGACGTTGTATTTTGTTTTATTTTTCATGAGGTAATTGTCATTTGACTTTCTGACAGCTTTTCTCCCTCCCTGCCCCCCTGTGAGTTATAGTCAATTAAACTCAGTTTTGCTGTGGCAAAGCTGATCTAGAAGAAGGTTATTTCCACCCCTGAGTTTGCTTTTCCACCTCTGGAATAGTTGGGAAGTCAGGCAAAAAAGTGGCTAAGTGAAATATCTTCCACAGGTTGTTTGCTAAAGCAGGGATTCACCAACTTTTTCTCTGTTTTTTAGTTTGTTGTGTGCAGTTTTGTTAAATCTGGCTTGGGCTCTCCTGGCTTTGTGGTGGCTGATGCCACGAGGTGTCACCTGGGGAAACTTTGTTCTGGGAGCTCCAATCCATCTGAAGGACACCAAAGGTCTGAGAATGAATTCTAAATCTTTAGTCCCTGGTTTTCAGATGCCTTCAATGCAGCAGATCCTTAATTTTAAGGAGGCTGAAGTTGGCTGTGATTCTCTTGGGGCTTTTGGCCATCAGCATCAACACCTTCACTTGTAAGTGTGTTCCTGGTGTGGGTTAGGGGACTTCACTTCTCCTAAACCACCAGATTTGCAATATTGAGGTCCCATTTTGATATTTTGGCTGCTATTTTGTGGGTCATTAAAACCTTGAAGAATCAAACGGGGCATTCAACTGAGGGGCTTAAACGAGGGGCTGGAGCACTGCTGGCTCCTCCTCCAGTGACCAGAGTGCACTGGGGACCTGTGAAGGCACTGCCACCCACCCCAGAGCCCTCTGGCAGTCCCCATGTCCCTCCCTTGATTCCAGCAGGGAGCTGAGGCTCCCAGTGCAGGCGCCTTGGTTAAAATGCCTTTGGTCAGGTTGGGATGAATCTGGCCCTTTGTGCCTTTGTGTGCTGGTGCCAATCCTGTAAATCCTCACTCACTGAAGGACTTCACTTATGTGAGCAAATATTGCCATTGGGGTCGGCAAGAGAGGACAACTCCTACATTTACAGGGCTTCAGGAACATTCAAAATGTTGAATAATGCCTATTATTCATTCTAGAAGAGTCACCACCTTCAAACCGATAGGCAGTTGCTTTGCAAAATACACAGCTGGTTGTGTAATAATTCAGGGCTTTTAATTACAAAATGCACCTCTGTTTTATTGCTAGAGAATGGCTCAACTGGCAAATTGACCCCAAAAGATTGTTTGTTTACCCTTCTCTTTGAAATCTGAAATGAGGGACAAAAAAAAAAAGTGCCAAGGGCTTGTTTATGTGCTGAAGTATGGTCCTGATTTAATGGGAATGCCTGTGGAGATAAGTGTAAGTGTGGTGGGGGGCTCTGGGAGAAGTTTGGGGCTGAATAAGGCAAAAATGGCAAATAAACAAACGGCCCTTGGAAAAAAATATGCAAAAAGACAAGAAAAGAGCAAAATAATCTGGTTGTGCATACACCTGGCGAGGTTTGCTATTGACACTGGGCGAGCCAGATTTTCCTCTCTGGATTTTGGCAGGGAGGTGGGCCTGGTTGTTTGTGCTTGACTCTGTGAGCATGAACCTCTCTCTGTTCTCCCTGCCTTGATCCTGAGCTCTTTCCTTCCCCTTGGCCAGCTCTCAATGGGAAGGAAGGACGGGATTTCCATAAAATGTGGTGAGAGCGTGAAGCTCCTCCAGTGGCAAACAGGGGGTTCTCTTTCCTCCTGGGCAAGTGGAAATCAGGAATCTCCTGATTCCTTGCTGAGAGCTCAGACTGCCAGGCAGGGATGGAGAAAAGAGGGAAAAAAAGGGAAATTTCCCCTCTTCTGCACAAACTTTGGGTCTTTGCAACAATATCACACCTGGTCCGGGCTCAGTCCTCTTCTGGCAAGGCACCAAAGTATTTCCATCAGATTTGGCAGGCAGAGGGAGTTTTTACAAAATCCACAGGGCAGCTGAGGGTATTGCTGGTCCACAATGAATATTGGCTTAAATGACAAGCCCTGCTCACCAAAACCCTCAGGAGAAGTAGTGGAGGAGGGATGGAACCTCTTGGAGCAGCATAGTCCCTGGGTAAGGCATGGTCTGTCTAGAAGCTGCTTTAAATCTTAAATTTAGATGTTTTAAGAGGACGAAAGTTGAGACTGAGGGGATTAATCTGGCTAAACTTTAGACTCTCACTTAGTGAGCAAACTGGAAGTGATGGGGAGACAAAAAATCCTTAAGGGTTTGATGGTCACAGGTGAAGTTGCCCTCAAAGTAATTTAGGTAATGAGTCCATTCAGTGCTGCCAGCTGTGGGGCAGGATGGCAGATGCAGAGCACCTGGAGCACATTTAGCTGGTCTGAAACACCCAAAGGGTGAGATTCACTGGCCTGGGAGAGAGGGTGCAGGGTCTGAGAGGTGAGCTTTTGGTCTTGTCTGTGCATTGATGAGAAAATACTTGTTGGGATTTGTTCAGACCCAACTTCCATCCCCGGTCCTTGGAGCAGTGAAGCCCTTTCTGTCCCAACAGCAAAATGAAACTCTCAGAAAGCAGATTTTCTCCAGAGAAAAATGTGCGTGAGCAGTCCCACATATTAGTTATGGGACAAGCCTGGGAGAAGCGAGAGGCTGTTGACAGGAGATATTTTTCCTGTGGAGCATTCCAGGGAAAGGCCCATCTGGAATGGTCAGTGCCTGAGCTGAGGGATGCCTGGAGTTCCTGCAAGCTGTATTTTCCCTCCCATCCCACCTGCCTTGGGTTTAATAACCTTTGTCCCCTCTGTCCCTGGCCGTGACCCTGCTGCGTTTCCTCCCTTTCAGATCACCCAGCTGAAGATTGAGAACAACCCCTTTGCCAAAGGCTTCCGTGGCAGTGATGACATGGAGCTCCACAGGATGTCCAGGATGCAGAGGTAATGTGTACCACCCTCATGGGGACCCTCCCAGGGTCACCAGAGCCACCTGGGCCTTGCTTGGCACGTCCCTGAGCCAGGACATGGTGCCACTCCCTGCCTTGGCATCTGCATGGGTGCTCTACATCAGGTTGTTGAAATATTCCCAGGACATGGAGCCAAAATCCTGGACCTTCTGCTCCCTGGGGAGTTCCTTAATTGCTGGGTGGCAGAGGCAGGAGCTCACTTGTGGGATGCTGTCTTGGCCACAGGGACTGTGCATTTCCTTCAGACATGTCCCCATCCAGAGTAGCCTTTAGCTTTGTACTAAACTCTCCTCTCTGAGGCTGCACATGGACTTAGACCCTTTAAAAACTTGGAGTAGCTGGAAGAAGCTCTGGCCTCCAGACTGTTCCTTTCTCCCAGGTGACAGCGCTTTAAAGACAAAGCTCCCAGCCTTGTTTTGGGAGTAGGGCTTTTAAGCCTGCACCAGCTGCCTCTGGAGGTGGTGGTGGTGGAGAGTCCTGTGCTCTGTTGTTACTGGCTTTGGAGGGGCTTTGGCAGGAGGGGAGCGTTTGCCTGCTGGGTTCTGGATGTGCAGAGCAGGAGCAGAGGTGTGGTGGTTTCAGATTGAAGAAGGAAAGGTTAGAAAATGTTGGGATCTCCAGGGCCAGGTGGCTGAGGAGGCCTTTTAGAATCTCGGGTTTGGCTGCAAGTACTTAAGCTGAAAAGCAAGCCTAAATCTTGTTTGAAAATCCTGTTTAATGTCCTTTTCTAAATGTCAGGCCCTGCTGGTAATTAACTTTGTGCTTTTACCTTCACTTGGAACTTTCTCCGTGTGTCAAGCTGCTTCCTGGTGCAAATGTTTTGCAGGAACGGTGCCATACCCACGATCCTAGCTAAGACAGATGGAGATTCTCAAAAGAGCATTTTCCAGGAGGGGAGGAGCCACTCAGATCCTTTATCCTCTGGCTCCTGCTGGAGGGACCTGCTTTGGGACCTTCTGATGGGAGGGTTTTTCCCACTGCCCACCCAGGAGCCAGCTGTAGGTGGTCACTTCTGCTTGTTGTAGTTGATGATATGAGCGTGGCTCTCCATAGCCAGGAAAATTGTGCTGTCAGGCACCAAATAATTCCTGCAAATATGCCTGGAACCCACCCAAACTGGGCAAATGTCCTCCTGTGTACAAACATGTTCAGACTCAGCCCCAGAAAAGCCAAGATAGATGTATAAAAAAAAGGTATAGGCAGCACTTAATCTGCTCCATCGAAATCATCTCTGTGGGCTCCTGAATGTGCTCTGTGTTCCCTGCCTGCCCTTTCCAGCAGATCCTGGCAGGATCTGTCAATATTTATTTATTTATGGTGGCACTACCCCTTGAAATAGCTCCCCCCACCCCATGCCAGTCTCCCAGCTTCTACTGGAACTTGAGTGATGATGTGTTCTCCCCCCTGCCAATATTTTTTTTTGCTGCCAAACCACCCTTTCATTACAGCCACTGGAAAGATTTGAAGGTTTGGATTCAAGGGGATTTTTTTTTCTGGAGCAGGAGGGAGAAGGTGGAACAGGGAGGACTCTTAGGAAGGGCTCAGTGCCATATGAAGAGCATGGCATCAAGCCACGCTGAGCCCGTGCTAAAAATTGATTGGCATTTTTATGCAGGGGCTGCGGTCACTGATGCAGGGAACAGAAACACTTGGAATATATAAATACACCCACTCAGGGCTGGAAGGGTTAAAATCCTTGCCTTTACTGGATAATTTCTGATGTTCATTTTAATAACTTAGCAGAGGAATGGCTGTGTGCCTTTACAAAGGTGGCATTTTTTTTAAGAGAGGGCAGGATAAGATGATTATAGTAAAATAAAGACCCATTCAAGGTTGCAAATATGTGCCCACCTTTGTGGGTTTTTTATGTAGATATATGAATATATTCAAAATTATATATGAAAATATATAAAACCATATATAAAATCAGTTATATATATAAATAAATTGTAGCTATAAAAAATAGGTTGTGTCTATGAGATAAAGAACCATTCAGGATTGAGAATGTTACAGAACTATGCCCTGCCTTTTGTGGGTTTATATAGATTTAACATATAAATATACATTAAAATGTAATTAAATTTATATGTTGTATATTTTAATATATAAATGTATGTTTATGACGTTTCCCAGTGATGGACTAGTCAGTCTATCCTGGTTTTATGGGAATGATGGGGATTCTCCCCTTGGAGAATATGGTGGGATGCATTTTTAGTGCTATTCCTTCATTAGGAAAAATATCTGGAAAACCCCCACATTTTTATAACAGTTCAGAGCCTTTTGTACCAGAAACTTCTGACCTGACATTCGCCATGGCTTTGAGTCCATCCCTCTCCATGGCTTTCTCTTTTCCAGAGCCTCCCATGTTGGTTTTTTCCTCTTATTTCCCAGAAAGATGGTAATAAGTCTGTCCAGGTAGGACTTCATTCAGGAGTGGTGTGAAGACTTTCAAATTAGTGAAATCCATTCAGGAGAGGATTTCACTAAAAAAGAGAAGCCACGAGCTCCAGAGAGATCCAAATTCCAGTGAATGTTAATTTTCTTCCCACTGCCTTTCTTTCCTGAAGCACAAGAGGTGCCTTCAGCACCTTCTTTGGTAGGATGGACCCTTTGGGAAGAGGAGGTTTTTCAAAGCTTTCAATTTTCTGAGCATGAGGTTGAGTTTTTTATTTTATTGAACATTTAAAAGAAAGGAAAATGCATAGAGGGATGTGAGTTTTACTACATGTGTGGGTCTGGAGCACTGTGAGGGAGCAATTCTGGTCAATTCAGTAACCACTTCTTGCTGCTCATCTGCAGCTCCCATTGTCTGTGGTGGTTCTTATGGGGGCTGAGGAGCTTCTGGAAGGCCCTGGTTATTTTGTAATTTAATACATTTTGTAAATTAATGCAGTTCAACCCTTGAAGCTTCTGTTGGGAAGGTTTTAAGGGTGATGATGATGCCATGAAATGGTGGCTCTTGGCTCCCTCAATGGGTACTCTGAGCCCTTGAAAAGTGACAAAAAAATCCAGAATGCTGCACATGACAGGGAAGAGTGACAGCACAGTCTGATGTTGTGGCTGTGCTTTCTCTGTCAAGGATCACGAGCCAGTTTGCTGCCTTTGGCATTGATCCACAGCAATCTTCTTGGCTCCAGAGGAATTATTCCAGAGATTCCCATGCGTCATTGAGAGCAGAAACAGGGCCAGGCACCGAGGACACAAAATCAGCTCAGTGAGTCAGAGCCAGTGTGACAGAGATGACAGTGCATTTTGGGGTGCCAGCAGAAGAAATGGATGAGCTCTGGTGTTCCTTGGCACTCCAGCATCCTGTTGGACTGGTGGGCACCAGGCTGACTCAAACATATCAGTTTTGGTCTGCTGCAAACCACCTCGTTCTTCTTGTGTCCTCTCACTGCATCTTTAATCCACTTCCATTTCCCAGGTTCTGTCACTGAAATCTCCCAGGGGTCTCCCTCTGTCTGAAACGTTTTCAGTGTGAGATTTGGCATTATAATATCTGCTGGGGAGGGGATGCTTTTCTCCAGCACACATCCCCCAGGAAATATTCCTGATCCTGGTGGAAATGCATTGTGTAGAATTTGACAGAATTCAGATGAAGTCCAAAGGGAAGCTGGGCAGACCTCACTTACTCACAGCTTTTTTGAAGTGAGAAAGCCACTCAAGAAACACAGGGTAGCTGCAGTTTCTGTCACTGACCTTTCTCTGGGATCTCAGCAGCAGGGTTTGATGATGCTCAGCCCAGCACGAAGGGATGAGGTGCTGCCTCTGGCCCACATCTATTCTCCAGCTCCTCTTGTGTTCCTCTTACTCCAACATCTTTTTCTGGAGAAATTTATCTTTTTTATCTTTTTATCTTTTATTTCTGCTAATGAGAGCTCTTGGTCTCTACATGGTTCTTTCCATTGCTGGTTCTTGGATCGGTTCCAGAGATGGCTTTGGGCTGCACTGCTCAGAGGAGTTGCTAACAGGCCACAGGATCATCATGGAATAGTTTGGGTTGAAGGGACCTTAAAGCCCATCTCATCCCACCCCCTGCCACGGGCAGGGACACCTTCACCATCCCAGGTGGCTCCAAGCCCTGTCCAGCCTGGCCTTGGACACTCCCAGGTGCACCCACAGCTTCTCTGGGCACCCTGTGCCAGGGCCTCTCCACCCTCACAGGGGTGGATTTTTTTCAAAGATCCCATCTAAACCTATTCTGTCAATGTGAAGCCATTTCCCCTTTTCCTGTCACTCCAGCCCCTTGTAAACAGTCTCTCTCCAACTCTCTTGTAGGTCACCCTGGAACTTTCTCTTTTCCAGAGAAATTTCCAATCTCAGCTCTCCCAGCAGAGCTGCTCCATCCCTCTGACTATCCTGGTGCCTCCTGGATTTGCTCCAGCAGCTCCAGGTCCTCCCTGTGCTGGGCCCAGGGCTGGGGCCGCTCTGCAGGTGGGGTCTCACCTGAGTGGGGCAGAGCCCTCCCTTGCCCTGCTGCCCATGATGCAGGGGAGGCAGCCCAGGACATGGGAGGTTTTTGGGTGCTGGGGCTCGTCCAGCTCTCCCCCACCAGCACCCCCAATCCCTTCTCCCCAGGGTTGCTCCATCATTTCATCCCCAGCCTGGACTGATCCCAGGATTGTCCCAGCACAGCACCAGCACTTGGCCTTGTTCAGCTGCCTGAGATTCCCAGCCCAGGGATCTTGGAGCCCCTCAGGTCCTGGCAGGAAGGCCAGGACATTTGCTGTGTTGGAGGAGAATGGGGCACTGAACAGACTCTCATATTCCTCATTGGATACTTTGGTTTGTGCTGCTGCACACCCAGCCTCAGGTGTTACTCTCTGTGGGGCAGCTCCACAGTCCCCACACAGAGAGGGGTCGTGTTTAATCAGGGGCTGAGACTGCAGGAAGTCTTCAGTAATTCCTCTCCTACCACGTCCTTTCCTGCTCTAGTTTATCCCCTTCCAGACAGACTCTTGAGAGTGGTTCAATTTTATTTCAATATGTTGGAAATCAGCTGAAATGAATGCACACTGACAACTGGGTTTGGTTTGATTTTTTTTTTTTTCCCTGGGAGATGATCTGTTTATTCCAGGCACTTTTCCCCCCACTTCTTCCTTTTGCTGTGTCTGCTATGGCTGACTTCCACTCCTTCCCTCCTCTTGAGCCTCAGCAGGAAGGACAACAATTGGTGGCTTGGGAACTATAAACCCCAAAGCCATTGAGTTGTGTTTGCACATCTGGAATTGGGGGTTGATTCTGTGCTGGGTAGAGGGGACAGCACTGATGGGGTGACAAATAATTGTCCTTTTGTTGGGACTGCCCAAGGAGGAGTTAAAATCTCTTGGAAATTTGGAAAGAGTGGGGAGGAATCCCTGTGTTCATCCTTGGGCCAGGTTTTACACTAAGATTTCATATTGTGAACAAGATTCAGACAGTTTAGGTATTTCCAAGGCTGCTGTAAAAACATGGAAAGGAAATCCTTTCCCATGTCATGCTTCACCCTGACCTCCAACAGATCCTTGGGATCTAATATTTAATAAGTCTTTTGAAGTCTTGTTGCCATGAGCTACAGCAGCTCTGGAAAGCCTTGAGGTATCCAATGTTTTGTTGCAGTAATATCAGGACTTCTTCTAAATATCTTCTAAAATAACTTGTTTAGGGCCAGTAGGGGTTGGAAGCTTCAATGCAGGAGCTTCCTGATTCTAAACTGTGGATTTTTGAAGAGGTTTTTAACCAGGTTTTTGTCTGGCAGCTTCATTTACTATGCCTTGGCTGGTACATCAGGAAACTTCACATCTGTACATGAAAATATATGGAAAACTTTTATGCTCTTAGAGTGTAGTAATGAGCAAGAAAGTGAACTGGATGTTGCTCTGTGCAGGTCTGAATTTATCATTTTTCCAGTTATTAGTAATTTGCAGTGGCCAACAAGATTTCTGGTTCTGAGATTGCAAAATCATCTTGAATTTGGTCCTTTGAATTCTTTGCTGGCTGTGAGTTGGTGGCAGAAGTGATCTTACAAAACTCTTGAGTCTGTTGAGGTGAGAGCATCACTTGGCCAGGGAAAGGGAAAGTTGTCATGAGAGAAAATGAGAGTGAGTTTCTAATTCCACCTGGCAGAGGTGGGATTTGAGATTTGGGATTGCAGGAGGGATTCACTTGTCAGACCTGATCTGTAGGGTGGGAGTTCCCTGAGGAATTTGAAGTGGAATGTGGGTGCTGCTGGGAAGTTCTGCAGAGCTGCTGTCCAACCCTGTGGATTTGGGAAACCTCTGGCCAGGTGGGAGGCAAGAACAGAGTCCAGACTTCAGCATCAATAGTCTTGGACATCATCCATGATTTCTTTGCCCAAGTTTTAACAAAAATCAAAGTATTACACAGCACCTTGTGCTGCTCCTCCCTGTTCCCTTCTGCTATTTTAATATACTAACTAAATACTCATTATTAGCCTCCAACAGACTTTAAATAGACCAGGGATAGGTTTTTCTTTGTAAATTCTTTTCCCAATCAGCTTTTTAAAGATTTCTTTTAGTTTTGCAATTTTTAAAGCAAAAATGAAAGTAGCCCATTAACACCCCATGTAAAACTAACATTTTGGCCCAGAAGCATCAAGAACCTCATCCTTGCTCTGTGGACAATTTCCTACATCGCTTAAGTCAAGCTTTAATACATTTCTTCCCCCTTCTTACTTCACTACAGGTTATTTTTTGGACAGCGAAATTTCTGGATATGACAGAAACCTTTCATTCTATTAAACTATAGCTCAGGATGACAACTACTACTTTGGGAATATTGACTTTAAAAAAAAAAATTGATCCATTTCAGTTTGCCCTCAGTCTTTCAAAATGATAGGTGTGCACTATCAATGCTGAGGGGGCTCAGGAAAAAATAGAAATATTTTGAGATGATTGATGCTTTAGAAGATACCAAAGATTTATTCAGCTCCTATAAGGAGGAATATGCAGAATTGCAGAGGTAACAGCCTTTGTGAATTGAAAAACATCAAAGAAAGAAAGCTAATATTTTGGATATTTGTGAGACTATTTGGATATTTAGTGAGAAAACACTTTCCTTCATCTCCCTCCTCCAGTAGCTGATTTTTTGGCAAAAATAGCACTCAACCAACATGTTTTGACTGAAACGGAAACATTTCAGTCTGGAGAGAAGTTATTGTGATACCTCCTGGGAATTGCTGTTTGGAAACTTGGTGACTCCAACCTGTTCCTTCTCCTGAGTGATTCCCAGCTCCTGCTGTATCCCCCAGAGCACCACAGTCCTCTCTTCTGGCCATGGAGATCCTCCTGTTCCCTGGGAAATTCTGTAAGGAATCTGGAACCCAACACCCCTGTGCTCTGGCACTTGGGGTTCAAGTATTGCTGGTGCAGACAAACAGCTCCTGCTTGGCCTGAAAGGAGCTGAGCTTCCCTTTGGCCACCAGGAGAAATTCTTCACTGGAAGGGTGGTCAGGCCTTGGGATGGGCTGCCCATGGAGGTGGTGGAGTGTCCATCCCTGCAGGTGCCCAAGGAATGACTGGATGTGGCACCCAGTGCTCTGGTTTAGTTGGCAATGTGTTGATCAGAGGTTGGACTCAACCTTGGAGGTCTCTTCTAACCTTCATGATTCTAGGAAAATAGTTTTTCATCAAGAAATAAAAGCCCTAATCAGGTTGTTCACTTCTTCCTGCTCTCAGCTCTCCATTGGTTTGGGTCAGAAGTATCTGAGGTGGAGATGGCTCCCCACTGTTTGTGTGGGGCTTGGCACAACGAGGGCCTGACCTTTATGGGGTCCCACTGAGAATTTATGGTCAGAAACCCCCATGGAGATCACATTCCAAGGAGACATCCTTTGACAAAGGTCATGGAATCACTGAGGCTGGAGAACACCTCTAGGATTTCATCCAGATTTACCCACTTTGGCCAAATCTACCCGTGAAAGATGTTCCTAAGTGTCACATGGCCTGGCATCATGCCATGAGATGTCCCTCTTTCTCCTCCACTGGAGCTCTCAGGTTCCCATGGGAAACAACACGAGGCTCTGTCATTTTTTGGGAATTGGATGTTGGTTGAGTGGGGCCAAGAGAGACGAACCCAGCCAATCTATGCAGCTGCTCCTCAGGAAGGAGAGCTGGGAGGAACATCCAGGAGTCACCTCCTTGCAGGTGAACTCCTTGGAAGGGAAACAAGGTGGGGATGCAGCTTGGGGTGTCATGTTGGTATAGTTTTCATTGAGGATCACGGTGTGAAGGTGGAACAGGCAGCTCAAATCTATCACCTGGGAGGGCTGGGAGATCCCTTAGAACCCAGAAGATCTGAGGGTCACCCCTGAAGTCTGATGGCCACAGCTCTTGACCTTCCCCAGAAGCTACCAAAGCTGTGCTCCAGCTAAATCTCCTGGTGGAAGTAAGTGCTGGGTGTCCACAGGCAGGTCCTCTGAATGCCACCACAAATCCTGGTATCCACTGCTGCCCTGACTATCCAAGGGATAAATCTCTGCTTCCTCCTGGTCCATCTGTCTTTTCTTTCTTGTGCCCAGCCTGGATTTTAGTTCTGAGCAAGTGCTGCTTCCAGGAGATGAAACCCCACCTTTGGAGCAGGCTGTCCTTGGCAAGCCCCCAGTTCCTGGGCTTGGGAAAGCTTTCATGGCCCAACCAGAGCCACATTTCTTTGGGTTTGAGCTCCTGGGTGAATTTCCCTTCCATTCCAGCTTGGTTGCTGATGTTTCTGGCAGCCAGCACAGCAGTGGTTTGGATGAAAGCTCCCTGCTGGCCTAGGTTTATGATTGCTAGTGTTAAATTTTGCAAATAAGTTCTGAGTTGTACGGTGATAGATCCTCCCTGAGGGGTGTCACTGCAGGTTCAGGGCTCTTCCTCTGCATGGAAGAGGCCAGGTGAGCCTGTGGATGGTATTTAAGGAGCTCCAGCGCAGTGATTTTGGACAGGTGAGGGGGGTACCTCAAAGCCAGCTTGGTCCAATGGTTGCAGATTCAGAGGAGAAAACTTGTATTGGAATCAGCACTTTGTGGCTGCTCTGAGCCTGGGGACACTTTGTAGTGCTGTACTACCTGATCTTTATGCATTTTAGCAAGCCTTTGGGTTCAGGAGGAGACTTCTACCTCACCTGAAGTGTCTGAGACCCCGTTCAGCTCTCCCTGCAGAGCAGGAATCACCTTTGGGGTTGTCACATTGCCAATGTTTTTGGAGAAACATCTCCAAAAAACACCAGAGGGTCTTTGAGGAGAGGGGATTTCCAGCCTGTGTTGGCAAAGCATCCTGACTTCAAACCAGATCTGGGGGCAAGAGAACAATCCAGGCTTTCCCTCCCATCCTGGCTCTGCTGAGGCTCTGGTGTGCATCAAATCCCAGTGATTTATTTATTGCTCTTTTTTGAGCTTGGTCTGTGGTGCAGGGATCTCCCATCCAGGGAGGCTGGAGGCTCCAGGCAAAAGGAATGGGGACAACTACCATAAGGGAAAAAAGTAGACCTAAATATTTAATTAATTTCCAAGTCAGCTTGGCAGAAATGCTGGTTTTATTTACGTGCATGTGCATATTGCAAATACATTACAAACAGTATGTAGCTTATAAATGCTACAATATGTAAATAGAAACCATGTTTATTTTGCTGAAACTGCATTTATGTATTTTATGTGTGTGTATAAAATAGTGGTGGTTGAATTTAAGGGGACTAAAAGGAAAGGGAATAACAAGTTCTGCATGGATAAAGTGTGACGGGCCCGCAGCCTCCAGGGAGGGCTATCTGCATTTCCCTGAAAGCCTAAACAAACTCCATGACACTAATGTGCTGCCTTCATTTATTAATCCTCTGATCTATTTATGAATTGATTGCTTTGCTGACTTGTTCCTCTTCTGTTTCTTTGCTTGTAGTAAAGAGTACCCGGTTGTTCCCAGGAGCACAGTGAGACAAAAAGTGTCCTCGAATCACAGCCCCTTCAGCGGTGAGACCAGGGTCCTTTCTGCCTCCTCCAACCTGGGCTCCCAGTACCAGTGTGAGAATGGGGTGTCCAGCACCTCCCAGGACCTGCTGCCTCCTGCCAACCCCTACCCCATCTCCCAGGAGCACGGCCAGATCTACCACTGCACCAAGAGAAAAGGTCAGAGCTTGCCTGCTCCCTGCTTCGTGTTTTCCCCCTCCCAACATGACTGTCAGCATTGTTCCCTGATGTTTTCCCTTGGACAGCTCCAAGGATAACTGCCTTTGTGGGTAGAAAAACATCAAAGTGAAAGAAAGAGAGTATTTTAGATATTCAGTGAGAAAATATTTTCCTTTGTCTCCCTCCTCCAGTAGCTGATTTTCTGGCAAAAATAGCATGCAACAAATGATGCTGGAGGATGAGCAAGGCATGAGGGTTGTGGGCTGGGAAACTCTAAAATCCCATTTCTGCTGGGTTGGGAATGAGCTGTTTGGAGGGCTGGCAGTGCCTTTCACCCACCATGAATCCACATTTGGAAAGATAGCTGGTGCTGGAGATAAAGATGACTTATCTGCAGCCCCTCAGACAGGGTTAATCTCCAAGTGGAGATACCTTGACAGTTTGTATTTTGCCCAGTTTTCAACTCAAGGCTGTCTCTCAGTTGGGAGACAGTTTTCTGTCTGCAGAAATGCTCAGGCCTGGCATTGAAACCCATGATATCCATGGTCCTTTAGGAGCTTTAGGGATCAAACTGTGAGAGTTTTCCAATGGCTGCTCAGCTCGTCCTGCCGGGAAGAGCCCCCTAATAGTGCTGGGATAATTGTTCTGGGCAGGCATGAGGGGTCTGTGGTCTCTCCCCTCCTCTCCCAGAGCAATGGGAATGCTTCAAAGCAGCACCACTTGTAGGACTGAGATAGCAAAAGCTTTAGATCAGTTTTACTTGGAAACAAATAGGGGATTTCCAGGGCTGGATGCAACAAGGGGTGGGCAGGAGCTGTTTTCTGCCAGCCCTGTTGGCCTTCTTGGGATTTCCTCTATGGAGAAGCTACCAGAAGGCAGCAAGCACCAAGGCAGCAGGAATTTCTCCCCACAGCAGAGCCCTTCCCGCTTCCCTGCACCACCCTATCAGTCAGACACATGTCATTATTTTTAGCAACATAACCCCTGGAGCACTGGGATGTGCAGACACACAGTCTAAGGTAGGGAGGGCTGGGAAGTGCTGGCAGAGGAGGCAGGAGGGCAGTGGAAATCTCTCCCATGTCCTTGGTGAATCCCCCAGATATTGTAGGCTGTGTATAGGTATGCAAAGTAAAAAAAAATAACCGAATCCTAATAGAAAGAAATCCTAATATTTTCCTGAGGTAAACAGTGGAAAACAGGTGGCATTTTCTGTCCCCTCCAGGTGACTGTGCTCACATAGAATGTGCCAGAGCAGGGATTGGAAATGGGCATGCTGGCTGTAAGGCAGGGAATAAGGAGATGCCCAAAGTGTCCCCCAGGTCAGAGGGGGGTGTGTGGCCTGTTTAACCCTTGCACTGCTGTGGGGTGAGGTGCTGGGCTGCTGCAAAGCCCCACTGCTGGTGCTGGAAGGTGATCCCTCCTCAGCGCTGGGAGCTGCAGCTCCTGGGAGCCCTTTCTCAGTTCCTCCATCCCAGGAGCTGAGCTCTCACCTCTGCTCTTCCCCCTTTTACAAAACTAACCAAAACAAGCTGGCCCAAATGACAACCAGCCCCTGGGACAATCCCTGCCTGCTGCGTGTCCCTGCCCCGCGGGGCAATTCATCATTCGCCTCCACATCAGAACGTGATAAGGAACCAACAGAGGTTTCCTTCCAGTTTTGGGATTCCCGCTAAGTGCTGTCTCCATGGGTGGTTTCCCTCAATCCCCCAATTATCTCACTTCCTCTTATTGTCACAAAAGGCACGGCTATCTGCCCTGGAATAAAGCTCCCCGGCCCTCTTGGCCTGCGTGGCCCAGTGCGGGGACAGGCCCGGGGAGGCCTCGTCTCCCCTCCTTATCTCTGCCATGCCCTGAGTGGCACAAGCAGTTAAGGGCCTTTTATCAGAGCCGCCAAAGGCTTTAATCAAAGAGGAGCAGCGTCCTGCCCGACACCAGCGGCTTCTTCCTCGAGGCTGGGTGTCCCGGCAGCCTGAGCCTCCGCTCTCCTCCCTGAGCCTTCTTCTCTCCCCTCCCCGTGCCTTTGGTAAATGGAAAACAGCCACCAGGGCTTAGAGGAAAGAAACACAAAGTTAATGGGAACCAGAGAGCCAGCCTGGGCTGCCAAGCAGCTCTTTGCGAAGTGAAATTAATTAAAAGGAAAAAAAAAATCACTAGAGATGAGCGATTCGGGTTGGATAAATCAGAGCGTGATCCAAGGTTTCATGTCACTGAGCATGGAACTTCCTTCCAGCACCAGCAAGGATCTTTGTTGGACATGGGAAAATAATCCTATGTATGATATTCCTCTTTTTTTTTTGCTGTTCCAGCCTCTCATTTCTGAGTTTTCCCTCACAGTTCTCCTGCTTTCCTACATTTGTGCTTAACAGTTAACAAGCCTCACCACCTCAGAAAACTCAAAAGCAAGAGTTTATCTGCTCCTACTGTCCCTCTGTCCATTTTCTGGACTGGAAATCTTATTGATTGTGTTGGACTATCCACTCCCCAAGCACTGACTCCTCCTCAGGCAGTTTAGGATTTATCTCAAGCGGATTATTTCCTTTCCCAAGGCTGTGGTTACGGATAAGTGCTCTCGGGGGCAGAGGGCAGTTCAGCTGGCTTTGAGACCAGCTGCTGTCTGCATCTTCTGGGGTGAATTCCAAGCCAGTCTCCTTCCAGCTTTGACATCTCCTGAACTTTCTCTGCCTCCTCTTCAATCAGAGCCAAGCCTTGGGTTAGGCTCACTTAGGGACAGGTCTGTGTTCACCCAACTCAAAGGAACCTTGTTCAACTTCTGCTTTCCTGGTGACCTAAGGCAAGGATAAGTCTCTGTGGCTGGCAGTGTTGTTCTTAGCTGTCAAGGCAAGATGGATTCACTGTGGAGATCTGATATGGAATTACATTAGGGGAGAGCAGCGGGGCTGCCAGGGGATGTTATCTCTGAAGGCTCCCCTGCTTAGGGAGGTGATGCTCTCCTGGCGGAGGAAGGAAGGAAGGACACATCCCAGAGCTCCTAATCTGGTGATTCCTGGAGTGCAGGTGGGAGGGCAGGGTCACAGCATTGGGAATGACCCCAGTGCACTGCAGTGGGGTCAGTGTTCCAGGAATGGGGAATGGCAAGGATCATCCTGCCTCGCATCCCAGCCCCATACTGGGATTACTGATGGCACATGACAAAGTCACTGGTCTTGAGAGGATGGACTACCTTCAACCCTGGGTCTCATCAAGGAGTGGTCTCAGCTCTTGATGTGGATTTTTAGGCTGACACAAACAGCAGTTGGAGCTTTGTCTTTTTTTCTGGTTGTTCTCCACCTCTTCCTCTCCCATTGTTGTGCTTGGACAAGCCCAAAAGGCCTCACCAGCAGGCAGCTTGCCTTGTGTCTTTCATTTAGCCCCACATCCCAGTTCAGATACTGGGCCTGGTTTTCCCTTGTATTATCCTCTCTCTCAGATATCCTGTGGACTAAATAGTCATCCCTCTAAACCTCTGCTCCCTCCCAGCCTTACACAATCCCAACCACTTGGCAGATTTCTGGGATGCTTGTGATGCTGAACAGGAGGCAACTGGAACAGGCTCTCCCTGGGGAGGTTATAAAAGTTGTCAAGTTGGCACTCTGAGGGAGAAGGGGGACGTGGCAGAATCCACTGGCTCCAACCGGTGAGGACCGTGTCCTTCAGCCCCCTGACTTGGACATCACCCTGGGGAAGGATTTATTTTTCATCTCCTTCCGCTCTGATGAGGTCAGTGCTGGTACAGCAATGCCTTTCCACCTTCTCCTCAAGAACAGGCACTGTCAGTGTGCACAGACCTCTTTGTTGACTGAACCAACTTCTGCCACATCTCACCCAGCTCTGTTTTTTCACTCAAAGAATCTGTAGGACAAAACTCAGGCATGGGCTGTCTCCTTGGAGGACACACTGCTCACCCTGCTGATGTTTGGAGATGAGATGAGCTGCCCAAGGCTCAAGCTGTGCTGCAGCTGGAGAGATGCAGTGGAGCCCAGGGCAGGGTGGCTGTGGGACACTGAGGGTGAGCAAGGGACTCCCTGCATGGGGAAGAGATGTTCAGGGAGCTGGGGTGTACCCAGGTCTTGCTGAGCAGCCACATTCTTGTGGCACTGTAGTTTGATATCCCTAATGAGGAAAGGCTGAGGGAGCTGGGCCAGTCTTGACTAAGAGGGGACTCCATCAGTGCCTTCAGGGAGGTGCCAGGGGATGGACCAGGCTCTGCTCCATGGTGTCCAGCAGCAGGACAACAGGCAGGAACTGATGCTTGGGAGGTTCCACCTGAACATGAGGAAGGACATCTTTCCAGCCAGGATGCCCAGGAGGGTGTGGAGTCTCCTCTCTGGAGATATTCCAGAATTTTCTGGACACAATCCTGTGCCATGTGCTCTGGTATGACCCTGCTGGAGCAGGGAGGTTGGACCAGATAAGCCACAGTGGTCCCTTCCAAGCTGGCCATTCTCTGAACTCCCTCTCCTGTCAGAGGTGCCTGCTGTGCCTCTGCAGGGAGTGCTGGCAGCTTGCTGCCTGTGGAAAAGATTCCAGCTTTTGGGGGCTGGATTGTCCCTGTCCCACAGCCCTGTTGTGTTCAGTGCAACACAGCCATATCACAAACATGAGATGGAGCTGGAATGGCTGGCATGTCTTAAGTTCCATGTCCTAGGATTTAGGACTTATTTCTCCTTTAGAGATGTTCATTTTGATTGAATCTGCCTTGTCCTTTTCTTCTTGGACAACCTTTGTCACTCTTGCAGCCTGGTATTAGCTCTTCAGGCTTGTGCCAGATCCGTGCTGGAATCCAGACTGGATAAAACAACAGAGTTAGTGATAATCACCCATTGTGTGTCCCTCACAAAGTCAGGATGAACCTCCTGTAACGCCGTAGAAGTGCGGGTGAGATTTGAAAACCAAAGGAGTCATGTCCCATTCTTCATTGTCTTCCACCCTGGGGAGATGAGCTCTCCTGATTTACACCAAGGGGGAAGAGGGAGGCCCAGCACACCCTGAAGTCCAGAGGCTTTCCATGTTTGCATTTCATTCTACGTGGCCCGAATCTTGGAATTGGGAAAATTCCATTTAAAAAGCCATTTGCGTGGTATTTACAGCCCAGCTGGAAGTAGTAAATACCGGAAATCTTGGAAGCGCTCGTGCTCTCGCTCGAGCTCCTTCATTAGATAGATCATCAAATTCCTTGTGAGGGAGCCAGTTTCCAGCCCATTCTTCAGGCTCCGTTTTCCTTGGATTCACTTCAGAGCAGCTTCTCCCTGGCGCTGGCAGCTCCCCCTGCTTGGCAGCACCTCCTGCTTTTTGAGGTTTGTGCAGCATCGAGGGGCTGCTCCCTAGAGCTGATCACCACCCTTGGCTTCCAAGAATAGCAGCAACAGGGGGAGATGGTCAGGATATCTCCCAGGATAGCAAACAGCTCCTCTGAGGGCTCAGTGGCACCTGAAAAAGGACAAGGAGCTGCTGTCGGGGAACCAACATAGGAATCAAACCCTGAGCAGGCAGTTACGTATTGCCAGTGTCCTGCTTACGCTGATAGGAGGAGGTAAGAGGACCTTCAGGGACAGGATTCTCCCTTGAGCTGCACTGTCCAGGCTCCAGAGCCCGTGAGGATGAATTGAAACTGCAGCCTTTGGCATTGCATGAGAGACCTGTTGGTCTTGTGCTCCTTTTGTCATTGAGGACGTTCCCTTTCCACCCTAAAGCTGCTCCACACACCCTGGGGATGCCCTGCAGCTGCTCTGTGCTGGCTCTGATCTCCTCTGTGAGGAGGGGTGGGACAAGACCAGAGAGCATGGACTGCTGTAAATCCCCCAGGCAGCTCCAGCTGAGGCTCTCTGCTCTGCACCATCCCACCTCAGGATGCACATGGACCATTCTTTTCCCTCTCTAGCACTTTGAGGCTCCATAAATGGGAAAATCACTGGGAAGAGGGGCAGGAGGACAGGCAGAAGATGTTAGGGCAGCCTGGAACCCTTTGTTAGTGCCTAGGTCCTGTTTGGAGATGGGAACAAGGTCCTTACACACTTTAAAATCCCTTTCCACATAAAACCTCAGGGAACCTGGCTCTGGGGGGACCAGCAGAGTGATCCTGAGAGCTTATAGTAGAACAGAGGGCACTTATGGGGTGAAATCCTGGTTGGCTTTGTTGTTTTCTCTTCACCTGTGATAGATTCTGGAAGTGGTTCTGTGACACTGCAGTTCTGCCCAGCTGGGCTGTGGCAGGCAGTGAAATGTCTGGGCTAAATGGAAAAATCAGCAAGCTCAGGTTGTAAGTCAGGCTGTTTTACACCATGGAAAAACAGAGTTTGACTGGTTTGTGTTGTATATTTAAAAAAATCAAAATAAAATAAACAGTCAAACCCCAAGCCAATGATTTCTGGTGCCAGCAGAGTGATGCGGTTTAATGCTGAAAACTTTATTAGCAGAACAATGCTGCATTTTACAAGACATTGTTTTTCCACCCCAGTGTTCTTATTACTCAGCGGTGGGTCAGGAATCCAAACTTTTTACACTGTCCATAAAAGCTCCAGCTCAGGCTGCTCTTCCAGATGTACCTCCTGTCATGGAGCTGAGATCAGGAGAGAGGTTACACCTGTGCCTCCAGCTTTTGGCTTTCAGGGCACCCCATCCTGTCCCCTGCTCCTACATAAATTGGACCTGAGCTGCATTGAGGAGGATGACACATTCCTGCATCTCCCTGCTCATTGTTTCAGCTGGTTTCAAAAATGGGATGGAATTGCTCATTTATCTCATCCTGCTTCCCACCCCAGTGTACAGGGAAGGCAGAGGAGAAACTTGATAATCAGGGCTCTGCATTGCTGAGATGAAGGAGCCAGGCTTTGATGTTGTCAGGAAGAACAAAATGGGACTGTGGCTTTCCAGCTGAATTTATGCTATTCCAGAGCCAAAGGCCACTGTGGGGATGTCCCCCTGGTGTTCCTCAGGACCTGCTCTTTGTGGGATTGTGGGACCAGGATGGACAGCAGCAGTTGTTCCAGCTGGACTCTGAAGACCCCTGGGTGGGAGCAAGGGGTTGTTTTACATGCAGAGAGGGTGCAGCTTCCAGGAGAGCCCTCGTGGCTGTCAGGGCAATAAAGGTTATGTGCATGTGTGTGTGTTTAGATGAAACAAAAGATGCCTGCACTGCCCACCTGCCCCTCCTGAAGGTGTGACAAGAGCATTCCCCTCAGAGCAGCCTGGCAGCAACACCTCTGTGCCTCTTGTGGGGCATATGCTCTTAGTCCTCCTTTCTGTGCAACTGCTTGGGGTTTGTTTCCCCACTGTATTTTGGGGGTGGAAAAAATTACAGCTCAAAACACGTTCGTGGAGAAAAATTGTAAAGGGTAACTTGTTCCAAATTTCTTTCAAATCTGACCCCTGTTCAAAGGGTGCAGCCAGGACAGCTCTAACCAAGTGGGATGTTTTCCTGCCTGCACCAGAAATCTTGTTTTTGAAGCAGCAGCAGCAAAGTTAATCCATGTCAGAACAGCTCCCCTTCCCTTGCCACACTGTCCTTAAAATCTCTTGGTGAAGTACTCATCCTTGGGAATTTTGCCATCTATTCCAGCAGAGTTGGATTTCATTTGATGACCCTGTGAATGAATAAATAAGTGCACATTCATTTATTCATTTGGCCTCACCCTGGAGATTTCACCTAAATTGTTTATCTCCTTCCCTCGGCTGGCCTGGGATGCTGCAGGAAACAAAGGGCTCTGCAAGATGTGCCTAGTTGTTTCTAGCTGTGAAATTTACTTTTCTCCTTTGTTCCCCTTGGCTCCAGCACATGGCCCTGTGTGGATTTATGTGCCCACAGCCCTGTGAGGATTTATGTGCCCAGCTGCCTTGGCACAGCTAAAGGCTGGGGCTGTCAAACTCCAAATCTGATTGTCCCAACCGTGCCATCGCTGGTGCTCTCTTGGGAGGATTTTTATTGTGATCTCCTTTTTTGTCTCTTTTTATCATTTATACTTTATCATGGAAACATTTTGTTGTAAAGGATTTGAGTTGACAGCATCAGCTCTGAGCCTCCTGGGGGACAGGGGTGCAGAGGTCACAGGCAGATGTTATTCCTCAGGTAAAAGTGGCAGCAGGAAGGAGATGGGGGAGCATGTGGGGGGATCACCAAGAAAGATAAACCTCAGGATCCCTCCAGCATCTTGATTTTCCTCCCAGAGCTCCTGGATAATCCCTTCTCTGCTCTAGCAGAGAGGGCCAAGTGCAAGGCTTGGTTTCCACAGGATAGATTGAGATCAGTTCCAGGGAAATGATGGGAATTTGCACCAAGGGAAGTGTCAGATTGTCCTCAGTAAAACCAGGACTGCAGAGAGGGAGGTTCAGCCTCGGGCACGTTATCATTGGTGGTTACCAGGCCTTTTCTCTCCCAACAGATGAGGAATGTTCCACCACCGAGCATCCCTACAAGAAGCCCTACATGGAAACCTCTCCAGCAGACGAGGACCCTTTCTACAGGTCCAGTTACCCTCAGCAGCAGGGACTGAACACGTCGTACAGGACTGAGTCGGCGCAGCGCCAGGCCTGCATGTACGCCAGCTCTGCGCCACCCACGGAGCCCGTGCCCAGCCTGGAGGACATCAGCTGTAACACGTGGCCCAGCGTGCCCTCGTACAGCAGTTGCACAGTGTCTGCCATGCAGCCCATGGACAGGTTACCCTACCAGCATTTCTCTGCCCACTTCACCTCGGGGCCGCTCATGCCCCGCCTGGGCAGCGTGGCCAACCACACGTCGCCCCAAATCGCAGACACCCACAGCATGTTCCAGCACCAAAGCTCTCACCAGCCCATCGTCAGGCAGTGTGGACCTCAAACGGGCATCCAGTCCCCTCCCAGCAGCCTCCAGCCGGCAGAATTCCTGTATTCCCACGGCGTGCCTCGAACCCTGTCGCCCCACCAGTACCACTCGGTGCACGGCGTGGGGATGGTGCCAGAGTGGAGTGAGAACAGCTAACCAGGGGGGCAGGGAATGCCAGAGCCACGGGAAAATCCCAGCAAATGGGAGAAGGAAAAGGAAAAGAATCCCCCTGTTGATAACAAAGCGTTCTGCAAGACTCCTTGAAGTGAATGTTCACCGCCAGCACTCGAGAGGGACGGACACTGACTGAAACCACGGCTGGGAGCCATCGGCCTCGCCGTGACTTGCCCTGACCCCCCTTTTGTTTTCTTTTGTTTCAAAAGAAAAGCCAACAGCCCAGCACACTTCTGTCCCTCCACGGTCCCACCCAGTTTGTGTTGCTGCCACCACCCTCGTCCCCCCCTGCCCTTCTGCTCTTTTTGTTCTCCAAGGGACACCAAACTCCTGCTGCCTTTCTCACCACGGTCAAAATGCTTGAACGAGAACAATTAGGATGTTACTTTTTTTTTTTTTTTTGTGGTGTTGATGTTGACAATGTTATATAATAAATAATAATATATATTTTTTTTCTTTCCATTTTCTCAGAAAAAAAAAAGAAAAAAGACACCGGCCCTTCTTACCAAGGGTGAATTTTGGAGTGGTGTTTCTTTTTTTTTTTTAGGTAGTGTTATCTTTACTTTTCAACAGAAAGAGGTACTGAGAACCCCCAAATAAATAAATCCAGTACCTACCTCACCCAGGCATTGTACCAAGAGTGAAATTACTCCCACAAGGAGCTGTGTTTCCTTACAAATTCCCCAAAATTCTCTCCAGGAACCATTCCATAAACCATCCCCTCATCTCCTTTCCCATTTGTAATTCTCTCACTCCTCTTCCCTTCCCATCTCCTGGTCTTTCCTGGTCCCTCAGCCGTCTCTGACAGAAGCATGGGGTTATTTCCAAGCTTGCAAACATCCCCAGCTTGAGTCCTGCTGGATTTTTAGCAGCATGTGGAAAGCCAGGCTCTGAGCCAGCTGCCACAGGGGGAGAGGGGGGAGAGGATGCAGACACTGAGAGGAAAAAGTTTGCTCACCAAAATGACGATGACGCTTGTTTGCAATCCCAGGCTTTCATTTTCTCCTGTGTTCCTTTGCTTCCTCTCCAAAAGAAAAAGGAATAAAAAAAGGGATATCAGTCTGGGTGCGTGAAGTGAGATATTAAATAAATGTGTTTAAAAGGGGCAGAAAGTGATCATGAGAGACTGGGAGCGGTGGAGGCAAAAAGAGAAGGAAAAGCAAAATTGTGCAAGGAAAAATGTCTACTGCAGAATATTTCAGGTGTAAAATTTCCTGGTCCTATTTATTTATACGTGGGATTTCCAATAACTCCAAGGATGTCACAAAAGCAGCTGATTCCAAGAGGTTCAAATTTTTATTGAAATGGAAATTTGCTTTCTTTTCTTCTTTTTTTTTCTCTCCAAGCTGTGCACACTCTATATAATTTACATATATTTTTAATTAAAAGTAATTCTAATTAACTAAAGAGGTATACCTGTGTGTGAGCCTCTGGGAATGTGGGTAGAATGTTGGGAATTCTGATCTGGGAGGGAATACAGACAAGTACCCAAAGCCTTGGAGCTAAGGAAAAAAAAAATAATCCCTACCTAGCTGTGCTCTCCCATTTTTGTGTGCCACTTTATGGCTAATAAATACCACACACTCTCAATGGCAAGGGAGTGCCCACCTATTCTTTATGTATTTTCAGGTTTGGGGTGGTTTTACCTGATTTTTTTGCTTCAAGTTGATGCCTATAATTGAATTGTTATTGATTTCTGCTGTAGCAGAGGGGGTGCAGCATCTCAAGGGGGAAGGTAGGGATGGGCTGAGCTTGAGCTTGAGCTGTGGCCTTGTCTGCTCCACAACTGCCTGGGTCCCCCAGGGCCCTGCTCTCCTGGGGTCACCTTCCCATCAAGGCAGATTTCAGAGTGACCTTGGGGGTGCTGGGGTGGCGTTGGGACTGCCCAGTGAGGTGGAACTTCCACCCTGTTCCCAGGGCAGTGAGGCTGGTGGGAGGTGTTTGGCCCAGGGGAGCTGTGGGGTTGTGTCCCAGCCTTGGTGAAGGAGGGGAGATGCTTTGGGAACTGGAAACCAGGTGGGAAAATCAGCTCCAGAGCAATGAAGAGATTGCAGCTGGGAAGACCAACAGAGAGGTTGGCTCTGTGTGGCTGCTGAGCCAGGATCACCTCAGGAAGAGCATGGAAAGAGCCCAGGATGTGTCTCCAGCCTGGTCAGGATCACCTCAGGAAGAGCAGGGAAGGAGCTGAGGATGTGTCCCCAGCCTATCCCATGGCAGGGACACCAAGGGACACCCTGCAAAGGCACAGAAAGGCAGCAGGATTGTTCAGGACACAGAAAGATGGGGTTGGCTGAAGAGGTGTTTAAAAGGTGGTTTATTGCAAAATCAGTCTCCTGGAAGGGTGAGACTGTAAGGCTGTCACACCCAAAGCCATCACTTTAGAAGCCATACGTTAGAGGCCTTGCATCAGAAGCCATTATAATTCTAATTACAGTGTCTTTTATAAATTTCTCATCCAATCAGCACCTTCCACAAAGCTTGCTAACATCTTCATTACCAATTGCTAATTGCTAAGTTTTAGATGATTTACCCCAATGCATCTTTTTCTGTCCAATCATATGACTCTACAGAAACTTATTGCTGTATCTTCTACTTTTTATTAACTCTATAACAAGTCCTGTTGCTAAACTCTAATTGTATTCTGCTATCTTGCTTAGTATATTTATTCACTTATGTGAGACCTATATCTACTCGCTTAAAACATATTTCTGCTTAAACTACAAATCTTTATTCTTATTTCATGTCTGTTTCACTAGTCTATTCTCAAGCTCCAAGCCTTCTCCAAGGGCTTGGGTCAAGCACTGCATCCATCTCTATCTCTGAGCTTGCATGCTCAAGGCCTTGGGGGCTCTCTGTGCTTGCATTTCCCACCCAGGATCAGTAGGGCCACTCCACAGAGATATTCCCCCCTTGCTGTCCCAGGGATGTGGGGCACGGGGTCTTCTGGGCCTCTCCCAGCACTGCCTCCAATAAAACTTTCTTTTTTTGGATGTCTGCCTTTACTGCCTCGTGCTTGGAAAACATATTGTGATTGTGTTGGGTCAGACACAGCCAAAATGTGAAGCTTCTGCTGTGGGCAGAAGGAGATGCAGGCACCACATGTGGGGCAAGGCTGGGACCTCAATTCTTGCAAAACTTTTTGTCTGCATGGAGCCACCCCCAGGGAATCACCCAAACGTTGCATTAAATCACACAGAACATGCAGTGCTCCAAGACTGATGAGTAAACTGCATTTTGAGTTAAGGAACACAACAATTACACTCTATTTAGCTGTCATCTAGGTTGTCCTTTCCCAGCTTGGCTGTCCCACTGCTGGCCATGTAATCATCTAATCCCCACCAAGTGATTCCCATGTCGTTAGAGGGGCTGTGGTTACCCTGTAAGTAAAGAGGACTCCCCAGAAATGCCTGCCAGGCATCTCAGAGAGGATTAAGGAAAACTAAACTCCCATGGAAAATTACTTCTTAAGCACTGGGAGGAAAGCCTCAAGCTTCCAACTCCACTCATTTCCTCAGAGTGCCTCAGGTTTGGGTTTTGGCTCTTTGGGATTTTGCTGAGATTTTGTGATGGGGTTTGGGGTTGGAAAACCAGGCAGATCCGTGAGGATCCAGCCTTGTGGACCCTAATTGGTATGAGGAGCAGAGAGGCCATCAGTGGCAGAATCATCATTTGTCACATGTCACTATAGGACACCAAATAACACAACACAGACACACAGCTCTCACAAGGTAAAAAAAGAATTTTTAATTTCTGACTCCAACATTTATGGATTTCCAAAAGTGACAGTGGATTGGAGGGTGACAGTGCCACCCCTCCAATGACACTGGACAAACCAACAGTCTATCAAATTTCTCCTCCTCCATAAAAGAATGCAAAACAATGAGTTATTTACAGAAAGTGTGTGAGAAAGTTTGTTACAAGAATGTGAACATCAGAAGGCTCAGAAAAACTTAATCAGGGCAACAGTCACAGCAGTAAAATCGGGGATCAAGGCAAAGAAAAGGTGGTGGGAGGATCCAATACAGCCTTTTCCTCCTCTTTTGAAGGAGTTTGTCAGCATGGCATTTCCATATGGCAATTCCATTTCCATGGGTGGGACTGGGAGCAGTCAGGATGTGAAGGGAAAAGTGATCCCAGCCTGGATGTGGAGGTGCCTGCTCTACCTCGAGCTTCTGCTTTTCCCCAGGTGGTCCAAAACAACACCAGGAGCTGTCAAGAAGAAGGTTGTCCTCTCTCTCTGATTGTGATTTTATGTTCCAAAGAGCCTGATGTGATTTCTTGGATTTCTTTTCTTATAGATTTATTTCTTAGCCAAGAATAATAATGCTGACAATTACAACAGCAAAATTGGGGGGGAAATGACATTTGTCAGTGGAGGAATTGGACAAAAGAGCTTGCAAAATTCACCCTATTCAGAGCTAAACTGGCAATTCTTCCCTGTGAGGGTGGTGAGGCCCTGGCACAGGGTGCCCAGTGAAGCTCCTGGATCCCTGGCAGTGTCCAAGGCCAGGCTGAACAGGGCTTGGAGCACCCTGGGATGGAGGAAGGTGTCCCTGTCATGGCAGGGGTGGCACTGGATTGGCTTTAAGGTCCCTTCCAACACAAACCATTCCATGATTCTTTAATAAGAACCTTGAAACACGAGGAGGACCATCCCCAAACAATCCTCTGGTTGTTTCCATAAACCCCACTGAGGGTGCTGGGGCTGGGCTGCTCCTGCCCCAGGCCTGGGGACAGGGATGGTGGAACCAGAGTCCAGGAGAGCTGCACCCCGGGGAGGAGGGACCCGGGCTCCAAAGGGAGCTCCAGAGGAGCAGGAGAGCTGCTGAGGTGGGGGGAGAAGGCAGAGGAGATCCCTCCTCCCCATGAGCAGGGAACCTGGTGAAGAAAGGAGCCATGGAACATCACCAGGCAGAAGGCAAACAGGCCTTTAGGGATGAAGCAGAATAAACAAGGGCAGGCTGAGCAATTCCTCAGAGCACAGAACCCAGCCCGTGCTGAGAACACCTCTGAAAGAGCGAGCAGCAATTCCAGCCTGTGGTCACAATGCTGTTTTTCCAGCTGCCTCCCTGGGCTCAAACACTGCCTGCCAGGTACCTGGGGAAGATTTTGATGCCCTGAGAGGCACAGAGAGTTCTTTGTCTGCCTCTATCAATCACTCCACATTTCAGGTTTCACCAGCCACAGTGCTGGGTGGGTTTTGAGATGGCTTTTCCCCAGCAGCAGCCCCCAAACCTGTGCTGGTGAAGCTTTTCCTACAGGCAGGGATGCTTGGAAGGGACAAAGTCACCCCTCTGCTGCTCAGGCTGCTCCAACAGCAGAGCCAACCTCCCAAAAATTGCTGTTGTGCCTCGAGGGCTGAAGGAAAAAAATATCCCAGAGCCTCAGGATTCTCGTCCATAAATCCAGCCCACAATATCATAGATTTTACAGTGCTGCCAACTCTGACAATTTTATGATGGGTCTCATGTGATTTGCAAAAGTGTGGTTTCGTTTTTTCTCTTAAAATTTCCAGCTCCTGGACACCAGTGAATATATGAGGTTCTCAAAGGATTCTGAGTCTTTCCCCCCCTGCCCTGTATTTGATTTTTTGTTTGATTTTAAAACATACTGTAAAGTTGGTAATTTTTCTGGAGAGAAAAAGTGAGGCAGAGAAACCATGACTTGGGAGGTGGAGCTGGAACTCATCATGGGCCAAAAAATATTTCATTTGGGGGCCTTTTAAATTTGTTTGTTTTCTTTTTAAAATTGTTTTTCTCTGTTCAAGTCAATGCCTTTGCTGTGTTATTTTTGAGTAATAAAAATGACACAGCTGAAGCGAGTGGCAAATGTTCAGAGAGTGGTTTGAATAAATTCCCACCCCCAAAGAGGGGCAATACTTCCTTCACATTTAGATTTGACTCCTTCAAAATGTTCAAGGAAATTTTCCGACCTGAAGTAATTTCAGAGGGATGTGTTTCACTTGAACCCATCACACCCAGGGGCTCCAATATCTCCTACTTCCTTTTTTTTTTGGTTGAAACAAATCCTTCAGACTCAGTGCCTGGTTCTGGCTGTGAGGTTTGGAGGTTTTGCCCTGCACCTGGTTAGGACTCAACTACAGAAAAGTGGATTTAAAAGTGTTCCTGAGACAAATAAAGGTACAGCATCTTCCACAGTCAATCAGAAGGGCTGGTTTGAACGTCCTGGCTCAAACTTCTCCTGGGAACATCTGAGAAAAGTCCCTTGGAGGCAATCCCAAGGTGTCCCACATGGATGAGCCCTCCCAGCACAGGGATTAAAGGCAGGGGGAAGAGGAGGGTGGAGTTTTGAGGAGGTTTTGCATCAGCTCCCTGTAGTGATTCTGTTGGGAGCACAAGTGAGTAAAAGGAAAAAAAAGGATGTGGTGAGAATATGGGAATTGGTCACTGTGGATGTCTCCTGGGCACTGCTCTCACTCAGGGGTGTTTGTGCTACCAGAGCCTGAAGCAATGAGCTGTAATCTGCCCCAGGGCAATAAATGGTGCTTGAATCAAGAACAGAAAGTACAGCCCTAAGATGGGAGGGAGGAAGAGGCAAACACCTGCAGCAGTGCATGGTGAAGCCTTTAACAGCAAGGGACTGAGGGCTTGGGGGTGCCTGTATCCACAAATGTGGTTTTGTTGGGCAAGGTAAAACAAAATTATTATTATTATTATTATTATTATTATTATTATTATTATTATTATTATTATTATTATTATTATTATTATTATTATTATTATTTGCTGCCTCTGGGAATATCAGAGCTGCTTAGTTTTTGGCATAAAGTATTGCTGCTGGCCTCCCCAGCATCCAACTTGTTGCTTAGCTGTAAAGAGTATTCAAAGAAGGAATAAAACATGGGGAAGTCAGGAACCAAAAAGGGTCAACTCATTCTTAGCTGTGTTATAATACAGCTATTATAGATTTAATTATTATTTAATAATTATTTAATTATCTATTAATATTATTTATTCATTATTTATTATTATTTAATAATAAAACATGATCAATATATAATTTAATAATTATCAATAATTATAATAGTTAATATAATAATTTAATATAATATACAATTTAAATTACAACAAAAAAATCTCCCCACTGTCTTTGAGACATGGGTTCAGTCTATGCCTTTACTTGAAGGTTTTTACCCATAAGGAAGGGAGCTCTGGGTGTGAGCAGGATTATCACCATCCCAGGGCATTTCTGAGCCTGATACGGGATTATTTTTAAAGTTGGTTTGTTTGGATCTTTGTTCAGCTGACACAGCTGTTAATGAAGTACAGGAAAGTCTTTAGAGATGTCCTTTCTCCCCTGGTCATGGCAGTTTTTAGTATTTTTTTACAGCTTGATCAGTTATTGATGGATGGGAGCAGAAGCCCCTTGGATCACTAACTGAATCCTGCTTTTTCCAGGGGGGCAGAATTCCAGGACAGGTAACTCTGCCTGAGCTGCAGCAGGCTGGGATGGGACAGCAGCTAAATATAACCTAAATTAGGGCTTCACCTGGAGAGTTTGGGAGCCAGGAAAAGTTGGACAGGTGCTATTTAAAGAATGAATTGGCTGGAGAAACTCTCCAAGCTCAATGGCATTTCACCGAGGACCCTCAACATTCAACCTGAAATTCTTCTGGGTTTTTTGTTGAAGGTGCTTGAATTTAGCTTGTGAAGGTCCCAAAAGAACTGCAGTGGCCCATTTCTTGAGGAAATTTAGCTGCTCCTAACTCCCTGCACCAACTACTCCTTAACCAGAAGGTTTTATCCATCAGTCTTGTCCATAGCAGGACTGCTACTGGGAATTCCACCAGGCATATTCTTTTAGACAGATGGGCCCATGCAGAGTTAGGTCAGAGAAAAAAGTCATGTGGGGTTTTGTTTTTTTTTTTTTTAATTTATTTTTTTGCTTAATCCATCCTGATGTTGTTCAGTGTAGCAGAAATGTATTAATTGAATGTTGTGCTCAATGTGGGGATCTGTTCTCCTTCAGGACAGAAGAGTGGCAGAACAGGGGAATAAGTGATTTGTGCATTAGGGATAATAGAAAGCACAGCCATTGTCCAGACCTGGCTTGTGCAACTCACTTGGGATTCCATCAAGGACATGATCCTTGCCTGGAGGAGAGGGATTAAATGGTAGGATAAAAGGAATAGAATGGCAAAGCCAGGAAAAACCCCCCAGACTCCAGAAAGAGACAAGCAAACGCTGCTCTCTCCTCACACTTTGGAGTGACCCTGGCAGGGAGATGCTCCCTTGATTCCCAACCTTTCCAAAGCACTCGTGGCAAGGAGCAGCTCTGTGGTGCCACGACCCTGAGCTGTCCCCTGCTCCCCTGGCTCGTGCTGGTGCTGAAGGGGCTCTTTCTCAGTGTCACTGATGGCCCTGACCTTTATGTTCAGTCAGTGCTGGAGCTCACTGAGCTCTCCCTCACTGGGGAGGGATCAGCCTGGGAGAGCTGGCACTGCTTCCTCCCCATCCACCTCCTGGCTTCCATGGCATGGAAAAATCCTCAAGCTACCTGCTTCCCTTGAAGCCAAGAGGATGAGGGGAAATGGCAGAAAATCCCTTACATTGCTGTGATTTTTGGAGACATAAAAGCTTCTCTTTGAGAGCAAATACTTTTTTTTTTCCCCAACACCCCCCCTTTCTCCTTCTCATGGCATTAGGGCTCAAGAAATTCCTTGGAAAATAATTTGTCAAGGCCCTGCCTGATCAAAGACATATATAAAAGGACCCTTTTTTTTCAAGGGGAAAAACTCCCCCTCCGAGCTCAGAATGAATTGGCAATTCATTTACCAACTGTCAGATAAAGTAGCTCAATCCCTATCACGTCTTTAGCTGGAGCTGTGGCCAGAAGGAAGCAATTCCCGGCCCACTGTGCGTCCATGTTTGGGGTATGTTAGTGATTAGAGTATTCCTGCCTGGGGGATGCAGAAAGATATGACTCAGATTCACAAAAGAGCCATAAATCTCCCTCCTTTTATTCAAAATGTGTGTTTTATAGCCATTTCCTGGCCAATTTCTGCCTCGGATAAATATGTAACATATCTGTGTGTGTAGAGTTTTCAGGGCTGAGTGTTGGGCTTCCTCTCAAGAGCCAACTGTCTGCTCAGAGCAGCAGAGAGCCACACTCAAACTTTTCCTTTCCTTCCCAGAAAATTCCCTCCAGTTGAGCCTCAATTGCCTGTCCCAGTGGCACCTGCTCCTGTTCTCCTTGAGCTGTGGTCCCTGGAAAAGGACTGGGCAGGAGATAGGATCTGGAAAACCCCAAAAAGGTCATCCAGGCCCCAAGACAGGATCAACCAGATTGGAAGGACAATGTAGGGCTGAAGAAAAAGGCAGGAGGAGGTGGGCAGCATGGCAGGAAAAGTCAAGGCAGGGATGCCCAATATCGTGGTATTTTCAGGGTACCCCATGGCAGGAAGGAAATGAATCTGACTCCATGTTCTTAGAAGGCTAATTTATTATTATATTATATTATATTATATTATATTATATTATATTATATTATATTATATTATATTATATTATATTATATTATATTATATTATATTATATTATATTATATTATATTATATTATAGAATACTATACTAAAGAATAGTGAAAGGATACTTACAGAAGGCTTAACAAGATACCAATTAAAAACCTGTGACTCTCTCCAGAGTCCCAGCACAGCTGGACCATGATTGGTCATTAAGTTAAAATAATTCACATGTTGGATAAACAATCTCTATTTACACTCTAAAGCAGCAAAACACAGGAGAAGCAAATGAGGTAATATTGTTTTCCTTTTTCTCTGAGGCTTCTCAGCTTCCCAGGAGAAGAATCCTGGGCAAGGGGATTTTTCAGAAAATATGACAGTGACACAATATCTTAAATTGTGCCATCTTTTGGCACTGATGGGCTGCAACCCTTCACTGAAATCAGCTGAAGTAGCTGAGAAATGCTCCCCAAGACCCGTTTGCTCTTCATGTTCAGCCAGAGGATGAGTTCCAGGAAGAACAACAGGAACAACTCCTGGAGAGTAACAGCACTCAGCTTTCCCTCGGTGTCCTGCTCTTCCAAGTCACGCAGAAAGCTGATTCCCCTCACTGAAACAACAGGAAAACCCATCCTCTTTGCAGGAAAGCAGTAAATTTGGGGGTCTGGCATTGCTGGTACTTTATTTTTAGCTCTTCCTTCTAATCCTTTAAGCCTGTAGTTCCTTTCTGTTTCCTTTTCCCCTAAACCAGGAGCTGCAATCGCTTGGCCCTGGTTCAAAGTCTCAAAGCCAAGGGCAAAGCTCCCAGATCCCAGAGCAGTCTGTGAGGGGCATAAGGTTTATCTCCTGCAGGATTTGATCTCAAAGCTGCTGGAGTTGGTGGGAATCTCACCCCCAACCCCCAGGAGCTTTGTTTTACAGTGCCCTCAAACATACCCAGCCTATCTGGCAATACCCTGGGTGCACGTGGTGTTTAAAAATAACACATGTGGCTGCAAGAAACAGCCTCAAAATGCTTCCTAAACTTTGGCCTGAAGCTAGAATTGATCTCAGATAGCCAGTGTGATGCCTTGAGTGGAAGAAAAAGCAAGAAAAATGTGGATTTTGGGGATGATGGGAAATTCTCCTAAAGGCAGGTGGCAGAGGGAAATATCACTTGTTAGAGTGAGATTTGGGTTATAGCTGTGCTTTGGATGCTCCTCAGGAGGGAGGCACTTCCAGGCTGCTCTTTTGCTGCTCTTTGCTGCTTTTCAGTGATTTCTGGGGGCTTCACAATGCAGGTTTATCTCCTTCCAGGAGCCATTCCCACCAGGTGAATAATGCCATGGCTCCCAGAGCCAGGAGATGTCGATTCCTTTGAATTCCCTCCCTCTGCATCAGGCACTGCTGGTCCTGGGGTCATTTATCAGCAGGGGGAAGAACCTCTGGAGATCCCCCAAACACTGGGTTTAGCAATTCTCCACTTGAGGTGACACTTTGATTTCAAACAAGGAACCAGCAGATCTGAACCCTTCCACATGAGTGGCTTTCGGCTCTGCCAGCAGCTTTCAGCTGAATTTCTTTTTTTTTTTCCCTCCTCTTGGTATCTCCATTTCAGGCCCCCTCATGTAAACATTTCCAAGCACATGCTGCCTTTAACAATGATTCATCCTATTAAAGTCCAAGTGGCTCCTCACAGGATGCTTTCCAGAACCAGGCAATAGATATAAAAAGGGCAGGGACCACGACTTCCCTGGGCTATCTCAAGTGCCTGATACTTCAGACACAACAGGCTCAGCTGCAGAGGAGCTGGGCTCTCTATTAAAGCTGCTGAGAAATAGGATTTATAGGGGTCTTTTTTCCTCTAGGAAATCCTCTTTGTTCAAACATCCTAAACAGGCTCAGGTTGTTGGGGTTTCAGGAGGCTCCAGGGGTCCCTTGTGAGAGAAGGGGAGTGGGATGTGACTTTGAGCACAGCAGGGTTTATTCTCAGCCAGAAAACAAAATAGTCAAGCTGAGAGATGCCAGTTTTCCAGCTTTTGACCCAAATATTTGGCGTTCAATAGATACAACACACAAAAAGGGCTTTTCCCCCCTGATTTGTGTCACTTTTTTGTGTTTTACACCGCTGGGGAGGGCCTGGCTGGTCCCAGCTCAGCACAGGAATTTGGGAAGCTCCTGGCTCTGCCTGGGCACCACGTGCAGCCCTGGAGAAGGTCCCTGGCTGTGCTCAAGCACTTCAAATGTCACTGGGCAGTGGCCCCTGGGCCCAGGGGCTCTGTGCCCCTGGCTGGGACAGCTCAGGTGCTGGCACAGGGATGTCCCAGTGCTCCGAGGGCTCTCCAGGAGCCTCTGGAGACAGAGAAAAGCTGGAGAGGATGGACAAAGAACATCCCTGGATCACATCTTGACTTGTTTTTGTGGAAGGCTCTCAAAGCTCTCTCAGGAATGTTTGGTTTTTTTTTTGTTGGTTTTTTTGTATCACCTTGTGTGTTTAGGCAGGGAAGCTCAGGGAATTTTGGGGGATGTCTCTGGGAGCTTTTCCAAGCATCCACGACCTTCACTGCCCGTCCCCTCAGCTGGCTGGACCTCAGCCAGCCCTGCATGGCTTTGTCAGGCTGCTGCTAAGCCTGAGCTCTGACCTAAAATAGAAATTAAAAATGCTTTCATTGATTTTTTTTAAATTATTTTTTACAAGCTGAAATGGAGCAGGCCTGTTACAAACAGTGTGTTTTTCATGAGACACTTAAAAGCCCAAAAAAGAAAAAAATTGTCCAGCAATGAAGCTATGACAAAATTAATCTTTCTCATTACAAGATGATTCAATGCAGAGAAGTGTTTTGCTTCTTTAGTGATTTATCAACTGTCTTCAAATAGACCAGGTAATTTAAGGTAAAAAATTATCATTCTGTTGAAAAATCACTTTTTCTTCCTGGAGAATAAAAACTATTTTAAGAAGGAAAGCTTTCTCTGGGTACTAGGGAAGTGCTACTGGAGATGTTGTGGAGACAGGAAAAAGTGAAGTGAGCTGACTTTATATATTTATATAAAGTATTTTAAGCTGTCTATAAAATATTTTTTTTAATCTGCTTGATTGGTGGACAACCAAACAGAGGTAGAGATTCCAAAATGATATTTTTGAGGGGAGTTTCTAACTCATCAAACATTTGTAGAAGGTATCTATGGGCCCTTGAGACTTCTGCAAAAAGCAAATTGATAGCAGGACATTACCAGGGAGAAAAGAGAAAATCCAAAAGCCATGAGCATGCTTTAGGAAAAAAAAAAAAATTGAATTTCCAGGAAAAGCCTCAAGATGCTGGTGGTGAGGTTGAATGAGGGAACACCTGGGGAAGATTGATTAAGAGACAGCCAATGTGTGCCTGTGATTTATGAGGAGTGGGCCTGGCTTTAGTAGGAGTTTTTGGGAGATATTGCTGCTATGGTGCAGGACAGAAAGCTCCTGGATGCAATTGAGTTCCCAGACTGTCAAACATCACTTGATAAGGTTCCATGAGGGAGATTATTCACTCAGAGAGGGGGAAACAGAGTTAGAGGTCAAAGAAGCTGTGGGGCAGAAACCTGCTTGGAGAATTCTCTCAGCGCATCCAACTCAATACAAACATGTGTGGAAAAATACAAATACAGATCTGTCTGTCTCCATCTGTCTGTCCATCCAACATTTACCTAAACCAGTCACTCCTGCTCCTCCTTCCAGGAGCAATTCCCTGTCCTTGAGTCCTGCCTGCTTCAGCTAAGAGATGATTATTTTAGGGATTCACTCCCAGGAGGCCCCTTTGAGTTCTGGGTTATTTTTTTTTTGCTCCCCTGTGTGTTGGATGGTGGAGCTGGGATCAGGGGATGCTGTTGGGAACTGCAGAGATCCATCCCTGCTCTTTTAAGTGCTTACACTGTGGCCAAGGCACTGAATTCCCCTTTTTAAGGTGTGATGAATAACCAGACCGTGCCTGAAGGATGCTTAAATGAGCACACAGTGTTTTCCAGCTGGATAAAGACAGGCAGCAGATAAGAGAAGTTGATAACTTTGGCTTTTGGGAGTGATCAATGGCCTCAAGATATGCCTTATAAATGTTGGCAGAGTGAAGGATTTTGAGCATCCCTGGAGCTTGCAATGCTTGAGAGTCTGGAATGTGCAGCCCTACATGCACTGCCTTTCAAATGGCTCAGTGGAGATTTCTGAAATGTAATCTCTGCCTTTATTTGTTTCCATGACATTTGGAATTCTCTGGGCAATCAGAAGGGCTGGGCTGTGTTCCCTGTCCTTTGATAAGGTTGTATCTCTTCGAATTTCACTTTTGGAGGTGGAGATTTGACAGATGTGTCCAGAAGGGAGTGGGGCAGAGGCCAGCAGCTTTAGGGACTTCTGCTCTTACTCCACACCAGGTACCTGCTGCTTCCTTCTGCTCTGCTCCCAGAGCCTACACAATGAGAGCTCTTTAATTCCTGATCAATAATCTCTCTTTTTGGCACAAAAATGGGCACTTCCAAAGCCATCCAGTGAGACAACAGAATGGTTTTTAGGTCATATTGAAAAGCCAGCCTGTCAGGACAAAAGAGAAAGGAGGAAAGCCTAAAGCTGCCTCATAAATCCCAGAAATCTTCTGATGCCTTCAGTTCTAAAGCTACAATGGGATAAAAACCACAGCTAGCAGGAGAATGTGGGACAGTGCTTCCCTGGAGCAAGGAATCAGCTGGTACTTAGGCCAGATTCAGCTATGGCATCACCTTGGCATGCCAAAAAAAAAAAAACCTGAACCTGGTTTGTGGTGGTGAGGGAGGATCCCACTGCCCTGTGAACTGGGATGAGTCCACTTCCAAAGTGTTCCCTCTGATGGGAGTACCTAAACCCCTAAATTGAAGTTTTTCCATTTAGGAAGAGACTCCACATGGTCAATGCTCCATACTTCCATGCTGGGAAGCTCCAAAGGCACTGGGACCATTAGAAAAAAAAAGGGAATTGCAGACAAAAACAAAACTGTTCCCTGGCAGTACAGTCAGGTGGTGGAGGCAGTTGCCAAGAAGGCCACAAAGGTCTCATGTGCTTTTAAGATGCAGTTAGACATTTTTATAGGAAAAGAACTCCATGTGGGAATCTCACAGGGGAAGGAGGGGAATGCCACACACTAGGTGGGAACAGGGATGTGTTTTGGGGCTCACAGCTCTGCTTGAGAACTGTCACCTATGATTTGTGTCCTGATCTTCTCCATTCCATCCTGAAAGGGGTTTTTCCAGCAGATTCCCACTCTGGCTTGGTTCATGTGAAGCTGCCTTGCCTCAGTTCCTGGGCAGAGCAGCCCAGACAGAGCAGAGTCCATAAAGCTTTTCTGGGGGAATGTCCCTGGAGCTGCATCCTGTTCTTGCACCCAGCTCCTGCATTTTCCTACAAGCACCATAACCATCAACCTGCAGGAAAAGATTCTGAGCCCTTAAAATATACCTGGGAGCCTTCCCCTTGTGTGTCCCAGGATCTGCAGTGCTCTCCAGGGCAGAAGGGGATGGCTGCAGTGTGACCCCATCCCCACCAATGCTTTCCTTGAAAATTAACTTTATCTGAAATTAACTTGATCTGAATTAACTTTAATCCAAAAACAGCCCAGAGAGAGAGCTCTGCCCCTGAGAGAGACCTGGGGTTCTTGCACTCAGGGCTGTGGGACTCCTTGGCATCTAATTTTAGCAATTTAAAATTTCTCCCTTAAAATTTAAGCTACTCAGCCAGGCTTTTTTAAAAATAAACATGTGTCCTTCAGCTCCTGGAGGCTCCACAGGTCAGCAGAAAACACAGAGGGAGCATGTGGTGCTTGTAGGGATGCCCCAGCAGTGCAAAACAATGCTCTGGCTCTGGGTGAGGACAGGGAGCTGGCACAGACTCAGATTTCTGCTCAGAGCCTCTCGTAGGCCGAGACAGAAAGATAAACAGAAATGGGAAACAGTGGCTGGAGCAACACAAATGCAGCTTCTCCTCTGCTATTTGCTCTTGGGGGTGGTTGCATTCCTTCAAAGCAGAGAACAAGTCAACAACAAGACAATAATAATCACAGCAACAATAAAAAACGTGTCCCCTCGGCCTGTTTCCTAAAGGCTGCTCTGGCAGGGGCTGAGGGCTGCCTGCCCCTGGTGCTGGGAAGTGATAAGGACACACAACCTCCTGCACTTGAAAGTGCCCTCGAAATAGAAAGAGAGATAGAGCTCTGCAGGAGGAGCCTGAGCAGCCCCAGGCCTCCCCCAGGCCTGGCTGGGGGCTCCAGCAGCCCCCTGGAGCAAAGGGAGAGCAAATTCTCTGTTGTTGGTGATGGACACAGGGGCAGGGTGCTGCTCAAAGCTGGAGCAGCTCTGCTGTCACCAAACTCGCGGGGCTGGGCCCTCAGGGGTGAACAGCACAGGGACCACTGGCACAGCCAGGCTTTGGAGCAATTTGGGCCAGAGCTCCCTTTCATTTGAGGTGGAAGGAAGCTCTGGAGTCACCAGTGTCAGAAAAATGGTGGATATTATAGAGAATGTGCTCCCTGGCACAGAGGGGCTGTGGCTGCCCCTGGATCCCTGGCAGTGCCCAGGGCCAGGCTGGACAGGGCTTGGAGCACCCTGGGATAGTGGAAGGAGTCCCTGCCCATGGCAGGGGTGGGTGAAATGGGCTTTAAAGTCCTTGCCAACCCAAATAATTCTGTGGATTCTCTAGCAGAAAGTTCCACGATCATCCAGGTGCAATGACAAACACAAACTCCTCTTTCTGTTGGGAGAGCAGGAGCTTTGGGTGGCTTCTGGGTTATCACCTGTGGCCCCTCTTGGGCTCTGTTGCTTTTTCTTACTGCTCATTTCAGATGACAAACCCCTTCCAGTGCAGCACCTAGAGAGACTGGTGAGCTGGATGGAGCAGGGAGCTTCTCCAGCAGATTTGCAGACTCTTGGCTTTCCCTGCTGTTGATGAGGAACTCAGGAGAGGGAAGGAGCCTCTGTGAAGCCAAAACCTTTGCCCACAGACCAGCAAAACCCCATAATACTGAACATCAAACATCTGTTTCGACCTCAGGGGAACATCCAGACCTTGGCCATGAGATAGGATGAGATCATGGTGTCTGTCTGCAGCAAATTTCAAACCATCTCTGCTGCTGGGCATGTGCTGAGCATCAAATTTAGCTCGATGTTCTGAGAGATGCCTTCCCCAGAACTGCTCCTGTGCTGGGTGGAGCTCATTCTCCCTGTGCTTTTTCATTTTTCCAGCAGTGAATTGAGTGCTGCACCTGCTCAGCTGTTTTCCAGAGTGAATCCAGCAGCTCAGTAGCTACATGAGGATATCTAATTCCTTTTTCCACCCTGCTCCTGCCCTCCAAAGCAAACAGCAGCAGGCAACACAAGCACTGCTTTCCATGAATTGTTCTGCTCTGTTTTCGAAGAAGAGACCTGGGAAAATCTGTGGAAACTTTCTCGCTGGCCCAAGTGAGTGAAGAGAAAGAAAAACAGTGCTCCAGAGTCAAAATTGAAATGATTTTGGTTTTTCTTGCATTCAAAGATGAACAGGAAAGGCAATTCATGAGGAAAAAGGGAATGGCTGCTGTAAAAACCACAAAAAAGCTTTCGAGGTGCTGGCTCCAATCCTGCTGTGCTTGGATGAGCTGCTGCTTCACAACCTGGATGTTACCAAGAGTCAGGCACGATCAGCTACTCTGCAAAACATAAAACTGTGGCACATGGAAGGGTTCTACAGGTAAAATTCACCGTTGGGTGGGGCAGCAAATGAGGCAGCTGCTGTTTGATCAGAAGTGCTTCAGTTTGGAGCTGAGCTTCCTAAATCTCTGCTATAATCCAAGCCTTGTTCTTCCTCTTGCACCCCACCCAGGATCAAAGGCAGGAGAATAAAATAAAAGGAAGTGGTTGAAATGGTCTTGAAAGAGGAAATTCTTGTCCAGTTCCAGGTCGTGGCAGAGGCTGTGTGCTCTCTGTGGGGAGATCTCTCCTCTCCTCTCCCAGGCCTGGAAAAGCCATTGGCAGTTTTGAACCTAGAGCTAAAGACTTCCTCCCCTCTGGCCCCAGAGAGGGAGAAAAAAGAGGAGAGATTTTGTGCATGGAAAGGGTGGCTGGTTCCACGGGAGGAATCCTGCCTTGGCTCTTTGGGAGGCAGGATGTCAGCCTCGGAAGGCCAAGGGTTTATTTTGGAAAAGCAAGATTCAGGTTTCTCATCTGCAGCACATGGATGTGCTTCACCTCCTCCTCCTCCTCCTCCTCCTCTGTGCCTTTCCTGCCAGGGTGCTCCCAGCCCTCCTGGTGGCCTGTCCCCAGTCCTGGGGCACAGTGTCACTGTGTCCCTGTTGGCAGCAAAGCTCCTGGCACAGGAGGGTGAAGCTGGAGGCTGCTTTCCTCTTCTCAACCTCATTGTGGAGCTTCCCCGCTGGAAAACTTTGGCTTCTCCAGTTTCCCACACTTCAGCTCATCCACTCCTTCCCTGAAGTGCTTTGTGGGAAGCCAAAACACCTGCTCTGTGAACTCAGATCCTGGAGGAAAGTTGGCAGAGATGTCCTTCCTGGACTGGAATGATGATTTTGTTTTTAAATTGCAGGTAGACAGGATTCCTTCTGTCTCTCCTGAAGCACCTGGGGCTCTGCTTCAGGAATTATCTGGGATGTGGCAGCTTGTGCCCTCTGTCCTGGCTCCCTGAAGGTGCCATCCCCAGCCAGCATTCCCATCTTGCTTCCAGGAGGTGCCAGTGTCACTGCTAGAGCTCTGTTCCTCCTGCTGGATGAAGAACAGCATCCCTTGGCTCTGCCAGCTCCTATTCCTGCCTCATCCAGCCCTGTGAAGTCAGGCCAGGAGTCTGAGCTGGAATTAGGCAATGACAGTGAGGACTTCATCTGGTGTACAATTAGTGGTCAAGACTCAGCTCCTGAGACACAAGGGAAGAGAGGCAGCTCCTCCTATTTTCCTTTTCAACAACAGCCCAATAATTCCCTAAATCCAAACTTTGGATGGCTCTGCTGTCCTTTTGGAAAGAGGAGCAAAAATAACATCACTAAGCCCACTGCAGCCCCTTGAAGTGGACTCAAATGGAAATAAAAGCCCTTTGCAGAGTGAGCTTTGGATGGATTTTTCACTGAGCGTCCAAAAATTCCTTGGAAGGAGCATGTGGGCCAAAGGCCAGGGTCTGGGCTGTGTACCTGTGCTCTGGCCAGATGGAGGAGAAACAGAACAGATGCACCAAGATGAAGAGAAGCTTTCTGAGTGTTTTCAGAGCCTCCTGTTCGCTGAAAGGGCTGGAAAGTGATTTAGAAAACGAATCCTTTGAACATGAGGGAAAAATTGTCTTGGACAGTGCTACCAGTGCCCTTCCAGGCTTGCAGAGGAGGGGAAATGTCATTTGCCTGCAAGGAATCAACCCAAACTCTCCCTCTGTGTGAGGGGCTGGACTGGGAGGAGACAACACATGGGAAGTTGAATGAGGCTCTTAAAATATTTGGCCTTCCTCTAATGGAGGTTAAAGTTGGAAATTATTTGGTGGTTTTTTTTTTCCTCTGACTTTGCCCAAATGTTCAAGGAGATCTGAGATTGCACTGGTCTCCCAGAGGGGCAAAAGGAAGGGAAATTCTTTGGTGAATATTGATGAAATACAAAGGAAAACTGCACTTGCTGTCCCTCTTACACAGGGCAAGGAGAGCAGCACCTCTCTGGCCACAGCATCAGTGAGGCCCCAGCTCCTGAAAAGCAGCTGCTGTGGGCTCTGGATGTGAAAATCAGACTCCAGCCCTCTCCTCAGTTTTTTACACATTATTGTCTTTCCACTGTGAAGAGAGAAATATTTAAAAAAACTGGGATTCACGTAGGTTTATTTTCTACTCCATTAACTGTGGGCACAGAGAAAGGAAAACCAGACATGCAGACAAGTATCAGCAGTGATTTCCATGGAAACCTGGGGTTTTTAACAACTCTGGAGACTGATGGTGATGTATGCTCACTAAAGGTGAAGTGCTGGCACTGGAGCTACTGCTGAAACCACTGGACTGAACATGGAAATCAGCGTGGGACTAATGTTGAGCCTGATGGAAAAACATGGGGCTCACATGAAATCCTCACAGGCCAGACAAGCAAATCAGGTAATTTAATAATAATAATTATAGTATGGAAGAAATTTGACCAAGAATAACCAATCTCAGATCTATGGACACCAGAGGCTGCTTTCTGTTTATAATATTGTTTTACAAGCTCCTGGCAGCATTCCTGGGCCTAAAAGTGGTGTTCAGTTCCCTTCCCACTGAAGGCCTGTGTATTCCACCACTGTGGGCTGGTTTGGGATAGCAGGGAACTGGGCTGGACGTGGCCAGGAACCACATAGGATGAGAAAAGCAGAACTGACAAGTGTAAAAATCTGGATTTACAGAGTCCAGTGATGTATTTGAGCTGCAGCAAGTTGTCAAATGCAACAAGGACTGCACTGATCCAGCCCCAGGCCTTTGTTGTGGAAGATTCTCACTTCCATGAAGGAGACCCTGAGGAAGAGACACTATGGTTTAAGATCTTGCATCATATTTAGTGTCTCATTTTTGCTGTGATTCTTCTCTGTAGATTTAGGGACTTCATCCTTTATTTTCAGCTCACTTTTTATGTGTAAATTGGTGTACAGCTGAAGCTGTGAACAGAAGTGCACACATCTGTCACCACTGATCTTATCCAAGGGTTTCTAGGCTTGGATGCCTGATGAGGAAAGATCTGTGCCTTGGATGTGGAGTTAAACAGAAAAAGGAGCTGCTGCCATGAGAAAGGGCACAGGGGACAGCAGGAGAGATCTTGCTCCTGCTCACTGGGGCAGAGCTGTGGATTGGTAAATCAGGAATGGTGCAGCCATTCCTGGTCTCTGCCTGGGGCTGGGTTTGGCTGCAGCATCTCCTGAAGTGTCTTGGACCATCACCCTGGCAGTGGAAGGAAATTACCTCCTGATATTGTTACTGGTTTGTGGATGTGACTGGATTGAGGGAGCTGGAGCTGCAATCCAACCCTGTCCCACCTTCTCCTGGGCTTTCCAGGCCAGCAGTGAGCCTGAGCACTGCACTTATACCCCCATGGATGCAGAGAGCCTGCCTTGGATGTGCTCAGCCCCAGTTAGCACAGCTGGGCTGACTGGTGGGCAGTGCTGGAACAAACCCTGAGTGTGATGTGGCTTCACAAGGAACAGACAGAAACCCCCCAGCAGCTGCAGAGCAGTGGGAGATTCATGGATGGAAGTTCTGGGCCTCAAAAGCTGTCTGCCTTCAGCTGTCACCCACCTTCATAAAGGCAGGATGGAGAGGAATAGCTTTCCTTACCTTCACAGACATCACTGCTGCAACAGCACAGCAGCAGAACTGGCTCAATGTACAGAGGGAGAGAAAGTTGTCTCTTCAGAGAGACAAGCAGACAGACAAACAGACAGACAGCTTCTCCTCTGTTCTGTGCATGGAACTCTAAAACTAGTGAAGGAGCTATTTGTAATAACCAGGAACAGAATCAAACCACTGGCAGAGCTCCCTGTGAAAGATTCCCACTTCAATGCTGGCTGGCATCTGAACAGGAGCAGCTCCTCAGCAGCAGTGTCAGGGTTAAACACTCACAGCATGTGTGCAATTGCAGAAATGCCCCGAGAAGAACCAAGGAAATATTTCCATCCTAAACCCCGATAAGGAGTGAAAATGTGCAACTCGTTCCATATGGTGGCTGCAGGGCCCGAGCCAAGAGGAAAAGCCACGGAGTCTGCCAATCCCTAAGAACTTGCAAGCCTGATAAATGAGTGCCTTGCTTTGGGAAAGCCAGAGACAAAGTCACACTAGAAAGGAGAAAACAGAAGAAAAGTGAGGAGTCTTTAAAAAAAAAAAATTAATAAAGCCAAGTCTTCCCCATTTGTCTTGTCAGCTGGCAGCAAGAATTTCTGGAAATGTTTCATATGTCAAAGATTTAACCAAGCTGGGATGTTTGTGGACAAGCTGTTATAGGCAATGAATAAATAAATCAGGAAAAGAGTCTATCTCCTGCTTTACAGAAATGATCCTGGCCTGAGACAGCTGCATTCTTCTGGGATACTCCGTGCAGGCCAGGATGGAAGCGCTCAAAGCCGGAGCGTTCTCGGGTTTCTCCAGCACTGACACGGAAAACAGCGCTGAGCTTGGTGATGCAGCAAGGAGGGAAAAGCTGGAGGGACAGCTCTGGCCAGAGAAGCACCTGGGCATCCTCCAGCAGCAAATTCCCAGCAGTGGGATGCAGATCCCAGCAGAGGGATGAAGATCCCAGCAGAGGGATGAAGATCCCATCATGGGGATGCAGATTCCCAGCAGAGGGATGAAGATCCCATCATGGGGATGCAGATCCCAGCATGGAGATGCAGATCCCAGCATGAGGATGCAGATCCCAGCAATGGGATGCAGATCCCAGCATGGAGATGCAGATTCCCAGGCCTGTGAGCACCCCCAGCATGGGGAATGGGTGTTCAGGCAAGCAGCAGTGGCACCTCCTGGCACAGGGGTCAGGGATCAGGGAGAGCCCAGCAGAGCTGGGAGGGAGCAGAGGGTCAGGGCAGTCCTGCTCAGGGCCTGAGATTTGACAGGGCTGCATTCCTGCCTGAAGGGATCTGCCTGTGCCATGGATTTCTGGAGAGCAGTGGGCAAATCCACAGCTTGGCTGCCTGGAGGGAAGGAGGCTGTGCCTTTGCAAAAGTCTTTTGGCCTCCTCCAGCCAAACACACTCCCATGTTAAATCAGAAATAGAGGAGGAAATCAAGCACACAAACAAAATCCCCTCCTGTTTCTTCTCCAAATAGGGATTTTTTAAATCCAGGAGCTGCTTTGAAGCTGGGTCTGTAGAAGCTCTGAGGTCCCCTGCCATAGGAAATCTTAGCTGGCTCATTTGCCTAAACAAATTTGCTGTAATGAGGTTTTTCTGTTACATCAGGGCTTCAGCAGTGTCACCTGTGCCAGCCTGCTGATTTCTCCCAAGCCAGGAGTGTTTTGTTGGGCTAAAAAGAGCCAACCCTGCAGGTTGTAAATTGCTGGGCAAGGTGATAAATGCTATGTGAAATGGCCACTATAATCTGTCTGGAAAGTTGAAAGGAATCCCGCCTTCTTGGGAGCCTAAAATACTTCTTTTACTAGAATACCTTATTTTCCAGCTGTGTGCCACATTAGTCACTTGCCAAAATATTTGTTCTCTGGTCTGTGCTTCTGCCTTGCAGCTGCTGACAAAGCTGGACAAAGCTCAGAATTTCCCTGGCAAAAGGGAAATTAAAATTTCCTGTATTTGGTGTGTGGTTCTAGGGCAGCTGGGTTGTTATGGTGGTGCTTGGCACATCCAGGTTCCACCTGGATTTATAAATAGGGGGGATTGATTTGGTGGAGAAGGCACAAATAGAAGGAGGTACCAAGCACTGGCAAGATGCTTTGCTTTGGCTGTTGCCCACCCTCCAGCCCAGTCTCTCCTGTCACCCTCCTGTGGCTTCCCAGGACTGTCACCTCCCCTCTGCCCAATGTGCTGCTCACTGTCCCAGCCTTCTGGCAGGGAGGTGCTGTGCAATCCCAGCCCTCCATGCCCTCAAGGCTGCCATTTATTATTTGCTGAGGCTTTCTTGAGGCAGCCCAAGACATTGGAGGGAAGCCCCCTCCAGACCTGGGCTGGCCAAAAATTCAGTGGGTGGGAAAACTTCAGAGATGAAATGTTGAGACTTCTCAGATGATGAGCCCTTTGATTAAAACAAAACCATTAAAATATTTAAAAACAAGTTAAAGAGAGAGCTTTGGTTAGGACATCTCTATCCTTGCAAAACACCCTCCCACTAAAAGGCCTGTGCATGAATTATAGGGCCAGATTTTCCTTTGTGTTTTATTTTTTGCCATCATTTACAGCTCAGAAAAATTCTTGTAAATAAGCTCAGCTTCACACCCTGTTTTCCCACAGAGCCTCTGCATGGATGAAGAGATTCTGTCAAGGATTTCATAAACATAAATAATAAACCCACTTTGCTTCCCTTCAGCCCATTTTTATTACATAAGAGAGGATCTGGAGCATCTGAAGAAGACCCTGAGCTGAGGTCTGGGAAATTCCAGGTGTGTTCTGGGAAATTCCAGGTGTGTTCTCCAGTTGAATGTTCACCATTTTTTGGGTTTGTGCCATGCCAAGGAGCCAGCAAGAAAACTCATCTGCAGGGAATGATGTCTGTGCTCTCCCTGGATATTTTTTTGAAAGCATTGCCAGCTTGGGCAATCATAAATCTGCACCAAACTTTGCAACATTTGTTTATCAAGGTTTCCTGCCACAGAAAATTCCTTTAATAAAAACAGACTTTTGAGGGACTTCTTGAGGCTGAAGCTTGGAAGATATCCTGAACTCCTGACCTGAGGCTCTGGCTCAATCTCCAGATGGAGAAGATACAGCTTTTGAGACAGGTCTGTATCTTGCAGCCCTAAACCACAATCTTTTGGAAAGAGTAAATCTGTTAAAGGTCATGCTTTGGAGACTTTGGGAAGGCCCAGATCAAAGACACATCTCTCCCCAGATCCTGTCTCTAATGGTGCCAGCAGCAAATGCTTAGGACAAAACCATGGCAAGTCCCTCATGATTTTTCCTGTGGTCATTCCAACTCCTGGCAATTTGCAGCTGAAGGATTTCCTGAGCTAGGGGTCATATCCACATCCTTGTGTGGAATTAATTGCCCAGGTTGGAGCTTTCAATGTTTTTAATTGTTATTGGAACCCATTTATGCTCTTGGCTTGCACAACCTCCTCCGACAAGGAGTTCTACCACTGAATTAAGTGGTGTTTAAAAAACAGCACCATAAATCAGAGTAGCCCTCAATTATAATAAAAGCCTTGAATTTGGATGAGATGGCCAGCATGGATAAAGTTCCTTAGTCACGTCCATGGATTTTATCCACAGCAACGGGAGCCTCATCCCAAAGCAGGGGGAATACATCAAATGAGTTTATGGCAAGATCTTGGAAATCCTGGTAATTCAGGAGCCTTCAGCTCCCAGCTGCCCCATGGCCTGTGCCTTGCCAGGGTCTGCTCAGCCTGGAAGGGTTTCCTTGGGAAAACCTGGGGTTGATTAATCATGGCCGTGCAGGAAAGGCTGGCTCTGCTGGGAAGTTAATTCCTGCCTAAGTCCTTAGTGTAAGGGAAGGGAGAGCTTGCAAAAAATTCACTGAAATTCACTGTCACTAGGTTCAGGAAAGGCACAGGGTTGGTCTGTTGGTTTTTTTTTTTTTTGTTTTTTTTTTTGTTTTTTTTTTCCTGGGATCTACCTGGCTCTGAAGGAGCCTTTCTTCCTTTTCTTCAGAATTCTATTGAATTTTGCCATCCTTGGGGACCACTTGCCTTACTTGGAGACTGGCTGGGAGTATAAACCATCGAAGCCATCATTTCTCTGTAGCCAAGGTGGAAAATACCCATCTCCAGAGCAAGGGGAGTGACCCAGGGGCAGCCCCACACCTTCCCAATGTGATCAGGGACCCAGACATGAATTGCTTCCTTAAAGATGAATAGTCCTGGTTGACCACATGATTCTAAAAACCCAGGAAATGCTCCAGCTGGGCAGGGCAGAGATCTTCCTCTCCCCTCTGGGAGCAGCATCTTCCTCTCCCAAAGTCAGTGACCTCCTGCTCTTTTGCTCCCCAGCTCCTGCTGCTTTGGATGCAGGGAGGGGAAGGATTTGGTCCCTCCTCCCCTCCACAGGGAGCCCAGTGCTCTGAACCCATCCCTGCCTGCTCTGAAAAGGACTTGCAGCAAAATGAAGTGATTGGAGAGCAGTGTCACACAGCAGCCCCTGCCTGGGCATTGGGATTCAGGATCCACAGCCAGGCTTTCTGTCTTGGGAAGAGTGGGACAGCTGAGCTGAGCTGAAACCAGGCTTGGTTTTGTACCTTTTGTAGATAAAATGCAGATAAAAACATCCACATCTAGGCAAAGTCACTCTCTGCATTGTCATGGCCCTGCAATAATGTTGTATCTCTCTACATACTGCCAACATTTGAAGGTTTTGGATATAAATAATAATAGTTCCAAGGGTTTTCTTGCCTTGCTCAGAGCTCAGTGGCTCCCCAGCCATTCCACATTGACTTTTTCCCACTCAGCCTCTCCTTACAATTCATCCTTGTTGCCATGGGGTGCCATGAGGATCTTGGCTTCATGCTCTGCTCCCTGAGAAAGCCCTGCCCTAAGTCCTTTTTGGGTCCCAGCTCCTTAAAACCTCTTTGCAAATCCAAGAAAATTCCATCTGTAAAACAACTAGGAGTAGTTTTGCCTGAACAGAGCTGGATTTAACCTGTTGCTGCCTTCACCTGCTGCTCTGGGATGAAAATCAGCTTGAAACAGAGGCAGGTGCTTGGCAAATATCCCTTTCCTCTCCATATTCCAGCTCTAACATGGATGGATTTCTGTCTGTTAGTTCAGCCAGTATTTGCCATGTGAAGGTTTTCATGCTGCTATTAATTGCAGAGCAAATAAAACTTCAGGCTATATGCTGCTGGTATAATTTATGCAAATATCTTGTTGGTGACTATAAAAAAATAAAGATAAGCCATAGCTGGACTGGTGTTATTGCCAAGAGATTAAATGCTGATGTTTAAAAACTTGGCAGCATTTCCTCAACGGGACTTTTGTCATCTAATGCTGTATCTGCTGGAATTATCCTTTCAAAAAATTGGCAGTGGCCTTAGAAAGCACAACCTCTAGCTTTTTTTTTTTTTTTCCCTTTTATCTCTATTTTTTTGGCAGCTCTTGTAGAAATCCCTTTGCCATTTCCAGCCCTTCTGCTTTCACCCAGCAAAACCCCAGCTCTGCAAGCACTGGCTGCCTCCACTCAGCATCTTTGGGGCTCCCATCCATCAGAGACAGGGAACTGGGGTGAGAGGAGGAAAAGAAACTCTTCAGATCCAGGGAACATCCTCTGCTGGCCCATCCCCACGGGTTTGGTGGAGCTGTGCCAGGGTGGAGCTTGGCCCTGGTGTTTTTCAAGTTATTATTCCTTCATTGATTATTTGCTGGAGTGTATTAAAAGCCTGATTTTTCCATCTGATTCCTCATGGATTTTCTGATTTTCTCACCTTCTGTGATGAACACACTTTGTTTCTGTGTTAGGCTTTTGCTTTGAAAACGCTGGGTTAATGACAATCAGGATTTTTTGGGAATTGTGGGCCACTGTGCACAGGTATATACCGGGTTTGTTATTCCAGATGCAAGCCAGCAACAAGGTATTTTTATGTAGCTAGGAAAAAATCAAAGGCAGAAAAATTAATTCGGAAGGCAAACCAGCATGTTTGAAATACTGAACTTTTATTTCTTCCGTTTATTAAAGTTTTAATAAATAGTCCCACATTTAAAAGCAGAAACTGGTTGCAAAGACACGAACATTTTAAGTGCAGCCTAACCTGCCTGTAGTTTAGATGACAATTTAGATAATGACCACTTAAATAGCAACAGTCAATGTTAATTAGAACAATTAAGTTAATTATAAAAGGTGCTTGTAAACAAGTCGATTGTTTAGATAACAATCATTATCTCGCTGCCCTCCCTAAGGCCCCATTTCCCATCCAGGGTTCTCTCAAGTTCACCCTTTCCATGGGAGGATGTGGGACTGGGAGAGCCCAGCAATGGCTTTAAAACCCAGAGATCAAGGACAGCTGCTGAAAGGGAAATAATTAAAAAGCCTATTAAATTGCATGGTAAAAAAAATTAAATTCTTATCAACATTTCAAATCCTAAAATTGTAGCTGGGTATTTGGTTGCTGCCAGTTTACCAAAAGCAGATGGATTTGAGATGTAAAACGTTCCTTGCTCAGCTGAGATCCCAAAGAAGTCCCAAATCTCTCAGATATTTGGGTTCCAGCCATGTTTAGTTTTTAGGATGTGCAAAGAAGAACCCACCCAAGCTCCAACAGGAGGAAACTCCAAAAAATTCTCCAGCAGAAAATGGATCTGGAGTGCAGCAAGAGAGGTTTGGGTGTGGGATTCACCAGGATGGAGTTTGAAGGGAGGGGACAAAACCTGTTCTGTCAGCACCTTCAGGAAGATGCAGACTCCCAGCTAATGTCAATTCTGTCCAGGTGCTTTCCAGGGGATGGCTGCTGGGAAAGCTCCTGGGATGGATCCCACAGGGAGTGGCTCCCAAGGAGCCCTTGGTGGGCAGCAATAAAGGGGCTCCAAAGCTCCCCTGATCCTTTGATAACAACTGGGGCTTGTAAGCACAGCTGGGGGGGGCTTATCCTTCCTTTGCACCACCACTGTGCCTTGGGCAGCAAATTTCTTCCAGCTGGAAAGTCCAGGGAAAACCCTGATAAGCCCTGGCTGTCCCCCCAGCTGGGAATGATGGATTTTCCAGAGGTAACTCCATGTACCCAGCTCCCTTCTCCTCCACAGTGGGAGCATATGGAATACATTGTGGTCTGAGGGAAATGCATCCTGAGCATTCCTCCTGTGTCTACTCGGGAGCGTTCCAGGGTGGATTCCAGCAGGTGTCATGGAATCACCCACTCCAAGTGCTCGTCCAAGTGATGAGCACCCAAAATCTCAGCACAGCTTTGCAGCCAAGAGTTCTGCTGTTCCTTGGGTTTGGGGCAGACTTGCCATGGAAGCTCTGAAAAGACTTTCCAAGGAGAGGGGACAACAAGGAAATATCCAAGATCTGCCTGGAAAAAACCTGCTCCTGCCAAGGGTCTGATAAGCAGTTTCCATAATTTGGTTTTTGTCCTCTGCTGCCTGAGGAATCCAATCAAACACCCTTGATACTCCTCTGCAGGGATTGCCTGGGAGATGCCCATGGATTACTGGGGTATTTCAACTCCCAAGGTGTCTCCTCAACTGAAATTTTTTCTTTGAAATAAAATAAAAAATCAAGTTTTATCGGTGTTTATTTTTTCAACCAAAAGCAACCAGCCAAATCCTGCGGTTTTCCAGCACCAGAGAGGACAGAGCCGCTCCCACAGGATAAATCCACTCTGTCCTTCCACTCGTGGGTACAATTTACTCTGGGTAAAACATGAGGTCAAGCTGAAACCCCAGCACAGGAACATCCATTACAGACAGTCAGAGCTGGGATAAAAATCTGTGCATTGACCCAGGAGGCTGAATTATCCCCCCTATGGAAAACAACTGCCCAAGTGCTCTTCCAGGAAAAGGCCCAGCACACTGGAAATGCAGAGGGGTTTGGGAAGAGAACAGGGAAATTCAGAGCATTTCTGCCACTAGAAGGGCTGGGTCCTTTCCAAAGTTCTCCCATGTGTGGAGGAGCTTTCCCCCAGTGAAATTTTCCCCACAGCACCGAGTGGGCCCTGATTTAGTGCCCTCAGAGCATCCAGGACACCAGAATTGTGGTTGGTTTTGTGACAATCCTGGATATAAACCCAGGCCTTCACTTAGGCCAGACTTGTGCCAGTCAGGCCTTTCTGCTGCCTCAGTCTCTCCCTGCTCATCTGCAGAATTTTTTCTATTTTTGCCCCAATCCAGGAACATTCCTTGCTGCTCCTGCTCCAGGGAGTGCAGGAAGCTGGGCACAGTGGGTTCAGCTTTCACTGGGCTTTTCCCTATATCCTTCCTTTTCTTTCTCCCATGTTTTGCCAACAACCTTTTAGCCCAGTACCTTGGAACCCAGAGCACCTGGGTAAGACAAGAGAAAACAGCTCTGGGCAAATCAGTCCCTGTTTTTCCCTGGACAGGACCTTCGTGTGAGCCTTTGCTCTGTGAGGAAAGGCTGTGTCATGAGCCTGTTGTGTGTCCCAATAAATTTTGGAAGCATATCTGGAAGAGAACAGGGAATAAATTTCCCAATAAATTTTGGGGGTGTGTCTGGACCCCCACCACTGAGGAAGGAGAGAGATTCTCCTCAAGGAGTTCTCCACAGCTCCAAACCACATTTCCACTTGTCCAGACCCCATCCACAGCCCATGGAAGGTGATGAGCACCCCAAGAGAGCATTTTTCAAACCAGCTGCTGTTTTTAGCTGGAAGGAAAGAGCTTTGAGGTGTCAGCCCCTTCTCCTATTCCAGAAGTGACCTTTGGGGGTTAATTTGGGTAAATTCCAAAAGAGTCCAAACCAGTATCACCCCAGGGGAGTCACACCTCAGACTGGGAGGAGTTCCTGTAAACTGGGTTATGAACAAATTCTTCTCACATGGAGGTTGATGGGAATTTGCTGCTAAACCAAGGAAATTTAAAAGCTGAGGAGGTGCCCAACACCTCCAGGCACTGGAGATGGCCCAGGATGTAACAAAGTGCCACTGGAATATCTGACACCTTGCCAGTGAGCCATGTTTAATGGGTCAGGCAGCAGAGGTGTCACCAAATCAATAATGTTGGAGTGGAGATCTTTGCAGGTCCAACAGCTGCGTGGTTCAGGTTAGATTTGGGTTCATTTTTTGTGGGTCATTTTGCTGGGTTTCCCCCCCCCCCCCCCCACTTCCATCAAAGTTTTCGGTTCCTTTGTGAGTTTTTCAAGTTTAACCCTCAGCCAGACCAAGATTTGAAGGGTGGCTGCCAGAGAACTGAGCTCTATTAGGACACACAGAGCCCTTGGCAGGATTTGTGCTGAGAAATATCTGGGAGAGTAGAAAATAGGAGCCATGTCCAATCCCCTGGGGAAGGAGCTGAGTTTTGCAGACAGAACTCCAGGCTCCAGCCCCAACCCCAGCCTGACAATTGAGACAGACAAATCCAGTGGCTGCTGGATTACAGCACCAAGGAGGAACGTGTGCTCTGTGCTGATCAAAAGTCCCAGGGCCAGGCTGCTCTGCCTCTGATCTGCAAATACATCACTGGTTTTTATCACTCATTTTTGCTTTATCGCAGCGGGGCTGCTCTCAAGCGCTACAACCTGATTATCTGGCAGGAGGCTGCCAAAAGCATGTCAGGGATCATTACAGGGAATAATAAAGGAAGCAGGAGGAATCAAGTGGTTTGAGGAGGAAATCAGAGGGAATTCCTGGCTGGGGTTGCCAGGCTGGTGAAGGCTGGGATTTGCAGAGAAAGAGGAGGGGCAGCTCAGGATTCTGAGCCTCCTCAACTCAGTGATGTGTTCAGTGGAAATGCTGGGCTGGATTCCACAAGCCTTGTTTAAAAATATTCACACACGTGCCTGAAATCTAGAGGAAAAACAGCATTTAAGGCTGAATTTAACCCCCCACACCCCAAAAATACTTTTTTAGCCTGTGGCTTTGAGTGTGTTAAAGCTCAGAAAGGAATGGTGTCAGTTCAGTTTGTAGGAGAATGAACAGCAGCACAGCTACAATTTATTTTGATGAATTAGATAACAAACAGCACATTACTTTGTATTCAAGAAAACTTGAGGATTACTTTTGAAGTAAACAGATTTTTTTAACTTGAAGTGGTCTGTAATTAAACACTACTTTAAAATAATCAAACAAGGCATTGGAGTTTCCTCAGATGCCTGAGCTGGCATCTCAGCAAGGTGGCAATTTGGGGACCCTCTCCAAAGCAGAAGATTCCACCTTGCTTGAGCTGGGTTTGCTCCAGGAAGAAGGGTGGGCTTCCAACACTTTTAGCTTCAATTCAGTTCTTACATTTGTTTATCTTGCTCAGGAGAGGCAGAGGAGGAAAAAGTCTGGATTGTTTCCTTATTTACATGCACTGGTTTTGCTGCACAGTCCAGAATTACTCAGTTTTAACTCCTTCAGTTTATGGGATAACTAAGAAGGGAAAAACTATTAATATTTGGCAGCTTAATCAGTCTGAAAATCCCAGACCAAATTTGTCTGTGAGGTTTTTTTGCAGACATAGGTGAGGATGCAGGTTTTAATTAGGTGATTCCAATTGACAGCCTTGGGAACAGTGATCCCAAGGCAAGGGAAATGTGAGTCTGAGTGCTTCATCCTGACCCCATCCATGAGTTGGAGCAGGCTGGGAATGATCCTGAGGGGCCCAACAACCCCACCCTGAGGGATGTCCCACCCCTGGAAGTGTCCAAGGCCAGGCTGGACAGGACTTGGAGCAACCTGGTGTAGTGAAAGACGTCCCTGCCCATGGCAGGGGGTGGAACAAGATGAGATTTAAGGTCCCTTCCAACCCAAACCCTTCCATGATTCTGTGACCATGCAGTCACAGCCCCATTAGGAAACTCTGCCCCAGGTGTTGCACTTGGCTTGCCAAGCCCATAAACCCAATAAAATCCTTTCTAGGATAGAGGAGGAGCTTGAGTTTACATGTGTCACCTCCAGGCTGGGATAAATAATAATAACAAGGACAATGAGTGATTGAGAGGATTTTCCCAGCATAATTAATGCTGATTTATGGGGCAGGGTAGCAGAGGGAGACAGGCTCTGCTAGACTAAGTGGGTGAAGTTTCTGAATGAGAGAGGGAAGGGGATGACAGTGGGGAGTGAAAAATGAAATGTGCTTTGCTAAAAAAAGCAAGTGGAGCTGGCTGGAGCGCCGTGTGGAGCAAAGCAGGTGACATAAATAATGCCAGAGGATCTGCCATTCCCATAGCTGGGATGACTGTAATTAGATGGAATTCTTGGTGTCTTCAGTGCTCTTCAATCTGTGGAGCCAATTAGCAGTGAGGGAGAAAATGAGTTCAGTCTGGGTAAAAAAGGGACTGAGCTGTGTGACTTTGAGGGTGGCCTGCAGAGGATTCCAGGGAAATCACCCAAGCTCTGCCTGGACAGTTTGTGCCTCAGGCCTTCCCCAGGCACGGGGAGGTGCTGGAACCTCCAGGACTCCCTGGGGTCCCAAGGGAGCCAGAGCCCCATCACTGCTGCTCTCAGCACATCCTGAGCCCAGCACCCTCCTCTTCAGCCAGACTGAGCACAAAAACAGCACCTAGAGAGGGCTGGGACCCTCCAGGCTCATCCTGCCCTGGTGCTGTGGGAGAGGTTTTGCAGTGACTTCTGTGAGCCAGAGAGAAAGTTTGACAAGAGGATCCATGTTTGCTCCTGAAAGAATTCTCTGTCAACAAAGAAACCAAGAAAGAAAGGAGGATAAATAAGAGAAACCTGCAACTGTCCATTCCAATCAGCACTTTGTTTGTCTGTCCTGACCAATGAGTCAAGTGTAAACTTAGGAGTTTGGTAAGAATGTATAAAAAGCAAGAATGTTGTAATAAAACAGGGTTTGAAACCTTCTGAAAATGGAGAGTTGCTTTGCATTGTGACCATCTGAACTATGACAAGGTGTAGCCATGGGATCATGGCCATGGGCTGCACCATTATCATTATCTCCAATTAATTAATGTGCACTCAAGGCAGCTCTGAGCAGCACCAGCAATGGCACCAGGAGAAGCAGAGGAGAAGCAGAGCTGTGTCCCTGTTCCCTGGGCTGGCAAGGAAAAGGGAATCCTTCCTCTGCCAGGGTGCCAGGGACTGCTCCTCAGGAGCTGCAGCACATCTGTAAGTAACATTTTGGGGTTTTAGAATATATATTAAATGTGAATTTCACCTGGCAGCAACCCCATTCTGGCCACAACAGGATCAATGCAGGATCAATCCCAAACTCCCGCTGCTGGGAAGGGGGGCAGAGGGAAATCAGTGGGGAGCTGATTTCTGTGCAGCTGGAATAATCTCTGTCCCCATTTCCTTGAGATGGATTGCAGCATGGCTTTGGGGAGCTGGATGCTCAGGGAGTGCTCTGTTGCTCTCCCAGGCCAATCCCACCCCCTGGCTCCCTGCCTGGCTCTGTTCAGCTCTTCCCACACACCACATCTCCAGCCAGGGGCTCTTCCCTGCTCCTCTCCCAGTGCTGCCACCCAAACCAGAGCTCCAGAGGCTCCCTGCTGCCAGATGTGCATCCCCTGGGCAGAGGTTGCAATGAGACAGGGGCTGGTTCTTCCTCCAGACACAGAACTGACCTTCCTCTGGGTGCTTCCTACAGCACAGGAGGGACAGAGGTGTTCCTCTGACTCTCGGGGACTCACTTAGAAAATGAATTGAACTGAAATGCTCCGAGCCCAGGGACACAGGCAGGACAAAGCTGCCAGGGAGGTGGCAGCCTGGAAGGACATCAGGTACAAGAAAAACAACAAACCAGCTTTGGGACTGCTGAAATATTGATTGGATTCTTCCAGCAAGGCTGAACATGTCCCTGCTCCCACTGGGCCAGCTGGCTTTGAGGGCTTGAGCCTCTCTCTACCCTTTTCTGCTGGCACTAGGTAGGAAAAGGAACAAGAAGGACCAGTTATTTCCAACTCTTTGCCCAGGAAATGAGAGATTTTACCTCTCTTCAGGGCTCACAATGGTTCACAATGGTTCAATGGATTTTACCTCTCTGCTGGTTCACAATGAATCCCTCCATTGTGCCTCCAAGTCCAGGGGCTCCCCCTGCTCATCTCCCTTCTCCCCCAGATTGCCACGTTTCTGTCCCTGCTGCACCCCAGGCGGGTGGCTGAGGGCACACTGGGCTCCCCAGCCCTGCTCCCAGCCCCTCCAGCATCCATGGATTCTGTCAGGGGAGGTGGCCAGTGGGGCCCCAGCCACACGAGCCCTGCTGGCCTCCTTCCCCCACACACGAGTCCAAAAGGACACCCTGACTCACTCCTTTTCCACAGGCAGCACTGCCAGCTCTCGAAATACTCCGTGTTTTTCTTAGAGTCTTGGCTCCTGAAGCCCTGTAATTACTTGAACTTTCATTTTCTTTAAATAAAGCCAATTTCTGTCACTCACAGAGAATCGCCGGAAAATGTGACCTCCTACAAGCTCAGGAGCCACAGAGTGAAAACCCCGCCTTCAGTCCTTCTTTTTTCATTTTTTTTTTCTTTCCTATCACATTTTATACAAATTTTCTTGCAGATTGAGGTTATTGAAAGTTGCGTTTGTCTGCCTTGAATCTTGCAACGTTGCAAATGATCTGGAGTTTGTGCCTCGGTGGTGCTGACATCTCCAGGTCCATTGGCTTCAAGCTTTTGGTTTTGAGTGTAAAAGTCATGTATAATTCTCTTCAACAAGTCCTGGGCTCTGTGCAGCTCTGGACAACATAAATTAGCCTCTGGATTTTGTGATCCCAGAGTGTGGTGTGTTTAAATTGCTATTTCAAGCTTAGAGAAATGCTTTCCTTGGGGGATTCAGTCCATCCCTGCCTCAGGTGGGATGGGTGAACAACATGGGACAAGAGCTGCCCTTTTCCCCCTTTATCTGGAGAATGTTTGGACAGGTTTGGTGTTTATCCTTCAGCTTTGATGTTCAGCACCGGGTGAGATGGAAAAGCTCATTTTCTCTCTGGAAAAATGGTGTTACCTGGGGATGGGGATCCCACCCAGCAGCATCAGGGGACTGAGCAGGATGGAGATGCCACAAAATGATCCCGTCCCAGGCCACTCTCCAGTGGGACATCAGAGCACAGAAAACCAGGCAAAGGAATGAGTTCTGTTTTCCTTGTTCTGCTCATGAGCTCTGAAAATTTGTCTCCTGTCCTCAAGCAGCACAAAGAGGCAGCCAAGCCCTGTGCACAGACAGGGGGCCAGGGAATTGCCTTGGAGGTTGAGTTTAACAACAAACCCCGGTGATCTCCAGAAGCTCCCCATGAAAAGTGATCCAGAGACATTCCAAAACACATTTTTTCCAGAGGAGTAGGAGGGGGCAGTGTGCATTTTTAGCAACATCAATCAGCGCACTGGCCCAAGTCACACGTCCAAATCGAGGCCTAGAAAATATGGAAAAGTTGAAATAATCCTTGGAAGCAATCCAGGGACTGGTCATTGAGTCTGCAGGACCTTTTATGAATAACTCTGTAACACAAACCTAATGGAAGCACCAAGAGCCAGCCCATTGGATTTGCAGTCCCAGTTTCCCATTCCAAGGTGAATGGGCTGGATTTTTGGGAAGGAAAGGAGCAGGACTGCTTTGTCTCCTGGCTGGGGAGACTTCGGCTTTGGAGAGCTCAGCTTGCAGGAACAGGCAGCGCTGTGAACTTCCTCACCTTGGGGTTTCTCTTGGCCTGGCTCACCTTTTTATTCCCTATTATTTCCACTTCTGTCACATGCTCAGGAAGTTGCCTCCATTCCACACCAGGACATGCTCTGCTCCCTCCACTGAGTGCCGTGGAGAGGCCAAAGCCCAGGAGATCCTGGAGACCTGCAGGTCTCTGTCTCTCACCTTTTTTCCCTCTCTCTCATCACAGACATCTGAAGCCTTTCATTCTTGAGGCTGTGGGACAGAGGGAGAGGAGCAATCTGAAATTACTGACACCAAATGACCTCTCCTTAGCACAGGGGTCCTTTCTGTAGCTCTGTGACCTCACTCTCCCAAAAGCAGCTGGCAGTGGGTAGCAGAAGGGAGAGGGACTCACCACAGTGGGAGCTGCTCCTCTGTTCTTAATTAAAGCTGACTTAATTCAGATTTTCACAGGAAAAACCTCCAGTTTTCCCAATTCCCCAGCAACAACCCGAAGCAGAATCCCCTTGCTAAAAGGGATGAAGAAATAGATGTGGGAGGCTGTGTTTCCCAACCACCTCATGAGTCAAAACTCTGGAAAGGATGGGAGAGGGTGGGTGGGAGCAGAGAGCACAGGGAGGGGGACATTCCTGTGTCACAACCCTGGGCAGCCTTTGGCTCTGCAGAGCATCTCAGAATCATTAAAAAAAAGCCTACAAAGATCATCAAGTCCTTTTTGCATCAAAGCATCTCCAGATTGGCATCTGGCAGCTGCTCTGTGGTGTCTCCTGCTAGGCCCAGCCATCATCTGTGGGCACATCTTCCACCCACCAGCCAGCCAGGCCTGCAGCACATGTCTGCATCTTCTTCCCTGATGTTGGGAATGAAAAAAGAGCTTGAATCCTTCACTGACCTGCAATTCCTGCTGAAGCACTCAAGCACCTTCCCCTTGCTTCTGTGGTTTTAAGTGTTTTTTAGAAGTATCTGTTTATTACAGCTCAATAAAGTTTTATTTTGCGAAAAACCATGATTGATTTCCTCTGCTTGAAACAACAAGCAGGCAACCTTCCTCAGCCAGCACCTCCTCCTCCATTCATAAAAACGTGTTAACAATTCCTTTAAAATTCATAGACAAGCCAAGCACAGTTTATTCCTGAAGTTACACAAATTAATACAAAGCAGCACACGGCCTAGGCCTGGCATCAAGTCAAAGCCTGCTCCAAAGGCCTCCCTCTGCTGTACAATACATTGATGTGCTCTTGGAAACTCCAGCAATCAGCAGAGATTGGAGTTCCCTCCTCCCCTGCCTGCTTCCCTCTGCTCTCCTGCTCGATATGAAATGATCTTTAACCTCCCAGAGCATTCTCTGATTTGCAATTCCCTGAACATGACACTGAGCATTGATTAAATCTGAGGCTTTACAAATCTGTGCCCCTTCAAAGTCTGGTTGTGCTCCAAAAGTTGTGTTTGAGAGTTCCCTTAAATTTTGGCTTAAAACTCCTACAGTTTTCTCCTTTCTGCTGTGTAGAGCTGTGAGCTTGGGAAATGAGGTGGTTTGGTGACCAGGAGGGTAACCCAGCTCTGGGAGAGGGTGGGATGGAAGGAGAGCTCCAAGGGAAGACTTTCACCTGGGAAAAGCTCAGCTGGAGCATCCTGCACAATTCCCAGGAGCGTGGGGGACAGTGAGAAACGACTTCTCCCCGTGGTGTCACACACCTGTCCACGTGTCCCTGCCCAGCAAAGCCACCAGAGCAGGTCCCTCTGCTGGCTGGCCCAGCCTGAGCAGCTCCTGCTGCCCTTGGAGGATGTTTCCCCACATGGATTTTCCCCCAGAGGCTCCCCTGTCACAGCAGATGCAGGTGCAAGGCATTAATTGGTGTTAATTAACCTGATGAGCCTCCTCCAGCCACGGCCCTGGAGCTCTATTTAAGGGCAGCTCTGTGGCTTTGCTCTGGTTTGGGCTGTCCCTGCTCTCCTGGGTGTGCTGCATGTAATTTATCACCTGAGGTGCCCTGGGGTGTCTGCCACGGGCAGTTTGTCTCCAGCCTCCCTCCTGCCTGGACTTCACCCTGTGAGTCACTTCCCCCATGTCCTGGAGGGACAGAATGGCTGCTTTCCCTCCCTGCCCTGTCCCCAGACCTGTGCAGAGGTTTCCTGCCCCACAGGCAAACTGAGCACAGGTTTGGGGACAGTGCCTTTCCCTGGGGGGCTCAGTATGGGCAGCACAGTGTCCTGCCACCAGCTGTCCCTTCACAAGGACTGGGCTGTGCAGTTTTAACACCCCAGCAGTGATGGTTTTTGGGGAACAAAATAGTTAAATATTCTGACTGGTGTTTAGTGCTGGGCTCTCTCTTAGCTCCAACACTGCTGGGCTACAGTTTAGGGGGAACTAGAGCAATAATTTGATCTATTATAGGTAGTTTTTTGTTTCATTACTTGTTCAACTCCATCTACCTTCTTTTTGCTTTTTCACTCAAGAAAGTCAATCCTGAAAGGCTCCTTTGAGCAAGAGGCCTGGGCTTCCTCCCCCTCCCTGCCCTGTCAGCACAGCCCCTGCTCTTGACCCTGAGCACAGCTCTGAAGTTCTCATTTGTCAGCAGAGCAAGGGAGAGCTGGGACACATTGATTGTCCTTGCTGAAAGCACCTGGAAGTGGCAGGAAGGGAGGTGTGAGGCCAGGTGGGACTTTGGGAAGCATCCCTTGCTCCCCACCCGTGTCCTGCAGTGCTCAGGTGCTGGTTGATGTTATCAATAAATTGTCAGCCTGGATTTCTCTCTCTGTGAGGGTCACTGGCTGTGGGGCTGGGGCACCTTCCCCTGGGAGGGCTCTGATGTGCAGCAGGGCCACCTGAGCTGAGAGCAAGGCTGTCCTGCCTGCAGGGACAGTGTGTGATGCTCCTGCTCTCTGAGTTCCAGCCTTTCCCACAGGGACTGCTGAGATCTGTGATTGACAGTGTCAAATATCCCCCAGCCTTGCTTCTTCTTTCCCCTCTGCTGACCTCTTATCTAAAGTGCTTTCTCCTGCCCTCAGCAGCTGAGTTTCATCACACCAGGGAGGTCCAGCAGCCTGTAACCCCTTGGTAAATCCCCCTGCTCCCAGGATACATCCAGGTGGCCACAAAATGGCACTTTTTGGCTCGAAGTTCTGAATTCTCTCCCCCAAACCTTGGTGTTGAGATGTTATTTTGTGGTGTAGCTGCCCCAGGGCTGCCAAGATGGGAGGGAATGATCCTGGTGTCTGTTGGAGTTTGGCCCTAGCCTGGAATCAGCTGCAAAGTCAAGGGGAATCCTTGGCACCAGCTGCAAAACCTGCTGAGCCTCTGGGCCAGGCAGGACCTGAGCATGGCTTGGCTTTGTGTGCTGGAGAGCAGACCTGCCCTGGCAGGCCCCTGTGGCAATATTTAGTAATTTCTAGCAAGATAAATGTAGTGCACATGGGAGAGATGTGGGGATGAGGAGGCAGATGTTTCATCAGCTTTGGCTGGGTAAAAAATCAAGGTTTGGCCTGGCTGTTCTCAGTCTTTGTCTGAGTTGCTGATTTCCCCTGGAATTCCTCGGGAGACTTGCTCAGAGGTTTTGAAGCTTCTGATTATAGATTGCTTTCCCTGGTTATCTCTCATGGATCCTCCACAGTTCTGGGAGTGTTTGGTCATTGTGGACTGAGAGTTTGGCTGTGCAGAGCGGCACAGAAGGGCCACAGCTCTGCCTGTGCCACGATGCTCTGTGACTGCCAATGGGCGCTTGGGGTCTAAAAAAGCTGAGATTGAGGAGTTTTTGTTGAGAACTGCTGCTTTTCCAGGCTCATTCCAAAATTTATTTGCAACACCAGCACTCAGTAACTGGGAGTTGTATTTGCTGAGGTCACACAGGAGTGGATTTGAGACCTTTCCATTACAGCAAAGAGGCTGGGAAATATTGCAGTGACAGAGCTGAGCCTGCTCCCCGCTTTCCAGGGCTGGTGCGAGTCCAAAACTGCACTCCAAGGAAAGAAATGATGTGCCATGTGTCTGAGCAAGCTGCAGCTCTCCAAGACAGATATCCAAGTGCCCTTTCCAGCCCCTGGAGTGATGTGGTGGGGATCAATCCCCACAGATCCACCTCCTGTTGGCAGCAGGACACGGCCACACAGTCGGCGTGGAGGAGACACTTCCCTGCAGCTGGTTAAGCTTAAGCAAAATGCAGCTATATTACAGTCTCCTGAATTAAATTCCCAATTGCTTTGGGAACCTATTTCAGGGAGGAAAAAGTAGATCATGTTTCACCAGACAATGCCTGAGTTGAAAAACTGGGGCTGGTTTTATAGAAGGCACAGTTGATTTTTCTCCCAAATTTTTTTTTCTTTTTTTTTTTTTTTTCTGGCAGGAGAGGGAGAGAGAAATCCTGGGAGATGAATCCTTGCTGCAGTGAGGGAGTGTGGGTGGAGGCAGGGTGGCAGAAGATTGTCACTTATGACTGGCACTGAGAATTCCTGCTGCTGATGCTGGACCTGGGAGAAATCCTGGGAATGCAGAAATGAGCAGTGATCTCCAAGGTAAGCACTTCCCACCTGCTGGATTCCAGCTGCACATGGGATACCCAGGTCACTTTTGGTTTGTTTTGGAGTGTTTTTCTGAGGGGGTCTGATGTTAATTCAGACTGGGAGAAGAAAACCTGGAATAAAGATAGTGCTGGAGCTGAAAATGCAAGGAACAGTCGCTCCAGGATGAGCAAAAAGGGAAATTTGGGTGTGAGGATGGCAGGGGCCTGGCTGGGAGGAAGAATGAATCTTTAACTCAAGAGAAAAAAAAAAGAAAGGTTGTTTAATTCATTTCCTGAATTGGGAAAAGCCAATACCCCAGGCTGGATGGGATTGGAGCAGCCTGGTCCAGTGGAAGGTGTCCCACGAGATGATCTCTAAGGTCCCTTCCAAGCAAAACCATTCCATGAAATTCTGCATATTCAATTCCAAAAGGAAAAAGCCTCTTAGAGCAGTCAACAAATTCCATTTTGGTAGCAAGGCTGATTTGTTTTGAGCTGAATGTAGAAAATGAATGTCAAGGAAAAGTCATTTCCAAGCAAGAAAGCCCATCCTTTGCATTGGGGAAAATGTCAAAAGGGCACGCTGACATTTACATTTTTTTCTCTCTCCACTTTGTTCCTGAACAAAAATTTGCCAAAGCCAACAGGGTGTCACTTTGTGATGGAAATCTGTTTTGACAAAAAATTTTCCAACCAGCTTTACTTGCTCCACACACAAACATTTCCGCTCTCGATTCCAATGCAGATTTGGCAGGGAGCAGGGTAAGGATGGAGAGGGGCTGTTGCCCTGTCAGTGATGTCTCACCCTGTCAAAGCCCCAAGATCCCTGAAACTTCCTGATTCCAGGGAGATCTCACCCCCAAGGTCCCTCCCTTTGCCTGCCTGCCTGACCTGGGCAGGGATTGAACATTCCCTGGCTATGAAATGCTCACCTGGGAGCTGAATTTGGGCTGGGAGCTGCTGATCCTGACTCAGGGCCTGGTTAGGCCTCACATGGGTTGTTGTGCTGAGTTACAGATCTTCCTTACAGATTTTTGGGGGCTTTTTCTTATTTCTGATGCAGTTGCTGGGTTGCTGTTTGGACAGAGACCTGTTTACCAAGGCCTGGAGGGACAGCACATGGGGACTGGCTTCAGACTGCCAGAGCTGGCTTGGGTGGGACCTTGGGATGGAATTGTTCCCTGGGAGGGTGAGGAGAGCCTGGAACAGAGAAGCTGTGGCTGCCCCTGGATCCCTGGAAGTGTCCAAGGCCAGGATGGATGGAGCTTGGAGCACCCTGAGATAGTGGAAGGTGCTCCATGGCAGGGTTGGAATGCCTCACCATCTTTAAGGTGCCTTCCAACCCAAATCATTCTATAATTTTATGATATGGAACGAAGGCAGGACTCCAGTTATCTGCTTTTGGTATTTACAGGCCAAAATTTCTATTTTTTCCCCCTGCAATTTATCTGTGCAACATTGAAATGCAGTGCATGGGATGGAAGAGGTTTGAAAGTGTCTCGTTACCTTGTTGGGATCATATCAGAAGGAACATCCTGGTGAGGATGAGGGTCCAGGCTCTCTCCTGGGAGGGGGACAGCCCAATTTGTACTCCAGCTCTGAACACGAGGGGCTTGCCAAGAAAAAAAAAAATCCAAAAAAATCTGAGCACAAGTGCTTGGATGTTACTGGCAGGGGAAAAAAATAAAAAGCCACAGCGGCAATAAAATTAATTTCCTTCTCTAATATATACAAGACTTTCTCCAAGAGAATTATGAGGCAAGCTGATCAAAGTCTGTAAGTGGTACTTATGCTATCAGTTTCACCCCCTTAATGCCCTGCTGTCAAAACAAAATCCCCTTGAAAGGCTTTGAGGAAAATCACATGAGCATAATGGCTTTGAGAAAAATGGCCCTAAGTACTCAGTAACATATACAGAGAGGACTATTAGATGGGCTGGTGTAATTGGACTTATTTTCCAATGTAAACACTCTTCTAGGAGCAAGTTACTGCTTAGGCATGGAGCAGAGCAGGGCTGGGTTATCGAGGGAGAGGGGAGCACTGGGAACTTGAGACACCATGGTGACTTCAGGCAGAGTTAGATAAAAGGAGGAGGGGAAAAGCAGAAGGATGGATTTATTAAACACTCACGTTCAGACATTTAAAATGTCTGAAATTTTGTTTTCATTTTAAATTTTATTTTAAATGAAATGACATTCCTGCATTCATCCCACTCCCCACATTCATCAGGTGGGGAGTGGTGGGGCTGCTCTCAGGTAGGAGGAGGTGAGAGTGAACTCTCTGAGCCTTTATCTGCTGTGTTTGTCTGGCTCTGCTGGGGTTTGGGGTTAGGGCTGCCCTGACAGCTCTGGGAACAGGAATCCCACCTCCAGGCTGTGACCATCCAGCTCTGATGGGGACAGCAAAGGTGACACCCCAAATGCCCACTCTGCAGCACTGAGAGGGAGCACAGCTCTGATTAAGGGATGATTAATCCTGATTAATGTGCTTAATCCTCTGGAGGATCTGTTGGTGCACCTGTAGGGAAACACCTCTTTTCCTATTTTGGTCCATGACTCCTCCAGAGGAGCAGGGACAGTGCTGGCTCCATGTGCAGCTCCCATGGCACCTCCTGCTATCAGCTCTGCCCTTTTCCATCCCTTTCTGGGGAGCTCTCAGCCCCTCAAGCCCCTCTGCTGCAGCAGCAATGCCCAGGGGTGTGCAGGGACTGCCAGGGGATGAACAGGGCAGGGGCTGTGTTTGCAGAGATTCTGGTGTAAAGGCAGGAGAACTGAGCATCCCTCATAGTTTGGATGTTCCTGGGTGGAAAAGCCGCTGCTGAGGCCTAATATCAATTTGCCCCTGTGCAAACAGTG